>NC_086104.1:60137036-60774536 GCF_963921235.1 Mobula hypostoma | reverse complement strand
GACAGGGGGAATAGAGCAGTACCTAAGGAAATGGTTCTCATTTTCTTTACCTTCAATACTGGAACGTTCCGTTGTCTTGTCCTCAGTCAAGTGTGACATTTCATTTGAATCTGACAGTACTGCTGACCTTGTCATTAACTGACAGTGATCATCAAATTCCAACATTTGTAATTCATTTCATTTACAATGCAATGACTTTATGGGGAAAGGCCACAGCACTGATTTTAGTTATATGTTTAATTTTCAGCGAGTTAGACAAGATCAGAGTTTAATTAAATTTATTATATCTGAAGTAGCAAATTTGTGTGGCATTTTTTAAGATAATTGATCTCAAAAACCTCAGTGCCATGCATATTTGTTGGCAATTTATTGACCCTGGTGCTTTTTTTTTACAGCATTTGGTAATATTAGTTCAATTATCTTTTAGCAAGCTATTAATATTAATGGACAACTGGTCACATTTGTGATGCAATGTCAGTCGGAACGGTAGGCCATTGAATGCATGTTATATTTTGTTCTGTCAGAATCAGGTTTGTTATCACTGTCTTATATGACATGAAGTTTGTTGTTTTGTTGCAGCAGTACAATAAAAGGACATAAAATTACTATAAAGTACAAACAGGGCAAATAAAAACAAATAATGAGGTCATGTTCATGAGTTCATGAGCTGTTCAGAAATCTGATGGCAGAGGGAAGAGGCTGTTTCTGAACAGTTGAATGTGGGTCTTCAGGCTCCTGCACCTCCCCCCTGATTATCGTAACAAGAAGAGAGCATGTCCTGGATGGGGAGCACCGTTAATGATGGATGCCACCTACCTGAGGGACCGCACTGCCTTTCGAATGTGGCCTTGATGGTTGAGGGTTGTCCCTGTGATGGAGCTGGCTAAGTCTTCAGCCCTCTGTGACCTCTTGCATTCGAGCCTCCATACAAGGTGGTGAAACAACCAGTCAGAATGTGCTCCGCCGTATATCTATAGAAACTTCTGACGTACCAAATCTCCTCAAACTCCTACTCAAGCAGAGCCACAGGCATGATTCATCATAGTTGCATCAATATGTTTGGCCCAGGGCAGATCCTCCAAGGTGTTGACACCCAGGAATTTGAAGCTGCTCACTCTTTCCACAGCTGACCTCTCAATGAGGACTGGTGTGTGTTCTTCCAACTTGTCCTTCCTGAAATCACAATTAAAAGCAAGGATGTCACACTGAGACTTTATAAGGCACTGGTGAGACCTCGCTTGCAATATTGTGAGCAGTTTTGAGCACCTTATTTAAGAAAGGATGTGCTGACATTGGAGAGGGTTCAGAGGAGGTTCATGAGAATGATTCCAGAAATAAAAGGCTTATCGTATGAGGATCAATTGATGGCTCTGGGCCTTTACTCAGCAGAACTTAGAAGAATGAGGGTGTATCTCATCAAAACCTATTGAATGTTGAAATATCTGAACAGAGTGGATGAGGAGATGATATTTCCTATAGTGGGGAAGGGGGCACAATAGAGGGACATCCATTTAGAATGGAATTGAGGAATTTCTTTAGCCAGAGGGTGGTGAATCTGTGCAATTTGGTGCCACGGGTGGGTGTGAGGCCAGGTCATTGGGTGTATTTAGGGTGGAGGTTGATAGGTTCTTCATTAGTCAAGGCATGAAAGGTTATGGGGAGAAGGCAGGAGAAAGTGGTTGAGAGAGGAATGGAGTAGACTCAATGGGCCAAATAGCTGAATTTTGCTCCGATGTCTTATGGTCTAATTAATTCCTTGGTTTTGCTGATATTGAGTGTGAGGTTGTTATTGTGACCCCGCTCAACCTATCTCATTTCTGTACACTTCCTCATCACAATCTACAACTTTACCAGCAAGCGTGGTGCCATCTGTGTATTATAGATGCTATTTAAGCTGTGCTTAGCTGCTGAGAGAGTACAGCAGTGGCTAAGTATGCATCTTTGAGGTGCTCCTGCGTTGATTATGTAAGGGTGTTTCTTTTTTTTTATGTCACTGTGTAGTCTAATTAAAATGACTTCTTTGTTATGTTATAATTGAAAGGGCTTCTTTGTTATGTTAACTGCTGAGAAAGTCCTCCCGCTATCAGTTTGTTTTGGATTATCTATTGATAAGAGGACGAATGAACCAATTGGGATAGTTGTTATGCTTTTGATGTGTCTGTAAGATATTGTATGCGCGGGGTTTTGGGGCAGAAGGTGGGAGAGAGAGACAGAGGATGGACCAGGTGCTGTGATGTCCGCTAACGGGGTCGGACCCCGAGCAGGGTGTTCGGCAAGGAGAGGAGACGGAGATGGACTTGTGTGGAGCGTCTGGTCGACCACTATTGTTGGTCCCAGGTGGCCGGTCGAGGTGCTCCGAGGGGTCGCAGGGTGAAGAAGAAGGGTTCTGAGCTCCTATTGTTTGTGCACGAAGAGATTGAACTTTGATAAGTGTGGCGCCTTTTATTTTCTTTTTATATTTTATTCTCTATTAATTATATAGTTTCAGTAATATCTATAAACTGTAAATCAATTAATCGTATCTGGTGTATTGTCTGTTATTTGGGTGGGGTGGTGTACATCACACAGCATCCAGACAAACCAATTACCCAGTTTGGCGGGGCCGAGGGCTGTTTCCCTAGACGACAGCGAGCCGAGCGACCCTGAGGTTGGCCAGGGGGGCTACAATTATGAGATGTTATTACCAATTGATGCTTACTGTGTTCTCCCAATGAGAAAGTTGAGCATCCATAGGAAGGTAGAGAGGTCCAGGTTTAGAAGCATGGTGAATAACAGCAAGGGGATGGTTAGCAAATGGATCAGACTTTTTTACCAACACCATTCAGTTTGTGCTCTTCTCCACTTACTAACTGGCTGACTTCTTTTTTAAAAATGTTCTGCTCTCTCGGTGATTTGTCTGAATGGTATTATTCCACATTTTCTAGTCATTTGCACCCACTACCCCTAAATATAGGGGCATATTACTCAGCGGCTCTCACTGTGCATGCAGTATGTTCAGCCATCTCAAGTAGCTCCATGTGATTGTGTCTTATGGTGACTTCAACTGATCACTTTGTGGTAATCCCACTGGCAGCAATAAATTGGAAGTGACTGGGAATCAAAAAATGAATGAAATAAAAGTAGAACCAGAATAAATCAATTCTATAAACTAATCAAATGCATGAAACTTGATCTGAATGAATAAATTAGAAATTAGGTCAAGAAAATAAAATTGCAATGGCTTTAAGGAAAAAAATAGATCAATAATCGTGCAATGGAGACACCCACTGTCTTTGGTAGTTCAAAGCATGAATAAGATTAGCTTCAACTTGCTTCATTATACTTGACTGTTTATTTTTCTGGGGTTAAATTACTGAAACCTATAAAATATGCAAAATACCATTGGTCCAAGCATTATAAATATATATTCTGCAGGGAAACATGCAATAGAGAACTGAGTGCTGGGATTACTATGTTGACTGGAGTAGAAAGTGGAAAGGACATTCATGCAGGTCCTGCACTGTGTAGCATTGCAGATTAGATTATAGCGCAAAAGATATAATTCACCCCGAGGCTGGTTTAAACAGCACAGATAAATCAGGGCCCAAATGAAGATGCTAACTTTTCACTAATAATCAGTAAATGAGTGAGTGAAGCTAACTGGTCATTTTATGTTTATACTACAGAATGAGAATAGGACCATCATCCAGCCATATTCCCTGATGCTGCTTGTCTCCATCTCAAACCCATTGACATCCTAAAGCAACAAGGCGCAATAGAGACTTAGTGAAAGCAGCAAGAATAATTACTTCTGGATTCACAGAATGGGAAATGTCAGTTTAGAAGTGTCCTTTGATTTTAAAGGTTACCACTGAGTTTCACTGGATGCTAAACTCTAGTTCAAGTTTCGTTATCATTCAACCATATACATGTGCACAGCTAAACAAAACATCATCCCTACAGGACTAAGCTGTAGAAGACAGTATATATAGTCACACACAGTACACAGCACATATAGTTACATAAAAATATGAGCACAAGTCCCTCCGAGGCATGGCCTGAAGATTGATGGTGCATGGAAGGTTGCATTGGAGCCATGTTTCTGTAAGAACAAACATGCACTGGGTCAGCCGAAGATGAAGGCAGTCCAGCTTGTCTTCTGGGAGCGAACACTGGAGAGCAGCACCAGATAGGAGAACCAGCCTGCAGGGGCCAGCCCCCAATGCAGGACAGATTCCAGCATGCCCACCATACCTCTATTCCCTCCCTCCGGTGCCTCCTTCCCGGGGTGCCTGTAACAGGCAGCACCGCAGCATAAGAGCCTGGTCTGCACATCAACCCAAGGCCATGCAGCTCCCCCATCACCGGTCTCACCAATGAACCAATCAACTGGACTTGCAGTACTTTGCACTACCAATGCCCAACAGGATCTTACGACCACAAGAAAAACATTTGCACCGTTTGTTGGACCCAGAGAGGTCGCTGCAACCAAGTATGCCACAATGTTACTGGAAGTCTAGGGGTTAATAAAATTAAAGTCAATCTAAAATAATGTAAATCTATCACTTCAATATAAGAACAATAGCAATATAATGAATGGAGCAGAAATAGACCTCAGATCTTTCAAGCCTTCTCCTGCTTCAATATCAACATCACCTTCTACCTAAATATTTCTTTTGCTCATCATCCCTGGATTCTCATGATCCCTGAAAATCTACTGAATATTCAACAACTGAATATTGAGTTCTGGAGGAGATCCATCAGTAGGAAGAAGTGGCACCACCTCTCATCCCTACATGTGTGACTAGCTTCTGAAAATTGACTCCCAGTCTGCAATCCTCCAGAAATTATAAATATCTGCTAACAATTATCTTCAAAGTTCAAGATTCAAGTTTCAGGCAGTGGTGGTAGAGCCAATATTCAAGTTTGTTTATTGTCATTCTTCAGTACACTAGCGTAATGGAGATGGAAGGGTTGTTACTCTGGATCCAGTGCAGCACAAAAAATCACAATGAGCATGAAAGCACAATAACTTTAAGTAAATCCTATAAAAATACAATGGACAAGTAACTGCACGTACATAACATTAGCTTATATCATAGACTGTTCGTACATAAGGTGATGCTAGGCGCAGGAGTATCTGAACATAAGGTTACTCGGACAGGAGATAAAAATGTGACAAAGTGACTCTTGGCACGAGGAACTCTTCCAGGTAGCAGCAGGGCCTATGAAACCTGGGCAGGTGGGTGGGTTAATGAGTGGAGGCATTGATCAGCCTGATGGCTTGGGGGAAGTAATTGTTTTTAAGTGTTGTCATCCTGGCATGGATGCTGCATAGCTTTGACCCTGATGGGAGTGAGCCAAGCAGTCTGTGCGCATGGTGGGTGGGATCCTTCATGATATCGCTGGCCTTTTTCCAGCTCAGTGTTGTATAAATGTCCTTGATGATGTGTAGGCTGGTGCCGGTGATGCATTGGGCAGCTTTAACTACCCATTGTAGAGCCCTCCTGTCTGCCACAGTGCAGTTTCTGTACCACACGGCGATGTGGGATGTTAAGATGCTCTCAACTTCATATCTGTAGAAAGTTGTGAATATTGATGTGCATAGTCCAGCTCTTTTTGGCCTCCTCAGAAAATGGAGGCATTGGTGAGCTTCCTAGATGGCGGAGGATGTGTTCTGGGACCATGAGAGGGTACATGAGATGTTCACTCCCTGGCCCTTTAGCATTGTCAATGCCCTGAAGAATTCCATGTTTCGGTGAGATTGCTTATTTTTTTATAGCATTGTGGTGCATAGCCTTGTCGACTCAATTTTTTCTCTAAGAATAATCCCTTATTCCAGCAACTGAAGTATTATTGTTCTTTAGAGAAGAAGACCAGAACAGAACATGATTTCCAAGATTGAACTTAACAAGCCCTAAATTACTGGGGCTCAGCACTTTAGCTCTTATACTCCACTTATTTTGTAATAAAGGCTATAGCCCTTTTGGTATCCTAACTGATTGCTGCACCTGTACTTTAACACACCTTAGCTCATTTTCAAGGACAATCAGGCCATTCTAAGAAGCAAAATTTCTCAGTCTCCACTATGGAGGAGGAGAAGATGGTGGCGCGACGCAACTTGCGCGGCCACTCCGGTGAATGATATCTGTAATCTGTCAAGTAGGGTGCCGTGCACAATCCTGATTTGATGGAGACGGACGTGAGAGAATGGAGGAACATCTGGAGAAACTTCTGAAATGCATTTTTTGCTGCCGCTCTTACTGTGTGATCCAGAATCTCCAGAGGGGAAGGCCCCGAGTCCTCAGCTTTTCTTGTTGCTTGGCGGATGGCATGGAGTCGAAGTGCTCGGCAGAGATGGTGCTCAGTGCTCGGTGTTGAAGGGCTGGTCGGAGGCTCAAAGTTTTCGGACAGACTCAGAGTTGGCTGTGGTCGGGTGCTTCCAATGCATTGACAGTTGTCAGTGCCTGGAGGTTTATGGCAGGGAGAGTTTCTCCCTTCTGCCGCCTGCTATCGGGGACTATCAGGAGTCAGTCGGAACTTTGAGACTTTTTTTACCGTTCCCATGGTCTGCTCTTTATCAAATTATGGTATTGCTTTGCACTGCTGTAACTATATCTTACAATTATGTGGTCTTGTTAGTGTTAGTCTTTGGTTTGTCCTTTTTTTTGTGATATCACTCTGGAGGAACATTGTATCATCTCTTAATGCATGCATGCATTTCTAAATGAAAATAAATGAGGACTGGATGTCCTCATAATCTAATCTAATTTAATAAAACTGTTTTCCATATCTCTTAGTAAGGTGGATAATTTCACATCAACATATATTGTACATCTTAATTTGTGGTCTCATATTGTACATCTTTAATTCAAGCCCCTTTTGTGGTGTTCCATTAGTTTTCTCTGTGACCACCCTCTGGCGTCATACCATTGACTCAAGGTTTGGGTGGGAGATAGACCTAACATTAAATGAAGCTCATGAAGGAAAATAGCCTTGTGCCCCACTGAGAGGAAATTATGTGACACTCAATGGGAGAGTTTAGAATTAGAGTAACAGATTGGACTTCACATGCTTTTGAGTAGAAATAAAATTGATCATAGTTTTGATTAAGAAATTGATGTCCCAAATGTTTAAGCGGAAACATGCAGAAAGGAGGGTGTAGGTCTTTACCTCAAATATTTTGCTTTCCTTCCAGTCATTAAGATAAAATTGATGATGATGATGATGATGATGATGTCACTGGTCACATGGTTAAGGAGTTGATGCCATTTTGGAAATACATGTCCAACACCCATGGGCTCTATTAGTTTTATGGGAAAACTAGAAATTATATTCATTTCATGTGGAACCAGTAATTTCCTTTCAGAATCCTGGAAGTCCTATCCATACAGTACTGTTGGCAATTCTACTCATCAAACATATGAGATCTGGGTCTCAAGGTGAATGTGTTTATGGGACTGCTTTGTGGTCAAAAGCAAATGACTTTCCCCTGCCCTACTACTTTATTTGCTTTTCACTCCCAGCCACTTCCATAACCAACTTTATCCACCAACTTACTTTCCCATCTCCATGTGTCTCCTGTTATGACTTCATAATTTCAAATAGAATCTCTATCTCACTTTCTCCTTAAACATTGCATCACATACCTTATGTTTCAGGCTTTCATATTCATCTGATGACTTGTTCAAAAGACAACCAACCTGTGAATCAGGCTGGCTGTCAGGTGGAAAAAATTTGCAGAAGAGCTGAAGATTTTGCCTCTGGTTTCCATACAGATCTCTTCTCATCCCCAGATAAGCTCACTGCCATTAACATCGAGTCTCAGTATAGAAGATTGTATCTAGATTTGTTGACTTTTTTTTGCTCCTGATAATATAAACCTTTAGAGATACAAGCGACTGCAAATGTTCAAATCTTCTGCAACAAACAACCTGTTGGTGCAACCCAATGAATTGAGCAGCATATGTGGAGGGAAAGAAATTGCCAGCATTTTGGTCGAAACCCTGTATCAGGACATAAATATTTATTCTGATTTACAAGTTCTAGAAATCCATTGTGCAAGAAAATTCACTAAAGAAATTTGAAGTGCTGAAGATATGAGGTGAAAGTGTGAAGGTTTTAGAGTTCAGTGCTTTTTATTCATGTTGGAATTTTGGTTGTGTCTCAGTTGCAACACAATATTAAACTGAAGTGAGAAAAGATGTTTCTGCAATACGCAGAAATTTTGCCAACAGAAGCTGTAATTATAAATGCTCATGTGGAATAATTGTTCTTCACCCATCAAACATTGGCAAATGTACAACAAACTTGTACTAATCAAAAAATGTTGAATGCTTCCAGTTTTAATAAAGCTTGAAAGGGCTCACAGCTACAATGATCCTATCTCTACATCACTGTTCCAGTAATTGAGACTAATAACACCCATAATATGTTGACCACATAGATGATGTTCACAATTACACTGGTAGACTGACATATAAATCAAACCAGTGATCAAACTTATTGTCACTAACTTCTAAACTCTTTTAAATTATCACTGTTAAAAAGGATTGCTCTCTCTAGTTTGGGTATGTTGGAAAGAAACAGGGTATTTATTGTAAAATAAATCTAAATCAGACTCCCAAGTGTATGATGTTTTGGATGTCATGTTTTTATGCTGCTCTCTCCTCATAACCTATCCTCTCTTGTCAGTTCTGCCATGTTCAAGTGAGAGACGGATGACATTACTTAGTTAAATTGAGTTTGGGTTTATGACATGATCAGATTTAGTTTTGATGGTTCTTAATGTTAGATAAAATCATGTGAGGCAACTCAGGGCATCAGTGACATATACACCAATGAGGTAGAAGGCGTCAAAGAAGAAAAAGACTTAACTGTGCCATGGCTGCGTAAAGGTTAATGCAACACTATTACAGCTCAGGAAGTCAGAGTTCAGAGTTCAATTCTGACGACCTCTGTAAGAAAATTTGCACATTCTTCCTGTGAGCATGTGGGTTTTCTTTGAGTGTGCCAGTTTCCTCCCACAGTCCAAATTCATACTGGTTAGTAGATTAATTGTCATTGGTAAATTATCCGAAGATTAAACAGGTGGGCTGTCGGTTTGTTGGGCTGGAAGGGTCTGATGCATGCTGTATCTCTGAATAAAAATAAATAAATTTATCCAGCTCCCCTGCCCAGAGTTAATCTATCCAGAATTAGTACCCACATTGCCTGAAGTTCTCAAAGGTTCAATGAGGGAAGTCTATAACTACCTGAATAAAGATTGCATCCAGGTTTTTGGGTTATCTGTGCTCCCCATCTAAGAACTGGAATTGGTTTATTATTGTCACATGTGAAAAGCTTGTTTTGCCTACTATATACACAAATCAAAACATTACAATTGCGTTGAGGTCGTACAAGATAATATAATAGCAGAGTGCACAATATAGTGCAATGCAGTGTGGGGTAACAATGAGTAGTTTATGAAGTTAAGAGTACACTTTATCATACTATAGAACTATTCAATAGCCTTCTAACAGAGAGATAGAAGTTGTCCTTGAGCCTGATGCTATATGCATTCAGGCCTTTGTGTCTTCTACCTGATGAAAATGGGAGAAGAGAGAATGTCTAGGGTAGATGGTACTTTTGATGATGCTGACTGCTTTACAGAGGCAGTGAAAAGTATAGAGAGAATCTACGGAGGGGAGGCTGGTTTCAGTGATGCAGTGAGCTGGATCCACAATTTCTCCCTCTGTCCCTCTGAATATACCTCTTGCCCATCCTCTGGGTCACCCCCCCCCTTGTCTTTCTTCCCGGACCTCCTGTCCCATGATCCTCTCGTATCCCCTTTTGCCTATCACCTGTCCAGCTCTCGGCTCTATCCCTCCCCCTCCTGTCTTCTCCTATCATTTTGCATCTCCCCCTCCCCCTCCAGCTTTCAAATCCCTTACTCACTCTTCCTTCAGTTAGTCCTGACGAAGGGTCTCGGCCTGAAACGTCGACTGCGCCTCTTCCTACAGATGCTGCTTGGCCTGCTGCGTTCACCAGCAACTTTGATGTATGTTCCACAATTCTCTGCGGTTTTTCACGGTTATGTGCAAAGCAGTTGCCATACCAAGCCATGATGCACCTGGATAGTATGTTTTCTATGGTAGTTTGATAAAAATTACTGAGGGTCAAAGGTGTCATGTGAAATTACATTAACCTCCTGAAGAAGCAGAGATGTTGGTGAGCTTTCTTGGCTATGAAGTACAGAGCTTGGTGAGCTTTCTTGGCTATGAAGTACAGAGGTTGGTGAGCTTTCTTGGCTATGAAGTACAGAGGCTGGTGAGCTTTCTTGGCTATGAAGTACAGAGGTTGGTGAGCTTTCTTGGCTATGAAGTACAGAGGTTGGTGAGCTTTCTTGGCTATGAAGTATAGAGGTTGGTGAGCTTTCTTGGCTATGAAGTACAGAGCTTGGTGAGCTTTCTTGGCTATGAAGTACAGAGCTTGGTGAGCTTTCTTGGCTATGAAGTACAAAGCTTGGTGAGCTTTCTTGGCTATGAAGTATAGAGGTTGGTGAGCTTTCTTGGCTATGAAGTACAGAGATTGGTGAGCTTTCTTGGCTATGTGGTTGGACTGGGGCAGGCAATTGGTGATGTTTAATCTTAAGAATTTAAAACTCAACCATCTCGCCCTCAGTACCATTGATATAAACAGAAGGATGTCCCCTGCCTCTTCTTCCTGTAGTTAATAATCAATTATTTTGTTTTGCTGACACTGAGGGAAAGATTTTAGCCATGACACCATGTCACTGGGTTTTCTTTCTCTTTCCTGTACTCTGATTCATCATTATTTGTGATATGGCCCACTATGTAGGTGTCATCTGCAAACTCGTAGCTGGAATTAGAGCAGAATCTGGCCACACAGTTGTGAGTGTACAAGGGATAGAGTAGGGAGCTGTTGTTTTACTGTGCAGTCCATGAATTTTCTTCTGGGCCGTCAGTGTAAACAATCCTCCATGACCTAGATCAACATGCTGACATCGTGTAGAGGGCTGCACCTTTCGAGGACTCCATTAGGCGCTGCCAACTCAGGGCCAACCATGTTGGAACATCTGTGGGCGAGAAGCTAGACGAAGAATGTTCCAACCCTGGCTCCCGAATGGACAGACTGGAGTCTGCTCCTCCCAGGCCATTCCATATGAAATAACAAGTGCACACAATGTATTAAAGTTCTGAGGACCAAGAGTTCTGCTGTCATTCCAGCAGCACATTCTCATCTGTAAGTTACATTGGCACATGTGCAGCCTACAGTAAGCGCCAGCCACTCCTGCAGAAGCTCCCCGTCACTTCAGTGTAACTTCATGGGGACTGCCTGAGCAGCTCCCAGCCAATGGAGTCCAGTAACCCAGATACAGCTCAGGGTCGATGCATTTTCAGTAAATCACTACTCTCTCACAGGGGCTCCTCTCAGCACCCCTCCAACAACCACCTCAATTGTAACCCCACCCTCCCTCACTCCATTACAACCCTGACACCCATAACCACTCCTTGGACTGTTTTGATTTCAAAACTGATCACCCCAGAACTGCCTCCACCCGAGGTCCAAACCTCCATTTCCTGCCCATGACACATATTACCCAACCTGGCCACACCAAAGCCTTCATTGCTGGCAAAGTGCAAATTGGACGTCCATGGCAGGCTAGAGGAAAGACATCTGAGTGTAGTGTCTTTCCAAAGGCAGATTCTCTGCTCTACAAAGCTTTGGACTTTGCATAAAATACGATTTTCTAAAAGTGGGTTTGCACTAAGATTAATGATCCCACTGTGCATTACACATTTACCAAGTCTTTGCCAGAACAAAAAGTTATGAGGCCCTGATGTTTAAACTTTTTTATGTGTGGCTTCTTCCTGTGTGCAGGTGGTATCCTGGACAGCCAGTTTGCTGCTCACTGTACCATAACCAACTCACAAATACATTCTTTCAGAGGTGACCCTGTACTTCACCCTCCCTTCCCACCCAAGTAACGGACCGGAGCCAATAATTTTTACATGACACATTTCCCCATGGTGTGAGGAGCCTGGATGGGACCATTGTTTGACTGTTTGCAGGCTGCTAGATTGAAGGATACCAAACTGGTTAATGAAATACTTTTGCTGAAAATAAAATCTTCTTTTTTAAAAAGAAATATAAATAAAAGCAGAACAGTTGTGCCCTATTGATTTAAAGTCAGGGTTGCAGGGAGAAAGAAAACCGAAACAAACCACTCAGAGCACTCTGCTGTGAACCACCCTGATCCTGACTGCACTTTACATACTGCCAAAGGCAGATGTCAAGCTGACACTCAATGTACTGAGTGCGATGATTAACAAACCAAGAAACAACCTACCCAGACACTGTTCATATCCTTGCCAGGGCTAGCTTGAAGAAATATCTGCTCAGCTACCACCAGGACATCACCTGCAGCACTGAAGGACCCAACACACTTGACCACAGCTACACCGCCATCAAGAAAGCCTACTAATCCATCCCTCTACTACATTTGAGGAAATCTGACCATCTGACTGGCGACCCTCTACCTGCACATAAGCAAAGATTAAAGAGCAAGGCTCTTGAAACTAATCAGTCAGCACCAATACCTGGGTCTCAAGAGTCTAAGTGTAATAAGATCCTCAATCTCCTCACTTGCAGACCCCAGTGAGCACAGAACAGCAGTATCTCCTCCACAATCACCATCAGCACAGATGCACCACAATGCTATGTGCTTAGTTATCCCTCTGTTCTACTTGCTGTATACTTACAACTGTGAGACTCCAATGCCATATTTATGTTTGTTGACGACACCACTGTTCTTAACCGAATCAAAGGTGGTGATGAATCAGAATATAGGAGGGATGTTGAAAATCTGTTTTAGTAGGGCCACAATAACAACCTCTCACTGTCACAGTGGTGGGGCACTGGGAGCAAGGGTGGACCCAAATGCAAGACACATCTTGTGAGGTTACTTAGATTTAGTTTATTGTTTGATACCAGGAGAGCTAGGCATGAGCAGGAGTAGCAAACTGGACAAGGACAGAGGACTACGACCAGGCTGCGACCAAGGGTCTGGGCTAGGACTCAGAATCAGCTCCCAGAACTAGAGGAGACATGAAGAGGCTAGGAATGGACTCCAAGCCTGAGACTGGGCAAGGACCCAGTACCTGGGTCTTACCTCGGGCTCGGATCCCAGAACCAGGCATGGACATGACATGGGCTAGGGAGAGGAGGAACATGGGAACACAGAGCCTCGGTCTCAGGGGAGCAGGTACATGGAACCATGGACACATGCACAGAACACAGAGTCGGGACCCCTCCTTGGGTACAGGACATAGGGCCGGGACTCACACACAGAACAGAGAGCCGGGACCCCTCCTTGGGTACAGGACATAGGGCCGGGACTCATGAACCTCCACGGGGCAACGGCAAGATGGCCTGACTTACCCCACGGAGGCGAGGACAAGACAAGACAAGACATGACGCCCCGCGGGGCAACAGCAAGACGGCCAGACTTACCCCCACGGAGGCAAGGACAAGACCAATACGAATGAACACCAGACAGTACCTGTCTAGCTCCGGTGATGGAACTAGACTGAAGTGTAGGTGGGGGCTGCAGACGAGGGCTAGAGGCGAGAGGGGCAGAGAAGGGATTCAGACAGGAATCACAGACCTCCAGGACCAGGACTTGACTCAGAACCGGGAAGCCGCCAGGACCAGGACTTGACATGGAGCCTCCAGGTAGTGGCGAGCTCTCGACTCAGCCCGGGAACAGTAGACAGCGGTTCTTGATTCCCTCCGGTGGGTTAACTGACGGACCCACCTTGGTGAGGAAACTTTGCAGGCTCGCTTCGGCGAGGTAACTGGACAAGGTTGCTCCGGTGAGGAAGGGCGAATTACTGGCACTCGCTTCGGCAGAGACTAGGCTTGCTCCAGCCAGATGACATCGGCACACCGTACCTTTGATGACTTTGCAGACGCTCCTGTGCCGAACGGCTGAAAGCCGGAGACTATAAACTACCGGTTCAGCCGAGTGTTGATTGCCTCTAATCACCAAAGTCGAGGGACACGGGAAAACAGGGAATCAACAGTCTGGATCGTAACATAAACAAGGTAAATTTAAAGGGACCCCCATCCTGACCATGACACTCACTTAATGACTGCAAAACTAAAAAGTAGATGATTGACTACAGGGAGGAGAAGCCATGAGCCGGTCTTCATTAGGGCAGTGAAGGTGGGAAGGATCAGTAACTATAAATTCCTGGGATGATCTGTCCTGGGACCAGCACATAACAAGGAAGATATGACAGCACCTCCACTTTTTCAGAAGTTTGCATAGATTTGTCATGTCACCAAGAACTTTGACAAACTTCTATAAATGCCCAGTGGAAGTATCTTAACTGATTGCATCATAGTCTGATACAGAAACTCTAAAGCTCAAGAAATAAACTACAGAGAACAAAGTCCATCACAAGCAAAGCCCTCCCCCCCACTGGGGACATGTAGATGGAGAGCTGCCACAAGAAAGCAACATCCATCATCAAAGACCCCAACCATCCAGGCCATGCTCTCTTCTTGCTATTACCATCAGGCAGGAGGTACTGAAGCCTTGGGTCACACAGAACAAGGTTCAGGAAAAGTTACTGTCCTTCAACAATTAGGCTCCTGAACCACAGTGGATAACTTTGTTCACCACTGCTCTGACCTACACACTCCCTTCCAAGGACTCTTTTCTAACTTATGTTCTTAGTATTCTTTTTATTTGCACAGTCGGTTGGCTGTCAGATTTGTCTATAGTCTTTCATAAAATTGTCCTGTACCTTTTCCTGTTAAACTATTGTTCCCTTTTGCACCTTGTGGTGCATTGGGCATTATTTTTGTCATTTCCATAGCATTAGACTGTTTTTTTATGAGGCCAAGCTGATAGCTCAATGCTCAACACAGCACAGAGGTAAAGCATGCAAGGAACTGGCTGGATTTGAACCCAGGACCATTCGCCTCAAAGTCCTGTGCTGATCCCACTACACCACCAGCCTGCAAGAAAATTAATCTCATGGTAGTATAAATAAATATATATATAAATATTATCATAAATTTTAAATTTTCTTCAATTATGTGAAGAAAAAAAGGATGACAGGAGTGAAGGTAGGACTGATTAGAGATAAAGGTGGGAAGATGTGCCTGGAGGCTGTGGAAGTGAGCGAGGTCCTCAATGAATTCTTCTCTTCGGTATTCACCAATGAGAGGGAACTTGATGGTGAGGACAATATGAGTGAGGCTGATGTTCTGGAGCATGTTAATATTAAGGGAGAGGAGGTGTTGGAGTTGTTAAGATACAGTAGGATGGATAAGTCCCCGGGGCCTGACGGAATATTCCCCAGGCTGCTCCACGAGGCGAGGGAAGAGATTGCTGAGTCTCTGGCTAGGATCTTTATGTCCTCGTTGTCCACGGGAATTGTACCGGAGGATTGGAGGGAGGTGAATGTTGTCCCCTTGTTCAAAAAAGATAGTAGGGATAGTCTGGGTAATTATAGACCAGTGAGCCTTACGTCTGTGGTGGGAAAGCTGTTGGAAAAGATTCTTAGAGATAGGATCTCTGGGCATTTAGAGAATCACGGTCTGATCAGGGACGGTCAGCATGGCTTTGTGAAGGGCAGATCGTGTCTAACAAGCCTGATAGAGTTCTTTGAGGAGGTGACCAGGCATATAGATGAGGGTAGTGCAGTGGATGTGATGTATATGGATTTTAGTAAGGTATTGGACAAGGTTCCACACGGTAGGCTTATTCAGAAAGTTAAAAGGCATGGGATCCAGGGAAGTTTGGCCAGGTGGATTCAGAATTGGCTTGCCTGCAGAAGGCAGAGGGTGGTGGTAGAGGGAGTACATTCAGATTGGAGGATTGTGACTAGTGGTGTCCCACAAGAATCTGCTTTGTGACCTCTACTTTTCATGATTTTTATTAACGACCTGGATGTTGGGGTAGAAGGGTGGGTTGGCAAGTTTGCAGATGACACAAAGGTTGGCGATATTGTAGATAGTGTAGAGGATTGTCGAAGATTGCAGAGAGACATTGATAGGATGCAGAAGTGGGCTGAGAAGTGGCAGATGGAGTTCAACCCGGAGAAGTGTGAGGTGGTACACTTTGGAAGGACAAACTCCAAGGTAGAGTACAAAGTAAATGGCAGGATACTTGGTAGTGTGGAGGAGCAGAGGGATCTGGGGGTACATGTCCACAGATCCCTGAAAGTTGCCTCACAGGTGGATAGGGTAGTTAAGAAAGCTTATGTGGTGTTAGCTTTCATAAGTCGAGGGATAGAGTTTAAAAGTCGCGATGTAATGATGCAGCTGTATAAAACTCTGTTTAGGCCACACTTGGAGTATTGTGTCCAGTTCTGGTTGCCTCACTATAGGAAGGATGTGGAAGCATTGGAAAGGGTACAGAGGAGATTTACCAGGATGCTGCCTGGTTTAGAGAGTATGCATTATGATCAGAGATTAAGGGAGCTAGGGCTTTACTCTTTGGAGAGAAGGAGGATGAGAGGAGACATGATAGAGGCGTACAAGATAATAAGAGGAATAGATAGAGTGGATAGCCAGCTCCTCTTCCCCAAGGCACCACTGCTCAATACAAGAGGACATGGCTTTAAGGTAAGGAATGGGAAGTTCAAGGGGGATATTAGAGGAAGGTTTTTTACTCAGAGAGTCGTTGGTGCGTGGAATGCACTGCCTGAGTCAGTGGTGGAGGCAGATACACTAATGAAGTTTAAGAGACTACTAGACAGGTATATGGAGGAATTTAAGGTGGGGGGGGTATATGGGAGGCAGGGTTTGAGGGTCGGCACAACATTGTGGGCCGAAGGGTCTGTACTGTGCTGTACTATTCTATGTTCTATGTTCTATAATTTACTTTGAACTTCGAACCCATCTAAACTAATCTGTAATTAATTCTATTTTTATTCTCCCCACATTCTCATCAACTCCCCTTCCCTGATTCTATCAATTCCATCTCTAAATCATACACTAGGTGCAAGTTACAATGGTGATATAACCTCCCAGACTTTGAGATGTAGGAAGAAATCAGAACATCTAGCCGTGAGGAATACCATTCAACTTTGCAGCTCTGTTATCTGGCTGGTAGCGTAGAGGCATTAGCGCTGGATTTCGGAGCGAATGCTCCCGAGTTCGAACCCAGCCGGCTGCCCTGGTACGCTTTCCATCCATGCTGGGTTGAGTGTTGAGCTAGCAACTCGATCTCGTAAAAAAGAAATTGCCTGCTACAGAAACATCGATAGCAGAAAGCTGATGGCCTCTCGTGAGTTTAAAGGCAATTTATTCTTTCTTCTTGCAGCTCCGTTTACTTGTTTAATACTGTTGTTTCTTGTTTTCATTTCAGATTTAGTAATTCTATAAATTATTTATAGCTTTTTGAAATTGTGTTAGCCAAACAGGATGCACGGTGGAAACTTGCGCCAAGGAGCATGGGAGGGGTTTATGCAGAGAGCTCGGCAGTGGCAGACCATTGCATTCACAACAGCCATAGGACTGACTTCAATGGCACAACACCACTGTGTCGCGCCAATGGATTTTGGGATTGCCTGGTGAAGGAAGCCATTGAAATAAAACTAGTGGAAAAGAATTTTAACAAAGATGAAGGTCTCTCTCCAAATAAGAACTGGAATTTGATTGGAAGCAAGGTGGGGCAGCAAAAACCTAATTGGATGAGTACTAATCAACCAGGAGGGATGGGCAACGGAGGTAAAAATACCACCGAACTCGACATGCCCAGGTATCATCCCTGGATGAAGATGGCAGAACTCGTCATCGAAATGTTGGTTTAAATTGATACCTGTACCCGACTGGAAGCCCAAGAAGAGTTTATTCATCATATGCACCAGGAAAGCACTAGATCCTTTGTGCTAATATTATTTGCTTAACACCACATTGTTTTGAAATGTCCAATTGGTTGAGATAGCTGGTTTACTGAAGCACTAAATTTACACAGAAATGTAACTGGAAATGTATCCAAGTAATTCTGGTGTTTCATGTTCAGTTTGTCCTTTTAGCTTGTGCCGACAAACATCAAGGTCAATTTGTACCAAGCAGAATCTTCATCAAGACGCTAGATTTTCATCACATGCAAGATGAACCTGGCTTAGCACAAGTGCTGGAATGCTACTTGATCATGTAATACCACTGGCCATTGATGTTTCCTTAAACAAATACACTTCAGTAAGCTGTATACGAAAAATGTCATTGAAGTTGATTTAATAATGATTGAAACATTTCAATATGAGTTCCTGAAAATACAAGTTAATTGATGCAGATGCTCAAGGAAATAACTCCCCACCCAGACTGCTGAGGAGTCACATTGCTGTCAATTGCGTTTTGAGAGGATCATGCTGCATTCTGTGACTAGTTAGTGATATTTCAGCTTCTTCATGCTGGATGGCATTGATAATGTTATAAGCAATCAACTAATTCAACAAATATTTTAAAATGCATACAAAAGGACAGAAGAAGAATGAGAAATTTCTTTGAAATTGTTCTTTGTAAACGGAACCCTGAAGGCAGATGTGTGATATCTTCAAGTGTGAGAATCAATTCAATGCAAATTTTGAGTTGCTATTTTTATTTCCATTGGTAGTGAGACGAGAACTAGAGGGCGTAGTCTCAAAAGTCAAGTAGGTAATTTAGGTGGGAGATGAAGAGGAAATGTTTTTCCCAGAGACAAGTAAAAAAATGGAATTCTCTGTCCAGAGAAGTAATAGAACCTACCTCATTAAAGATATTTAAGACAGAGCCAGATAGGTTTTTGCATATGAAGGTTATTAAGGGTTATGGAGAAGAAAAAGATAGGTGAGCTGAGTCCACATCAGATCAGCCATAGTCCTATTGAATGGTGGAGCAGAATTATTGAACCAGATGCTTACTCCTACCCTAATTCTTATGTCCTGATGAAGTGTGTTAGCCCGAAATGTTGAATGTACTCTTCTCCATAGATGCTGCCTGACCTGTTTAGTTCCTCCAGCATTTTGTGTGTGCTGTTTGGATTTTCAGCATCTGCAGATTTTCTCTTGTTCGTGATTGGACTATTTCTTATGTTCAGAAATATCAAGGATGTTCCCCCAGATATTTCACCAAAATTGATGACAGGTATTCTACTAATAATTCCTAATAAGATTCCTAATAATTTCATTTGTACATACACAAAATTATGATTTTTGGGTTTTGCTTGATGATAAAGACTGATGGCAATGGTTGTAAAATGCTTTAAAAATACTAAGAAAAAGCAGCAAACAGAATTGAACTATTGTGGTCTTAGCACATTTATGGATGATCTTTAATGGGAAAAAGAGGTATGAAAATATACCCAGAGGAATTTAACGTAGTACTTGATCTTTTGAATTCATTTATTGTTGAAGTGATAAAAATACAAGAAACATGCACACGTAATTAAATAGCCAAAGAATTAAAATCCAATTGACTTAGACATCATCTTATCATTTTGTTGGGTTTGAACTATTTTCTTTGGGTAAATAGAAGAACAGAAATATACCTTCCTGGGAAAAATTATTTTAGGATGCCGAGTAGAATAGTCACAATTATATTATGCATTTATGCAAGTACCCAACAGCCAATTTTTATTCCATCATTTCTGTAATGGACAATCCAAGTGATCAAAATATCAAAAATAGAGCTGAGGAATCATACTCCTCAATTTGATTAGAACAAATATCAAAGAGAATCCATTCATTGGTATTTGTTTAGAAACAACTACAGCAATTAGAAATACAGAATAGGTGTTTTAAGATGTTTACTTGTTGTGAAGAGTTCTTGTGGTTGGAGAGTTGTGTCCATTAATTATGTTTGATGAAAAATTATGCTTTTCATTTGGGAGGACTGAAAAGAGTTCAGGAGGATTGGGCTGGGTAAAAGGGTTTATTTGGTAAAAAGAAGAATCAGGTTGAATTAAGATAGATCTGTTGTTTAGAAAATTATCAGGTAGGGTCCAACTGTTGGTTTTAGAGACAAGGATTCCCAACATTTTTTATGCCATGGACTAAAACCATTAAGCAAGGGGACCGTTGAACCAGTAGAAGATATTTGGTGTCCTGACATGGTGGAAGGAGTGAAAAGATGATGGTGGTGGGGGAAATTCTGAGAAAATCTATCAGTAAAAAATAATGCCTTGCATTCTGTAACAACAGACGTGATAGTGCCAGACCTCCCTAATTAGCATGTTAAGTACCAATCTGTGTTGCTTGTGAGTATTTTACGTGCAGAATAATTTTGTGAAAATAACTTCGTAATGTGTCCTCTCACCACTTGGCTTCCCTTCTTACTACTGGCAGTATCTTTATGAATGTGTGTCACAAGTGGAGAGGAGCAGGAATCGAAACATCTATGCATAGAAAAGGTGTCCCAAATCAGATCACATTTGGATAAAAAATTTTAGAAATTGCTATTTAATAGAATTCCTAGGCCTTTCCCTTTACTCTGGGTAGAGTTAGGAACAAAATTTACAGCAGTAAATAAATGAGCCTATGAACAATTCATAAAACAATGCTCCACTCTTGAATGGTTCTAATCAAAACTCACTTTAACAATTGCCTGTAGGAGCTGCTGAAGTCTTGACATTTTGGGAGAAAATTGTTTTCAAAAATCAATGTACTGATTCTAAATTTATATTCTGGAAATAAGAGATCGTAGCTGTGAAGATGTTTGTGTACATGATGTGGAGAGAGTATATTGTGACTTACATAATAGTTTTGGTTGGTTTGTTTGTTTCCCACGAATGAATTCTTGTGATGTAGCATGTTCCAGCTTCCATAAGCTAGCTTTATCTTCCAGTGTTATGTTCTCATGGTATTAGGTAATACGATAAAGTGGTTATAATACTAAAGATTATAAAATATAATAATCCTTAGTACTGCACACCTACTGTACATTTATAGTGTATCCTATTGAAGAACCTTGTCTTTCTTCAATAAACCATTGCATCAAACAAAACAAGATTCAAGATTAGCTAGTGTAAAGCCTTCTTTGATTCCCCGGTTCACTGGTGGGAAGCCACCAAGAAGAACATTAAGAGGTTCTTCATCCGCAAGGGTATCCAGAAGGCAAGGCAGGAGCAGAGGGAACTGCGTAAACTCCAGACAGAGTTGCAGCAACTTCTCCTTCTGCAGTCGAAGGGGGTGGATGTCAGGGAGGAATTGTGAGAGGTGAAGGGCCGGCAAGCCCAGCACCTCACCACCGAATCCTCCAAGATCATCTTCCGATCAAGGGTCCAAACTGTGGAACAGGACGAGACGTGCTCACGCTTCTTCTTCCAAAAGGTGCACGGGGGAGCTCTGTGATCCACAACCTTAAGGAGGAGGACGGCTCAGTCGCGTCCTCGCAGACCGACATACTGAGGACCTGCAAGTCCTCCTATGCCGGTCTGTACGACAAAAAGGCCACAGAATCCACAGCCTCCCACAACTTCCTGTCGTCTATCACGCAGGTCTTAGACGACGGCAAGCGGGAGAGTCTGGATCAGCCACTGACCCTGGACCAGCTGACAGGCTCCATCCGTTCCTTTGGGTCGGGTAAGACTCCCGGAAGCGACGGCTTACCGGCTGAGTTGTACTCGGCTCTGTGGAACTGGATGGGCCCAGACCTGCTGGAAGTGTACAATGCTATGCTTCTGGCCGGCAGTATGTCTGCGTCCATGAGGAAGGGCATCATCACCCTCATCTACAAGCAGAAGGGGGAAAGGGAGGACATTAGAAATTGGAGACCCATCTCTCTCCTGAATGTGGATTACAAGATCCTGTCCAAGGCTATTGCCAGCAGGGTCAAGTCTGCTCTAGGACAGGTGATCCACCCAGACCAAACCTGTGCTGTACCGGGCAGGAAGATCTCAGACAGCCTTGCGCTGCTGAGTGACACCATCGCCTACGTGCAGGACAGCGGGGTGGACGCCTGCCTGGTCAGCTTGGATCAGGAGAAAGCCTTCGACAGGTTATCGCACACGTGCATGGCAGACGTGCTCTCCAAAATGGGATTTGAGGAGGGAATCCGGATTTGGATTAGACTGCTCTACACAGACATCCGTAGTGCAGCCCAGGTCAACGGGTGGAAAACAGACAGCTTCCTCATCAGGTCTGGAGTCAGGCAGGGCTGTCCCCTCTCCCCTGTATTGTTTGTCTGCTGCATAGAACCCTTTGCGGAAGCCATCAGGAGGGATGAGGGCATAAGAGGAGTGATGCTGCCAGGCAGTGGAGGGACCCAAGTGAAAACCTCCCTCTACATGGACGACGTCACTGTCTTCTGCTCTGATCCGAGGTCAGTTCGCAGGTTGATTGGCACCTGTGAACAGTTCGAGCTAGCGTCGGGGGCCAGGGTCAACCGCACGAAGAACGAAGCCATGCTCTTCAGCAACTGGCCCGACCGATCCAGCGTCCCTTTCACCATCAGGTCTGACCACGTGAAGGTGTTGGGGATCTGGTTCGGAGGGGCTGAGGCGTGCAACAAGAACTGGCAGGAGCGGACTGCCAAGGTGAAACAGAAACTGGGACTGTGGGGAGGGCACTCCCTGTCGATAACGGGCAAGAACCTGGTCATCAGGTGTGAGGTGCTCTCAGGGCTGCTGTACTTGGCGCAGGTCTGGCCCGTCACCCGCTCCTACAGCTCGGAAATCACCCGGGCTGTCTTCAGATTCATCTGGGGATCCAAGATGGAGCAGGTGAGACGGACCGTCATGCACAAGTCCCTGGACAACGGGGGCAAGAACGTCCCCAATGTTGCCCTCACCCTGATGGCCAGCTTCGTATGTGGCTGCATCAGGTTGTGTGTAGAACCCAGGTATGTGGGCACCAAGTACCACTATGTGCCCAGGTTCTACCTGTTGCCCTGGCTACGAAGGATGGGTCTGGCCCCACTCCCGCGCAACGCCCCAGTCAGCTGGTCGTTGCCGGCATACCTGTCCTACGTAGCAAAGTTCTTCCAGGAGAACACCTTTGACCACAGGGCCATCAGGCAGTGGTCGGCACGTAGTGTCCTGCAGGCACTGCAGGAGAAGGACGTGATGGACACAGTGGGGTGTTTCCCTGAGCAGACCTTCCAGTTCATCTGGCAAAATGCCTCATCGCCAGATCTAACCAACGGGCACCAAGACCTCGCCTGGCTGGCGGTGAGAGGGGCCCTCCCGGTCAGAGCCCTCCTGTACGCCCGGAACGTCGTCTCCGCATCCCACTGCCCACGGGAGGACTGCAGTGAGGAGGAGTCTGTGACCCACCTCTTTGCACACTGTCAGTTCGCAAAGAAGGTGTGGAGGAGGATGGACGGGCTAGGATCACGTTTTATCCCCAGCAGCTGCGTAACAGAGGACTCTCTGATCTACGGGCTGTTCCCGGGGACGCACACGGAGACCAACATCCGGTGCTGCTGGCAGATCATCATCTCGGTGAAAGACGTTCTTTGGTCGGCCCGAAACTTGATGATCTACCAGCACATGGAGATGTCCGTGGGAGAATGCTGCCGACTGGCACATTCTCGGCTGCAGGAGTACGTGCTGAGGGACGCACTGAAACTCGGTGCAGCCACCGCAAGGGCCCGGTGGGGAAGGACCACAGTATAGGTTTCTCCACCCGTGGGAGTGGGAAGGGTCGGGGGGGCGGGGAGTATACCCCTCAACAATGATATGGTAAGCTGAACTACTGGAGTGCCACGTGGGTGGCTATAAATACGGATATGTACTGACTATAATGGAAACGTATGTAAAGGATGAAAAGTTATTGAATGGCTTATTGTATATATTTATTTTTGAATAAAGTATATTTTGAAATAAAAAAACTCTCCTGTACACAAGTGTAAAGGAGAACAATATAATTACATATTAACCCAAATTTGTATTTTGTACTGATAAAGACAGGGAAGACAACACTTGTATTAATATCTCCTGACATTTACAAGTTAGCTTCCAATGACTTATTGTAAACCATCTACCCTCTCCCAATTCTCTCCTGATGCCATTAACTCACACTGCATGACCAATACGCAGGCTCTTGTGGTTGTATTTGTTCTCCATGAATCCACTATCTTCAACCTCAGGTAATGGATGCTGCTAGCAAGCTGAACAATGAAGGGAGCATGACAAGCCACCTTTAAAGCAGTCTGGTGGCCTGAATGACAGGCTCTGCTGTGTTTTTTCTTCTTCAGCAACAGGACTTTCAGTACATAGCAATTTTTAAAAGCCTTTACTTGCTGCGCTCTAACAGAAACTCCTAGGAAAGCATATTTAAATGAACACTGACTGTTATGGGATGCGTCAGTGCTCCCATAAAATGTGTCTTTTATTCATATTCATAATTCCTTTACTCATAATTCCTCATATCAAACTTAAATTACATGATAAATGAAATAAACCTCGAGTTTGGTATATTGAAGCCAAATAACAACGTGCTTTGTTTGTACATCAGGGAAGACTTGTAAACTATCCATATGACCTGTAGCAAGTCACAGAAAGATATGGTTATAATGCAGACAACTGTGGTTTCTACATGGGCCAAAAAGTTGGGCTGAAGGGACTATTTCTGTACTGAGCAACTCTATGACTGAACTTAGCTGACAGTGGCTGTGTGAATAGTGACCATTATGAAATATAAATTAAAACACAGACTTTGTTCTCTGCAATGAGCGAATTGCAGCAGTGTTCATTCAGTTTACACTTTCTCACTGATTTCCATAGGAATTTTTATTGCCTCCACAGGGAATTTGTTCCAGATATCCAAGGCCATTATATAAGATTTAGATTATCTGTGTTCCTCTCTTTTCCAAGATTGAGTCTCTCCTTTAGAATCGTAAATAACCAAATCAATTTCCCCTACGAGTCCTTTCCTGCCCATGTCAATAACATTTTTATCTTACACTTTGCTTTCAAGAGCTACAATTCAAATGAAAAGGACAGTTCCAAGTTTAACTTGAATCCTTGTTCATGATTCAGTACTTAAGAAGTTGCGTGGCCAAAAACAACGAAGGCTAGTAGTGGGAGGGTGTTATTCTGACTGGATATCTGTGACTAGTGGTGTTCCACTATCAGCATTGGGAACTCCTACTTCTATTGTTCATGTTCTTGAGTGAAGATAACAGTGCATTGATTAGTAAATTTAGTAAAAATTAATAGAAAAACGCTGAGTTTGGGAAATGAGGCAGGGTGTCAATGGATTCAGCAGTAGAGTAGCATTATTTATTTGCTTATTTTATTTTCATGTGGGGCTCTGCTGTGTACAATTTGGCTGACAATGATTATATCTACAAGTATGTTAAGTCTATTTTACGTGAATGTAAAATGATGAGCATAATCTACATATCATAAATGGAACATAGAACATAGAACATAGAATAGTACAGCACAGTACAGGCCCTTCGGCCCACAATGTTGTGCCGACCCTCAAACCCTGCCTCCCATATAACCCCCACCTTAAATTCCTCCATGTACCTGTCTAGTAGTCTCTTAAACTTCACAAGTGTATCCGCCTCCACCACTGACTCAGGCAGTGCATTCCACGCACCAACCACTCTCTGAGTAAAAAACCTTCCTCTAATATCCCCCTTGAACTTCCCACCCCTTACCTTAAAGCCATGTCCTCTTGTATTGAGCAGTGGTGCCCTGGGGAAGAGGCGCTGGCTATCCACTCTATCTATTCCTCTTATTATCTTGTACACCTCTATCATGTCTCCTCTCATCCTCCTTCTCTCCAAAGAGTAAAGCCCTAGCTCCCTTAATCTCCGATCATAATGCTGAAGCACCTTCAATAACTCTAAAAGACTGAGGTTTGGTAAAATACTGAAAGGCTTTTATTCGCTGTACAATACAACCTCCACAGTGAGTGTCTGCCCCTGGACTGAGGGGGAGGGGCAAGGTGAGACACCTTTATACAGGACTCTGTGGGAGGAGCCACAGGGGCAGTCAGCAGAGGGGCGTGTCCAGACAGTTAACCCAGTTACAACGATTATATATGGTTTACCACATTCACCCCTCCTTTTTTCAAAAAAGAGTCCCGCGGGGTGAAGTGACTGACAATATTTAAAACAAGTATATTTACAGGTTAAGTCTATCAGGCGGTCGAGTCCGTCGCTGTGACCTACGTAGCACCGGCGGTGATTGCATCGGCGACGGCGATTGTGCTGGCTCCGGCCTGACTTGAGGTGCCAGCACGTTAGGCGTTGTTAATCCCTCGTGTGTGTGCGTCGCGCCCAGTATGGGAGTGTCGTGTGGTGTCTGTGTAGGGCTTGGAGTGCACGGTGTCTCATGGGTATATGTATCGGTGGGTACGGGGTCAATAGTCACCACGGAGTGTTCAGGGTAGGGGCCCGGTGCTCCTACGGACACCAGGTCGCGGATGGAGACCGTGTCCTCCCACCCATCAGGTAAAACCACAAAGGCATACTGAGGGTTCGCATGATGTAAGTGAACCCTCTGGACCATCGGGGAGTATTTATTGCTCCTCGCATGTTTCCAGAGCAGCACTGGCCCCGGGGATGTCAGCCAATTTGGTAGGGTGGTCCCAGTGGTCAACTTTCTGGGAAAAGAAAAGAGCTGCTCATGAGGGGTGGCATTGGTGGCCGTGCATAACAGGGAGCGGATGGAGTGGAGTGCCTCGGGAAGGACCTCCTGCCAGCGGGAGACCGGCAGTCCCTTTGACCTGAGAGCTAAGAGTGTGGCTTTCCACACTGTGCCATTCTCCTTCTCCACCTGTCCATTCCCCCGGGGATTATAGCTCGTGGTCCTACTGGTTGCAATTCCCCTAGCCAGTAGACATTGGTGCAGCTCGTCACTGATAAACGAGGACCCTCTGTCACTGTGGATATAGCATGGGTATCTGAACAGAGTGAAGAGCTTGCGCAGGGCTTTTATAACTGACGTGGTAGTGGTGTCGGGGCAGGGGATGGTGAAGGGGAACCGCGAGTACTCGTCAATAATGTTAAGAAAGTACACATTGCGGTCGGTGGAGGGAAGGGAGCCCTTAAAGTCAACACTCAGTCGCTCAAAAGGGCGGGTGGCCTTGATGAGTGGTGCCTTTTCCGGTCGGTAGAAGTGCGGTTTGCACTCTGCGCAGACTTGGCAGTCCCTTGTCATCATCCTGATCTCCTCAAGGGAGTAAGGCAGGTTCCGGGCTTTCACGAAGTGGAAAAGCCGGGTGACCCCCGGGTGGCAAAGGTCTACATGTAGGGCGTATAGCCGGTCGATCTGCGCGCTGGCGCATGTTCCCCGGGGTTGGACATCGGAGGGCTCGTTGAGCTTCCCAGGCCTGTACATGATGTCATAGTTGCAGGTGGAGAGTTCGATTCTCCACCTCAGAATTTTATCATTTTTGATTTTGCTCCGCTGTTGATTATTATACATGGATGTAACTGAGCGCTGGTCAGTTAGCAGGGTGAAACTTTTGCCGGCAAGATAGTGCGTCCAGTGCCTAATAGCTTCCACTATGGCCTGGGCCTCTTTCTCTACCGTGGAGTGCCGAATTTCAGGGCCTTGAAGGGTACGGGAGAAGAACGCCACTAGTCTTCCTGCCTGGGTGAGCGTAGCAGCCAGCACAAAGTCAGAGACGTCACTCTCTACTTGGAAGGGAATGGACTCATCCACCGCATCCATTGCTGCTTTGGCAAAGTCCCCTTTTATGCGGCTGAAGGCCGCGTGGGCCTCGGCAGAGAGGGGGAATGTGGTGGACTTGACCAGGGGGCAGGCCTTGTCTGCATAGTTAGAGACCCATTGGGCGTAATATGAAAAGAAGCCCAGGCACCTTTTGAGGGCTCTGAGGGTATTGGGAAGAGGGAGTTCCAACAGGGGGCGCATACGGTTGGGGTCAGGGCCAATGACTCCATTCTCCACGACACACCCAAGGATAGCAAGTCGGGTGGTCCCGAATACACACTTGTCCTTGTTATAGGTGAGGTTAAAAGCTTTGGCCGCTTGGAGAAATTTTTGGAGGTTGTTGTCGTGATCCTGCCGGTCGTGACCGCAGATGGTGATGTTTTCCAGATATGGAAACGTGGCCTTCAGTTGGCACTGGTCCACCATCCGGTCCATTGCTCTCTGGAAGACAGATACACCATTCGTGACACCAAAGGGGACGCGCAGGAATTGATAAAGCCTGCTGTCCGCCTCGAAGGCAGTGTAAGGGCGGTCCTCCCGGCGGATGGGGAGCTGATGGTAAGTGGATTTTAGGTCTATGGTCAAGTGCACCTTGTACTGTGCTACCTGATTGACCATATCCGTGATGCGGGGTAGAGGGTACACGTTGAGCTGCGTGAACCTATTGATGGTCTGGCTATAGTCCACGACCATCCTATTCTTCTCCCCGTTCCGAACAACCACCACCTGTGCCCTCCAAGGACTTGTGCTTGCCTCAATGACCCCCTCCCTGAGCAGCCGCTGCACCTCCGACTTAATGAAAGCTCTGTCCCCCGCACTGTACCTCCTGCTTTTAGTTGCCACAGGTTTGCAGTCGGGGGTCAGGTTGGCGAACAGCGGTGGGGGAGGGATCCTGAGGGTGGAGAGGCTGCAAGTGGCATTGGTAGTGCAACAGTTGGCATGGTGTTGGGTGGGATGCGCGGGTCGGTGTGTGTGTGTGGTCAGTAGCGGGGTATGTGACATATCTGTACAAAACTGGGGATTTACGACAGTAATTGGTGGGAGGGGCCCATCATACTTCATTGTCACGCTTTTCAGGTGGCTCTGGAAGTCGAGGCCCAATAGCACAGGGGCACACAGTTGAGGCATGACCAGTAACGTAAAGTCTCGATATTCTGTGCCCTGCACCACCAGCGTCGCTACACAACCCCCCTGGATGTCTGTTGTATGCGACCCGGAAGCCATGGTGACCCTGTGACTCATTTCCCGGCTGTATCATGAGTCCGCAATGCTGCACTGTGTCTGGGTGGATAAAACTCTCCATGCTACCTGTGTCAAACAGGCAGCTTGTCCTGCGCTCCTTCACCAGGATGTCCATCATTGACCTTGCGAGCCGGTGGGGAGCGCTTTGGTCGAGGGTCACGGAGACCAGGGTTGGGTCGCTGTCTTGGTCTGGTGCGGTGGGGTGCCCCATGAGCACCCGTTGGTCGTAGGTGGTGGGAGGTGGCGCCGACCAAGATGTCCACCCCCATGTCTCGCACATAGTGGTGACGTGCAGGGAAGATGGCGGCCCCCATGTCTCACACGTGGTGGCAGCGTGCAGGGAAGATGGCGGCAGGCAAAATGGAGGCCTCCACATCTCACACGCGACACTGATCGATCCCGCTCGCAGTTTGGACTTACAGACCTTGGCGAAGTGGCCCTTCTTTCCGCAGCTGGAGCAGGTAGCTTGTCGGGCCGGGCAGCGTTTCCAGGGGTGCTTCTCCAGTCCGCAGAAGTAGCACTTCGCGGACTCACGACTGGCGGCAGCCGAGGTCAATTCACCGGCGGGTTGCGGGGTCTGCGGCACCCACGAGGCCATCGGGGGATCATGTGCCTGGAGAGCCTCAGAGTTATGCAGAGTGGCTTCCAACGTATCGGCCAGATCGATCGCCGAACTTAAGGTAAGATCGGCTTTTTCCAGCAGCTGCTGGTGCACGTACACTGACCTGGTCCCCGTGATGAAGGCATCTCTCACTACGAGCTCTGCATACTGCGTCGTCATCAGCTCCTGGCAATTGCAGGCCCGCATGAGCGTCCATAGGGCCTGGAAGAATCAGCACTCGATTCCCCAGGCCGTTGTTGCTGAGTTGCTAAGCGGTGCCGAGCATAGGCGCTGTTTATCGGCCGCAGGTATTGTCCTTTGAGGGCACTCATCGCGCCGTCGTAGTTCAGCTGGGCTCTGATCAGCGAATAGACCCATGGACTGACCCTGGAGAGTAGAACCCTGCGCTTCGCTACAGGGTCGGTCGCTTTAATCTCCTCTAGGTATGCTTCGAAGCAAGCCAGCTAGAGTTTGAAAGCGTTTCCAGCTTCAGGTGATTGCGGATCGAGGTCTAATTTGTCTGGTCTCAGCGTGTGTTCCATGCTTTAAAATGTACAGCGAATAAAATTGAAGCACCTTCAGTAACTCCAAAAGACTGAGGTTTGGTAAAATACTGAAAGGCTTTTATTCGCTGTACAATACGACCTCCATGGTGAGTGTCTGCCCCCGGACTGAGGGAGAGGGGCAAGGCGAAACACCTTTATACAGGACTCTGTGGGAGGAGCCACAGGGGCAGTCAGCAGAGGGGCGTGTCCAGACAGTTAACCCAGTTACAACTTATATATATGGTTTACCACAAATGCATACTCTCTAAACCAGGCAGCATCCTGGTAAATCTCCTCTGTACCCTTTCCAATGCTTCCACATCCTTCCTATAGTGAGGCGACCAGAGCTGGACACAGTACTCCAAGTAGATACTCAATTAGATAATCATAGCCCCTGCAACACACACAAAACGTAGGAGGAACTCTGTAGGTTACCTTATCTCTGGAAAAGTGTAAACAGTTAATATTTCGGGCCGAGATCCTTCTTCAGGACTGAGATGGAAGGGGGAAGATGGCAGAATAAAAGGATGGTGGAGGGGAAAGAGGCTAGCTGGAAGGTGATAGGTGAAGCCAGGTGGGTGGGAAAGGCCAAGGCCTGGAGAAAAAAAGAATCTGATAGGAGAGGAAAGTGAACCTTAGAAGGACGAGGGTACCCAGGGAGAAATGAAGGGCAAGTGAGAAGAAGTGAAAGGTCGGACTGAAGAAGAGAGGAAGCTGAGGGAGGGGGGAAATTTGTTACTGGAGGGAGAAACTGATGTTCATGCCATCAGCTTGAAGGGTACCCAGGTGAAATATTAGGGGTTGCTCCTCCAAACTGAGGGTGGCCTCAACTTAACACAAAAGGAGGCCATGGATCAACACATCGGAACAGTAATGAAATGGGAATTAAAATGTTTGGCCACCAGGAAGTATTGCTCGTGGTGGATGGTGTCTGGTGGTGCTTAATGAAGCGGTCCCCCAATTTACAATGGGTCTAACCAATGTAGAGGAGGTTGCATTGGGAGCACCGGATACAATAGACAAACCCAGCAGATTCACAGAACTGTTTGAGACCCTAAGTGGAGATGAGGGAAGAGGTGTAGCACTTAGGCCACCTGCAAGGTAAGTGTCAGGAGGGAGATTAGTGAGGGAGATGAATGGACAAGGGAATTGCAGAGAGAGAAATTGCTGTGGAAAACAGGGGGGGGTGGGTTGAAGGGGTAAAGATATGTTTAGTAGTAACGTCTGTATGAATTGCTGCTGTGATAGATGGAAGTGAGGGTAAAATTCTTCTGTCTAAAGCCCGACTATGATGGAAACATACCTTTGGAATCATTTCTGTTTCTGGTCATATTAGAGGCCCAACAAGATCACTACCAAAGCCACAATACTTCTTAGGAAGAAATCAGGTTTCAATTCCAAATTGCTGTCAGATTATCAAAGGCATTTCAGCTCCAAACCTTATTGTACCTGTGGTCACTGAGTTCTGTCTCCTTCACTAAAGATCAATTATGGCCAGCATTGTGATGACCACATTCACATGAACAAACTTCACAGAACAGGTAGCAATGGGGTATTAGATGAAGAGTAGTACCACTCCTTGATTGTGCTGTGCTCTTTGCGCATGTGTTCATGATGCGTATACAGGAAGTGTAATCAAAGGTATGCACATGGAGGGTACTGAATCTTAGTTTGCAACTTCATCCCATTATACTTTATCAAAACCCATTCTATACAATGAATTGCTACAATAGTCTCCCTCCCCCCCAGGTCTGATATGTACAAATGCATCATCACACTTGGTACGCTGGGAAATTGCACCGAGTGGAGTAAATACTTGAAATTTCAATAGATTATCTTTGTGTGCTTGAAAGGACATTGTTACAAAATGAGAAAATATGATGGTCAATATTCTCAAAATAATTTGGTGATAGATTTTAATTCCTTGTGTATGTGATATTCAAAATTACCAAAGTATAAAATAAATGCCCTTTCCTAGAGAATTACATAAATAAATACTTTGGAATTCTGTATAACTGACTGGAATCATCTGTCTTATTCATCTTTTACTGAAGCACATTCTATTTTGAATCTGTGAAAACTGAGTCATACCTTTCAGCCATCTTTAAGTACCTTAATAACATAAAATAAAGTTACTGTATATGTATCAATATAAGATAAATGCAATTTGCAGTTCAGGAGATTAATCTGCATCAAGTGGCTCCCTGGCAATCAACACAAAAGTGGCACAACCCAGCTCCTCACTGCTCCTGCAACTGCCTGATAAGAAACTTCATCTAACTCTTGGCTATTCTTTTACAATATTGAAATATTTAAAACAATATCATATAATTTTACACCGTAGTTTGAAGAGTCACTAAAAAGAGCTTCTGCAATAAACACAACAGCTTGCAATATTCATTCACAGCACAGAAACTATTAAATATTATAACTGGATTTTCACTCCTTCTTTGCTGCCCATCTCAAACAATCCCAGTCTTCACTTATTGCAAGAGCTCCCTTCCCTGAATGTATTTCCTAAGTTATCTCTTGGTCTCTTGCTTACCATTCCATTCATGCCTAGTTCCTTCTTTTCCCACTTCTTGCCTGTTGAAGAGCATGCGAGATGTTCAAGTTAAAAAAAAACACAACTCGTTTTTTCTTCGGAAGGTGGAATGAAAGACAGTTGAGTTAAATAAAAGACAGAAAACGGTTGAAATTCAAGGGTTCATAAATAGTAAGTACCATGTGATAATAATTATAAATAAAAATAGCAGAAATGGCTGGCTACATCGAAAAGACTGGTGTGTTCAATTGCACAAAATATAGCTGGTTGATGTATACTGAACATATTGAGCAGTATTTTGAAGAGAACAAAATAGCTGATGAGAAACGAGTGCCAACTTTACTGAATGCTCTTGGCGGAAGACCATACAGTTTGCTTAGCAGTTTAAATATTCTAACCAAACCAGCGAAAATGAGCTTTCCTGATATTATGAAAGTAATGCAGGAACATTTAGAACCAAACCAATGTTGATTGCAGAATGCTATAGGCTTCATAAGGAGAATCAAAAGGAAGGGGATTCCATTTCAGCGTATTAGGCTGAATTGAAGAAACTGTCTGAGAACAGCCAATTCAGGAATGGGTGTAATGATGTACTGAGATTGTTTGGTTTATGGAACCATATAAGAAAGCGTTCAAAAACAGCTTCTAACTGAAGAACAACTCACATTTAATGGAGCAAATGAAATCACTGTATCAATGGAAACAGCAGTCAGTACACAACTGAGTTGCAGTCAGGAATGAAAGTGAACATAAACAAAATTGCAACGTTTAAACAGAAACCAGCCTAGCCAAACAAGTTATGTTACCATTGCAGCAGGGGCTCACATACACCAGAACAATACAAACATTAAAAGCGAAAATTTCAGAAAATATAACAAAGTAAGATACATACAAAGAGCATGTCGAGCAGACTAAAATAAAAGGAATGCACAAGGAAGAGATAAAGATAAAAAGTCAAATTGCAGTTTCAAAAATAGCACTGATCTGCCTGCTGTTGATGAAAAATATGATAATATTCAGAGTGACATAGGACTAAGTAGTCTAGAGATTTACAAAGTGAAAACCGACCAGAGACAAGCAATATGGCTTACACAAGAAGTAAATGGCAAATAAGTTGAAATGGAATTGGGCACTGTCTCAGCTGTTTCAGTCATTCTGCAAAAAGGCTTTAAACTGCATTTCAAAGCTACTGAGCTGAAGCCCACAGATATCCAACTAAGAACTCATACTGGAGAAAAAGTAAACTCCTGTGGGAATGATAATAATAACAGTGAAATAAAACAACCAACAAGTCACATTGGGCTTCTATGTGGTAAAAACAGGAGGACCAGCATTGTGGGGCTGTGATTGGCTGAGACAACTCCAACTTGATTGGATATCCATCCACTATTTGCATGCCGTGTCTCCTGCAATAGAGTCAACTGAAAGTGAATTAAGAAGGATATTGAATGATGCCACAGCAGTTTCCAAGGATGGCAATGGAATATTCAAAAATATAAAGAGTAAAATAGTGTTAAATAAAATTGACACACCCATTTTTTACAAAACCTATCCAGTTCCTTATACCATCTGTGATAAAGTAGCCAGTGATCTAGATCACATGGAGGCTGAAAGAATTCTTTCCAAGGTTGAGGGAAACCCATGGGCTACACCAGTGATCCTAATAGCCAAGCGGGATGGGTCTGTCAGGATCTCTGGTGATTTTAAGGCCACCACTAACCCAGTACTGAAAGCAGATCAATACCCTCTTTCCAGGATAGAGGATATCTATGCAAACCTTTCTGGAGGGAAACATGTCAGCAAAGTGGACTTAGCTGAGGCCTACCTAAAGATGGAGATGGAAGAAGAGTCCAAAGTGTTTCTCACCATAAACATTCACAAATGGCTATCTCACTATAATAGGCTTATTTTGAAATAGCATCTGCACCTGTGCTCTGGCAAAAAGCTATAGACCAGGTGCTCCAAGACTGCCCAGGCACACAGTGTCATCTGGATGACATGATTGTTACCACTAACGATGACAAGGAACATCTCCAAAATCTCAAGAACAATGTTAAAATGGTTCAGAGCATGATGCAACAAGTGTGAAGTCTTTAAACCAAACATTACTTACTTTTGTCACATCATTGATTCACAAGTGTGCTGAGAAAATTCAAGCAGTGGTGGCTCCCCCAGGATCAAAGGAAGTGTCACAGTTGTGGTCTTTTTTTAGGATTTGTTAAACAGTTTAACAGGTTCCTGCAAAACATGGCTACTGTGCTTTGCCTTTTGAACTCATTACTACAGATCAGGAAGAAATGGCAATGGACAAAGAAGTATGAGGTGACTTTTCAAAAGGTAAAGGATATGGTGACTTCAGACACTGTACTCACATATTATGATCCACATCATTCAGTGAAGCCTTCCTGTAATGCCTCACATTGTGATATAGGTGCAGTCATGTCGCATGTTATGATTGATGGACCTGAATGCCCCCTTAGCCTCTGCATCTCATTCCCTTACTGCTGCAGAGGAAAATTACACATGGATCTACAGGGAGGCCTTGAGTCTAGTTTTGGGTGTAGAACCTTTCCACCGGTATTTGTGAGGGAGAGAGTTTACCCTCATTACTGATCATCAACCACTAGTATCCATTTTCAATCCACAGTTGGGTGTTCCACTGGCAGCAGCACCATGGATACAGAGATAGGTTCTGCTTCGTGGAGGACAAAATTACAAGAATGAATTCGAAAGGACAACTAATGACAGAATTGCTGATAGATTGTCCTGTTTACCCTTGGAAAAGGAAATACCAGATAAAAATTTATGGAAGAGGACAAACCTTCTGATGTATTTGTGGCGGTTGTCCAACAGGTTCGACGATGGCAGGGAACCTGTGTGGGAAAGTTTTTAAAGTGGAAAAGCCATTGCACTGGGGCAGTCCCACTCTCTTGACCTCAGAAGTTCAGGTTAAGGGGTATAATCGTCACAAACTGGGGTCGTCCTTGGTTACAGTGCATGACCATGATGTCTTCTGTGCCTCGAGGTGCCCTTCACTCTCCATGGAGTGTTGCAGTACTGCCCTCCTGGATGCTGGATCTCACTGTAGATCCACTGGAGCTGATTTTGCATGCTAAGACAGGCATGTCCCTTTCTCAGAAGGGTATGAGGCTGCTGGCTACCCTGGAATGATTTAGTACACCTGTTCAAGTGGTGTACTGGGCTGTGAAAACGTTGCATACCAACATCTACCAGGATCCACAGGTGAGAGCTGTGAAAGTGTGCAGTGGGGACCAAATGTGGTCAGTTGCCTTGGAATGAACATGACAAGCCCTTTCACCAGGAGTGATACTGCTCTCTGGATACCCCAGAACTCCTCTTAATGTATTTTCCCTAATGAAAAATGAAAGTCTCCCTATTACTGCAGAGATGATCCAAAGGGAAACCAGAAAAGACCCCACACTGTTTCAAGTCTACATGACCACCATAAATGGCTGGAATGTGCAGTAGAATTTCTAGATCCCTCATTTTTACCACCAGAATGAATTTGCCCTTGACAGGGGTTGCCTTATGAGGGGATTGAGAGTTGTTGTATCATCCAAGCTGAGAGCTGAAGTATTGGAGGAGCTTCATACCGAACACTTAGGCGTGGTCAAAATGAAAGCATTGGCTCAGAGCTTTGTCTGGTGTCCTAGGATAAATTAGCAGTCAAGCAGCTTACCATGCACTCTTCAGGATGATAACACATCCAGAAGACCCCAAGAGCAGTGTCACTCTATCCTTGGGAATGGGCTGTATTGCCCTGATGGAGGATTCATGTGGAATTTTCCAGGTCAGTCATAGGCAAAAAATTTCTTGGTAGTAGTGGGTGCAACTACAAAGACGCCGGACTTGTTCTCGAAGTGCGTTCTCAAGATTTGGTGTTCCAGAACACATAGGCAGTTTGTTGCAGAACAGTTTCAGTCATTCCTGAAAATTAATGGAATAAGACAGACTACATCTGCAGCATACCACCCAGCTACAAATGGCTTGGCAGGAAATTTTGTTCAGAGTCTAACACACTGCGAGCAAAGTCAGTAGAACCCGCTACACTGACACTGAATCAGAAGCTTGCCAAATTCCTCCTTGAATATCGCAATACAGCACAGTCCACGACCAACAATTCGCCAGCTATCCTTTTTTAGGGTTGTCCCTTGCATTTATATTTGGATCTCCTCAAATCCTATCTCTGAAGTAGTATGCAGGACAAACCGTTGAGACAGATTGAGAGTTTCCGAAACAAGGAGATTCAAAGTTTAAATCCTGGACATGCAGCCCTGGTGAGGGGCTACAGAGGTGATCAAAGTTGGGTACCTTGAAAGTTTGACAAAACTGGACTACTCTCCTACACAGTGGAAATTGTGTTTGATGGCATCTAAGGACAACACATCAATAAGTTGAGGAGAATAGAGTCAATTGTTAGAGAAGAAAGGTTTACAGAGCTGTCAGAACCACTTTCTGCAGTTCCAGAGCCAACTCCTACAATCATCACAGAGGAGCCCCCAGAACCTGATATTGTTTCACAGCCACAAGTCTCTGCTGCTAAGCAGGATGACACCCCTTGGCAGGAAAGACATTATAAGACTGTAAGAGCACTCCCTCAGACTGAAGTTTGCCCAGATCTTTCAGTTCCAGTTCTGTGATGGAATTGAGTCCAAAATGAATGGGGAACCAACTGAGCTTCAACTGATGCACCACAAATTCACCAACTAGTTTAGTTTGTTTAGTGGCTTCAGTGACTTAGTTCACTAATTGATAAATCTTAGCTGCATCTCATTACATATGCTCACTTATTTTCTTGTCTCCGTGATGATATTCTACCATAAAAGCATAAACCAATACTGATTAACTTAATTCTAAAATCATGTTCTAGCTGTTTACTCTAATTCAATAATGGCTCATAATTTCCTGTCAAAATAATGGTGAGGTTAAGAGCTCTCACCATTATTTATGTGCAACTGCTCCTGTAACTTCAGACAAATTAAAATTTATGCACAGAAATCCAAGAATTACTCTCCCAGATACACCGATCCTCTGGAAGCCTCAGAGAAATACCATGCCTATCCACCTATTGTATTGTATGGTATTGAATGACATAAAGTATATGCATTTTTGTGATAGTAAGAAGGTAAACATGCAATGGAAAGTTAATGATTATCCATTTGCATCCAAATGCCCTTTTAGTAAAACTAACAAATGTTATCAAATGTCAATCAATTTCTTTGACACTGAAAATTAACAGCTATAAAGGTTGAAGTCCTAATCTTTCCAGTTTAAAAAATATATATTTTTAACTTCCTATTTTCAGTTATTTTATCTGTTTTATTTCACTTTCCGTGCTTGATTTTACATTAAAACTATGCCTTTTATGTTATTCTCAGCTCTCATGATTTCAACTTCACATTCCTCTATTTTGATTGTACAGGAAACAGAGTTGCTTATTCTCTTCAGTCAGGTTTCAGGACCTTGGTTACCTTCACTAGATTGGCCATAACCTAATAACAGACACTAGACAACACACTAGTGTCTTATACTTGTGACCAAAAGTTTAATCAAACTTTCAGAGTAACAACCTTAGGTCAGATATGTTTAGTTGAGAGTGCCTTAATCCCTCCCTCTCTCTCTCTCTCAAAAATACTGGAAAGTAACTGGTATTTTAAACCAACAATTTTATGAAAAAAAGACATTGGTGCAAATCAATATTTATAAGATATAGAGCCTCTGCAACAAGCTATTGGCAACTAAAACCTTCATTTTCTTATAAATGACTGTAACGATTCAGTCAGCAATGGAAACTGCAGAACTTTTATCAACTTTTGAATTTTTTTTTAGGTACAATGTTAGATGGCCATCAATTTCACCAAACAAAAATATATGTTTTAAAGTTCACTCCTGGTCAGTGATACTGAACTGGCTAGATAATAATTAACTAGAATTTTGCACTATGATATAATATTTTAATGTCATCAACTGGGAATGAATTTCAGGGCAATTTTATTTACTACCATATAAAAAAATGTGTCTGAAGACAGCAAGACACTTGTTTCTGGTCGCCACGCTAAATGTATTGATGAGTATTGAACATTAGTTGTACTCGTTTCTCTCATTCATTCACTCCCACTGAATCAATGGAATCTAATGTGCAGAGTGTGTAAACTCAGAGGCCAATATTCACACAGATATTTAGGACTGGTCAATGGTGACAAATCCTATTCCTTCATAATTTGTTTTACCTCATGGTTCTTTAAGGCACTGAGGCAGTGAAACCTGACAGTTGCTCTAAATAAAACATTCAATGAGGTTGATTTGTGAAGTATCCTGGGATGTTGGATGCATTAAAAGAAGCACATGCAATGGATGCAAATTATTGTTGATTGAGATAATTTCCATCGCAGTTCAATAATGAGCCATGCTATATAAGTATACACATGGACAGCTAGTCAGCTCAAATGCTGGGTGGCTTAGTTTTAGTTAACTCCCAATTGGTATTTACATCTGCAGGAACACATAGGGAGTATTTCACCTTTTGATTTTTTATTCATGAATTTTAATGGCTGAAAAATCAGAGCTAGCTTGCTATACTCCACACTCTCAACACAGTTAGTGGATTCAGTACTGTAGCTGGTGCTTGTATAGGAATGCAATTTATCTCGATGGAGCTTTTCTCTTTTGAGGGTAGATGCCTTATTCATGTTCCTGGCACAGACCTATACATGCCTGGAGTGTATATCTGGAATTCAGGGTCTGAGGTCATGTGCAGTTGCTATATAAATCTCTTATGATCCATAATCCTGTAGGTCCCAATGACCTCTGTGCCCAAATTCCCAATATGCATTCCAGGCACACGAAGCTCTTTGTCAGGAATGTGAATTAATAAAGTGTTTTCTTTTTCAAAATTATACATTTCTCTTTTAACTATTTGATGAAACTAACTAAGAATTTTTGCCCAATGTGAATGACTAATCTCCCATAAATATCTGCTGATATACCATTAGCTAAAATAAATTAACTGGATATTTGAAATAAAATCTGGTAAGATGCAGTTCTACTATTCCTTGTAAGTGCTGTAAAAACTTATTTTAATCTTTGTTTTTCTTATAACTTATTTGAGCATTATGCATGAAGAATGAATCTGGGACCCAGAAATTTCTCTGTATTAAATAATTAAGTAAATTTACCTATCTGATTAGATACAAAAGACTAGTGATGCAGAGGCTGAGATATTGCAAGCATCTGAATTGAGGCGTATATCGATACAGGGGAAAGTAGAGAGATATCAATGTTTAGAACCGATGATGTTAAGGTAGATGATAGTGTGGCACAGAAAGAGTAACCAAATATAAAATGGAGCTGAATAAAGCTAATGACCTGAAAGCGAAGAACTTCTGGATTAAAGAAGATTATACTGTAGTTCCTCCCGCACCTCGTTTGGCACATCGGGCAGCAACCTTGCCGTTTCTTTAGGGTTTGTCTGTTTTATGAGGCCGAGTTGCTAGCTCAATTGAAAGCATGAAAGGAGCCGGCCAGATTCTAATGCGGGACCTCTTGTCACGAAGTCTGCGTGCGGATACCACTGCACAACCGGCACAGGCAAAGAAGAATAAATCCTTGCTGAATGAAAATTGTTCATACCTCTAAGATTTCAGCCATGCAATCTGGTAATACTTGGAGATCTGGCATGTCGGTTGATTTTTGTTACTTTTTTCACCAGATCTTCTAAGGATATCTCACTGTCTGTGCCTAAGTGTATCCTATCCACCAACACTTCATTTATTAAGAAAATGGATGTGGAACCTTTACTTTCTTCTTGCCATTACAGCCCTTTGATTTTTTTTCTTCTGCCATCCTTCCTGGAGAGAGTTCAGCTGACATTAGGGGCCCTGAGTGTAGACAGAGAACATGTACTATCATCCCTTTCCAAAGCATTATCAACAAAATCATCACTAAAGGCACCACTGATAACCTACGTGCGAAATGCACACAGTTTTGGTTCCAGGGTCCTTATGTTTTACACCAAACATTGGATTATAAACTGAGCCAGATTGAAAGCCTTGGCAGTATGCCTTAGAGCCTGTTTTCCAGGGCTGGACTTATATTTTTAGTGTAAATTAAGTCAACCATTGAATTTCACTAGATGTTGATTTCCTCTACTTTTTTGGCTTTAAGTTAAATAAAACTAAAATATTCAAACTTTATTGTATTTTTTGGAGGAAAGTTGAAGCTTACTTCAGCAGATATGGTATACAGTTCATGGAAGTGACTGAAACAAGATACTGGGCGGTTGTATAACAGAATGTGGAAGTAGGACAAGAAGGGGTTAACAAAATGTATGGAATTTACAGCAATTGTATTCATTTGGTCATCCCTCACCAGACTTAGTTACTCCCAGAAATCCTTCCCAAACCAACATGAATAATCTGTCAGTCACTAGAAGTGATTATTGTTATTTCCAAGTGACTGTTCAGGAGTTCAACAGAAGGTCACTCACATAATTGAACGAAAACATTGATTGGTCAAATGTGAAAAAAATGCAATGGATAAATGATCACAATTTGCTGCGACTAATTTGACAAACATGTTATTTCTTAAAGTATTGTGTCTGAATCATTTGCAAACTCACACATCTTCACATGATGGCTGTTTCCACCAGTTGTTCACTATAGGATTATGGCAAGAGAAAAAAAAAGTCAGTTCCCAGTTGAATTGTTAACCTGGTAAATAATCAGAACTGGGCCAACCCTATTTTTTTCTCCTCAGTTTCTTAATTTAGAATGCTTCAAACTTTCACTCACTGAGTAAATTAGTGAGTGAAGGCAAATTGAGAAGGACAAAGTTTGCCTCTCACTGTGTATATTAGAGATCATGGGAAACAGTTCCTTATCACTGACGTAATTAGTCAAATACAAATTACCACATGGGTTTAGCTTACAATTAACACTGGGGTGATTTTTTTCCCCTGCATATTATCATTGTATTAATGAGATCAAGTATTTTTGGCAGAAGACTTGGGCACAGGCCAATTCCACTTGTTTACTGCTATTGTGGTCTCTTGTTCTTTTTGTGTAGTTCACTTTGCCCATCTGTGACACTACCACAACGTCCATGTGAGCTCCTTTCTTTCTATCCGATGATTGTATCTCCCAGTTTCCTGCTGTTATGATATGCAGCATGGTCAATATAACTTAAAACCAGGGATGACAAGATACAGTTGCAGCTGTTAGGCCCCGGTGAAGGATTTCTGAGGGCAAAAAATGTGGAGGGCTTGCATACCAGTTACTTGCAAGGAGTATCCCAGAAGCGTTTGTTGATTGTTCTTTCCAGGGAAATGAGTTAGCATATTCTCACTTCATCTTTTAGGCCCTGGCTTGAATCCAACGCAGACCAATAGGATGAAGATTTTTTTTCTTCTGACAGCTTATCGGATTCCAACTAAAATACATTTGGGCAACCTCAATTCAGTTCAGCTTGGCGTGAGTCCACAGAGAAAATCCTCTAATTGAGCACAAATTGGCATGAAAAATCATTATCTCACTCAGGTTGGCAATGAGGGCAGATGGAGTGGGAAACAGACAAGTTTATACTGGAGCCGTAGGGGGTGCTCTGTTGAGATTTGGGTTATGGCACATTACTGAGTCAGAGTAAAAGGGATTTCTGCAGTGTCCTGATTTGGGGCTGTCTGATACTGACAATAAATGGTTTCTGAACGTGCGCACACAGAAAAAAACATTATTTTTCCTTGTTAGTGCATAGCAATGCATGGTCTATAGTCTTTTGCTGCGCTGTGTGGCTTTGTCACAACTGGACTCTATTACCATTTGGCAGGTGTATCCTTATCACCTGCAGCAAAGGACTGAAGAAACTAAAAGCCTTTCCATTGTTTTAAAAGGTAAGTAATTTCCCTAAAACCAGACTCACTCAGAGGTTAATAAGCTGCTTTGCTGCGAGCTAAATGATAGGAGTTTTTGAAACAATTCAGCACTTGACACCATTCCGGATGTAAATATAACAGGCAATTCTTTTCCAAAGTTCAGCTTTTACACTTACTGAACAAAAATATTTACTTATCAAGGGAACAATGTCAATACGTGTTTTCTATGAACAATTCACTTCAGGAAATAATAGTACATTACACATAGTATTTAAATAAAGGACTTCATTTTTGTCTCACAGCAGGTATCCTGTGCCTCTTTTTGCCCACAGCAATATCAGTTGAAACAATCACCTGCAAATGGCGCTCCTCTTCCACTCTCAACACAATGTACTTATTATTTATCGCAATTTCCTAGCCACACACTATTTAGAAAACAATGTGGCCATTTTGCAAGCCAGTTATTTTCAATCAGCCCTTCCCTGGAGAACGGTGCTTTTTTTTCTCTTTCTTCTTTACGAATAAAATTTCAAACCAGTCACATTATGAAAAATGTAATAATAATTTGATAGAGTTTTGAAGTAAATATCATAAATTCGGCACTGGGATTTAAAACCGCACAGTGAGTCCATCATGTTTCCAGAGCTTTGTCAAAAGGGGTAAGACTGCATTGATTTTAACTCCTCTGTGGTGCAGGTCAACCTTGCACATGACAACAGAGATGGCTTTGCAGATAATCTGCTCAAATGTTTGACTGAACCAAAATGAGTGCAAGAGACGGAAGGGTATAATGTACTTCCTTCACTCAATATGTTCAGGCAGAATGATGGTTAATACTAACCTTTGGGGAACCAGCATAGTTTCCTCACTGCAAATAGTTGTGTTGCCAAACTGTTCTGAAGTTAGTTTCTTCAAAAAATATCATGAATGTAGAATTAGCCAGCAGTTCTTATATTTTTCTTGTGTCTCAGCCCCTTCTAACAATAGGATGTTCATAATGTGTGCGGCATGAGGATCTGGACTCCCTATATGCAGATGACGTTCAGGAGACAAGCCAGATTAATAAATAGTAGGTAAGTAAGTGACTAGGAACTGTTAATATATGAAGGCAGGTTACAAGCTCAGTTTACTGTAATGTCAAATCCTCTTCTGGGTTGGACAAATAAATTACATACATGTACATACATGCAGTGTAGAGATGGGAGTTGACAGAGCAAGGTTTGCAAACACATGAAAAAAAATTCATTTTATGTCGTAATGTTTGCATCCCTGAGAAACAAACTAGAGCATTTATTGTAGAATTAATTGCACTGTGCAGTTACTCAGTAGTTTGTGAATATATGCATAAGACATTATCCACAGAGCTGGAGCTTTCAAACAAGAATGAGAAAAAAAAATCACAGGAGTATTTTGGGTCCTTTTCAAGTAATGCAAAATAAATTTAGATCTACATCTGCTTCATCAAAGGCAGATAGTAACTTCACCAATTATAGTTAGCTGATACTGCTGCAGTACCAAGGGAGTGCTATGTTGTCAGAAGTGCTGCCTTTGTGATTGTATTGAGTTTGATGACCGTAAAATTCTAAATTCAGATGAAGACTTTATCCCTCTCGCATATAAATAACCACAAATGCTTTCACTAAAAGGAGATTATACTGTTGCTACCCAATCTTCGAAAACTAATTTACTTCCCTGTTTATTCTCCATGGTGAGTTTTGCTGCCAGTTATCACTATTGAAGTGGTGGGTTCCCTCTCCCTACCAAGGAGACAATACGCCCAGTTAACAAAGTACTTTAAAATGCAGTTCACTTATTTACAGTGAAATACTCTTGAATTCACATAACGCTCTTAAAAGACATTAAAAACTCACAGAGAAGTTCTATCTTAAATATTTCCCAATACAAACCTTTTCCAAAGTATAAAGCACAAAGCAGTTCTCAAACATAAAGGATTAAGGACAAAGGATTTCTAAAAACACAGGTACAACTATAAACTAAAAAAAGACATGTCAAATATGCAGACAAACCAGTTGACTGTCATAGAAACTGAAGCTGGAAGAATGATTCTTGTTCTTCCATGTTTCTTGAGTTCCTTATCCCATTCCTAATAAGCCTAAATTTCTGTCTGCATTTATACTCTTTTCAGCCACTTGGGTGACTTCACAAGTGCGTGATGTTCCCTCAGATATCTTTTTAACACAGAGAGTCTAAAATCATTTTTTAGAGACATAGATCTTAGCTAGCTACCATTAATGCTTTAAAGTCGACTTTAGAAAACATTAAGTTCTTCCAATTATAAAGACATCAGTAATTGATATGCTAAATGATATTATCCATTTGTTCTGCAAGCTTCCTTGAATTAAGCAACTTAAGAGTCAGCTTCTCTGTTTGAAACACCCTTCATCAAACCCTTTGTTTTATACTCTACTCTTGAGAAATGATAAAGCAGGTGCAATGACGCTACAAATACAGCATCTTCAAAATGCAGAACCTATTTGCAAAGCTGTTCTATAAAGAGTAATTTTTGACTTCAAGCTGCTTTCCATTTACATTTTAAGAACTGTAGATTGACTTCCTTTTTGTGATCAGAAGTTAAAAAAGCCATATAGTTAAAAGTTTACTTCAAACTGTTTGTGACCTTTCAAACGGAAGCTGCTGTTCAGAAAGCAAGCTCAGTAAACATGAGATGAAAGCAAATATCTATCATAGTAAACAAAATTTTGAACCCAGCTTCTTCCAACCGATATCAGCTTTGAGGTCAAGACTCCTGCCAAGACTCCTTTTGGGAACAGACTATCACTTTTCCAATCGTTCCAACAGGCTACCAGTGAAAAGTTAACTTTTGGATGAAATGTAAGCTATGGAACTGTTTGCTCTCTCCAGTGATTCATCGCTTAAAGAAGAGCTCTGGAAATTGCTGGTGGTCCTTGCCAACAATTATTCTGCTATTGCAGTTAAAGGTGGTTTTCTGGTCAATGTCACCTTGCTGATTACCTTGTAAATGAGTACTACTTCAAAACTTCAGTTATTTCAACAGTAAGTGTTTTTGGATATTTCAAAGAACTACATTTAAATATATATCTTTCTGTCTTTTACGCATGTTGTTATGAATAAAAACACTGCAGCCATTTTGTGCATAGCTAGATCCTGCAGGCAAGATGTCAGAGGTTATAGACTAACCATATAGAACTAGTCTGACAGACATTGTTACCTTTCACCTAATGCTCATTGCAGGCTTCAATTAAAAATTAGTGTGTGGTCAAAACCAAAACAGACAGACCTGTTGTCACCTTTGAAAGGTGTGTGTTATTTATTAATCCTTCCTATCCATGTCAATTAAGAGCTTTCAGTGGGTCTCTCCAGATGCCATTTGAAATGTGCATCAATAAAAATTGTCAGGGTTAAAGGAGCTCTCTATCAATTTTAGACTTGGGTTATTCCACTAAATTATCATACTGCTAAAGGGAAAACATAAAGGATGGTCTGGAATTCCCAGTAAGTTAACCATCACCTTTATGGCATTATTTTGAATGGGGGTAACCAACCGTGAAACAACCTATACGGAAAGTGTTGCAAAACCCACAGACACATGGAAGCATTTAAAAGAGCTACATGGAAACATTATGCAAATTGGCTCCTCTTTTTCAGTCTGCAACAGGCTCATCAGCTGCCTCGAATACAAAATTTAAACTGAATAATGCTAACTTTCACGTACACCACACAAAGGGATCCTTTAGGGCTTTTGGTCCCTTGTGACATCCATAGAGCACTTTAGCTATCAGTATGAATTAGTGTAAGGCCTGGTAATGTACCTTTAAATATGTGAGGCCTTTGAAGGCAGTTAGAGGTCAAGTCCATAGCCACATAAAATACAACCTTTGAACATTTATTTTCACTTACCACTCTGGCGGCTGAAATGGCACACAAATGTGGGGTTTTTTTTCACCATAACTTTTCTGCTTTCAAATGTTTGCAGACATCAGTTTACTTAACAGCATCAAAACTTCCCAAAAATGTAATAAGACATAATAAATATTAGTACTGAAGTGACAATGGTATTTGAATCTGTTTCTCTAAGATACAAAACACTGAGCTGGGCTCTAATAGTTTTCTGAGCCATTCTAAACTGTTAATTAGGAAGTGTAAGATACCACAGAATTGTGTTTCTTTGGATCCAAGAATTCAATGTTCACTTTTATACTGCATGGCAGGCATGGCGATGACAGCTAAACATACAGAGGAATTCCGGGCATGCAAGAATGGCAAGGAACCAGAAAGTCCTGTTTAATGTACAAGAAGCAACACATGAACAGGCTTTCCCGGCACCTCACATGTGCACTGCATTCCCAAATAATGTGCACATAACCCCAGATAGACCAACACTGACGAAATGATACACAGCACAAAACAAGTTATTTTCTTTGGAGATAAAGAGCTGTCATAACAGACTAGTATCAACATGTCCTTAACACAGGTCAGTACATCACTCGGCCATGTTATAGCTCTGCCTGTCTGATAGTAGGGAAGAATGTATGCGTGGGTCAGAATGAATGTGCCTACTTAGTCCAGACATGTCATCCGGCTAGACACAGCTCTGACAGAGCCCTTGACCTTTCTGACTAACCTGCTTAATAAAATGACCATTTCTGGTTACAGACAAAAATACTTCCAGCCCATTCCTGGTTTAGCCTCTTGGGTTTCTGCAGCCAGATGTGTGTCTCTATCATTGGAGCGTGAAGATAAAGAGGACAGTGCAAAGAACAAGCCATTCAAAAAAAAAGCCCAGCCGGCTTTCAGTGACCAAGGTCATGTTGTCTGCAATGTATTCACTGCCATTTGAAAGCATTATTAGATCGATGGGCCTGCCTTTACTGAAGACAAATAAACCAAAAAGAAAGATAAGATTTCACAACTGCCCTGTAGGATCCTATTAATCCCACACACTGTTGTGAAGAGTATATATTATTAACTGTTTGTGACCAGTCTACACTGCCTGGGGGGACTTCTGTATTCTCTAGTGTAAAAATTGCTTTGTTATAAATTAGTACAATTTATTGTGTTTACAAAAACATAAATTGTGAGAACATAATTTATATTTCTTAAAGATTTGGAGATTATAAAGTTGACAATAATTGGCATTTACTGAACAATGTATACTACATTGCCATTGTATAAACTACTTACAGTACAAGGTGTAATTAAGATTAAAGAAAAAAACATTTGAGTAATATCACTTGGCGTTATCTTTTTTTCCAAAACCGTAATTTGTTTTATTATAATTTCTTAATTTGCTTTCATATCCCAGTAATGCTCCTCCTTGATGCGGCTCAGTTGGACCAGAAACTTTTGCACGGAAGAACATAGGAACTGAGAAACATAGAAAGCCTACAGCACAATACAAGCCCTTCAGCCCACAATGCTGTGTCGAACATGTACTTACATGAAAAAAGGGTCTAACGAGTGAAAACATCCTTCTAAAGTTAGCTGCTGATACTATGAGACAATGGGAATTAGACATTATTGCACAGAGAGAGACAATGTCCCTGAACTGCTTCCATTTGACCAGCTTCCATTCACATTCTGTGGCTAGCTGCAGCCCAGGATTGGTATATACCTGACAGAAATTTCACTAAATAGACAAGGTTTGACTATATTTCAAGGGGAAAAAAACAAAAAGAGTAAAAATTATGTTTAAAAAACAAGTTATTTAAAAAATACAAGTTATTCAAAAAAGTATCTATGCTGTAACCAGTACATTTGAATATATTATGCTGTGCAATATTCCTTCAACTCTTACAGAAGTTATGTAAAGCATTGTCAATATAATAATGAATCAGGAAAGATCTTAGCACACAGGTGCCTGCTAGTGATGATGTAATGAGCTTGGTGTATGCCTTGAAATGAATAGAGTAGATCTCTGCCTCTTAACAGCAGCCACAGCCAGGTTAACGGAGAGGGGTCAGGTGCTCAATGTCCTCTTTCGCAGTGCAATTTTTGGGTCACATATGGCCACACGAAATATACAATCTACAACTAGCAAAAGCTGTGTCTGCAAGAAGCAGGTATGTGGCTCCATGGATCAGTAGGTAGACCTCACCAAAGGTCATCAAATTCCAATCAATCGCACTGGATTCTTTGGTAAGAGAGAATTGCTGGGAATAAACCACTGATCTTTTGTTCTAACAAGACCATAATTGTCATAAATTCAGTGGGCAGCTTCATACTAAATTAGCAACGGTAACTATCCCTTATTATCTCTATGGATGGTAATTCTATGCTCACTGCAGCTCATCCTTGTTTGAGGTGGGTTCATTACAGCTTTATGACATGAGAAGAAGGACTATTGCACTTCTGGGATCTCCAGCCGGCTGCCTGCTCTCTGCAAGTCCCATTCACCAAACACCTAAAAGGGTCCAGAGGAGATCATGGGAATGATCTCAGGAATTAATGGCTTAAGATGTGAGGAGCGTTTTATCACTCAAGGCCTGTACTTGGCAGGAGTTTAAAAGAATGAGGGGGAATCTCATTGAAATCAACCAAATATTGAAAGCACTGACTGGAGTGGAAATGGTTAATATGTTTTAGAATGGAGAGGGAGAGCTTCAGACCGGAAGACACGGCTTTAGAATAGAAGGTCATCCCTTTAGAACAGAGATGAGAAGGAATTTCTTTAGCCAGAGAGTGGTCAGTCTGTGGAATTCATTGCCACAAATGAACGTTGAGGCTGAGTCATTTGGTATACTTAAAATGGAGATTAATAGGTACATAATTAGGGCATCAAAAATAATGGCGAGAAGGCAGGAAAATGGGGTTGAGAGAGAAAAAAATTAGTCATCTATCATGCAGAGCAAAATAGCTTAATTCTACTCCTATGCCTTATTATCTTATGATCTAAATATTATTGAAGTACCTTTCTGAACCTCATTCTACATGTAACGTCCTGGTTCCCATTTTTATTGCTATGCTGTAGATACTTCATTTTAGCAGTTCTGTAAGAGCAGTTTGTTCTGCTTTCAGTATGGTTGGGTTACCGTTGAAGATAAGGGATATTTAGGAATATGTGTCATCCAATTAGGATAGTGGAACTGGGCGGAGGTACTAAAGAACACGAGGGGGAAAGGTTTTGTGAGGGACACTACGGTTGGTCTTGGTCTTTGGTCAGGGTGAGTTCAAGAGAGAAGATTCTGGAGACAACCAGTCATAGGATTCAATCTGGTGGGAAAACACAGTTCGATGGAACCCTGGTGGGAGGTCTACCAAGGATTAGTGAATATGGCTTTTTGAAGATCTGAGCTCCAGCTTGTGCACATTGAGCTATTTAATTATAATGGGCCATTTTTGTTTTTTTCCTTTCTTTTCTTACTCAATCTTCAGTTAAATTGACACTCACAAAATACACTTCTTTAATATTGTATGCAGGTTGCGATCAGTTATTTCATGCTGATGGGCTATTGCAAAGCAATAAATCATGCAGCAATCACACTAACAGAGGTTTGGGTGGGAAAGACAACACAACCCCTTAGATTTGGCAGGACCATGGTCATCTATATGCTAGATGAATGAAACCTGAGAAAGATGGGTTCTCACCACAGAATCTAGTGGCTGTAGCGAATGGCTAATAAGCTGCATTTCCAGAGATGCCCAGTAAAAGGGGGTTTCATTTTGAGGGCTTATCCCGGGTAACATTCGTTAGATGCTGTGTGATTCCCCTAAGCACTGATCAGTGGGTTTGTGTTTCAGCCTGTGTTAAACTATTGTCTGGGAAAGTGATTAAGATACGTGGTTTTGGATGCTGCAGGGTTTAAACGATGGTGCAATTCAAGAGATTTCCTGTAGCTAATGCTTGTGTTCTGAGAAGGGTGGATGTCCACAACCCAGATGCATTGCTGATTAGAGCTTTAAGCACTGTTAAAGCATTGGGAAAAGTTACGATCATTGACGACAGTTTGACCAAGCGGTGGGGAAATATGTATATCAGTTCAGGCTAGCGCTGACGTAACAGGAGTGGATCTGCCCAGTACCACTGGGATCCTGGGAGAGGCAGGGCCATGGACTGTCCATGCTTTCTGAGATGAGCATGTGTAGGCAAGAGCGTTGAATTGGAAACCAAGTTTCCCATAGATGAGGGCGGAGACTTTAAAGACAAGTTATTCTCATTTCTGCAGAGCGAGGGGAAGGAGTTATCCGATGTGGAAGGTCTAATGAGTCCTCCAGTGAAGGGTGAAAGTTCTGAGTTAGCATCGACCCTTACTCCCTGGTGAATACATGGCAAAGTGCACTGGCGGAGAGTCAAAGTTATCGTAGGCTGAAGATGTTTTTGAAAGGTAAGCCCACTCCCCGAGGGGGAGGAAACATATGAGACCTGGAGGGAGCAGACCACTCAGATGCTGGGTGAGGGGCAGTGCTCTGATAATGTGAAAAGACAGCGACTGGTAGAGAGCCTAAAATATCCGGCTGCTCAAGTTGTGAGGTCCATAAAGGCATAGAACCGTTTAGCTACTTCTGCAGCACTCATTCAAGTGCCAGAAAACATTTTTTGGCAATACAGGAAGCCCAATAGAGCTTACAACAGGGTTTAAGAGCATGTTTCAGGAGAAGTGGGAGAAACATTCTGCCTGCATTTTTGGGCTAGAGAGACAGCTGTGTTGCTGGAGGCCTAGAGGGGCCATCCAACTGGCTGAGGTGAATCAGTTAAGGATGGACCAGGTAGCAAAGGGAGTACAGTCACAGGACATGATCGCTTTCAGCCTCCTAATGTCTCATTAAATAAGCCCCACTTCCTCGTTTGTTGAGCTGATCAGAGAAGCAAGAGAGGAGGAAATTGCGATGGAGGAGCGGGAGGCCTCCGTCAGCAGGGTACAGACCTCGGATGTGGTCTCTGTTGCTGAAGTGACCCCTGATGTCTCACATACAGGGGTGTTATAGGAGTTCATGAAAGATTTTAGAGCTGAGTTATTCCATGACAAAGCCAATAGGGAGTCGGACCCACTACGGGACGCACTAAGCAGAGGACTGCCATTTGACGGGGTCACTTGATAAAGGAGAGTGATGAGTATTGTCTTTTACAACTGTGCTCTGGAGGGCTAGACACTTCAGGCGTGAGTATAAAGGACGGGGAAGCCTTCGGAAAGTGAACCCACAGTTTGTTAAGCAGAAAGGGAAGCCAGGAAATTTCAGAGACCCAGTGAGAGTATGGCCTGGCGTCTCAGGGGTAACAAGTTCCAATCAATGTATCAAGGAAGACATTAAAGAGATAAACACTATTCCTGAAGGCTTAGTGAGGCCAAGCTCCAGTGCTCCAGTGTATCCCTACAGATTGAGGGTAGTTATGCTAAGGCCATACTTGACGCAAGTTCTCAAGTTACTCTGCTGTACAGATCCTTCTAATACTGGTATAAGACCATAAGACCATAAGATATAGGAGCAGAAGTAGGGCATTTGGCCCATCGAGTCTGCTCCGACATTCAATCATGGGCTGATCCAATTCTTCCAGTAGTCCCCATTCCCCTGCCTTCTCCCCATACCTCTTAATGCCCTGGCTAATCAAGAACTTATCCATCTCTGACTTAAATAAACCCAATGACTTGGCCTCCACAGCCGCTCAAGAAATTCCACAGATATACTATCCTCTGATGAAAGTAATTTCTCTGCATCTCTGTTCTAAATGGATGTCCTTCAATCCTGAAGTTGTGCCTTCTTGTCCTAGATTCCCCTACCATGGGAAATAACTTTGCCATATCTAATCCGTTCAGGCCTTTTAACATTTGGATTGTTTCTATGAGATCCCTCATCATTCTCCTGTACTCTAGGGAATACAGCCCAAGAGCTGCCAGATGTTCCTCGTATGGTAACACTTTCATTCCTGGAATCATTCTCGTGAATCTTCTCTGAACCCTCTCCAATGTCAGTATATCCCTTCTAAAATAAGATGCCCAAAACTGCACACAATACTCCAAGTGTGGTCTCATGAGTTACTTAAGGAGCCTCAACATCACTTCCCTGCTGTTATATTCTATACCTCTAGAAATGAATGCCAACGTTGCATTCACCTTCTTCACAACCGACTCAACCTGGAGGTTAACCTTTAGGGTATCCTGCACAAGGAACCAAGTCCTTTTGTATCTCTGCATTTTGAATTCTCTCCCCATCTAAATAATAGTCTGCCTATTTATTTCTTCCACCAAAGTGCATGACCATACAGTTTCCAACATTGTATTTCATTTGCTACTTCTTTGCCCATTTCCCTAAACTATCTAAGTCTCTCTGCAGGCTCTCTGTTTCCTCAACATTACCCACTCCTCCACTTATCTTTGTATCATCGGCAATGTTAGCCACAAATCCATTAATCCCATAGTCCAAATCACTGACATACATCGTAAAAAGCAGCAGTCCCAGCACCGACCCCTGTGGAACTCCACTAGGAACCGGCAGCCAGCCAGAATAGGATCCCTTTATTCCCACTTTCTGTTTTCTGCTGATCGGGCAATGCTCCACCCATGCTAGTAACTTCCCTGTAATTCCATGGGCTCTTAACTTGCTAAGCAGCCTCATGAATGGTACCTTTTCAAAGGCCTTCTGAAAATCCAAGTACACCACATCTCTGTTGTCTACCCTGCTTGTAATTTCCTCAAAAGATTGCAGTAGTTTAGTCAGGCAGGATTTTCCTTTCAAGAAACCATGCTGGCTTTGACTTATCTTGTCCTGTGCCTCCAGATACTCCGCAATCTCATCCCTAACAATCGATTCCAACAACAATCAGCCAGAGACTCATTCCACCGAGATGCAACACTGAGCGTCATAGGAAGTCATTCCTGCCTGTGGCCATCAAACTTTACAACTCCTCCCTTGGAGGGTCAGACACCCTGAGCCAATAGGCTGGTCCTGGACTTATTTCCTGGCATAATTTACATATTGCTATTTAATTATTTATGGTTTTATTACTATTTAATTATTTATGGTGCAACTGTAACGAAAACTAATTTCCCTTAGGATTAATAAAGTATGACTATGACTATGACTAACTTACCAACCACTGATATCAGGCTAACAGGTCCATAGTTCCCTTTCTGCTGCCTCCCACCCTCTTTAAACAGCGGAATAACATTTGCAATTTTCCAGTCATCCAGTACAATGCCAGAATCTATCAGTTCTTGAAAGATCATTGTTAATGCCTCTACAATCTCTCTAGCTACCTCCTTCAGAATCTGAGGGTGCATTCCATCAGGTCCAGAAGATTTATCCACCCTCAGACCATTAAGCTTCCTGAGCACCTTCTCAGTTGTAATTTTCACTGTACATAATTTACTTCCCTGACGCTCTTGAATGTCTGGTACACTGCCAATGTCTTCCACTGTGAAGACTGATGCAAAATATGCATTCAATTCCTCTGCTATTTCTGCGTCTCTCATTATAATATCTCCAGTGTCATTTTGCATTGGTCCTATATCTACCCTTGACTCTCTTTTACCCTTTATATACTAAAAAAAGCTTTTAGTATCTTCTTTGATATTAGTCACCAGCTTCCCTTCATAATTCATCTTTTCCTACCGAATGACCTTCTTATTTCCTTCTGCAAGTTTTTAAAAGCTTCTCAATCCTCTTCTTACCCACTGGCTTTGACTTCATTGTATGCCTTCTCTTTTGCTTTTACTTTGGCTCTGACTTCACTTGTCAGCCATGGTAGTGTCTTTCTTCCATTCAAAATTTTTTTCCTATTTGAAATATATCCTTCTTGCACTTCCATCAGTTTTCGCAGACACTCCAGCCATTGCTGCTCTGCTGTCCTTCCTGTTATTATCCCTTTTCAGTCAGTTTTGGCCAGTTCCCCTCTCATGCCATTGTAATTTCCTTTATTCTATTGAAATACTGACACTTTGGAATTAGTTTCTCCTTCTCAAATTTCAAAGTGAACTCGATTATATTGTGATCACTGTTCCCTACGGGTTCCTTAACCTGAAGCTCTCTCATCACCTCTAGATCATTGCACAACACCCAATCCAGCACAGCTGATCCCCTAGTGGGCTTAACAACAAGCTGTTCTAAAAAGCCATCCCTTAGACATTCTACAAATTCTCTCTCTTGAGGTCTAGTACTAGCCTGGTTTTCTCAATCCACTTTCATGTTAAAATCCACAATGATTATCATGACTTTGCCCTTCTGACATGCCTTTTCTATCTCCTGCTGTAATTTGTAATCCACATCCCAGCTGCTGTTTGGAGGCCTGTATACAACTACCATTAGGGTTCTTTTACCTTTGCCACTTCTTAACTCACCAATAGAGACTCTACACCTTCTGATCCTATGTCATCCCTTTCTAATGATTTAATATTACTTCTTATACATAGGGCCAGACCACCCCCTCTGTCTACTAACCCATCTTTCTGCTACACTATATATCCTTCGATATTCAGCTCTCAAAGGCAGCCATCCTTTAGCCAAGTTTCAGTGTTGGCCACAATGTCATACTTGCCAATCTGTAGATGAATTTCAAGATTGTCCATTTTATTTTTATGCATTCAAATGTAACACTTTTAGTCCAGTATTTGTTGCTTTCTGTTTAACTGCACCATGCCTCTATTGCCCTGTAAATCATTCCACTGACTGTGATTATGCCTCATCTCCTGCAGGTCCTTTCTATCAACTTTGTTGCACACTATCTTTGATTTATTTCTGTTTTTCCCTTCCTCAGCCCTATCACTCCAGTTCCCAAATCCCTACTAAATTAGTTTAAACCCTACCTAACAGTTCTATTAAACCTGCCTGCTTGGATATTGGACCCCTTTGGTTTCAGGTGCCTGAGAGTACTGGAGCCTTAGTACTAGCTGTATGATGGTTACTTGTTGTTGAAGCTGGAGGTTTCGGAGGCAGATGTGGGAGTAGCTGAGGCGCTGGATAGGTTAGTGTTGTTTTGTCCAGGCCCCACTGAGAAGGGTGAAGCTTCAATTCGGTGGGAACAAATACTCTTATTATGAGGAGGCTAGTGGGAGTGTGCAAGGAGAAAGCTGGAGAGAGCTTTCTGAAATCCTTGTCCATTCACCCTGTGTTCAGAGCTGCTTCTGAAGAAGTGCTCGCCTGTTCTAGGCTGGATAATGAGCACAAACGAAAAACCGTGTGGTCTACCCAGTCCAAACTTGTTGTGTTATGGCTTGGGGAAGTAGCTCGAGTGATGGGAAATATCAAATTTCCTGGAATGCTTTATGCCGAAGCCTTCTTGGTGAATGCTTTGGAGCACCATGAAGAGGTATCATGGTTACCTCCTGGGGTACTGGTGAGGCCCGAAATGCAGAAGCCATCGGTTGTATAGATAAACAGGATGACAGTGGTTTCAGGAACACCCCAGAGAAGGAGCTCACCCTCAAGTGGTCAATGCCAATAGCATACCTTTTTCCAGTGACTGTCCTGTTTAGTTTTCCTGTGAGGCAAGCAGGAGAGAAACCATCTCCTGGAAAGCGACAGTTGACAGCGAAGTCAATCAGCTTTGGTGACTTCCCAGTACCTGGAGGTTGGAAAAGGAGATTGACAGAGAAGATGTTGAAGTTTGAAGATGTCTTTTGTATTGACAAGTTTGATATGGGTTTATGGGTTGTTCCAAGAGTACTCACCACACCATCATAGTGATGGAGAACACCCCTTTCAGAGCAATGTCTTGGCACCTGGCACCCGCTGAGATGGAGGACGTTCGGCAACATCTGTGGAAGCTGAAGGAAGCTGGGATTATCATTGAGTCCAGGAGTTCCTAGGCATTCCCATAGTGGCAGTGAGGAAGAAGAATGGGAAAGTAGGAATATGTGTTGTCTATTGGACTCTGAACTGATGGACAGTTCCTGATCGGTATACTGTTCCGAGGATCAAGGATGCACTGGACCGGAGCGAAGTGGTTCAGTGTACTGGACCTAAGGAGTGGGTATTATCAGATACCTATAAGTGAGGCTGACAAGGGAAAGACAGCATTCATATGTCCACTTGGATTCCTTCAGTTTGAAAGGTTGCCCCAAGGCATATCAGGAGCCCCAGCTACTTTCCATTGTATCATGGAGAAAACTGTTGGGGATTTTGAATCTGGTGGGAAAATCAGTTTTTATGGAGCCCTGGCAGGAGGTCTACCAAGAATATGGGTTTTGGAAGATTTGATTTCCAGCTTGTGCACATTGACTATTTAATTATACTGGGCCCTTTTTGCTTTTTTCTTTCTTTTCTTTACTCAGTCTTTAGTTAAGTTAACGTTCACAAATATACTTCTTTAATATTGTATACAATGTGTTATCTGTTATTTTGTGCCAACTGGCTATTGTAAAGCAATAAATCACTCAGCATTCACACAAACAGTTGTCTGGGTGGGTGAGAGTTCCCAACCCCACGGATTTGGTGGGACGAAAATCATATACACCCTAGACGTAGGAAGCCTGAGAAAGGTGGGTGCTCACTGTGGAATCCAGTGGCTGTTAGTATGGGGTATTTCTGAAGAGGCCCAGTAAAAGGGGGTTTCATATATACTGCACTCTCTGCATGAAAAGTTTGCCCCTCGCATACCTGTTATGTGAAAAATCGGCTCACCTGAGGACTGGGAGAAATTCAGCAGTCCAGCAGAGGAAGACAAAGGGCTTAATTAGGAAAGGGAAAAAAGATTATGAGAGAAAACTGGCAGGGAACATAAAAACTGACTGTAAAAGCTTTTAGACATATGTGAAAAGAAAAAGATTGGTTAAGACAAATATAGGTCCCCTACAGACAGAAACAGGTGAATTGATTATGAGGAACAAGGACATGGCAGACCAATTGAATAACTACTTTGGTTCTGTCTTCACTAAGGAGGACATAAGTAATCTTCCGGAAATAGTAGGGGACAGAGGGTCTAGTGAGATGGAGGAACTGAGGGAAATACCTGTTAGGAGGGAAGTGGTGTTAAGTAAATTGAAGGGATTAAAGGCAGATAAATCCCCAGGGCCAGATGGTCTGCATCCCAGACTGCTTAAGGAAGTAGCCAAGAAAGAGTGTATGCATTAGTGATAATTTTTCAAAACTCTTTAGATTCTGGACTAGTTCCTGTGGATTGGAGGGCGGCTAATATAACCCCACTTTTAAAAAAAGGAGGGCGAGAGAAACCGGGGAATTATAGACCGGTTAGCCTAACGTCGGTGGTGGGGAAAAAGCTAGAGTCAGTTATCAAAGATGTGATAACAGCACATTTGGATTGCGGTGAAATCATCGGACAAAGTCAGCATGGATTTGTGAAAGGAAAATCATGTCTGACGTATCTCATAGAATTTTTTGAGGATGTAACTAGTAGAGTGGATAGGGGAGAACCAGTTGATGTGGTATAATTGGATTTTCAAAAGGCTTTTGACAAGGTCCCACACAGGAGATTAGTGTGCAAACTTAAAGCACACGGTATTGGGGGTAAGGTATTGATGTGGATAGAGAATTGGTTGGCAGACAGGAAGCAAAGAGTGGGAATAAATGGGACCTTTTCAGAATGGCAGGCAGTGTCTAGTGGGGTACTGCAAGGCTCAGTGCTGGGACCCCAGTTGTTTACAATGTATATTAATGACTTAGATGAGGGAATTAAATGCAGCAGCTCCAAGTTTGCGGATGACACGAAGCTGGGTGGCAGTGTTAGCTATGAGGAGGATGCTAAGAGGATGCAGGGTGACTTGGATAGGTTAGGTGAGTGGGCAAATTCATGGCAGATGCAATTTAATGTGGATAAATGTGAAGTTATCCACTTTGGTGGGAAAAACAGGAAAACAGATTATTATCTGAGTGGTGGCCGATTAGGAAAAGGGGAGGTGCAACGAGACCTGGGTGTCAAAATACACCAGTCATTGAAAGTGGGCATGCAGGTACAGCAGGCGGTGAAAAAGGCGAATGGTATGCTGGCATTCAGAGCAAGAGGATTCAAGTACAGGGGCAGGGAGTTACTACTGCAGTGGTACAAGGCCTTGGTGAGACCACACCTGGAGTATTGTGTGCAGTTTTGGTCCCCAATCTGAGGAAAGACATTCTTGCCATAGAGGGAGTACAAAGAAGGTTCACCAGATTGATTCCTAGGATGCAGGACTTTCAAATGATGAAAGACTGGATCGACTAGGCTTATACTGTCTGGAATTTAGAAGATTGAGGGGGGATCTTATTGAAACGTATAAAACCCTAAAGGGATTGGACAGGCTAGATGCAAGAAGATTGTTCCTGATGTTGGGGAAGTCCAGAACGAGGGGTCACAGTTTGAGGATAAAGGGGAAGCCTTTTAGGACCGAGATTAGGAAAAACTTCTTCACACAGAGAGTGGTGAATCTGTGGAACTCTCTGCCACAGGAAACAGTTGAGGCCAGTTCATTGGCTATATTTAAGAGGGAGTTAGATATGGCCCTTGTGGCTAAAGGGATCGGGGGTATGGAGGGAAGGCTGATACAGGGTTCTGAGTTGAATGATCAGCCATGATCATACTGAATGGCGGTGCAGGCTCAAAGGGCCGAATGGCCTACCCCTACACCTATTTTCTATGTCATATCTTTGTTCATTCACCTTAAACATATTGCACTCTTTATTTTTATTCTTTCTTAGCTTCATCCATCCTCAACAAATCCATCCTTCAAACCACTAAAATATCTATGTTCATTTAATTCTGTCTTCTTAACATCCATGAGTTATTGATACTGATATTAGCTGACCAAGATGTGTATCGTGACAATTCCATAAGACCATAAGACATGGGAGCAGAATTCGGACATTTGGCCTGTCGAGTCTGCTCTGCCATTCAATCATTCTTTTCCCTCCTCAAACCCACTCCCCGGCCTTTTCTCCGTAACCTTTGATGCTGTGGCCAATCAAGAACCTATCAATATCCACCTTAAATACACCCAATGACCTAGCCTCCACAGCTGTGGTAAAAAATTCCACAAATTTACCCCCCTCTGGCTAAAGAAATTTCACTGCATCTCTATCCTGAGACTTGTGCCCACTTGTCCTAACCTCAGCCACCATGGGAAACATCCTTTCCTCATCAACTCTGCCTAGGCCTTTCAATATTCAAAAATTCCAATAATATCTCCCCTCATTCTTCTAAATTTTGGCGAGTGCAAGCCCAGAGTCATCAAATGTTCCCCATATGATAACCGTTTCATTCCCAGAATCATCCTTGTGAACCTCCTCTGCCAGCACATCTTTTTTCGGTAAGGAGCCCAAGACTCAAGGTGAGCTCTCAACAGTGTCTTACAAAGCTTCAGCATCACATCCCTGCTCTTGTATTCTAGACTTCTTGAAATGAATGCTAACGTTGTATTTGTCTTCCTCACCACCAACTCAACCTGCAAGTTAACCTGTAGGATGTTATGCACAAGGACTTCCACATCCCTTTGCATCTCAGATTTCTGGTTTTCTCCCAATTTAGAAAATAGTCTGTATATTTATTTCTTCTACCAAGGCGCATGAAATGCATTTTCCAACATTGTATTTCATTTGCCACTTTCTTTCTCCTAATCAGTCTAGGTTGTTCTGTAGCCTTCCTGTTTCCTTAACAATATCTGTCCCTCCACCAACCTTTGTATCATCTGCAAACTTGACAACAGAGCCATCTATTCCATTGATATACAGCATAAAAAGAAGCAGTCCCTACACTGACCCCTGTGAACACCACTGCTCCCAGGCAGCCAACTAGAAAAGGATCCTTTTATTCCTACTCACTGCCTCCTACCATTCAGCCAATGCTCTAACAATACCAATAACTTTCCTGTAATAACTTGGGTTTTTAACTTGGTAAGCAGCATTTTGTGTGGCACCTTTTCAAAGGCCTTCTGAAAATCCAAATACTCAGCATCCACTGCATCCCCTTTATCTATCCTACTTGTAATCTCTTCAAAGAATTCCAACAGGTCTGTTAGGCAAGTGTTTCCCTTAAGGAAACCATGCTGACTTTGTCCTGTATCACTAAGTACTCCATAACCTCATCCTTAACAATGACTCCAACATCTTCCCAACCACTGAGATCAGGCTAACTGGTCTATAATTTCCTTTCTGTCACCTCCCTCCTTTCTGAAAAAGAGTGACATTTGCAATTTTCCAGTCCTCTGGGACCATGCTTTAGACCAATGATTCTTGAAAAATAACTTCTGGTGCCTCCACAATCTCTACCGCTACCTCTTCATAACCCTACAGTGCAGTTCATTTGGTCCAGGTGTCTTATGCACCTTTAGGTCTTTCAGCTTTTTGAGCACTTTCTCCCTTGTAATAGTAACTGCACCCACTTCTCTTCCCCCACTCCCTTCAATACCTGGCACACTGCTAGTGACTTCCACAGGGAAGGCTGATGCAAAATATTCATTTAGTTCATCTGCCATCTCCTTGTCCCCGTTATTATTTCTCCGGCCTCAGTGCTGTATCCACTCTCATCTCTCTTTCATTTATTATATACTTGAAAAAGCTTTTTCTGTCCAGTTAATATTAGCTTGCTTTCATATTTCATCTTTTCCCTCCTGATGATTCTTTTAGTTGCTTTCTGTAGGTTTTTAAAAGCTTTCCAATCTGCTATTTTCCTGCCAATTTTTGCTTTGTTTTGTGCTCTCTTTTTGCTTTTACATTAGCTTTGACTTCCCTTGTTAGCCATGGTTGTACTATTTTGTCATTTGAGCATTTCTTTGTTTTTGGAATACATCTATCCTGCACCTTCCTCATGTTTCCCAGAAACTCGAGCCATTGCTGCTCTGCTGTCATCCCTGCCAGCATCTCCTTCCAATTTACTTTGGCCAACTCCTCTCATACCACTGTAATTTCCTTTACTCCACTGAAATACTGCTATGTCAGACTTTACTTTCTCCCTATCAAATTTCAAATTGAACTCAGTCATACTGTGATCACTGTTTCCTAAGGTTTCATTTACCTTATGCTCCCTAATCACCTCTGGTTCTTACATAACACCCAATCCAGTATAGCTGATCCACTAGTATGCTCTACAACAAACTGCTCTAAAAATCCATCTCATCGGCATTCAACAAACTCACTCTCTTGGGATCCATTACCAACCTAATTCTCCCAATCAGCCTGCATGTTAAAATCTCCCATGACTATCATAGCATTGCCCTTTTGACATGCCTCTTCTATTTCCCATTGTAATCTGTAGTCCAACTCCTAGCTACTGTTTGGCCTGCATATAACTGTCATCAGAGTCCTTTTACCTTTGCAGTTTCTTTACTCAACCTACAACAATTCAACATCTTCCAATCCTATGTCACACATTTCTAATGAATTGATGCTATTCTTTTCCAGCAGAGCCAAGCAACCCTCTCTGCCTACCTTCCTATCCCTCCGATACAATGTATAACCTTGGATGTTCAGCTCCCAATTACAACCAGCCACAATTGCCATATCATACCTGACAATCTGTAAAAGTTCAACAAGATCAACCACTTTATTTCTTATACTCCAGTATTGACATATAACACTTTAAGTGCTGTATTTGCTACCCCTTTTGATTCTGTATCCCTAATGCACTGACACTCACCCTGCTGGCTGCAATTTTGTCCTATTATCTGCCTGCCTTTCTTGACAGGCTGACTGCATGTTATCTTTAAATTTTTCTAATCTGTCCTATACTGAGTCCGTTCACTCCGGTTCCCATCCCTCTGCCAAATTAGTTTAAACCCTCACCAGCAGTTCGAACAAACCTGTCCACGAGAATATTGGTCCCCCTTGGGTTCATGTGCAAACTGTTTCTTTTGCACAGGTCATACCTCCCCAGAAGAGATCTCAATGATCCAATAATCTGAAGCCCTGTCCCTTGGACCAGCTTCTCAGCCACAGGTTAATCTGACAAATTATCCTGTTTCTACCCTCATTGGTACGTAGCACAGGCAGCAATCCAGAAATTACTACCCAGGAGGTCCTGCTTCTCAACTTTCTACCTAGCTCCCTCAATTCTCTTTTCAGGAACTCTTTGCTTTTCCTTCCTACGTCATTGGTACCAATATGTACCAAGACATCCGCCTGCTCCTTCTCTCCCTCCAAAATACTGTGGACACAATCCAAAAAGTCCCTGACCCCTGGTACCTGGGAGGCAGCACGCCTTCTGAGTGTCCCATTCACCTCTACAGAAACTCCTATCTGTTCCCCTGACTATCGTGTCCCCTATCACTATCGTTCCCCTCTTCTCCCTTTTTCCCTTCTGTACCATAGATCCATGCTCAGTGCCAGTAAGCTGGTCTCTGTGGCATTCTCCTGGGAGTTCATCCCCCACAAAGGTATTCTAAATGGTATACTTATCATTGAGGGGAATGGCCACAGGGGCACTTTGCGTTAACTGTCTATTTACTGTCCCATTCTTTCTCCTGACAGTCATCCAGCTACCCGCCTCTTGCAACTTAGGGGTGACTACTTCCCTGTAACTCCGATCAATGATCTTCTCACTCTCCCATACAAGCTAAAGGTCATCCAGCTGCAAGGAGCTGCAGCCAGATGCACTTCATGCAGATGCAGTTCCCTAGGAGACTCTGGGTCTCCCAGGACTCCAACATCCAGCATGAAGAACACACAATGACCATTTAAACTACGCTGCACCTCTGACACAGTAAGAAAAAATGGAAACTTAACAGAAACTTACCCAGAGCTGACGCCTCTTCCGAGCTGAAGCCTCCTTTGAGCCAAAGCTGACACTCCCACCCTCATCACTGGTTCACTCCCAACAATGGCCACACCACTTGTCCCTTCTGTACTTTTATTTGCTTCTCTCTCTGTGCACTACTCCCACCATTGACTGGGCCACCGGAAGGACAATTCCTCTAAACCTCTCCACCCCATCACCATTCTCTTCCTTTAAGGCGCACTTTAAAACATTATTTCTTTGGCACTGTCTGCCTGAATACCCCCTAAGTGCTGCTGTGTGTTTGGTCAGCACATGAAGGGATACAGTGGGAAGGCAGGAGATTGGGGCTGAGGGGAAAACTAGATCAGCCATGATGAAATGGCAGAGCAAACTTGATGGGCCAAATGGCCTAATTCTGCTCCTATCTCTTATGGTCTTTCAACATTCCTATGAAGACCCTAGTATTAAGCACATTTTTCCCTCCAGCCCACCTCCCCTTGTCTCCACTTTCAAGAGGGATAGCCCTTTATATGACTTCTTTGTCCACTTCATAAGATGATTAGGTTTTGGAGCAGAATTGGACCATTCTGCCCATCGAGTGTGCTTGCCATTTGATTAAGGCTGATCTATTTCCCTTTCAATCCCATTCTCCTGGTTTTTCCCTGTAACCATTCAAGAATCTATCAGCCTCCACCTTAAATAGACCCAATAACCTGACCTCCACAAGCACCCGTGACAACAAATTCCACAGATTCACCACCCTCTAGCTAAAGGAATTCCTCCTTATATCTGTTCTCAATAGCCATCCTTCTATTCTGCTCTGCCGTCTGTCCTAGATTCCCCCCTATAGGATACATGCTCTCTACATCCACTCTACCTAGACCTTTTAACATTCGATAGGTTTCAATCTCATTCTTCTAATCCAATGAGTGCAGGCCCAGAGCCATCAAATGCTCCTCATACAATAATCGGTCGTTTCGGGTCGGAACCCTTCGTCAGGACTGTAGGGGGAAGGGGCAGAGGCCCTATAAAGAAGGTGGGGGGAGGGTGGGAAGGAGAAGGCTGGTGGGTTCCAGGTGAAAAACCAGTAAGCGGAAAGATAAAGGGGTGGGGGAGGGGAAGCAGGGAGGTGATAGGCAGGAAAGGTGAAGAAGGAATAAGGGGAAACACAATGGGTAGTAGAAGGAGGCGGAACCGTGAGGGAGGTGATAGGCAGCTGGAGGAGGGGGCAGAGTGACACAGGGATAGAGGAAGGGAGGGGGAGGGAATTACCGGAAGTTGGAGAATTCTATGTTCATACCAACGGGCTGGAGACTACCTAGACTGTATATGAGGTGTTGCTCCTCCAACCTGAGTTTAGCCTCATCATGGCAGTAGAGGAGGCCACGTATGGACATATCTGAATGGGAGTGGGAAGCAGAGTTGAAGTGGGTGGCTACTGGGAGATCCTGTCTGTTGTGGTGGACAGAGCGGAGGTGCTCGACAAAGCGGTCCCCAAGTGGATTCCAGCTCCGGTTCCAGGCCTCCCAGTTCGGGCCCAGCGTGGATCCCAGGTACCCCCGTTTCATTGACCAAACCCGACACAGATTGGGGGACCACTTCGTTGAGCACCTCCGCTCTGTCCGCCAAAACAGACAGGATCTCCCAGTAGCCACCCACTTCAACTCTGCTTCCCACTCCCATTCAGATATGTCCATACATGGCCTCCTCCACTGCCATGATGAGGCTAAACTCAGGTTGGAGGAGCAACACCTCATATACTGTCTAGGTAGTCTCCAGCCACTTGGTATGAACATAGAATTCTTCAACTTCCGGTAATTCCCTCCCCCTCCCTTCCTCTATTCTTATGTCACTCTGCCCCCTCCCCCAGCTGCCTGTCACCTCCCTCATGGTTCCGCCTCCTTCTACTACCCTATTCCTTCTTCACCTTTCCTGCCTATCACCTCCCTGCCTCCCCTCCCCCACCCCTTTATGTTTCCCCTTACTGGTTTTTCACCTGGAACCTACCAGCCTTCTCCTTCCCACCCTCCCCCAACCTTCTTTATAGGGCCTCTGCCCCTTCCCCCTACAGTCCTGACGAAGGGTTCCGGCCCAAAACGTCGACCGATTTTTTCCACGGATGCTGCCCGACCTGCTGAGTTCCTCCAGCGTGTTGTGAGTGTTGCTTTGACCCCAGCATCTGCAGATTATTTTGTGTTTACCTCATACAATAAACTTTTCATTCCTGGAATCATTCTCATGAAACTCCTTTGAACCGTCTCCAATGTCAGCACATTCTTTCTTCGATAAGGGGCACAGAAGTGCTCACAACATTCCAAGCGAGGCCTCACCAGTGTCTTATAAAGCCTCAGCATTACATCCTTGCTTTTCTATTCTACTCCTCTCAAAATGAATGCTAACATTGCATTTGCCTTCCTCACCACAGACTCAACCTGCAAATTAATCTTTAGAGAATCCTGCATGAGGACTCCCAAGTTCCTCTGATTTTCTTTCCATTTAGAAAATGGTCTACGCTTTTATTGCTTCTACCAAGGTGCATGATGATACACTTCCCAACACTGTATTCCATCTGCCACTTTACCCATTCTCCCAATCTTTCCCAGTCTTTCTGCAGCTTCCCTGGTCCACAATTCTACCTGCCTCCTCCCCACCTATCTTCGTATCGTCCACAAACTTGGCCACAAATCTATCAATTCAGTCAACTAAATCATTGGCATACAACGCAAAAAAAAAGTGGTTCCAACCCCTGCAGAACACCACCTGTCACTGGCAGCCAATCAGAAAAACCTCCTTTTATTCCCACTCTTTGCCTCCTGCCAATCAGTAAAAGCTCTCCATGCAAGTATCTTTCCTGTAATACCATGGGCTCTTATTTTGCTAAGCAGCCTCATGTCAAAGCCCTTCTGAAAATACAAGTACACAACATCCACCGAATCTCCTTTGTTTATCCTGCTTGGTATTTCCAGCAGATTTGTCAGGCAAGATTTTCCATTAAGGAAGCCATGCTGACTTTGGCCTATTTTGTCATGTACCTCCAAGTACCCCAAAGCCTCATCATTAGCAATCAACTCCAAAATCTTCTCAATCACTGAGGTTGAGGCTAACTGGCTTATAATTTCCTTTCTTCTGCCTCCCTCCCTTCTTGAAGAGAGGAATACCATTTGTAATGTTCCAGTCCTTGAGAACCTTGCCAGAATCTTTTGATTCTAGAAAAATCATTACTAATGCCTCCACAATCTCTTTAGCTACCACTTTCAGAATCCTGGGGTGTAGTCCATCTGGTCCAGGTGACTTAACTTCCTTCAGACTTTTCAGCTTCCCAAGCACCTTCTCCCTAATAATAGCAACCATACTCAATTCTGCATCCTGACATCGCACATCTGCATATTGCTAGTATCTTCCACAGTGAAGACTGACACAAAATACTTATTCAGTTTGTCTGCCATTTCCTTGTCCAGTCATCCCTCCTGGCACTTGTCCCTGAAAGCATGACAAGTGCTACACCAGTCCTTACACCTCCTTACGTACCACCAGTGAGGGCCGCAAACACTCCTTCCAAGTGAGGAGACACTTTTCTTGCAAGTCTGTCTGGGTTATCTATTCTATCCAGTGTTCCCAGTGTGGCCTCTTCGACAGTTGCAAGAAAAAGTTTGTGAACCCTTTGCAATTACCTGGTTTTCTGCATTAATTACTCATAAAATGCAGAGTGATCTTCCTCTCAGTCACAATAATAGACAAACACAATCTGCCTAAACTAATAACACACAAACAATTACACTTCTTTTCCTGAATACTGAGTACACCATTTAAACAATCACAGTCTAGGTTCAAAGAAGTATGTGAACCTCTAGGGTCTTGCCTTCTACAAAAGCTATTTGGAGTCAGATGTTCCAATCAACGAGATGAGATTGGAGGTGTGGGTTGTAGAGGTGTCCTGCCCTTTAAAAAAGGCACACAAAGTCAGGTTACTGACAGAGCCTGCACTTCTCAATAAAGATCTGTTTCTGTGCACCGAGCCTCGATCAAAACAACTTTCAGAGAACCTTAGAAGAAGAGATTGTAGAGATGCATGAAGCTGGAAAAAGCTACAAAAGCATCTCTAAGGACCCGAGTGTTCATCAGTCCACAGCAAGAAAAATTGCCTGCAAATGGAGGAAATTCAGTACTGTTGCTACTCTCCCTAGGAATGCGTATCCTGCAAAGATCAAACGAGGAGCATAATGTGCAATGTTGAAGGAGACAAAAAAGAATCCAAGGGTTACAGCAAAAGACTTGCAGAAATTTCTAAAACTTGCTAAAGTTTCTGTTCATATGTCCACTATAAGAAAAGCACTGAACAAGAATGGTGCTCGCGGAAGGACACCATAGAGGAAACCACTGCTCTCAAAAAAAACATTGCTGCACATCTCAAGTTTGCAAAGACCACCTGGATGTTCCACAACACTGCTGAGATAATATACTGCAGACAGATGAGACAAAAGTTGAACTTTTTGATAGAAATGCACACTTCTATGTTTGGAGGGAAAAGGGCACTCCACACCAACACCAAAACCTCAACCCAGCTGTGAAGCACGGTGGAAGGAGCACCATGGTTTGGGGCTGCTTTGCTGCCTCAGGGCCTGGACAGCTTGCAATCCAGGGAGGACTGAATTCACGATTGTGTCAAGACATTTTACAGAACAACGTCAGGGCAGTGGTCTGTCACCAGGAGCATAATAGACGTTGGATGATGCATCAAGACAATGATCTGAAATACAAAAGTAAATCAACAACAGAACAGTTTTAAAAAAAAAGAGAATTCATGTTTTGAAATGGTTAAGTCAGAGTCCAGATCTTAACCTAATTGAGATGCTGTGGCATGACCTGATGAGGGCTGTTCATGCGAGGAATCCCAGAAATAGTGATGAACTGAAACAGTTTTGTCTAGCGGAATGGTCTAAAATTCCTCCAAGCCAATGTGTAGGACTGATCCACAGTTACCGAAAAGGTTTGTTTAAAGTTATTGCTGTACAAGGGGGGTCACACCAGTTACTGAAAGCAAAGGTTCACATACTGCTTTCAACAAATACAGGTAATATTGGATCATTTCCTCAATAAATAAATGAACAAGTATAATGTTTTTGTGTTATTTAATTAATTGGGTTCTCTTTATCTAGTTATTGGACTTATGCGAAGATTTTAGGAATAAAGAAAATTTACAGAAATAAAGAAAATTCTAAAGAGTTGACAAATTTTCTATCAGCATTGTACATCTCTGAAACCCAAAGCAGATTGTGGGACTGTTTTGTTGTGCACCTTCACTCTGTCTACTGTAAGAGAGAGGATCTCTCAGTGGCTACGCATTTCAACTCAACTTCCTGTTCCCATTCTAACATGTCTGCCAGTGGTGTCCTCTATTACTAAGATGAGGTCAAACTGAGGTTAGAGGAGTAACACCTCATATGCTGTCTGGGTAGTTCTCAATCTGATTGCACAAACATTGATTTCTCTAACCCAGCATTTTCCATTCCTTCTTCTAGTTAATAGACAATAGACAATAGGTGCAGAAGTAGACCATTCGGCCCTTCGAGCCTGCACCGCCATTCTGAGATCATGGCTGATCATCTACTATCAATACTCGGTTCCTGACTTGTCCCCAAAACCCTTGATTCCCCTATCCATAAGATACCTATCTAGCTCCTTCTTGAAAGCATCCAGAGAATTGGCCTCCATTGCCTTCTGAGGCAGTGCGTTCCACACCTCCACAATTCTCTGGGAGAAGAAGTTCCTCTTCAACTCTGTCCTAAATGACCTACCCCTTATTCTTAAACCATGCCCTCTGGTACTGGACTCTCCCAGCATCTGGAACATATTTCCTGCCTCTATCTTGTCCAATCCCTTAATAATCTTATATGTCTCAATCAGATCCCCACTCAATCTCCTTAATTCCAGCGTGTACAGGTCCAGTCTCTCTAACCTCTCTGCGTAAGATGGTCTAGACATCCCAGGAATTAACCTAGTGAACCTACGCTGCACCTCCTCCACAGCCAGGATGTCCTTCCTTAACCCTGGAGACCAAAACTGCACACAATACTCCAGGTGTGGTCTCACCAGGGCCCTGTACAAATGCAAAAGGATTTCCTTGCTCTTGTACTCAATTCCCTTTGTAATAAAGGTCAACATTCCATTAGCCTTCTTCACTGCCTGCTGCACTTGCTCATTCACCTTCAGAGACTGATGAACAAGTACTCCTAGATCTCTTTGTATTTCACCCTTACCTAACTCCACACCGTTCAGATAATAATCTGCCTTCCTGTTCTTGCTCCCAAAGTGAATAACCTCACACTTATTCACATTAAACGCCATCTGTCAAGTTTCTGCCCACTCACCCAGCCCATCCAAGTCACCTTGAATTCTCCAAACATCCTCATCACATGTCACACTGCCACCCAGCTTAGTATCATCAGCAAACTTGCTGATGTTATTCACAATGCCTTCCTCTAAATCATTGACGTAAATCGTAAACAGCTGTGGTCCCAATACCGAGCCCTGTGGCACCCCACTAGTCACCACCTGCCATTCCTAGAAACACCCATTCACTGCCACCCTTTGCTTTCTATCTGCCAACTAGTTTTCTATCCATGTCAATATCCTCCCCCCAATGCCATGAGCTCTGATTTTACCCACCGATCTCCTATGTGGTACCTTATCAAATGCCTTCTGAAAGTCAAGGTACACCACATCCATTGGATCTCCCGCGTCTATCTTCCTGGTTACATCCTCGAAAAACTCTAGTAGATTAGTCAAGCATGATTTGCCCTTGGTAAATCCATGCTGGCTCGGCCCAATCCTATCACTGCTATCAAGGTATGCCGCTATTTCATCCTTAATAATGGACTCTAGCATCTTCCCCACTACTGATGTTAGGCTAACAGGGCGATAGTTCTCTGTTTTCTCCCTCCCTCTTTTCTTAAAAAGTGGGATAACATTAGCCATTCACCAATCCTCAGGAACTGATCCTGAATCTAAGGAACATTGGAAAATGATTACCAATGCATCCGCAATTTCCAGAGCCACCTCCTTTAGTACCCTAGGATGCAGACCATCTGGACCTGGGGATTTGTTAGCCTTCAGTCCCATCAGTCTACTCATCACCGTTTCCTTCCTAATGTCAATCTGTTTCAGTTCCTCTGTTACCCTATGTCCTTGGCCCGTCCATACATCTGGGCGATTGCTTGTGTCTCCCCTAGTGAAGACAGATCCAAAGTACTTATTAAATTCATCTGCCATTTCTCTGTTTCCCATAACAATTACTCCCAATTCGTTCTTCAAGGGCCCAACATTGTTTTTAACTATCTTCCTTCTCTTCACATACCAAAAAAAAACTTTTGCTATCCTCCTTTATATTCCTAGCTAGCTTGCGTTCATACCTCATTTTTTCTCCCCATATTGCCTTTTTAGTTAAGTTCTGTTGCTCCTTAAAAATTTCCCAATCATCCGTCTTCCCACTCACCTTAGCTCTGTTATACTTCTTTTTTAATGCTATGCTATCTCTGACTTCCTTTGTCAACCACTGTGGCCACTTTCCCCCCTTTGAATCCTTCCTTCTCCGGGGGATGAACTGATTTTGCACCTTGTGCATTATTCCCAAGAATACCTGCCATTGCTGTTCCACTGTCTTTTCTGCTAGGATATCCAACCAGTCAGCTTTGGCCAGCTCTTCCCTCATGGCTCCATAGTCTCCTTTGTTCAACTGCAATACTGACACTTCTGATCTGCCCTTATCCCTCTCAACTTGCAGATAAAAACTTATCATATTGTGGTCACTACCTCCTAATGGCTCCTTTACTTCAAGATCACTTATCAAATCCTGTTCGTTGCACAACACTAAATCCAGAATAGCCTTATCCCTGGTCATCTTTGATACAAGCTGCTCCAAAGTTATCCCTTTTCTTCTCCTCATCTTACATTGCCTCCCTCTTGTTTGCCTCCTCCTTCTTTTTCATTCGTGATCCACTTTCCTCTCCTATTAGATTCCTTCTTCTATCCTTTACTTATTCCACCTATCACCCCACAGCGTCTCTCTTCATCCCCCCCTTCCCCTTCACCTGGTTTCACTTATCACCTGCCAGCTTGTATCCTTTCCCCTTGCTCCACCTTCTTGTTCCAGTTTCTATCCCCTCCTTTCCAGTCCTGGTCACAGGCTTCAGACTGAAATGGCAACTCTTTATTCTCCTCCATAGATGCTGCCTGACTTGCTGAGTTCCTCCAGCATTTTGTGAGTGTTGCTCTTAACCCTCGATGGTCTTAACCACTTAATCAACTGATCCTGAAGGGAACTCAAACTGTAGTTCGCTCCTGACAAAAAATGCAAACAAAACTGTCGCCACTTACACTATTTGTTTAATGGCTTCCTGACTATTTCTAACTATGACTCTTTAATAAAAATGAAAGGGAAATAATATAATGCCGTCCGACAGCAGACACTGCCCCTGACCACCCCCACAACCCCATTCTTCACTTGCTCAGCACGTAGAACTGAGGCTTTCTGTGCATCTGCATTAACAGTTACAACGGGGGCTGGGGAATTGAATTACCACCTGACTAGAGATCTATTCAGTGACAAGAAACCAGAATTCCTGATTAAGCAACGATAAGCATTTACTGCTATTGAGAAAATATGGCACTGACTAAACTAAGTGGCCACTTTATTAAGTACACTTGTACTCCTGCTCGTTGATGCAAATATCTAATCAGCCAATGATGTGGCAGCAACTCAATGCATAATAGCACGCAGACATGGTCAAGTTGTGGTTTAGACCACACATCAGAATGGGAAAGAAATGTGATCTAAGTGACTTTGACACTGGCATGATTGTTGGTGTCAGAAGATGTGTTTTGAGTATCTCAGAAACTGCTGATCTCCTGGGATTTTGACTCACAACAGTCACTAGAGTTGACAGTGAGTGGTACAAAAACACAAAAAAAAAATCCAGTGAGTGGCAGTTCTGTGGGTGAACATGCCTTGTTAATGAGAGAGGTCAGAGGAGAATGGCCAGACTGGTTCAAGCTAACAGGAAGGCGACAGTAACTCAAATAACCATGCTTTAAACAGTGGTGTGCAGAAGAGCATCTCTGAATGGATGGGCTAGCAGCGGAAGACCAGGGGCATGTACTTAGCGGCCACGGTATTAGGTACAGGAGGCACCTAATGAAGAGGCCACTGAGTAAACCTCTGAGGTCTGATAAGGCAGCACTTCTGCAGTCTGTCCTGATCATCACTGAGCTCTGTCGGCTTACAGATACTACTTTCAAGATAAAAAAACGAACTGCTCACCATTAGAAGCTGAAATTGCAGCTTCCTTTTGACACCATGTTTTTGCTCTCCCTTCTCCTCTGGCTCCCCATCCTCCTCCCCTCACCTGACAAAACGAGTCAATCAGTTCCTGCCATTTCCTCTGCCTGGTATGCCTGTTAGCTACATGGCGCAATTTTAATTTGGCATAGGCTCATGATTTTAAATTGCTTTCCAGGTTTTCAAATACAATTTCAGCAGTTACAATGGGAATAGGGTTGCATTTCGTGTGCTTTGATAGTTTCATGGAATTATATAGCTATTATGGGATTACACTTCAGGGGAGAAAATACAACCCCCAATTCTGTTTATTTGTTGAAATGAGTGAACAATACAGTACATTGACATGATCTGCTATAAGTCCAGAAGCCAGGAGTTTCTTCACACCCTAGGGGTTCCAGTCCTAGTTGCCTTTTCTTTGTTTAGATAGCTGAAGTGCTCTTCTAATGATTTTTAATTTAACAGCTTCTGATTACTTACACTTCCAAAGTCTTCCAAAGTACAGTACAAGATCCAAACATTTGGAGTCTATTTATTTCGGTGTTGTGAATATTATAGACGTGTGCATCATCAAAAAGACAAAGGAGATCAGAGAAAAAGACAGTGAAACTTTACAAATGTATCCTCCTCTCTCTTTCTCTTCTTCTACCTTTCTCTTTTCTGACAGGTAGTATGTTTGCAGAGCCTTCTGTTTACTTATGGCATGCTGGGATATTAAACTTTTCATCAGGATCAGGAGTGTGGGCTACAAAATCTCCAAACTGCTGGTTGCATGTTAGTAGGTACATCTGACCACTCTTCCTGCAGGTATGACTACAAGATGAATGACAAGGCTCCTATTAAATCAATTGGCAGGCAAGGTTTGCACCTTGAAATATAATTTACTTTACCAGACTTATTGATTAACAGAATAATAATCTTTGGAAATCTCACATCAGTGTTCATATTTTGCATTGAATGGTTGAAACGGACATTGTTTTCTCTTCCTAAGAATTAAGGATTTCATTTCAGAAAACAACATTCCTTTATTGGAATTCCATCAAGGAACTTCTGCTTACAAAAAATGAGTTCTCTTTCATTCATTCAAAGGTAAGCTTGGGGGAAATGATATAAAAAACAAATGACTGTAGGACTATTTGCAAAAATAAGATTATGTTAGCAATTGTTAATTGAAAGTGAATTTGACAGTTTATTTTATAGAAATTTTATATGAGGCTTTGTACTTGCCCCATGCAGGCTAATTGTTCAAGGCCAGCATCAAAGGAACACAGTTTGCATTAACAAAAATATATTCTAGTTGAGAAGAAGAAATATTTGATTTTAACAGCTTTGACCACACAGCACCTGTTATTTGGGAAAGGTGGAGGCAGGGCTACTTTTGTTTCTGCTGCACGTAAGTACATTTATAGCAAGCAATGTACATAGAAACGTAGAAAACCAAAAGCAAAATACAGGCCCTTGGGCCCACAAAGTTATGCCGAACATGTCCCTACCTTAGAAATTACTAGTGCTACCCATACCCCTCTATTTTACTAAGCTCCATGTACCTACCCAAAAGTCTCTTAAAAGACCCTATCGTATCGGCTTCCACCATCATTGCCGGCAGCCCATATCACGCACACCACTCTCTGAGTAAAAAACTTACCCCTGACATCTCCCCTGTGCCTACTCCCCAGCACGTCAAACCTGTGTCCTCTTGTGGCAACCATTTCAGCCCTGGGAAAAAGCCTCTGACTATCCACACGATCAATGCCTCTCATCATCTTATACACCTCTATCAGGTCACCTCTCATCCTCCGTCGCTCCAAGGAGAAAAGGCCGAGTTCACTCAACCTGTTTTAATAAGGCATGCTCCCCAATCCAGGCAACATCCTTGTAGATCTCCTCTGCACCCTTTCTTGGCTTCCATATCCTTCCTGTAGTGAGGCAACGAGAACTGAGCACAGTACTCCAAGTGGGGTCTGACCAGGGTCCTATATAGCTGCAACATTACCTCACGGCACCTAAATTCAATTCCACAATTGATGAAGGCCAATACACCGTATGCTTTCTTAACCACAGAGTCAACTTGCACAGCTGCTTTGAGCGTCCTATGGACTTGGACCCCAAGATCCCTCTGATCCTCCACACTGCCAAGAGTCTTACCATTAATACTATATTCTGCCACCATATTTGACCTACCAAAATGAACCACTTCACACTTATCTGGGTTGAACTTCATCTGCCACTTCTTGGCCCAGTTTTGCATTCTACCAATGTCCCTCTGTAACCTCTGACAGCCCTCCACACTATCCACAACACCTCCAACCTTTGTGTCATTAGCAAACTTACTAACCCATCCCTGCACTTCCTCATCCAGGCCATTTATAAAAATCACAAAGAGTAAGGGTCCCAGAACAGATCCCTGAGGCATCTCACTGGTGACTGACCTCCACGCAGAATTTGACCCATCTACAACCACTCTTTGCCTTCTGTGGGCAAGCCAGTTTCTGGATCCACAAAGCAATGTCCCCTTGGATCCCATGCCTCCTTACTTTCTCAATAAGCCTTGCATGGGGTACCTTATCAAATGCATTGCTAAAATCCATATACACTACATCCCACAGTAGCCTGGGTATATCTCATCTGGTCCTGGTGACTTATCCAACTTGATGCTTTCCAAAAGCTCCAGCACTTCCTCTTTCTTAATATCTACATGCTCAAGCTGTTCAGTCCGCTGCAAGTCACACTACAGTCACCAAGATCCTTTTCCACAGTGAATATTGAAGTAAAGTATTCATTGTACCTCTGCTATTTCCTCCGGTTCCATGCACACTTTCCCATGGTCACACTTGATAGGTCCTATTTTTTCACACCTTATCCTCTTGCTCTTCACATACTTGTAGAAAGCCTTGGGGTTTTCTTTAATCCTGCCTGCCAAGGCCTTCTCATGGCCCCTTCTGGCTCTCATAATTTCCTTTTAAAGCTCCTTCCTGTTAGCCTTATAATCTTCTAGATCTCTAACATTACCTAGCTCTCTGAACCTTTTGTAAGCTTTTCTTTTCTTCTTGACTAGATTTATTACAGCCTTTGTACACCATTGTTCCTGTACCCTACCATAGCTTCCCTGTCTCATTGGAACGTACCTGTGCAGAACTCCACACAAATATCCCCTGAACATTTGCCACATTTCTTCCATACTTTTCCCTGAGAACATCTGTTCCCAATTTAAGCTTCCAATTTCCTGACTGATAGCCTCATAATTCCCCTTACTCCAATTAAATGATTTTCTAACTTGTCTTTTCCTACCTCTCTCCAACGCTGTTGTAAAGGAGATAGAATTCTGATCACTATCTCCAAAATGCTCTCCCACTGAGAGATCTGACACCTGACCAGGTACAGGCCATCAAACTAAGAAACAGGCCAAGTCATGTGATGCTTTTGTTGGGCAGACATTTCCAAGGGTGGCATGGTAGCGTAGTGGTTAGCATAACGCTTTACAGCACTAGTCACCCAGGTTCAATTCCCACCATTGTCTGTAAAGGGTCTGCATGTTCTCCCTGTGACTGAGTATGTTCCCTTTGGGTGCTTTGGTTTCCTTCCACAGTCCAAAGATGTACTGGTTGCCAAGTTAATTGGTCATTGTAAATTGTCCCATGATCATGCTACAGTTAAATCAGGGGTTGCTGGGTGGTGCAATTCGAAGGGCCGGAAGGGACAACTCTGTGCTGTATGTCAATAAATAAATAAACAAACAAACAAATAAATAAATAAATAAATGGATGGATGGATAGATAGATAAATGAATAAAGTAAATAAATCTTGGACACATTCAGTGTGCAATATTGATCGTACCAGATTGGAATGTAGTATTGGAGCTAAGGCAAAGTGGAGGGTCAGTGCTTCTGATGTATCTACCAGTTTCTGCAGAGGCATTACCACCTCCATTGTGGCTGGTATGGTGCCCAGCCTTGACCATTCCATTTCATGAACTTTGCTTTCAAAACTTTTTCTTCCCTCCTTGATCTAGGAGAGGGTTTCACTTGTTGCCACCTTACCTTTCAATCATCCTCCACATTATCCAATATCTCCAACAGCATGCTGAAGAGAACGTATCTTCTCTTCAATACTCATTCATATTTTCAAAGGTACCTATCCTCCTGTAGTACTGCAATGATCTCTTTCATCTCCACCAATACACTCCCCTTCCAAAGCCACCTCCTGTACAACCACAGGAAAAGCCAACAGTAATCCTTCTACTGCTCCGCTCTTTCCTTCCCACCACGCAAAACCAAGTATCTTTCAAGTTTGCAGACTTTATTTGCTGTTCATGGTTTGATCATGTTTACAGTGGGAAGGTTCTGTACAATTGCATGAGTGTTTCGTGGAACACCTCTGTTCAATCTGCAACATGAGCTCAAACTCTCAGCCTCATCCAGCTCAGTTCCACCGACCTCTCTGGCCATTGGGCACTTGCATAGTTCCAAGACATAATGAACAGCAACTCATCTTCTAACAGCAAAATAGACCTTCTGGACTGTAATAAAAATTATTTTACAATTCATTCTGTGTTCTTTTCTGACTCAGATCAGGGCATTCACATATGCATCCACAAAAAAAGGGAGACACTGCATGAGTATGGAAAGCCACAAGAAAACACCTTATTATGGTTATATGTTATTTGGTTATTAGAACCAGTACAAATGTAATACAGAAAGAAAAACAAATGTATCCAGTTGTAGTAATAGAGAAATCAAAACAATACTTATCATTTACTAAATGAGATGATCTGCAGAATTCCAACAAGCTTTGATGCAGGCTTCCCTCTCTTTCTTTCTCTCTCTCGCTTTCTTTCTCTCTCTCGCTCTCTCTGTCTCTCTCTGTCAACATACTCTAATTCTCTAATTCTTTCGACGTACTTGTCCTCCAACTCTCAGTGTAAGCACCCGTCATGACGTAGCCTAGGCCAAAGCTCTCCTCCTGCACTCAGAAAGTGCTCCTTTTTAATACCCTTTAAGGTTCCTTCAAAGCATAACATGATTATCTCCCCAGTACTTTCCCATGCATTTGTTACCTGCACCTGCACAACAACCCCTCCTTCCCCAGAAAAAACATGTCTTTCACCATTATCCACTATTATGGCTGCAGACTTGTACTTCCTTGACTTTCTCAAAACATTGCTGTGGGCAGGTTCTCTTCTACTTTCTCAAAATAATCTCATTCCAAGCTAACATCATTTTGTCTTTAAACTTCCATTTTATTTTGGCATGAAACAAGGAGGAATCACAATTAACTCTTTCCTTAAATGGAAAATGAAAATATTCAGCACTTTCTTCATTTCATATTTTCTGTACTAGCAGAAATTTCCCTTTTTTTAAACTTGAGTCTCCTCCAATTTACAGCAATCCATTCTTATTTGTCTCGTTACCATCATACAATACCATTTGTTTTGCAATGTACCTTCCACCATCTGCTTTTTCTGCACCTTAAAACTTGTTTCTCTATGACGATTCACTATTCTGCTGAAAGGCTATCAGGCAGTAATGTTTCCCTTTTTACAGTCGCTGCCAGTCCTCCAGAACATTTCCTGTTTTTTAAAAATCTATTGTATTTCTACACTATGCATCTGATATACAGTATTTGATTCAGTGTCCGTTCCTCTTGGTCTAAAGCATGGTAGAAGAACAGAGCAGAAGGGATTCTGCTGGGAGACAGATAGCGGAGCACTGGCACAGTTCTTTAATGTATTTCCTTTGTAGAACATCACGTAAGCAGTGTGTGATTCAGTGAAAATTCGGTAGCCACAACTCTATCATCATTGCAAGGTGAGATTGAATTTTCCAGAGACTATTGACGTGACCATTACTTCAATGTAATGAGGTCCTCCTAGGTTGGAACTGAAGGTATCAGCAACCTTTCATAGTTTGCCAGGCACTATTGAATAAATGTGGCTGGAGGGTCTGCTCTACTCTGAGAGATCTAGTGTATATGTAGTTTACTTTTGCTAGCAAGCTGCCAATGGAAAATGCGCAAATGCCCATGTCAGCTTTCCAGGCTGCACAGTGCCATTGATTGTGAACTGAGAGATGATTTGTTACAAGAACAGAGTTCATTTAGTCAGTTTCCATCCAGTCAGTGATTATCTGCAGCAGGCGAGGAAGGTTGGTGCAATTTCAATGTTCTCCATGGTGGCATCTGACTGTACTGTATGTGATTGATTAGAAAACATGGGCAGACAATGACCACATGACCTTTGAGTATGTTCCACAAGCCTTGGTTGTCAGGGCGACAGGGTGAAACATCAGCAAACTCAAACTATAACTCTGCTGCCTGGACTACTCTAGGGCAGGTTTGCAGTACTCATCAGAGCAGACTGAAAAATTTGTTGAAAATATTCCCACCTCACATTCATAGAACTCAGCCTTTGACATACAAGGGAAAGTGATGAGGAGGGGAGTGGGAAAGGGACGATGGATAGAATGATGAAGCATGACTGATGTACTTCTGGCTGAACAATCCATGCTATTATTAAACACACCTCCAGATTTTTTTTTTCACTAGCTGTTCCTATTTCACCTCTCCTTTGTTTCCAGCCATCACATTGGCTCATCATGAAGCCAAGATCAAAGTCAACATGCAGACAAAATCCTAAACAGGGTTTCCACTGGACGCCTGACAAATACATTCAAACTGTCAGCCTGGTGCATTCTTTTGGTATCTGGCTTCTACACACACTTGAATTGTCACCGCTGTATTGACAGGTTCTATACACCTGCCTGCATGTTGTGACATCCAGTGGTTGGAGCACATACGTTGGAAGACTGCTGCCTTAGAGTCTGAGACATAGAACACTACAGCACAGAAACACACTCCATGGTCCATCTAGTCCATAGGCCCATGGACCACAGCTCTCCATACCCCTCCTATCTACGTACTTACCCAAACTTCTCTTAAATGTTGCAATCAAACCCACGTCCCATACTTCCACTGGCAGCTTTTCCCACACTCACACTCCCCTCTGGTTCCCCTTTCACCTTCTACTCTTAATGACCTGGATAACCCTAGGTATGACAAGTACAAAAGGGGTAGGTTACACCTGAACTTGAGGGGGAACCAATATCCTTGCAGGCAGGTTTGTCGGGGATGGTTTAAACTAATTTGGCAGGGGGATGGAGTGATAAGGCTGAGGAGGGGCAATATGTATTGAGACTGTCAGGAAGAACAGACAGATGATTGAGGAAAATTGCAGTCAGTGGGATGGGCTTCAGCATAACAGGGGGACAAAATCAAAAAGGGTAATGAGTACAGGACAGAAGGTGTTTTATTTGAATGCACACAGTACATGGAGTAAAGTAGATGATCTTGTAGAGCATTTAGAGATTGGTAGGTGGGATGTTGTGGACATCACTGACTTGTGGCTGAAAGAAAATTATAGTTGGGAGCTTAACATACAAGGATACACATTGTATCAAAAGGACAAGCAGATAGGCAAAGGTGGAGACATGACGCAGTTGGCTAAAAATGAAATTGAATCCTTAGAGAGAAGTGAAATAGGAGAATCTTTGTGGGTAGAGTTAAGAAACTGCAAGGGTAAAAAGACACTGATGGAAATTATGTACATGCCTCTGAACAGTAGCCAGAATGTGGGCTACATATTACAATGGGAGATATAGAAGGCATGTCAAAAGGGCAATGTTACAATAATAATGGGGAATTTCAATTTGCAGGTAGATTGGGAAACTCAGGTGCTGGATTCCAAGAGAGAGAATTTGTTGAATGCCTACACAATGGCTTTTTCGAGTAACTTGCAGCTGGGACAACAGAAATGATAATTCTGGATTGGTTGCTGTGTAATGAACAAGATTTAATTAGGGAGCTTAAGGTAAATGAACTCTCAGGAGCAGTGATCATAATATGATAGAATTCACCCTGCAATTTGAGAGGGAGTTGCTAAAGTGAAATTTATCAGTATTACAGTGAAGTAAAAGGAATTAGAAAAGCATAAGAGAGGAGCTGGCCAAAGCTGATTAGAAAAGGACATTAGCAGGGATGATGGCAGAGTAAACCGTTGGAGAGGTAGTAATGGGGGGCAAGGAAATGGCAGATGAACCGAATATACACTTTGCATCAGTCTTCACTGTGGAAGACACTCGCAGTATGCCAGAGGTTCAAAAGTGTCAGGGGGCATAAGTGTGTACAGTTGCTAGTACAAAGGCAAAGGTGCTTTGGAAGTTGTAAGCTCTGAAGGTTCTTAAGTCACCTGGACTAAATGGTCTACACCCCAGGGTTCTGAAAGAGGTGGCTGAAGAGATTATTGTGCCATTAGTAAAGATTGGTTAAGAATCAAATAATTCTGGCATGGCACCAGAGGACTGGAAAATTGCAAATATCATTCCACTCCAAGATAGGAGGGAGGCAGAAGAAAGGAAATCATAGGCCAGTTAGCTTTACCTTAGTGGTTGGGAAGCTGTGGAGACGATTGTTATGGATGAAGTTTCATGGTACTTGGAGGCACATGATAAAATAAGCCAAAGTCAGCATGGTTTCCTTAAGGAAGAATCTTGCCTGACAAATCTGTTAGAATTCTTTAAAGAAATTAAGATAGACAAAGAAGAATTGGCGGATGTTTTGTACTTGGATTTTCAGAAGGACTTTGACAAGGTGCCACCCATGAGCCTACTTAAGTTAACAGCCTATGGTATTATAAGAAAGATACTAACATGGATAGCACATGGGCTAATTGGAAGGAGGGAAAGTATGGGAATAAAGATAGCCTTTTCTGATTGGCTGCCAGTGATTTGTGGTGTTCCACAGGGATCAGTGCTGGGACCGCTTCTTTTTACATTGTAAGTCAATCATTTGGATGACTGAATTGATGGCTTTGTGGCCAAGTTTGCAGATGATAAAAGATAGGTGGGGGTCAGGTAGTGTTGAGGAAGCAGGGAGGCTGCAGAAAGACTTACAAACAAGAGAAAATCTGCCAATGCTGGAAATCCAAGACACACACACAAAATGCTGAAGGAACTCAGCAGGCCAGGCAGTACCTATGGAAAAGAATAACTAGTCGACCACTTGGGTCGAGATTTTTCTCCAGTCCTGATGTAGCGTTTTGGCTCAAAATGCTGACGATTTACTCTTTTCCATGGGTGCTGTTTGGTCTGCTGAGTTCCTCCAGCATTTTGTGTGTGTTGCAGAAAGACTTCGACAGATTAGGAAAATGGGCAAAGAAGTGACAGATGGAAAACAGTGTCGGGAAGTGTTTGGTCATGCAATTTCGTAGAAGGAATAAACGTGTGGACTATTTTCTAAATAGAGAGAAGATTAAAAAATCTGATGTGCAAAGGGGCTTGGGAATCCTCATGCAGGATTTCCTAAAGGTTAACTTACAGGTTGAGTCAGTGGTGAGGAAGGCAAATGCAATGTTAATATTCATTTTGAGAGGACTAGAATATAAAAGCAAGGATGTATTGCTGAGGCTTTTTAAGGCATTGGTGAGACCTCATTTGGAGTAACGTGAGTAATTCTGGGCTCCTTATTGAAGAAAGGAAGTGCCTACATTAGAGATGGTTCAAAGCATGTTCATGAGTATGATTCTGGGAATGAAACGTTTATCATATGAGGGGCATTTGAAGGCTCTGGTCCTATACTCACTGGAATTTAGAAGAATGAAGTAGGATTTCTTTGATACCAATCAAATGTTTAAAGGCCTATGTGGAGTGGATGTGGGGAGGATATTTCCTATAGTGGGGGAGTCTAGAACCAGAGGGAACAGCCTCAGAACAGAGGGTCATTCACTTGGAATGGAGATGAGGAGAAACTTCTTTAGCCAGGTGGTAAAACTGTGGAATTTGTTGCCACAGGCTGCTGTGGAGGCCAGGTCATTGAGTGTATTTAAGACAGAGGTTCATATGTTCCTGATTAGTCAGGGCATGAAAGGTTTTTGGCAGAAGGCAGGAGAACTTCTCTGGATCCTTTCACTCTTATTGATACCTTTTCTGTAGGTAGGTGACCAGAACTGTATGCAATAGGCCCCAACAACGTCTTATACAATTTCAACATAACATCCCATGTCCTGGGTTTGTTTAAAGGCTGAATATTTTCCACTTCTGATGTACAGTTATCAACTTGGAACATTAACATTTTGACAGATGCTGCCTATTGAAATCTTTCCATTGTTTTTACATTGGTGTAAGGTCTCCTCTGAAGTATCGCCCATGTGCACAGATGAAAATTACAGAGAACTGGACTAACAGATCAATAGGCAATCCAGACTTGACATCTGATCCAGTGTGGGATCTCCCTTATCTCAAGACCACACTTATCATGACCAGAAACAACACTAAACGATCCTGCTGAGATTTCTTAAAAATCATGTCCTTTAATTTCTTAAATATCCCGAATGAAAAGGCAATACAGTGGTTTCTAAATAATTGGGACATATCAGGCCAAATAAGCAGCCTCCTCAATTTGCCAAAGTTTTATTGAAATAGTTAAAAAGGTATAAAAAAGACAAAAGGATAGTCATCTAGTGCAGATAATGAATTATCTTCATGCAATGCTTTCGACAATTGTATCTACCAAATCTTCACTTTCATTGTAACATTCAAGATGATTGTCGATACCTTCAAATTATTTGTAGTTCCTAGCTTTTTGAAGCAGTGAAATTGTTTCATTTTTACCCCTGGCCTTTTCTGGCATCTCCAAGCCTGAATGCTTGAAATTGCAGTAAGCAAAACAGTTATGAATTGTTTTACTGCTTATTTTTCATGAATTGTCAGTGACAAATATCACTGCTTTTTGAACACAAACACACACAACTGATGCTATTTAAAAACAGTTTGCTTTAAGCACAGGGCAGTGTCTAACTGCCATGCACGTGCATGTGACTGACACCAGTTCGAAGCTGTTCGGCAACTTTGTCCCGTCCCAATTAAGTGACATAGAGTCTCAAATAAATGAAAGGAATCCAGGCTATTTTCTTGATTAATTTTTGTCCTTTAAGAGTTGACCCAAATAAACAACTGCCCTAATTAACCGATGGCCCAATTAAGTGAAATCCACTTACTTCTGAAATGCTGAAAGCCTACCTAAATGGATCACTTTCAAAGCAATGCAGCTGCAGCTGCAGCTGTTTTTTGTTGATTTGTCCTGGAAAGCTGTAAGCACAGCTCAAATGCTCAAATAGGTTGGTTGCGAGTTATTGTGTTACCTTGGGCCAGATCAAAATTATTCAAAAGGTCTTTGACTTGAAATGTTAATTCTGTCTGTCTGTGTTTCTTTCTTCTCTCTCTCTCTCTCTTTCTCCCTCTCTCTCTCTTCCCCTTTCTCTCTTTCTCTCCCTCTCTCCCTCTCTCCCTCTCTCCCTCTCTCCCCCTCTCCCCCTCTCCCTCTCTCTCTCCCTCTCCCCCTCTCCCCCTCTCCCCCTCTCCCCCTCTCCCCCTCTCCCCCTCTCCCCCTCTCCCCCTCTCCCCCTCTCTCCCCTCTCTCCCCTCTCTTCCCTCTCTTCCCTCTCTCTCCCTCTCACTCCCTCTCACTCCCTCTCCTCTCTCCCTCTCTCCCTCTCTCTTTCTCCTCTCCCCTCGCTCCTTTTCTTTCTCGCTGTCTCTTCTATTCCCCTTTTTTCCCTCTCTCTCTTCCTCTCTCTCCTCTCCCCTCTTTCTCCTCTCCCTGTCTCTCACCCTCCCTCACTCTCTCCCCCTTTCTCTCATCACCCTCTCTCTCTCCCTCCTCTCCCCTTTCTCCCTCCATTCCTCTCTCTCCCTCTCTCCCTCTCTCTCCTCCCTCCCTTTCACTCTCCCTCTCTCCCCCCTCTCCCCCTCTCTCCTCTCGCTCTCTTCCCACACACATGTGCAACTTGCCCCACTGAGTATTTCCAGCGCTTTCAACGTTTCTTTCATCTATTTGCATAACTATTGCAAAATTCATCAGATTGAATCAAATATAAAGAAGTATGATCAGAAGAGCAAAGATGGCTGCCATTACTTGAATGGTGCTAATAAATCATAGAAAGTTCTTATTAAAACTACGTGGCAGCTTTTATTTACGATTATGGCAGAATTAATCATCAATTTTTCTGGGATCAAATATCAGGAAATTCCAAGCTGAGATAATGATTTGAGAAACAGAATTCTCAATTGCACAAAAGCAGACTGGAGTGATGATTTTTACTATTTATCAAGTGAGTATAATCCGCCACATGAACTATTAATTTCTTATAAATAATAAATTAGAAATATAAATGGTGTATAATCTCCAGAATGTTCCTCCTGTACTATGAAATGTGCCCCCCAGTGGTGGAGCTGGGAATATCAGAGGAGAGAGAATAACGAGGACATGCAGGGCAGGCGAGCATCAGCCAGTGAGACCCAAGGCTGGTAATGGGGCACAATTTTAACTCCAGCTTGGACTGTGCCTCAGTGAACAATATGCTCATCTGGTCACATTTGCTCAACCTTAACAGCTTTATGCTGCTTGATAACCACAGGGTAGAAACATTAGGGCAGTGCCTGCCCATCTAGCGGAGATGCACTGGTTGGGAGATATGGTTAAAGCTGCCTGGAAAACAGTACATGCCTAGGAGGGAAAAGCTGAAAGGAGAAGATGGGAGGAAGTCTGGCATCAAGGTGTAAGGGAGGTGAGATTTCCTTTCCGGGAGTAATGTGGGATTGGCCAGAATGAAAATTATCCCTGCTCCTCCTGGGCTAGAAGGGAAATTAAAGAACAAACAACTTAGCCCTGTTTCACTGTTGAGACCTATTTGCCCAAATGAGGGAAGGACACCGGCTGCCTCAGGATTCAGTGACAGAATCGGTGTCCAACATGCACATTTAAAGAAACATTCTCTTGCCAAGGAGTGCAGGGGTGGTGGTGAGTGACCAGATCAGGATAGAAATGGCGAATCTCTTGTGGTGAATTGGACCCCATCTTTCTCTGCTTTGGCCTGTTTTCTGCAAAACAGAGGGGGTTATAATGAAGTCCTTTGAGCAAAGGCTCTGGTGAGTAGCGCCACTTGCACACACCGATTCACTACATCCCAATAATTCCTTCCAAAATATATTTTACTTCTTGTTTTCAGCACAGACTTTGTTTTAATTAAGTATTGCTTTGGGAGCATTTTGCATTAACAAAAGGACCTTGAACGTACTGACTCAGGTCTCATGGAGTTAATATCAATTCGTTTTGTTGTTGTATCCCTAAGCAGAGATGTTGAATTTCTATGCAATGCTATATTACACGAGGATAAAAGGAACAAAGAGGTGAAGGACAGCAACGGCACAGTGTCTTAATCAGATGCAGATGAGCTGGAGAGCATCAGAGCATCAAATCCCTGCTCTATAGTATTGTACATTTTTTAGTCAGCTACAGGAATGGCTGAGATAGATTTGGGGCTTTATTGAAAGATCATATGGGATGACTGCAAAATCCCATTACTTGTTGATTAAGTATTGATCCCCTCAGTATTAACAAGATAGCTAATGTGGACTGACCCCTGAGACCAGTGGTTGGGAAAAAGGCAATTTACTAAAATAGGCAGGGAGATGAATAGAGGGCGGCTGGAGCTGTTGTGGCTCCAAGCTCGGTTAAAATGTCACAGTCAGTACTGCAGATCAATGCTCACTTTATTTCCCTGAAACCATCTTATTACCATCATGATGCTGCCTCCTTTGATGGTTTTTAATGACCCTCTGATCCACGTGCTCCACGCAGGCTGTGGTCTCAACTCGGAGAAGGCAAAGCGTTTTTTTTATGATGGAGTGCTTGAAAACGTGACACTGCCAGAGTAAGTGCAGCTCTGAGACACACTGGGTCAGTGCGTTGCTACTCTGCTCCTTCCCTCTGTATAATTACCCGAGGAGCTCGAGTACCACACAACACAGCCTCAACATTCTTGTCTCTTGCTTTCCCTTAATATAGTTCTAAAAGGGAAAAAATAAGTTAATCCTTTGTGGATTTGTTTCCAGTAAAGAGTTAGCATGAATAAATTGAACAATGAAATAAGGGACCATGCAGTGCTAGCTAGAATATAAAAGCGTTTTTTTTAAATCTGCAATAAAACAAACAGTTACTGTATAATTAATGTAAAGCTTCCCACAGTTTACTGATTAGCTCGTGATAACTAATTTGTTGGATCTATATATTTTTTCTCAGGAAAAGTCTTCCTTGAGCACTGATTATATATACAGAGATTTTGATCAGGGCTGTAAGGACAAAGCCAGTATGAATTCATCAGGAGTAGTTTGCATATTAACAAATAGTGTGGCTGACAGAGCTACTTGGGTCCCAAGGGTTAATCTAAAAGACTGTTGTAAGTCAAGAATGGGTGGCACACAAGTCAATCTTATACAGGATGATATTGGTACTGAATAACACTGAAATTATAATCAGGACATAAAAGGAAATTACTGAAAAAATAGCAAAGAAGGTATAATTAGTAACATAGCTCCACGGTTAATGTTGTAGTATCAGATTCTTTTATATATGTGCTATCCATAGAAATTTGTTTTAGAAAACTGCCTGCCTCATTCCTGTTAATCCTAGAGGACAAATGCTCTTTTCAGGTTTGAGTCTCCATGAGCTAGTTGTTGCATAACACAAACACTCATGGTCATGAGTTTATGGTCATTCAAGCTCCAGAATAATAATTGACTTCTAGAAACCCCAGATTTAAGCTTTGTTGAAACTCAGTTATAAATTTAGCACACATCGGCTGTAACAACTGTACAAATGGTGCTGCATTTTCATCTAGCTACATCTTGAATGAGGCACCAAAAATTGAGAGGCTCACTGCAAAGGCGGGTCGTGCTTTAACTTTTAAGAATTCTTGAATGAACAATAATGATGAAGTCAAATCTAGTCATTTTGATTACCCTATGCAGAAATATTGTAGTAGATTTCAAATGGTTTATGAATTTCAAATGAGGATGAACGGGGAATATGCTTCAGAATTCAGAGTTAGACCAGCCCTACAGCATACTCTCATGTCCAACAGACAGAGTACATCTTCTTGCCTTTCACACAAAAAAAACCTTCGAGCTGATCTTCAAATAACAATGGCGCTGAATAAACGTTGAAATTTTCAGAATAAATAAGACAAAGAAAAAGTATTATAATATCTAGACTCTGTGTAAAAGTTTAATGTGAAAAAATATATAAAGAGGTGCTTGGTCTTTAACTAGTTTAGACTTTGATATTGAGGCTAAGAACTTTTTAATGAATGCATTGCGCATTTTCACAAAATGCTTTTTGACGATATATTTCTATGTTGTAATCTTCAGTTAAAGCTTTATAGTGAATCCATTTTCGTTATAGGCACCAGGTCTAATTTAATTGAAGTTATCCATGTGCAAGTATTAAAATGCTGTTAGACGTACATACACAGGACTCCCAAGGTGTGTGTTCTCTCCATGAAAATGAATGCATACAGATTTCTGACACTGGCCAAGTCCTAGCATCAGTAGTGACAGGGAGAACAATGGATATCAAAAATGGATGTAAATTACTTCCATCATTTCAGTGTGTTTGATAAATTTGCACCCTGTTCAACAGCTTTCCAGACTTGAAAAAAAATTCTAAAATGATAGCACCCACTTATTCAAACGCTAGAGGAGGAAAGGAAATTCTTCTCTCTTTGGAATAAAGTGCTGTCAACTTCCCACAGTGGTAATATCCAAGGAAGAAAAAGCTTAGTATGTGGAATTAGAAAAGTGATCTCATGCCTGATATTCAGTGGTGTGTCACAGTGAAGATTCTTTTCACTCAAAGCTTCTATATTACTACCATTGAAAACAATATACTCTAAAACCCAACACTTAACCCCAGCACATTGTCAATTAAAGCCAAATTGCCTTCATTTCTTTCCACCATTCAATGCAAATGATTGCAGATCAACTATTTATCATTTTTAATCAGTTTGTATAAGCAAAACATAGTTCCAGTTACTGCACTCATCTACCATGATAAGCAAAGACAGTGACCACAATTTCTCTTTACTTAAGCACTTACTGACAGTAAAAAAGACTAACATATGAGTATTTGAGTATAAGATGGCATATCTGCATTTGGTTATTGTATATTTTTGTGGATTTATATAGACATTTGATATATTGCCTTTTGCTTGAAGATCTAGTACATTTTAATCAGTGGTGCATTTATAACACAGATGTGTAGAGTTGAAAAGTGAAAAGGGTGTAAAGGAGGAGTGATTTAAGAACATAATATGTTTGCTTCGATTCTCAAGCAGAGCTATGTATATCAGTTGTGCTGTAAATTACTGAGGGATTGTTTACCATTTATGCTTGCAGCTAGTATTGTTGATCATATAAATTAAAATACAATATAGTGGATGATTACATTTTCTTTGTACACATTTTCTAAAGACCGCTTTATTCCCCTTCCATAACATTACCCATCTCTGCCCCTGCTTCTTCTCTCCTGTTGCTTTGTATTTTGTCTGTTCTAATGTGTTCTTGGCTGCGTTTACTACAGGTCTCTGTTAATTCGAGTTTTATCAAACACTGCTACATGGACCCTAACAAATTCTGTCCAGCGATTCTTTCCATGATTGTTGTTTTGCATGAAATTCCGGACCAGCCATGCATCAGATTTCAAATTCACAAACTGATTTTGGAATCCAGGTGAAAGCTAATCCCTGTTTATCCCATAAATTATTCCAGCTTTGCTACTTACTGACATGTTCACCTCCTTCAATTCTTGACTCTTGCACATTTCTGATTATAATCATTTCATCATTGATACTGGTGCTTGAAGCTACATCAGTCCTGCATTATGGAATTTTGTTTCTTCCCCTATTCTTGCCTTAATCCATTTAAGAGAACCCTTAAAAATAGGGGTTTAATCACGGTCTTAGGCACAGCCTATTACCTCTGTGATGCTCAGTGCAACCCTCATGAATTGTTCCTTGGAATGTTTTGCCACAGGACCGCCATATGAAAGAAAATTGTTGATATACAATACAGATGCTGCAATCTGGAACAACAATTCACTGAAGGAACTCAGTAGGTCAAGCAGAATTTGTGGAGGGAAAGGAATTGTTGATGTTCCAGGACAAAATTCTGCATTTCAGAATTCCTTAGGATGGAACAATCCTGCATTTCAGAATATTTGGTTCAGGAGATAAACCTGCTTAGAGGCAGTGCTGTGGAGGTTTACTTGTTTCAGGGTATTTCTAATGAAGAAAGATTAAGCAGTATGTACTCTTTGAAATTCGGAATAATAAGAGGTGATCTTACTGAACTGAGAGCACCTGGCAAGGTTTAATGTTATGAAAATAACTCTAAGTGGTGGAATCTAGCATGGGGGGAGGGGTGGATGGTCTCTTGAGAAGGGTTTGCCTACTTGATACTGATAAAAAGATTTGTTCTCTTATTGAGTTAGAACTCTTAAATTTTCTGCCATTAAATATACTCAAGAATAAAATATTCTTATTTTTGTGCCATAAGGCTATGAGGATGAGACAAGAAAATGGAGTTGGGGCCAAAGATCAAACAATAATGATCTCACTGAATGGAAGATAAAAACCAATGTTCCTGTTCCTTGACCTCTTGGGCTCTGTGGATAGTACCAAGTTTTACCCTTGGCTCTGCACTTTTCGTTCAAGGTTGCCTGAATTTTCATATGTGAAGCTAGACATTAAAATGTGTGTAAATAAATAATTAATTAGTATTTTCCTGATATTGAGGCCAAAGTCTTGAAGCTTATTGATTAGTTCAATAAGCTTCTAGGTCTTGTAGTAGTGGATATTGCCCAATCCATCATGGGTAAAGCCCTTCCTGCCATCTACGTGGAACATTGTCTCAGCAAGACAGCATCAATCATCAGGGACCTCAACACCAAGCTCATGCTCTTTTCTTGCTGTTGCCATCAGGAAGAAGTTACAGGAACCATAGGACTCACACCACCAGATTCAGGAAGTTATTACTCCTCAACCATCAGGTTCTTGAACCAAACATTTAACTTCACTTTCCCCATCACTGAAATGTTCTCACAACCTGTGGCCTCACTTTCAATGACTCTTCATCTCTTGTGATCGACCTTCATTGCTGATTTATTTATTATTATCATCATTATTTCTTTTCCTTTGTATTTGCACAAACTGTTGTCTTTTGTACACTGGTTGTATGCCCAGTCAGTGTGAGGCTTTCATTGATTCTATTATGGTTACTGGGTTTATTGAAAATGCCCACAAGGAAATGAATCTCAACGTTATATATGGTGACATATATGTACTTCGAACTTTGATATTATTGATGAACAAGTGGGACACTTGTTCTTCTCACCAACAATAAAATGTTAATTGTTGTTGAGAAGATTATTTCTCAGCTTTAATTTTAAAGCTAAAAAATGCATTTTGCATTTAAAACACAGCTTTAATGCAGTCATTGTGAATTCATCTCCCTTGCTGAAATATACATGTCATGTTTTGTTTTCTGATTTCCAACATTGTCAATTCCCCTAAGTTCGCTCTTCACCTTTACCAAACACTTCAGTTTGAACATGACCCTTTTAACTTCCAAGGAACCCAAAATCACTTTTCAACATATGACATGATGAATATAATTTAACTTTATGAGAATGATAATTCCATATAAAAATATTACTGATTTCCTGTAATGCAACAGAAAGATGTATTTTCACAAGTTTAGGATATTCCAAGTGAATTAAGCACTTCTGATGCAATATTACAGTTGCAGTATTTAATATCTATTTAACTATTATGTCATTTGTCCAGATGTGCCCTTCTCTATCTTCATTGAAACTCCTCAGCAGTCAGTAACCTACTGTAACATCCCCTTCAAACACCACTCTTTTCTTTAGTCCCCCATTTTTGTAATGATCAAGTGTCAAGCATTGTTTATTCTTCCTGCTTCCTCACATCCTGATCTTCAATGATAATTTCTTATGCGTGCTTTCTTCCAGTTGAGTATTCACGGCTATGAAGGTACAAAACATTCTATTGAAATAACTCTTTAAATTCTGCAGGATCTCAACAGGATGGATGTGAGAGGATATTTCCTCTTGTGGGCCAATCTAGAATTAGAAGTCACTATTTAAAAATATAGTCACCCACTGAAGATTTTTTTTATATCTCAGAGGATACTGAAACTTTGACACTTCCTTCCTCAAAAGGTTCTGGTAGCAAATCTTTGAATATTTTGAAGACAGGGATTGAAAGGGCAGATTGGAGGTTGCACTCAAATTAGCCATGATCATATACAATACTGGAGGAGACCTGCGTATCTGAATGGCTCACTCTTGACCTTGCTTGTAGTTCATGACTAAGTTACTTTCTCGTCCTTCAACAACAACATCGGTCCATCTGCTTCTATCTACCTCGGCCCTCTAGGGCACACTCTGCACACTTTAATTCTTTACTTGCTTATCTCCCATCCTACCTTCATTCACTCTAGACTGTTTAATATGGTTGCTGTGTTTATTGATACTGGCTAGAAACAGTAAACAGGCAATTTTTCTGATCTGTCATTTAAAAGCTTTCATCATTACAAGGTTTCACTGTGTATACACAACATTTACAGTTATTAGCAAAATCAGAATGAGAAAGACTGTGATAATTTTTCTGCATTTGTTCAGTGTTTAATGTAAAATATTTGGAACTCTTTTCCTCAAGGAGTGAGAGAAATCAAGTCTTTGAATACTTTCAACATGTAGGTAGATAGATTCTTGATAAACAAAGGAGTGAAACATTACCAGGAGTTAGGAAGGATTGCAGAGATGAGCTTACAACCAAATCAACCATGGCTGACTGGTGGGAAGGACTGAGTGACCTCCTCTTGCTCCTGATTCATGTGTGCCTGCACTCCCTACTCAACATGAACCATCTTCCCTTCAATCAGCCTGCCACGGAAAGATGGCAGGTGTTGTTTTAGCTAACAGCAGCAAATCAGATCACAGAATTTCTTCATCAGTAAAATTTTCTATATACTGTAGTAATTTTACCTATTATTATCCACTGCACTTATATTCAGTAAGACCTCGAGGTCTGGCGAAGATGTGAATTTCCCAGGTATATGGAAGGCTGCTTTAAAGCATAAATCAAAATATAATTATACTAATAGCTGAAGTGGGAAATAATAATGTTTATTTGCAAGACCAGTTGGCAATAGTTTTAATAGGAAATCTGATAAACAGCCACTTAAAGAGATATTGCTTCACAATTCTACCTTCTATTTTAAACATTCATGAGTGAAATCCTGCTGTGCAGTTTTGTATGAACACTTCAAACACTTCAAGGCACTGCCATTAAATTCCTTTGTCAGCTTTTTATTACGAAGATTAAATAATTATTTTTTTAATAGTGGAAACAAAGAAAGGAAGATAAGAAATGGACTAAGCAACATAGTTCTCCCCACCCACATACGCTCTGCCATGCCGCCTCATATCTGAAATTCATTTTATGTGCCTTGTTTACATATTACAATACTCTTAATCTACCAAATTTCATCCTAAAAACACAAGGGATGCTGGAAATACTCAACATGTCAGGCGGCATTTGTGAAGAGAAGAAAGGAGTTAATTTTTCAGGTCAATGAACTTTCACCAGAATAAAATAATGTGTTAAAGATATAAAAAATGCAGAATCCTTCCATTCCTTTTCCTTTTATTCATTGCTTCCTTTTGAAGGCATCTAAGCTATTTACCACAAATAATTCCTGCAGCAGGGAGTTTCACGTTCAAACAATCCAGACACAAAAAATCTCTTCTTATTTCTCTATAGGATTCATAACTTCAGTGGAATGAAATTCAGAAGTTGAGCTAAATGTGCATACCCTACTACATTACTTACTTAGCACAATATGACAGATCTATTGTACCATATTTCTACAGATGCACTTTTTGTCACTCTTTCTACAACTGTAAATGCCCAAAGGTGAAAATGCTTTACACATTGTAATCTCTTAGCAATTCCGAAGGAACCAAATGGAATAGAGACATAATTGTCAAGAAATTCATTCCTGGTCGGTAGCAATATATCAGTGCCAGCACGAAACACTGTCTCTGAACTTGTTGAGATAATTTTGGAGGCAGAATACATTGTGCTAACAATACCACATAACTTACTTGATGCCATTGACTTAGGAGTGCAGAGGGGTGAAATTAGTGGTTGTTCCTGATTTAACTTTCTGTTACCAAAATTCCCAACCTGAAAACAAAACATGTGCAAATTACTTCTAAGCCAAGGTTCAAATGGTAACCTTTAAATTTGTACACCATGCAAGCAAAACGTTGTTATACAAATTTTACTCACGGTTCATTTAATTCATCTGCAAAATATCTTATAGATTTTCAAATGGATTATATTTAGTCAGTCAGCCAAGCACTGTACATTGAAAGACACTTTAAACATCATTTCTGAGTGGTAATTGCAGTTAATGTTGTATAATACCTCTTGCATTTGAGGTGGTACCTTCTGTTTGGCTGAATAAGGTAAATGTTTTAATGAATGAACAGAAGTATTATTTTACAAGCAGGTGCCAGGAATGATCATAGAAAGATATAAAACAAAAGCATATCCTCAGCTTCTTCAGTCCATGAGGATTTATTTCAAATCTTTCCATTTTCTTCATGACCTACTGAGTATAATCACAATTTAGCACATTCTAATAAACGTTCATTGATATTAATTTTATAGGTCCTCCTTGAATACCGACATGTGCTATTCTCTGTATTACATTTGAGTACCTCAGGCTGGTGTCAGTGCTAAGTACATCTGAAAATCAACTGACCTACAGAAATGTCTGTATCAGTTATATTGTTTCAGATCACATAAACTAATAGCAGTCATATGATATAGTCCTCATTGTCATGACAGACTTACCTAATCCCTCACAATTGTAAGATGCATGATGTCAATGTCAATCATTTTCTCCTATGAATCTGAAACACAGATAAGTCTTCTTACCTTTCCTCTTTCAACATTTTTCTCATTGGAATTAGAACTTACAGTTGCACATAATTCCATGATAAAAATCCTCTTATTAAATGTCAGCACTCAATACGCCTGGCTGATTGTTTATTTTTATCATCTGAAGACAATTATGTTAAGTACAGGTACATGCTGTGATATTCAAGTGTAGAGTCAGATTTTGAATGGATTTGCAGTGTGTGGGTTAAATTTGGCTATCTGGGATGAAGTGACTTGGCAGTTTATTGACTAACGGATGTCTTTAGCTAGAAATTAAAATTAAATCATGCTGCTCAGGAAGCAAACTTTTCCATTTTTATAAGAATAGAAAACTTCCAAGTAAACGCTTTGTTCAGGGCATTGTTGTTCAAGTGTGAGAAAGCAAGATGTCCTCTCCACATTACATCCTCTTCTGGAGACACAGAATCGAAGTAGAGTACAGGCTACTGAGCCAGTGGCAGTCCTTTGAAACAGTTGTCTGATCAGTTCTACTGCTTGCTCTTTTTCTCATGGCCCTGGTAAGTTCTCTTTTTCATGAATTTATCTAGTTCCCTGCTGAATGTTCTCATTGAATCCATTCCAGCCAACCTTTCAGACAATGTATTCGGAGCCATAATAACATGCACTGTGTAGAAGTAACTGTAAAACAAAAAAAAAGCCTTATTATTTAGAGAGATTTGACTGCTGAAGTAGCATCAGGTTTCGATCTAGTGCACAATGATTTTTTCATACACCCTACTGGAAATAAAGTACAGGTCATTTCAAGGTTACAAACACCCAACTCACAGACACTCCTGTATATGAGGGCTTCCCATAATATTATTAAATCCAAAAGTCTGACGTACATGCATACGTTCATTCCTCTAAATGACGAACTAGTTTCTTCTCTCTCTCTCCATATTTAGTAACTGTTCTCTCTAACCAGTCATAAGTGAACTTTTAATGCATTCATTACAGTACTTTTGAGGTATGGTTACATATAAGTAATTATGTGTATATTCTGACTAATGGACAAAATTGATTGAAGAAGTTAGTAATTCCTTAATCCAAGGGGTGTGGATTTAGGAATGTACAGGGGATGGTCCCTCTCTGAGCCCTCTCCTTGGATTAACAAACATGGTGTCCCACTGCTCAAATCTTTCTTTTTTCTTGGAGTGAGGCTTTCTACCGGTGCATTCAGTCAAAGAAGTAACACCCAAATATGTGGACTTCAAATTGCATCATGCCTGAATTAATGAGGGTGGCTTTTAGTAGGCCACAAAGCTATGCTGCTCAGTTGCCCAAAAATCAAAATGGCTCCCATGATCCAGTAATCTATGTGAATATCAAAGAAATTCCTTGTCTTTGTTCTTGGAGCAAATTGATTTCTTCTAGTCCACATGGAAATCAAAGTTTTCCATGTTTCTGAATTTCTCTCCGTGTTTTGACAAACCAAACCTATAATATTTGACACCCTCCTATGTACAGGAAGATCTTGCTAATGACCACTAGATCACAAAGTAGAGTATTAGGTCTAAGCCTGATAAAATGCACGTGTGAGGACATCTGAGGACGTGGAATGAGGCTGAGACAGAGCCAGGGTATGCTATGGATTTGTCGATAGGTGGTCTCTGTGATGAGGAAAACATGAGAATGGAAAATTGTCTCAAGATCTGAAGGCGAACTCCAGGAACTGGGAACACTGAGGCTCAGATTGAAGAAGTGGCCTGGAGGTGGAAATGATGTGGTGGTGAGAGTACGAGTTTATTATGAAGATCAAGGAGGATGGATTTTTGAGTAGTATGTTCAGTCAAGATGGCGCGGAGCTGCAATTTTCGTCAAGGCTAGGTCTCAGACATGTTTTTTAGTTTTGGAGGGATGGTTTTGAGGACAGCGTGGAAAGTTAGGGGTCAAGATAGGGTTTAGCGACAGGGATGAGAGGGTGTTAGAGATCAGACTGGAGAACTCAGTAGCTGAAAGCCCTTTGATCCCTAGGATGGATGTCAGGTCTGCAAGTGCTGTGAATGATTACCAGAGGGAGGAGGGCTGGCAACCTCTCAGGCTGGCACTGGACCCAGGTCAGTGGGTCCCGGGATCAGAGGTCTGTGCAGGCAGGAGGTACCAGGGTTAGTGAACCCCCGCTGACAAAACCGGTCGGCAAATTGGTGAGGAGTTTGCGCCCTTCAGTTTTCGTTCTGTCATCAGCGAGTCCCAGCAAGTACTGAAGATCGAAGCCCAAAGGTCAAAGACCAAAGTCATGGCCTTATGGTTGAAATCCTGGGTCTGTGAGTCTGTGAGTTCACTGGGAAAGTTGGAAGCCCCATGTCTGGAAGTCTGTGAGTCCACTGGAAATGTTGGAAGCCCAATGTCTGGGAACGTGTGAGTGCACTGGGAATGTTGGAGACCGGATGTCTGCGAACGTGTGAGTGCACTGGGAATGTTGGAAGCCCAATGTCTGGGAGTCTGGGAGTCCACTGGGAATGTTGGAAGCGGGATGTCTGGGAGTTTGTGAGTCCACTGGGAATGTTGGATGCCCGATGTCTGCGAGTGCACTGGGAATGTTGGATGCCCGATGTCTGTGAGTTTGTGAGTCCACTGGGAATGTTGGAAGCCCAATGTCTGGGAGTCTGTGAGTCCACTGGGAATGTTGGATGCCCAATGTCTGGGAGTCTGTGAGCCCACTGGGAATGCTGGATGCCCGATGTCTGTGAGTCCACTGGGAATGTTGGATGCCCAATGTCTGGGAGTCTGTGAGTCCACTGGGAATGTTGGAAGCCAGATGTCTGTGAGTCCACTGGGAATGTTGGAAGCCGGATGTCTGGGAGTCCACTGGGAATGTTGGAAGCCGGATGTCTGGGAGTCCACTGGGAATGTTGGAAGCCGGATGTCTGTGAGTCCACTGGGAATGTTGGATGCCCAATGTCTGGGAATCTGTGAGTCCACTGGGAATGTTGGAAGCCGGATGTCTGGGAGTTTGTGAGTCCACTAGGAATGTTGGATGCCTGATGTCTGGGAGTTTGTGAGTCCACTAGGAATATTGGATGCCCATTGCCTGGGAGTCCCTGAGTCCAATAGAAATGTTTGATGCCCAATGTCTGAGAGACTGTGAGTCCACTGGGAATTTTGGAAGCCGGATGTCTGGGAGTCCACTGGGAATGTTGGATGCCGGATGTCTGAGAGTCTGTGAGTCCACTGGGAATGTTGGATGCCCAACATCTGGGAGTCTGTGAGTCCACTGGGAATGTTGGAAGCCAGATGTCTGTGAGTCCACTGGGAATGTTGGAAGCCGGATGTCTGGGAGTCTGTGAGTCCACTGGGAATGTTGGAAGCCGGATGTCTGGGAGTCCACTGGGAATGTTGGAAGCCGGATGTCTGGGAGTCTGTGAGTCCACTGGGAATGTTGGAAGCCGGATGTCTGGGAGTCCACTGGGAATGTTGGAAGCCGGATGTCTGTGAGTCTGTGAGTCCATTGGGAATGTTGGATGCCCAATGTCTGGGAGTCTGTGAGTCCACTGGGAATGTTGGAAGCCCGGTGTCTGGGAGTCTGTGAGTCCACTGGGAATGTTGGATGCCCAATGTCTGGGAGTTTGTGAGTCCACTAGGAATGTTGGAAGCCGGATGTCTGGGAGTCTGTGAGTCCACTGGGAATGTCAGAAGCCAGATGTCTGGGAGTCTGTGAGTCCACTGGGAATGTTGGAAGCCTGGTGTCTGGGAGTCTGTGAGTCCACTGGGAATGTTGGAAGCCGGATGTCTGGGAGTCTGTGAGTCCACTGGGAATGTCAGAAGCCAGATGTCTGGGAGTCTGTGAGTCCACTGGGAATGTTGGAAGCCGGATGTCTGGGAGTCTGTGAGTCCACTGGGAATGTCAGAAGCCAGATGTCTGGGAGTCTATGAATCCACTGGGAATGTCGGAAGCCAGATGTCTGGGAGTCTGTGAGTCCACTGGGAATGTTGGAAGCCCACTGTCTGGGAGTTTGTGAGTCCACTGGGAATGTCAGAAGCCAGATGTCTGGGAGTCTGTGAGTCCACTGGGAATGTTGGAAGCCGGATGTCTGGGAGTCTGGGAGTCCACTGGGAATGTTAGAAGCCCACTGTCTGGGAGTTTGTGAGTCCACTGGGAATGTTGGAAGCCCACTGTCTGGGAGTCTGTGAGTCCACTGGGAATGTCGGAAGCCAGATGTCTGGGAGTCTGTGTGTCCACTGGGAATGTTGGAAGCCAGATGTCTGGGAGTCTGTGAGTCCACTGGGAATGTTGGAAGCCCACTGTCTGGGAGTTTGTGAGTCCACTGGGAATGTTGGAAGCCGGATGTCTGGGAGTCTGTGAGTCCACTGGGAATGTTGGAAGCCCACTGTCTGGGAGTTTGTGAGTCCACTGGAGGCTGGAGACTGGGAGGCAGCCTGTTGTTATTTTCATTGCTCTGCTAAATGCTGTGGGCATTCAGTGTTGTTGCTGGAATGCATGGTGATATTTGCGAGCTGCCCACAGCACATCCTTAAATTGTGTTTTGTTAATACAAATGGTGCATTTACTGCATTTTTTGGAGTACGTGTTAAATAAATCTGAATCTGAATCTTGAATCCAAATTTATTTCAGATTTTCATGCGCCCACCAGCTGTTCAGGAACTGAGCTACTAGACCTCTAAAGTAAACGATAAATTGCTAGGTGATTTATCTAGTGCATAATATCTAGCTTCTGACTTGCTCTTTTAGGTAGCTAGTTTTGATTTTATGGTAATACCCCAGATACTGATAATCGTGGAAAATACCAATGATAGTCCATTTGGATTCTAAGTGAAGGTTCTTCTTTTTTGGAGGTGTCGCCCTACGCTCACCTCTTGCCTGGATTAACACAGCTCCAAAAACACTTTAACTGCTTAACAGCATTTAGAATAAAACAGACTGTAGTATTGGTACTCCATAAACATGCTTGCTATGAGGCAAAGCAATTAGCTGTAATTAGCTGTCTTATGCCAATCAAGTTCAAGTTTATTGTCATGAAACCACACACATGTACACAGCTAAATGAAACACCGTTCCACTGGGAGTGATTGATACTGAAGACATGATCATTTGAGAAATTGTGAATGGAGTTGATAGATTCACGATGAACATCCCCATTTTAGACTTAGCATGAAAGGAAGTTCATTGGTGTGACACCAGAAAAGTACTCACGTGAAGAAAGCTATAGTAATGTACTGGGTTTAATAATAATTAGCCACCAACAAGTTCTCATGTTAATGCTGCTTTAAACATCAAAGATGATTACTCCTACCTCCCCTCTGGGATACAGCTATTTAAAATTTAGAATAAGTGAATAATGGTATGTGAGTAGTCCTGACAAAACCCAAGTTGGGTAATCAATTAGTACATTAGCTTGTCAATATTTTGCTGATAACTGGAAGAAGCAATGTAAGACAATGCCTGGCTGAATTTGTTCTCTTTTTAAGCTATTTTCAGTTTCATAGAACCCCAGCTATGAGGAACTAGCTTCAGCCACTTTACCTGAAGACTGAAGACTGTGCAGATAAACCCATCATTTCTCTCTACTCACCGTCCCATGCCTTGCCCCTTTTTGCAGAAAAGCTTCAATTTCCAAGGATTTTGGTATGCTCTCCTCTTGTCTGGATTAACACATTTGAACTGCTTAACAGCATTTAGAATAAAACAGTCGTCATTAACAGCAGCCTATTCACTATCCTAAATATACTCGGTTCTATTACTGCTACACTGTTGTCACATTGCACACCACCTACAAAATGTACTCCAGCAACATTCTAGAACAGCGCGCTATATTTCTGCAAGACTGGAAGGACAAGGTAGTACTAGAATTACTACCCTGTCCTTCTAAATATTCAAAAGCATTAGAAAAACTTCATGTAGCTCTCTATGACACACACCATCTTGAGTAGAAAATAAATTACAATAATTTATTATTCAAGCCTTGAAGCTTCTCTTCCAACCACATGAGGAAATACCTTCTTCAGATGGAGTAGAATGATTCAAAGCCAAGCTCATCACGAGTGACTCAAGAGCCAAACAGCATGAGCACAAAATAATGACAAGGGCAGTTATGCGTACATCTTGCGAATTAATCAAAACAAAACATACATATATAATCATACCATTGACCACTCTTCTATGTTAATGTGCAATATAAATATGTAAATAACTACAGTTAAACAAATCATTTAACACTCTTGCTAACTTAAGTGCTATCAGAGCAACAGTCAATGACAATTTCCTTTTGCTGATCAGAAGAGTTTAATTGCTGGATTTACAGAAAGAGCGTCATTTAGAAAGGGATTTTCCTAACAAGCTATATTCAAATGGAAGGAGTGCAGAATCACCTTAGATTGATACGAAAGAGCACTATGATGACTGGGAGACACAAGAGACGACAGATGCTGGAATATGGAGAAACAAACAACCTCTGGAGTGAATTCCGGGTCTATGGGTATAAAGGACTTTTCAACGTTTTTGGTTGAAATCGGAAGCATCAACAGTTCTTTTTGTCTCACAGATACTGCTTGACCTGATGGGTCCTTCTAGCAGATTGTTTGTTATGATAATGACTGAACCAATTTAATGTACTTTAGATCTTCTTTTGTCATTCATCTCAACTTAAATGGAGGAGTATCTTAGCATATCAGGCTGTCATCAGTTGGAAGGAGTGATCATTTTGCTTGACACATCACTTGGTTTTGTTCTTCACATGTGGGTTTTCTAAATGTATTTAGTACATTTAACTCATTGGAGATAGTTTGGGAACTAACTCTAATGAGTAAAAAAAGATGTTCAAAGTACATACGCCAGAAGCGAATAATCTTAACCATTGTATATTACTTCACATTAATGAAATATTTTGTATTTTGACATATATCCATAAAGTAAAATTTGTTATGTGTGACTCTGATCATTCATATTTAAAGATTTAACTCATAAGCATGGACTTCAGTGGATTTTGTTTGCTTCAGAATGATCTTGTGAAAAATTGTGAAGTGATATCCAAACAAAAATAGTTGAAAATACATTCATTACATTTATTCACGGATATTTCTGATTGCAAGCTAACTGAACCAACCTGATGAAACATATCAAGAAGGATCCCAGCTAATTGCATCCATTTAAGGGAGCTGTTAGCATTATTGTTTGAACTAAATCAATCTGCAGTGACATAATCTGTTAATCGCCAGCAGATAATTATTGCTGCTATTTCAGTTCATACTGATTGAATTGGTTGTTTTTTTAAAGAAATGCTTCAATGGGTTTTAGCTTAGAAGAGGTAGTTTAGTTTTACAATTTAAATATTTTGAGGTGAGGAATATCATGAGAAGTGAAATGGTGTATTACAAAAGCTAATATCAGCCAATGCTGCTTGCTATAAATTAAGTTCAGTAAATTAAAACAAAAGTGATTTATTACTTAGAATAAGTGATATAAAAAGGGTATTGGATGCAGAATTTTTGAATTTTTTTTTCAGTGCTGAATATCTTCTTGGTGTGGCGGCGGGGTGGGGGGTGAAAGTTTATTATAGGTAGGTGGAAATGTTGAGCTGAGCTTGTAATCAGATCAGCCCTGATTTTATTGAATGTCAGAATATTCTTGAGGGGCCAAGTGTCCTACAAATGTGCATAACTTGCTTGTTTGTATGTATGCTAATATGTAATTTTGAATTGCTGGTTGTGGGAGCTCTTTTAACATATTGCAATGCCATACTGTAAGGTTACAGTTCTCTAGATGATATCAAAAATTAAAATTACTTTCAAAAATTAAATATCTGAAATTAATTTATCAATGTGTTCCAAGGATCCATAATTCAAAAGGTTCTTTTTTTAGTGTAAATTGTAATATTATAATTTGACAATAGATTGTTAAGTAATACTTTCTAATGTTCTGGTAACCCAGAAGTATATTTTTTAAATGCATCCATGTATACTCAAGAGGTGTTTTTTTTTCCCCAGATCTGTCGTAGGCCTGTAACAAACCATATGAAATATACAACAAAGGTACGTTAACTCATGCACTAGATTTCTCTGTTATTCATTACTCTCTAGGGCATTCTTCATGACCATACTGACCAACAATGCAGTTAATACTTAATGGCACTATATAATGTTGTATTATTCCACAGCATTGTGTGCTATGCCAAAGACTACTTTTGGCCACATCTGATCTCAGGACAGAAGCACAGTAACATAGATTTTGCTTCACTGTGGGTAATATTTTGTAGGAAACCACTATTCACCTGTACTCCACTGTTCAGACAGTACAGGTGTCTTCCTGCTACACAGTTGGACTCAGCATTAAGTTCAGTAGTAGCTATGGAATTACTGATCCGTGGGAATGAATGCACTTCATTTCTGTCTCCTCAGATATGGCTAGTATTCAACTGGCACCCCATTCATTTGTGATTGGAGATTTTCATTACAAAGTGTAATTTACCTAAGATTTTGTTTAATTTTATTGATTTTATGTCATATTTATATTTCAATGACAGTGTTAAAAGAGTGCTTAACTAAGTTATTTTTTCTGTTAGTTCCGTTAAACTACTTTAGATGTATCTCTATATAATAGATGATTAAAATGGTGACTTATGCTTTCAAGTGGCGCAAGCTGTCAAATCTCATCAAGGTGATGCTGGTTTGAGGGCCTAAGGTTTTGATACTCTTGACCTGCTCCACCTAGTGTTACTTATTTGAATGTAAAACTTCAAACAGTGGTCATAGGACAAGGTCTATACACATTAATGCACATATACAAACACTGATATCAGGTCAGCGTTTATGCAAGGTATTACACCATTTAATAGATATTGCATGCACAAGCACTGATGGTAAACAAAGTTTGTCCTGGTTTCTTTCTTCACTGACGTATATTTTGTTGGTACAGGGCATATAATTGATTTTAGTCTAGTAGTAAATCTGCAAACACTGATTTTCATCATATCGTCATACCATCACTTCTCTAAAAACATGTTCCCTTCAGTGCTAGTTTAAGTGTTCTTCTTTGGCCAGGTGAACATTTCTGTAGAGTACTACACATATATGTTTTGTTTAAAAAAAACACAGCAGAAGCTCCTTATCACAGAATATTACATTAAACTTGAAAGGTGAAGCACTCTGTCAGTCACTTAGGTCATTTGGAATTCTTCCTTTGTTTTGATAGGCCAATGCACAGTCCATGCATTCAGACTAAGGTCACATCATACATGAGCCAGGACCTTCAGCTACATGTGGCTGAGTTATACCACACAGCAAACTGTTTTTTATCCTGCTCATCAAAAATAGTTTTGCCTATTACTCTGATTGATAATTGAGGACAATTTGCATAATATCACAATTAGAAAAATGGATGAAATAGGCATGGCCTATGGAGTTTTTACTGGAATGAATATTTACCCTCATATTATTGAACTCACATTATTCTGCGCATTTACTTTTTTCTTTAAAAATATTCTTCATTTCCTAACTTTACTGGGGTAAATGTGAAAAAAGTCTCAGATTATGCATCCAGCAAGTACAGCATTTTAACTAAGGTGTAAGCTGAATATATTTTAAGAATGAAATGGTGTGTGTAACAATTAACATAATAAATTTATTTTCCTCTTTATAATTAAGACAAGCAAACAGGAGTACATTTTGAGAAATGATTAATCATTTTACATGATGTGATATATATAAAAACATATTATTCATTATTTAAGGCTTCCGATTTTAGTACGCGCCTGTACATAAAGTGCATTGTGTAGGTAGCTTTCTGAATATTCCAGTAGTTCATTTACAGTAAAATACAAAGTTAAAATTTCTTGTACACTGTATAAGCTCTAAAATAGAGGAAGCAATATTCTTTTTTAAAAAATGATGGTGGCATTATGTAAATAGGAGATGTAATATTCTGCTGGTTCTCATGTATATATTGTGGTAGCAATGTCAAGTGACAGTTTTTTCTGTGATGTTCAAAATGTTATTAAAAATTTAGTTGCCCTTAAGTCACCATAATACTATGGAAAGCACAGCTCCTCATTGTTTTTAAGCAGCATGATGACCGAGCTTGCACTAGTCAGCCAGATTAATATACAAATCATTGTCTTCACTAACTAGTATACTGATTTTGGCAACAGGGGTTTCTTGTCAGTTCTTACACCAACCCACTATTTTCCTTTGTCTTGTATACCAGCCCCTTTTGATGTCAGGAGTAATGAGTTTCTAAAAAGTTTAAAAGTTTAATTTCCCTTTGTATAATAAATGTTTTATCACAACTATATCGTGCCATCAAATCCAGGAAAATCAATAGGGAACAGATACGTTGCAAAATGAATTATTTTCGACAGTTTTGAAAAATCATTCCTGTCACCATTTTCCCAGACATGAATGCATATTAAAGGACCAGCTACTTCATCCGTTTAATTATATGTGAAGTCAGGGATAATACACATACTTTAGTAGCTATTGATAGTCATAAAATAATTTCTGATATGGAAATGTTTATGTTGGGAGCATCTTAAATCAATAAACCTTAATTCAATAAACTTTGAGTAGAACCAAATGGAAATTTCTTCTGTGCTTTCAAAAGATTAAACAATTACAGCATCTGGTTTATATATATTTATATGTTGATTATTAAATCAAATAATTTCTTTTTTTTAAATGCATGAAAGTATATGAAAAGAATTAATTGTCAGTGTTGATGGCAAATGACAGGCTTTGATAGGTTTGTCCTTCCCGTGCTGTCTGTGCCTCTTCACGGTAACATCTCATTATTTTCCTAATAAGGAATGTCTAAAATTAATTTTCACAGCTATTTTGCTTCAGATATTGGAAGTAAGAGTGATTGAATTAACTTCTTTAGCATTAATATTTTGGGAGAAAAAAAATCATGTTTATTGCTTGAATTTATGTATAATATTCATCTACAATGCGGCCGCTACCACATTTCATATTTAAACACCTTCACAAAGCCTGAATCTTCCTGACAATGCAAGATTCTGATTGAGCATATCTGAAATATATTTACTCATACTTTCACTATATGTGCTCCTTAAACCTGCTTTTATTAGTTATATCCATGGTAACCTGTTCTTTTTCACATGAAGTATGAATCTTGTCTATAAAAATCATTGGACACAAAGCAGTAGCTAGATGGAGTTGCCTCATTCACAATATGCAAAAAGCCTTCAAATCAGTTAAATGCAGAGAGTGATAAAGTTTCAAATTGAAATTATCTCACTGTACTGATAAATAAAGCTTCTCTGGTCTCTAAATCATGACACTAACTATACGTTTCGATTTTTTAAGTAGTGATTAGGTGGGTACTCAGGGGAAAATAGTAGTCTATGCAGAGATAACAGACTCAATATCAAGTATAAAGAGACTTGAATTCTATCCAATCTCATGTAATGAATTGAAATTCTCCAGCTTTCAACAAAGAAAAAACAAGCTGTGCAGTACCATCGGCTAACCGCTGTCAGGAAATATAATTTGTGCTCTCCGTGATTCACCTACCTCATATTCAGCATGCAAATTTATTTCACCAATAATCAGACCTGAAGATTGCCCAGGAGAATTAATAGCATCATTCCTTATGCACTGGCTGCTATGGACCGAGAGGATATTATAGCCCTCTGACATGGAAAAATAGTGTTGGTTTGACAGAGAAAACCCAAGGATATTTGTCCTGTTAGACAAAAATAGGCTTATGCATATCAACATATTACAATGTCATTGCAAAAAACCTGAATATACAAATATCATCTATCACCGAATTCATTTTCTCAAGCTTGGATTGCTTTGAAGGAACAGCAAGACTGATGTTTTTTTTAAACTAGTCTGCTCATTAAAGTTATCTTGAAAATGGAAGATTCTCTCCATCTGCCAGCAGCCAACTTGTTGTTTTCTTCTGACAGCTTTTAACCCTATTGTTCCAAAATTTCCCAGCTTTTCCCTCCAGAAGTACCATGGTTGTTTGTTTTTATAACTCATATTCAAATCAGAATCAGTAAAATTTACACTTTGTTAACTCATTCGGTGTAAAGTACTATTCCAATCCATTTATTGCAACTAGTACAGGCAGCAATAAAAATTACACTGTTTGGTAATTAGCAGTAAATAGAGTCACAATGGGAATAAAACAGGAAAAATAATTATAATAACAGATCATGTGTAACTGTTACATCATTCTTAGACACATTCTTATATGAATTACTTATTATTTAGCAGAGTGATTTGTATAATGCATTTAATTAGCCAAGAAAAGGTGATCAGTGGACTATGTGTTCAAAAGCTAGGACTAGCTTTGTAACTTATCTTACTTTGTCAGTATTGTTCATGGTGTTTTGATCTCCAGAACTAATATTTATTATCCCAAGGAGGTAACCAATTACAGCTGGATGACTATGTTCCAGCTTATAGAACCTGCAGGTGAAAATGTAGCACATCCATTGCAAATACTCTTCTCAAGACAGGTGGGACTCACACACTCAAACACTACTTCACTAAACACGAGGAATTCTGCAGATGCTGGAAATTCAAGCAACACACATCAAAGTTGCTGGAGAACGCAGCAGGCCAGGCAGCATCTCTAGGAAGAGGTACAGTCGACGTTTCGGGCCGACTGATATATCTATCCACAGCCTCCTCTACTGTAAAGATGAAGCCACACTCAGGTTGGAGGAACAACACCTTATATTCCGTCTGTGTAGCCTCCAACCTGATGGCATGAACATTGACTTCTCTAACTTTTGCTAATGCCCCACCTCCCCCTCGTACCCCATTCGTTATTTATTTATATACACACATTCTTTCACTCTCTCTCCTTTTTCTCCTTCTGTCCCTCTGACTATACCCCTTGCCCACTCTCTGGGTTTCCCCCCTCCCCCCTTTCCTTCTCCCTGGCCTCTTGTCCCATGATCTCCTCATATTCCTTTTGCCAATCACCTGTCCAGCTCTTGGCTCCATCCCTCCCCCTCCTGTCTTCTCCTATCATTTTGGATCTCCCCCTCCCCCTCCCCCTCCCACTTTCAAATCTCTTACTAGCTCTTCCTTCAGTTAGTCCTGACGAAGGGTCTCAGCCCGAAACGTCGACTGTACCTCTTCCTAGAGATGCTGCTTGGCCTGCTGCGTTCACCAGCAATTTTGATGTGTGTTGCTACTACTTCACTCATAGTGTTTATTCAGACTATTATTAATTATTTTGAGTAAATATGAGAATACAGATTTACATCCCTAAAAGCACCTCCGGGGGCTTTAAAGAAGGGAAATAATTTATTAATGTATACATATAGCAGCATCTAGGGAATCAGGGATGACCCATAAAATGACTGGAACTGAAGACAACTATCTTTCTGTTCTCCTTACAATGACTGATCCATTTCCTTTATCCACATTAAGATAGAGACAAAGCAGAAAGAAGAAAATGACATAAAAGCTAGACAGTAGGCATTTTAATCTTTCTGGATTCTGGATTGATATGTTTCCAAAAAGCGGGAGCAGTTTCAATTGGGTAAATAGTTCATGTGTTACCTAATTTTGTTTTCCTTTCATGGGAAATAGAAATAAGGTACACTGTTGCCAGTTGTAGATTTCAGTCTCAGGCAAAATGTTACCTCCAATTAGTGAAATTCACCATTAGCTACAGAATTTGCTGCAATGGTTCGTATTTTCCTATTTCATTTCACTTGAGGAGTATCATTCTTGTCTTGCTCATTATGCCACTGGCATTTAGGACAAGCCTTGACCGTTCTCTCTCTCTGGCAACGTTCACAGCTCCCTTCATCGTGTCAGCAGCTTCCTTTCAGATTTCACTACTGTCGGTCCTGCAAGTCCTGGGTGGAGACTCAGGAATACCATCACACTCAGATGTAGAAGGATTCTTCATTGCTGTTTCTGTAACAGGTTTTTTGACCAGTCAGGGTTATTAGCCTTAAGCTGAACCCCTGAATCTAGAGGATTGGTGGACCACTCTTAGTCTGGTCTCTACCCTTTGACCTGTTTGGCATGGGTGACCCAGCCAAGAGCCAACGTATGAAGCGCTGATTCCAGCCAGCAGAGCTCTCTAGATCGTTGAGGTATGCAAACCTTCAAACCATGACAAGGCTGTGGTCCTCTTGGAGGTGTGGAATATCATCTCCAACTGTAATTCCAGATCATCCATAACCAACTGAGTGGGTAATGAAGGTGTGAAATATTTATTAAAATTAGTCCATGTATATGTCAAAAATACTTCATATATTGCACTTGAAACTGGTCACACAATATTTTGGACTTAATCTGCAAGTATTTATTATGCAATAATATTGCACTATACTGGAATCCAGTCTAAATTCTCTGCCATCAAATTAAATTTAGCATTTAGCATTTTTCACATACTATAATTAAGGCTAATTCATTAGTAATGAATGAAATAGTCCACAAGATATTCTGTAGTGTTTTATGCAGTTTGGGATTAACATCTGAAATTAATCCATGATAGTACTCAAAAACCCATCTATTCAGTAATTTGCTGTAGGTAAAGGAGATGAGATGTTTTTGGTATTCAGCTGTGCTACAACAAATTATTTTTTTAAATAATAATCACAGAATGCTTGTTCATCTCAACATTTTTAGGATTTTTTATTTTGTTGAAATTTCCTGGGATTTAGGGCATAATTGAATCAATCACATGAAATCCAATCTCTCCTTCAGATTAATTGAGCATGATTGCAAGGATTTTTTTTCTTAAATATAGACGGCACCTATTGAATTTGTTATGATATGAACCATTCTTAAAGTCATTATTCTAATAATTAAAATGCTTCCATGAACTTCCCAATTATTTCTACCGCTTTGACATTAAAGGTTCAAGCCGTATCCTGAAATAAGATTTCAAAAAATATATTTTCAACTTAGAAATGCAGCAGTTGCACAAATGGTGCTGTAAAGCTGGTTTTTGAGTGTAGATATGGAGCATGCGCTTTGGGACCTATCCCATTTGGAACGAGAGCTGGGAATTCTCTCATCGAACCAGGTCCAGAGCTAATTAATGGGACAACATCTGCTTAATCACAGTCTGCTGTGGCAAGCACTACCAACTCCAGTGCCAAGGTGGTGGAGAAACAATTGACAGGGAGTATCTTCACTCTGAACAGATAAAGCTACCATAACCCTTCTGCGTTCTGTGAATCTTTATAGGCTGCATTATAAAGCATATGTTGAACTTACCTTTATCTGTTTTGCTGTAGTTTGCATTTGCCACATATCTTAAATCTTTGTGGCCCAATTTTATGAATTTAGATTGATTTGAATTTTGATACGGGTTATCAGTTGACATAAATGAAATCTCAAGAGGTTTCTAAAGCAAAACTTTGATGTCTCAAATTCCTTCAAACTGTGTGAATGGAAGTAGGTTGAGAAATTCCAGTCCACTGAGCACTCTGAAACTACAGTATAGTTTGTGTTTCTAAGAAACCAGATGGGGTCATATTTCCGTCAGTACAAAATAGATACTTGATGAAGCAAGCAACATGAAATGGTGACAAAAGGCATTTTAATGCATAAAATTAATCCCTTTGCAGTCAGTTTGTTGTAAACTGGCTTGGATTCCATATCTCAATATTTAATCCATTTGTGCCATCAAATTACAATTCTAAATTGAAAACTGATTTTCATTTAGTGTGGCTCCGGAGACTAATTTCCAGTAGTCTAATCCAAGCTGTCTAGTTGGTATTTAATTTCATACTAAACTTCTGTTTTAGGCAGGCAGTCCTCGACTGAATGAATTATAATATGTCGTTGCCAAAGGATGCAAGGGTCAACTTTATAGTCCATTGAACCTCATCATTCTCTCAACCCTACTGGAGTCCACAGGTCTTGAATTGGAAATAAAACAAGATCTGTAAATATGATGCTGATAACCTCTTAGGGATTTGGAAATCTCTTTGCTGAATACCTTGGGAATTAAATTTTGGTTATGGTCTTTCTAAAAAGCCATGTTTAATTTTAATACTAACTTGCCAGTGTAAATGCACTAAAATGGGTTGATGTAATGTAAATAGAAGAGATTCTGCTGATGCTCGAAATTCAGAGAAACACACACACAAAATGCTAGAGGAACTCAGCAGGTCAGGCGCCATCTGTAGGAATGAGTAAGCAGTTAACATTTTGGGCATCAGGACTGGAAAAGAAGGCGGAAGATGCCCGAATAAAACGATGGAGAGAGGGGAAGGGGGATAGCTAGAAGTTGATAGGTGAAGCTAGGTGGGTAGGAAAGGAAAAGAGCAGGAGAAGAAGAAATCTGATAAGAGAGGACAGTGGAACATAAGAGAAAGGGAAGAAGGAGAGGCACCAGGGTGAGGTGATAGGCAGGTGAGGATAAGAGGTAGGAGGCCAGAGTGGGGAATAGAAGAAGAGGGAAGGGGGAGGGGAAAAGAAAAAAAAGGAAGAAATTACCAGACAGAGAAATCGATGTTCATGCCACCAGGTTGGAATATGTGGCGTTGCTCCTCCACCCTGAGAGTGACCTCATCATGGCCAAAGAGGAGAGAATGTCGGAAAGGGAATGTGGATAGGAATTAAAATCATTGGCCACCAGATTTCCAATTTTGGAGGTTGGAGCTGAGGTGCTCAACAAAGCAGTCCTGCAATTTACAATGGGCCTCACCAATGTGGATGAGGCTGCATCAGGAGCACCAGACTCAACAGATTTGCAGGTGAAGTTTTGCCACACCTGGAAGGACTGTTTGGGGTCCAGAATGGAGGTGAGGCAGGAGGTGAATGGGCAGGTGTAGCATTCGTGTCATTGCATGGATACATGTCGGGAGGGAATTTAGTGGGGAGGAACAAATGGACAAGGGAATCACAGAGGGAGCGACCCCTGTGGTCACCAGAGAGGTGGAGGGGTCAGGTAAAGATATGTTAGGTGGGAAGAGAATGATGTGTTCGAAACAGAGGCTCATGAGGACAAGAAGAACTCTATCCCTGTTCAGACAGCGGGAATATGGGATAAGCGCGGATGTCTGGAAAATGGAGGAGATGCCTATGAGGGAATCATCAATGGTGAAGGAAAGGAAACACTTTTTAGAAGAAGAAGGATATTTCTGATGTTCTGGAAAGAAAAGCCTTCTTTGAGAACAGATCCAGCAGAGTCGAAGGAACTGAGAAAAGAGGATATTATTTTTATAGGAGACAGAGTGGGAAGTGGTATAGTCAAGATAGCCAAGGGAATTAGTACCTTTATAAAAGATGTTGGTAGACAGTTTGTCTCCAGGAATGACAGAGCAATCAAGAAAGGGGAGAGAGGTGTCAGAAATGGTCCAAGTGAATTTAAGGGCAGGGTGGAAATTGGAGGCAAAGTTGATGAAATTGATGAGCTTAGCACGGGTGCATGAAGCAGCAACATTGCAGTTGTCAGTATGGCACAGAATGACTTGGGAAGCATTAACAGGGAAGACTTCATGCATGCACTGTTCTAAGTAGTCATTGAAAAGGCTAAGGCTCATGTGACCACATCTTGAGTTTGGAGAAAGTGGAAGGAGCCGAAGAAGAGGTGAGGACTATTTGTGCCAGATGGAGGAGAGTGGTGGTGGAGAGGACCTGGTTGGGTCATCTGTCGAGAAAGAAGTGGAGAGCTTTCAGGCTTTCTTGATGGAAGGTAGCAGTGTATAGTTATTGGACATCCATGGTGAAAGTGAGGCAGTCTGGGCTAGGGAACTGAACGTTTTTGAGGATATCAAGAGCATGTGAAGTGGCATGAATGTAAGTGGGAAGGGACTGAATCAAGAGGGATAGAATGGCGTTGAGGTGTGCAGACGAGTTCAGTGAGGCAAAAGGAACAGGCCGAGATAATGGACCTACCTGAATAGTCAGGTTTGTGGATCTTGAGTAAAAGGTAGAAATGCTCAGTGTGGGGTAAGGAAATGATGAGTTTGATGGCAGTGGATGGGAGTTCTCCAGAGTTGAGGAGGTTAGTGAATATGTGGGAGACAGTGGCCTGATGGTCCGGAGTGGGGTCCTTTTCAAGAGGTAAGTAACAGGAGATACCTGACAGTTGCCACCTGGCCTCAGCAAGGTAGAGGTCAGTCTGCCACACAACAACAGCAATCCCTTTGTCTGCAGGCTTGATGATAAGGTTGGGATTGGTGCGGAGAGAGTGGAAGGCAGTTCATTCAGAGGGGTAAATTTCGAGGAGGAGAGAGGAGTGCTGAAGTTAAGCTGGTTGGTGTCTCGTCGGCAATTAGAGATGAAAAGATGCAGAGCAAGAAGAAAACTAGGGTGGGGTGTCCCAGAAGAGGAGGAGGGATGGAGATGGAAGAAGGGGTCATCGGTGTAGGGAAGGGAATTTTTTACCAAAGAAGTGGACTCGGAGACAAAAGGCGACAGAAGAAGAGCTCGGTGGTGTGGCAGGTGTGGAACTCTCTGATGTGCAGGTGAAGGGGACAAACATTAAAGTCCTTGCTAAGGACAGAATTTCACATTATTTTGCAGTTTGTAATATGTCTTATACAGTGCTATTTCTATAAAACTATAATAAGACCTATGAAAATAAAATGTTCATACTATGAAATATGCAAATACAGGAGTTACAGTATGGTTGGTTCAGCTGACTCTCATTTGGCTAACAAGTGCTTGCTGCGGGATTACTTCATATGAAAAAAGGCAGCTTTATGACTAGCTGTCATTCAGCTTTTATTATGGAATGTTACCCACTAGATATAAAGCTTCTGTAAGTGCATTGTTAACATTTTCAAGCATGTAAATACAGATGATTTTAAAGAAAGCCTGTGACCTTGCGCTGTATCTCACTTCTAATTGTTGATGTTTTTGCACTGTTAATCCCATTTCAAAGAAGTGTGTGATGATAACTGGCATTCTTTCACATGCCAGTCTTGATGATGACTTTTTTATTATGGGAATATTTTGCTCTGTGTAGACTGCAAGCCTTTTTTTCCCTTGTTTGTCTGTAATTAGATTCTTATTTTCAGATTTGTTTTCAGCCAGCTTACTTCTGGTGCTGCCAATTTGGATAAAATGTGCCGAGATGCAGGAGTTACTGAAAATAAATATTTTGGTAAATTAGTGCTTTGGAGACAGATTTTTCATTGATAACGTGAGAAAAATATATTCTTCGCTTTCAAATACCTTAGGATCAATTCAGGAAGTGGTACTTCCTATTCCTTAGGTACTGTATATGAAAAATGGAATAAATTCACTTATAGTCAGCAAAGGGCAAGAATATTTAGCATGCCGCAAAAGTCCCATATTTAAGCTACCATCCATTTGAATAAATAAAGTGTATTGCATACCACTGAAAAGAGTTGTTTTATATACGTACATGACAGAGGTCAAAGAGTAAATTTTACTCATTCAGCAGTATATCAGTGGTTATACAGCTTCAACTCTTCACAACAGCTACTGTTAGATTTTGAAAGGGGGATACTTTTAAGGGAATATGGTGTTGCTGAGCGGCATGGTTACATGATTTAGCATAAACACATAATGTCAATTTTACTTAAATCATCTTCTGATTTTTCTATATATCCTAGATATGCCTATCCTTAGCAATTACTTCTGTACAAGTGCAAGCAGATTTTGACAGCATAATATATCTACAGCTTCAAATGCTCAACTGTAATATCCTGGATTTTCTAATTCAAGGTGTACGTTGAGCAAATTAGATTATAAAGGTGGGTGAAGATCAATTGTATCGGGAGCCATTGCACTTTGTGTAATATACAATTTCTCTTAGGTAAGAGTCATCATATTCATAAGCACGCATTTTAAACAGGTGGTGGGCAGCGATGTATGACCTTAAACTTGCTCCACCTCCTGCTGGCAAACTACAGTCCTGTTTATTTAAATATTAATTGAATAATGGAAGCATTGATTTCATTTCTTTGATTGTCTCTGCTGCTGCCAAGGCTCCCATTAACTACTGTGTCAATTTCTTTTAGGTCCAGAGCTCCAAAGCTGACATCAGCGGTTTCCCCAAAGGGAATGAGGGATTCAAAGTGACAGAGAAACAAGCCAGTTTTGCAGGAGAGGTGCTCTGTGGCCATGCAGTGTACCTTGTACAGCTGTATGGACAGATAATGCTGAGCACATCGTATTTAGGCAGGTGATTAGGAAGACAAAGGTTCTTATTCAGCAAAGAAGATAGGAGATCACATCTGAAGTTAGCATATGCAATTACCTGATTAATCGTTCATAGGTATTATAGAATTACACAGTCACACTGTTCCACACTTGGACCAGTTGTACACTAAAGGGTTATGTTGAGGTGATCAATGTCCAGCCTGTTCACATCTACAGTCAAATCTTTCTCAAATACTTGACAACAAATGTATTGACCACTTTTCATTGAGTTATAGTTATGATGGGAATGTTCCACCTACTACAAAACAAAGCTGGAGTTGCCAGGTAATATAAGGCTGCGTTGTCTGGTGATTGTAGTGACCATTGGTGACTCTGATACTTGGCTCCTTCCCTGAATGGAGGACCATGCTGATATTAGAGACAATACTTCTGATTAATTCAGAGGCCAGCCAAATATTACAGAACAATGAATCAGAAATCAGAAACAGGCTTAATATCAATAGTATATAGCATGAAATTTGTTGTTCTGCAGCAACAATACAGTGTGTTACATAATTTTAAAAATCTACTGTATAAATTACAACCTGAAATATATATATATATATGTGGTGAAAGTGCATATAAAAAGTATTCACACCCCTCCCGTAAGTTTTCATGTTTTATTGTTTCACAACATTGAATCACAGTAGATTTTATTTGGCTATTTTTTGACACTGATCAACAGAAAAAGGTTCTTTTGTGGCAACGTGAAAATAGATCTCTACAAAGTGACCTAAATTAGTTACAAATGTAAAACACAAAGTAATTAATTGCATAAGTATTCACCCCCTTTAATATGACACATTAAATCATCACTTGCGCAGCCAGTTGGGTTTAGAAGTCACATAATTTGTTAAATGGAGATCTGTTGTTGGAGACCTGTGTGCATTCAAGGTGTCTCAATTGACTGTAGTAAAAATACACCTGCATATGGAAGATCCGACTGCTGGTGAGTCAGTATTCTGGCAAAAATCATACCATGAAGACAAAAGAAGAGTCCAAGCAATTCTGCAAAAATGTTGTTGTAAAGCACGTCAGGAGACGGGTAAAAGAAAATTTCCAAGTCACTGAATATCCCTTGGAGTAAAGTTAAGTCAATCATCAAGAAATGGAAAGAATATGGCACAGCTGTAAATCTGCCACTAGCAGGCTACCCTTAAAACTAGGTGAGAAGGAGATTAGTGAGGGAGGCCACCAAGAGACCTATGACAACTCTGGAGGAGTTACAAGCTTCAGTGGCTGAGATGGAAGAGACTGCGCAGACAACTGTTGCCCCGGTGCTTCACCAATCACAGCTTTATGAAAGAGTGGCAAAGAGAAAGCCACTGTTGAAAAAAACTCACATGAAATCTCCGTTAGAGTTTGCCAGAAGGCATGTGGGAGACTCTGAAGACAGCTGGAAGAAGGTTCTATTGTCTGATGAAACCAAAATTGAGCTTTTTGGCCATCAGACGAAATGCTATTTTTGGTGTAAGCTAAACACCACACATCATCAAAGATACACCATCTCTACCGTGAAACATAGTGGCAGCTGCATCATGCTGTGAGGATGCTGCACTGTAGTAGGCACTGGAAGGCTTGTGAAGGTAGAGGGTAAAATGAAAGCAGCAAATCCTGGAGGAAATCCTGATGCAGCCTGCAAGAGAACTGCAACCTGGGAGAAGATTTGTTTTCCAACAAGATGATGACCTCGGGCATAAAGCCAAAGCTATACAGGAATGGCTTAAAAACAACAAATTCGATATCCTGGAGTGAGCTAGTCAGAGTCCAGACCTCAATCCAATTGAGAATTTGTGGCTGAACTTGAAAAGGGCTGTTCACTCATGATCCCCATGCAATTTGACAGAGCTTGAGCAGTTCTGTAAAGAATAATGGGGAAAAATTACAGTGTCCAGATGTGCAAATCTGATAGAGGTATCCACACTGACTCAGGGCTGTGATTGCTGCCGAAGGTGTACCTGCTGTACTCACTGTACACCCATGATTGTGTAGCCAAGTTTCCATCGAACTCAATATATAAGTTTGCTGATGACACCACAATTGTAGGCCGTATCTCTGGTAATGATGAGTTTGAGTACAGAGAGGAATTAAGAACCTGGTGGCATGGTGTGAAAACAATGACTTATCCCTCAATGTCAGCAAGATGATGGAATTGGTTATTTACTTCAGAAAGAGTATCAGACCGCACGACCCAATTTATGTCAGTGGTGCGCAAGTGGAACAGGTCAAAAGCTATAAGCTTCTCAGGGTCAATATCACAAATGACCTGACTTGGTCCAACCAAGCAGAGTCCACTGCCAAGAAGGCCCACCAGTGCCTTTACTTCCTGAGAAAACTAAAGAAATTTGGCCTATCCCCTAAAACCCTCACTAATTTTTATAGATGCACTGCAGAAAGAATTCTTCTAGGGTGCATCACAACCTGGTATGGAAGTTGTCCTGTCCAAGACTGGAAGAAGCTGCAGAAGATCGTGAACACGGCGCAGCATATCACACAAACTAATCTCCTGTCCTTCAACTCACTTTACACCGCATGCTGTCGGAGCAGTGCTGCCAGGATAATCAAGGACACGACCCACCCAGCCAACACACTTTTTGTCCCTCTTCCCTCCGGGAGAAGGCTCATGAGCTTGAAGACTCGTACGGCCAGATTTGGGAACAGTTTCTTTCTAACTGTGATAAGACTGCTGAACGGATCCTGAACCGGATCTGGGCCGTACACTCCAAATATCCAGACCTGCCTCTCGGTTTTTTTGCACTACCTTACTTTCCATTTTTCTATTTTCTATTTATGATTTATAATTTAAATTGTTAATATTTACTAGTTTTACTAATTTTATTATTTTTAATGTTTAATATTTGTCATCCAGGGAGCGGGAAGCACAGAATGAAATATCGTTGTGATGATTGTACATTCTAGTATCAATTGTTTGACGATAATAAAGTATAAAGTATCTTTTAAATACTAACTTGAAGAGGGTGAATAATAATGCAATCAATTATTTTGTGTTTTATTTTTGTAATTAATTTAGATCACTTGGTAGAGATCTGTTCATATATATAGTTTATGTTCAAGTTTGATTCCCATTCAACAAACATGAATACCTATGAATACAGCCAAGCAAAGCAGCATTACTCCAAGGTGCAAGACACAGCACTAACGGTCATACAGAGCACAAGGCATAAATAGCACATATAAGATAGCAAGCACATATATGATATCAGTAAAATACAGTCACACAAATAAAAACAGTAGTCCCTGCGCCCATGAATTTTGCAGCAGTCTGCAGTTGGTCACAACTTGTCTTCTGCCGAGCAAACACAGGGGTGCAGCCCTGACTGCAGCATGGACGTTACCTCCAGCACTCCATCTTAGTGCCTGCCTCCAACGCCACCCCCTGGGTGGCTGCGAATAGGTGACACCATGGCATGAGGCCCAGTCCTTGTTATGACAGAGGCCATGCGGCTGCTCACTGTCTGCCCCTGCAGTTTGTCAATAAGCCAATGAATTCCGCACCATCAATGTCCAACATGGTCTCGCAATCACAAGAAAAATGACTAAGGTGATCACCTGTACACCTCATTCATGCATGATGCCTCTGCGTTGCAGGCAGCATCACAGTCTGCAACAAGTCCAGCTCCTTCTGTTTCCGTTTCTACTTTACGTTCTTAATGTCAAGCAGGGTCTATCGATTGTAAAAAATATCTTTAAAAAAGAGAATGACACCTCTGGTTAATCCCATAGAAGCCACTGCATCTGAGCTCACGACCATCTTACCGGAAGTATATATTATATAGAACTAAATAAGTGTGTGTGTACATATACGTGCATATATAATTAAATAAGTAGGGCAAAAGGCTCATTGTCTGTTCAGCAATCTGATAGCAGAGGGGAAGAAGCTCTTGCTAAAACATTGAGTGTGTGTCTTCGGGATCCTGTACCTCCTTAATAGCTGCAATGAGGAGAGAGCACGTCCTGGGTGATGGAGTCCAAGACAAATGATACTTTTTTGAGGCATCTCCTTTGTAAGATGTTCTCGATACTGAGGATATAGTGCCCATGACGGGGCTGGCTAAGTTTGCAACTTGCTGCCCCTTTTTTTTCTGATCCTATGGCCCCTCCATACCAGATGGTGATGCAACCAGTTAGAACACTCTCCATGGTACATCTGTAAAAATTTGTGATGTACCAAATCTCCTCAATCTCATAATGAAATATAGCCACTGCCATGCCTTCTTTGTAATTGCATCAATATGTTGGGCCCAGGATAGATCTTCATTGATGTTGTCCCCCTCCCACATTTTTCCTCCACTGAGAATGTATAAAATAGTGTTTGGCTGTATTTTTAACAATGGGGCTCCAGCTTATCATATCTTCATGGAGGTGCTATTTTTAGGGGAGTTCAAAAGGTCAATATGTCATTTCTACCTCATCAGGTTTTTCCCGAAAAGTTTGTAATTCGCACCATCTATGTCAATGCTATATTTCCAGTGGGATTCATTCAAATGTCAAAAACATACTGCTAGAGTAACTTAGCAGATCTGGCAAGATCTATGGAAGGAAATTGACAGCCAACGTTTCAGGACTAAAAGAGTAAAAGACTAGAGAGTTTAAGCAGGTAAGGGTGAAGCAAGAGCTGGCAAGCAATTGTTGAATCTAGGTGATGAGGGTTGCAAACCAGATGCAAGAGTGAAAATCATGACAAAGTGATTGTTTGAGGTGGAGGTGATAGGTGAAGACAACAAAGGGATGTAGTTAATGAATATGATTGGAAAGGAAGATGGAGCAAAAGGAGGTGGGGTGGGCAGATGGGAACCATAGGGGGAAGGGACCCAGATGGAGGATTGTATAGGTGATAGACAGATGAAAGGGAGAACCAGGGTGATATGCTACAGGAAAGCATGAAAAGGGACCTGAGTGGAGAAGGTTACCTGAAATTAGAGAACTTAATGTTCCTGCCATCAGGTTGCAGACTACTCAGGTGGAACTTGAGGTGCTGTTCCTCTAGTTTTTGCTTAGCCTCACCCAAGAACAGATAGCTCTGAGCTATGTCTGTTCTGTACTGGCTATAGCAGAGGGAAGGCATACGCTTGGCAAAGTAGTCAGCTGGTCTATGTTTAATTTCACCAGTGTAGAGGAGACCATACTCAAGAGCACTAAATGCAATAAATGAGGCTGGAGGAAGTACCTGCGAATCTCTGCCTCATCTGGAAGGGCTGTGGAAGGCAGAGATGACTGGAGAGGGGAAAATATGCCTGTTGGTGGTCATGCATCACATCAGCCAAATTGGCCAAACTTAAAATTTGAGATCTTTCTAACTCAGAATTACTAATCTGATATTTTAACACTTTCTTCTCTTTCCTTGGATGCAGCCTGAATTTCTGGGTATTTGGAATTAGAATTTGAATTAGTCTATTATTACCACATGTATGAGATACAACTGAAAACTTGACTTGCAAACTGTTCATACAGCAAATCGTTACACGGTGCATTGAGGTAGAACAAAGGAAAACAATAACAATGCAGAATAAAGTGTAACAGCTACAGAGGAAGTGCAGTGCAGGTAAACAATAAGTTGGAAGAACATAATGAGCTAGATTGTGAGGTCAAGAATCCATTTCATCGTACCATTTAATTTCCAGCATTCTCTATTGTTTTCAGATTTCCAGAATCTGCAACGCTCGGCTTTTAAATGGGAAACTAAATTGTAGGAGGACTAAAACTGTCTGCAAAAGGCTGCGGATGTGTTAGAGACGATATCAAAAAGATAGCAGATGGATAGCTTACAACCCAAAGGTATAATTATTGAATTTTTTCCACTTCAGATAACCGCGCTCCATGTTCTTCTCCTCCACCAATCCACTTCTACTTCTAGTACTCTTATTTCTTTGTTTATCCTTTCCACTCTCTCTGCCTGCCTGGTTCCATCATTCCATCATCTCCTCTCCATCTAGTTCCACCTATCAACCCACCAGCCCACCTCATTTTGGCTATCCTTCCCTTTCCCTCTCAATCCTGATGCGGGATCTCAGTCCAAAATGTCAACTAATACCTCTTGCCTCCATGAATGCTGCTTGACCCACTGGGTTTCTTTACCATATTCCAGCATCTGCAGGCTCTTCTGTCTTCAGTATTCATCATTATATTTTGGTAGCATGATTCCGGTGCTTAAATTTCTGTAATATTCAACAAGTAATTTAACGTAGCTTCTTTGTGCTATGATGTTAGAATATCCAGTAATAGAAATTAATCTGAATAAATAGCATAGCACAGTGGAAATATAGTGATAAACCAAATTAGATCATTTGAAATATGCAACTTTGAATTAAAGAGGATACATTTTGTAAGGTTACCTTTTTTAATAAAGCACTAGGCAGTGATATGGTAGTTGAAACACTATGGCAACTAACCTATAAAGCAGGAGTAATGAATTTACAATTCAATGCATCAAGCTGCATAACCAAATTCAGTACATCTAACAATTTTAATGGTCAAAAAGGACCATTTTATGTTGATCATGCGTATGTCTTAATGTTATGATTAGCCACTGAATTTGAGAGGAAAGATATGTATAAAATAACAATGTAAGTTATATTTCACCTATCTTGGTTTTGTCATAATGTTCACAGTGCTCAGAAAGAGCATAGGCCCAGCAGAGTGAATTACTAAACACTAATATGAGCAGCAGTTTTGAAACAAAGCTATCTAAAACCAACGGGAGCTTTCTTTTATTTCACACTTCAATATAGCATGTTGAGAAGATATTAACTCTGTCAAATTTGTACTGTAGAGGTATTTGTTAAAAAACTTTACCATTTGTGTGAGTGCCAAATTATAATCTTAAGTATGCAAATAACATTTACAGATTGCCAGGCTTCTTCAAATTCACACTAAACTACAAACTCTCTGCTGCCACATGACTGTCAGCTGGCAGTGAGCAACGTAAGTAATCCTGTTTAACAACTGTTCAACAATAAGTAGTTGTACAGTGAAAGACAATTATTGCTTCTTTTCATCCTAATTTGCTATAAATGAATGCATTTTAATCTGTTGTCAAAATCAACCACTCTTGTATATATCATGTTTTGACTTTTCTCTACAGTAATGCCTATAAGAATGAAACATTATGTTTCACCCTTTCCAATCAATTTATCCATTCTATACTTTCTTTCAGGTCCATGGATCATTGTAATGTATTTATATTTTTTATTAATACTGGTTAATCAGGCCATCGGGTAATCGGGCAGCTGCTTATATGGAACAACGCTTAAAGAGTAAAACAAATTGAGAAAATAGCTGCAACTCCCTTCATTTATTGGGAACATGATGATGTTTAATTGGGGCAGAAGACTGGTGCTAACAGTTTCTAACTAGCCAGTTGCATGAACTTATGTGGTCATTAGACACTATACAGTGTTTAGAGCAAATAGATTTTATGCAGTGCCAGTTGTGTGTGTTTTGCGTTCAACAAGCAGAGATATTTGTCACTGATAGTTGGCGAAGAATAAGCACTAAGACAACTTATAACCGTTTTGCTCACTATGATTTCAAGCATTCAGCCTCGAAGATGCCAAAAATGTCATTTCAAAATTGAATGATTTCAGTACTTCAACATGTTAGAAACTATGAAGATTTTGAAGGTATCAACAATCATCTTGAATGTTACAATGAAAACAAAGATTTGCTGGATGTAATTGTTGAAAGCATTATATGAAGGCAGTCCATTATTTGCACTAGGTGCCAGTGCTGATTTTGTTCATTTATGATGGATCAAAAGAACACAGCACTGTACACTGGATGAAATCCTCCATCCATAACTATTAGGAACCAATACACAGTTTTATGGCACTGCATTAGTGGTGTTCTAAATTGTTCTGTATTTCAGTTAAATGTATGATTTGTTACTCAGTTAAATGGTAGTTTGTCTTTTTTTGTTTCCATGAAAATTTGGCTAATTGGAGCAGCTGATTAATTGGGCTAAAATGCAGTTGTCCCAATGTGTCCAAATTAAGTGGAATCCACTGGATTTTTTTTTTTGCTTATTGAAGAAGTCTCCATATTTTTGTAGTTCGATGAGTTCAAGGTATATTCTATTATCAAAGTACTTATTTATCACCATATACAACCCTGAGATTCTTTTCCTGCGGGAATACTCAGCAAATATATAGATAAGTAACTATAACAAGATGAATGAAAGATCAAGCAGAATGCAGAAGATAACAAGCTGTGTAAATCCAAATATAAATACCAATAAATAATGAGATAAAGAGTTCTTAAAGTAAGATCATCGGTTGTTGCAACATCTCAATAGATGGGCAAATGAGTATAGTTATCACCTTTTGTTCAAGAGCCTGATGGTTGTGGGGTAGTAACTGTCCTTGAAACTGGTGGTGAGAGTCCTATGGTTCTTGTACCATCTACTTGATGTTAGTTATGTTAATTGTCATATTACACAATAAGATTAGTTTTCCAAATCACTTCAGTTTAAATTAAATGAAGCTTTAGTACTAGAAATATCTTTCTTCATAGTTTTGAATATAGTATTTAAGATAGGATATACAGTTAAGCACAATAATTAACAGAATGGTATTGTGTTCTGAGGCCAACTAAATCTCACACTGTAGAGAGGAACATAGGAACCACGATCTTCTAGTTATCCCAGCAATACTCCACTGCTACTTGATTTATTTGTTTTAAATTAACTTGAGGATAAAATTAAACAAATTTAGTTAATGATGACCTTCTTCAAAAATAAGTATATAAATATGGAGCCTGATGTTGCTCATTTGGGATATTGTGTACAAATGTAGAAAGGTGCAGACAGATTACTTATCTGTGCTGTTTGCACCAATCTATTCTTTCTATATTTTCTTTTGGAACCAGCTCAGGTATGGTCATTTACGTCCTTCTTCTTTTAGAGTCCATTGGAACTGATGATGATTAGATTCCACTCTGCTTTCCCTTGTTCTGAGATTGCTAATGAGGCAACTTAGGGGCCAGAGGAAGCTAATGGTACGTGACTGGCTAGTTCGAGGTATGAGCTCGTTCTACCATTTGTGCTGGTCTTCTGTGCCCTGCCCCTCGATCAGCTCAAGGAATCAGTACCATCCTGAATGCTCCATATCTGCTTTGATGTTCTGGGCCAGAGATTCTCAGGAGTCAGTGGGGATGCTTCACCTCAAGGAAGCTTTGAGGACAGCCTTGAGATCATTTTCTCCAACCACTGGTAACCTATCCCAGGACAGAACACATGTTTCTGTTTTGGAGGTTTGGTGTCACATAAGCAAAACAGGCAGTCTGCCAAATGAGAGCAACTGGGGCCTTGGTACTGATAGACATTGGTGTGGAAAAAGATGTTGATGTTGGTTGTACACATGAATAAAAAGAAGAAAATGAAAGCAGGAGTAATTCACCTTGTCTCTCATATCTGCCCCAGCATTAACTGTGACCATGGTTGATCTGTTCAAGACCTCCACTCCTTTTCTATGCCAGCTCGTCATAGCCCTCAATTACCTGATCTTTCAGAACTGTATCTACCTGCAATATGTGTAAATATCTCCATAATTCTCTGGGATAGAGAAGTCCAAATATTCACCACTCTACTGTATATAAAAAACCCTACTCACTTCAGTTTGAAATTAGATAATCACGCAATACTTTTCAATTTCTAAAATCAAACTCTACACAATTGTCTTCTTGATCACTTGCTGCAATGCACAGAAAAAAACTTCTTCATGTTTGATGCACAAGAACATCTAGATCCTTCTCTACTCTACTCATTTCCAGTTTTCGTTCCACCTTTTGATTTCCATAACCTCATACTTTCATTCTTTAAACTCCATTTGTCAATATTTAGCCCATTCACTCAGTGAAACTATACTGTATCTTGTTGAATACCTTACAGTCCGTTCCCTCATACAATTATTATAGATTGTACATAACTGAGTGCCACAGCCTGATCCTTTGTTCACTCTATTAGTTAAATCCTTCTAGTCTGAAAAAAACTCAGTAAGTTTTAGAAATCTTTGACCAAATACTTACTATTTTTGTGTCCATTTCCTTTATAACCCTTGGATACAGGTGATTAAGTTATGCTTTTAGTCCCTAGTTTGTTTTTAATACTTTTCCCTTCATGATAGGGATTAAGGTTCAGGAGACAGATCTTCCCTCTTATTTGAAGCTTGTCCATCTGTTATCTGTGGAACATTTGTTGTGTGTTCAATGTGAAGCCTGATACAAAATAAAGGTTTAAATTGTCTGCCATTTCCTTATTTTCCATCATTAGTTCCCCAGTCTTATTCTCCAGGGGCAACACACTTACTTTTAGCCAGACTTAATATACATGCATAAAAGCTTTTGCTGTTTATCTTTGCATTACTTGCCAGTTTACTCTCATAATTAATTTTTTCCTTCTTGTTAATTGTTTGATCCTCCACTACTGGTTCCTGAAAAATACCCAGTCATCTTCAAAGTGTGAAGTGATTCACTTTGGAAGGTCAAACTTAAAGGCTGAGTTCAAGGTTAATGGCAAAATACTTAGCAATGTGGAGGAACACAATGATCTTAGGATCCATGTCTTCAAAGTTTCCAGCAAGTTGATAGGGTGGTTAAGAAGACATATAGAGTGCTGCCATTCCATAGTTGGGGGACTGAGCTCTAAATCTGTGAGGAAACATTGCAGCTCTATAAAACTCGGGTTAGACCACAGTTGGATCATTTGTTCAGTTCTGGTCATCTCATTATAGGAAGGATGTGCAACACACACAAAATGCTGGAAGAACTCAGCAGGCCAGGCAGCATCTATGGAAAAGAATACAGTCAATGTTTCAGGCCAAGACCCTTCAGCAGGACTGGAGAGAAAAAGCTGAAAAGTAGATTTAAAAGGTAGGGGGAGGGGAGAGAGAAACACAAGGTGATAGGTGAAATTTGAAGGGGGAGGGATAAAGTAAAGAGCTGGGAAGTTGAGTTGTGAAAGAGAATGAGAGCTGGAGGAGGAGGAGACTGATAGGAGAGGACAGGAGGCCATGGAAGAAAGAAAAGTGGGGAGGACACCAGAGGGGGGTGATGGGCAGACAAGGAGATAAGGTGAGAGAGGGAAAAGGAGATGGGAAATGGAGAACGGGTGGGGGGGCGGGGTTGAGGGTGCATTATCAGAAGTTCAAGAAATTGACTTTCATGCCATCAGTTTGGAAGCTACCCTGATGGAATATATGATGTTGTTCCGCCAACCTGAGTATAGCCTCATCACGATAGTGGAGGAGGCCATGGACTGGCATATCAGAACTGGAAAGGGAAGTGGAATTAAAATGGGTGGCCAGTGGGAGATCCTGCTTTTTCTGGCAGATGGAGAGTAGGTTCTCGGCAAAATGGTCACCCAGTCTACGTGTGGTCTCACCAATATACAGGAGGCCACATCGGGAGTATCAGACACAGTATGTGACCCCAACAGACTCACAGGTGAAGTGTCACCTCAGCTGGAAGGACTGTTTGGGGCCCTCAATGGTAGTGAGGGAGGAGGTGTAGAGGCAGGTGTTGCACTTGTTCCGCCTGATTTCAGAATACAAGCTTAATCTTAGAAAGGAGCTAGTCTCGTGCCTGCAGAAATGAAAGTTCAATGATGCTTGGTCTCACTCAATCATGTTACAGTCACCAGTACATGCACCCTGACACTAGAAACTTTGTGAGAGCCAAAGAGCACTACTATCCCAACTCTGAGAAACAAATCCTAGTCCAAATCCCAAAGAGAGACGATGGGATCCTTTGTGATTTCACCGTCTCAACCCTCTGGTAAGGCCTGATCATCATGGAAGGAGAAGAAGATACCAATTCTAACAGTTATAGCAAAAACTCTGTTTGGTCAGAGGTTCAAGCACAAAATGCCATCTCAAAGAACAGGTGCTGTTTTCTCCAGGTAGGGATTAGTTTTTAGTTCCAAGTGCTTCTGCCACGTTTTGTCACCCTGCAACCTTATCCTTCAATCTCTTTGAATTATGGAGGACAGCATGTGTTTAAAAGTCTCTCTCCAGCAGACCACATCACAATCATCATGACTCCAGTATTTCTACTATTTTTTAATGTTTCTTAATTGTACTTCTGATTTTTTTGTGTTCTATCGCTGAACAGCAGTGAACCATCTGATTGGCCTATCAAAGTTCTCTTTGGGAACTAGATGAATTGATCAGCATTTCTGATCTGGCTATTGTTCATGATTGCACTTAATAATAAAAAAAATCTCTGTTCCAAGCACTGACATCTGTTAGTTCCTATTATCACCCCAGAGAGGGACTGCAAAGATATTTGTATTACCCAGCCCTGATAGCTGCTGGGCTGGTAATTAATATATAAATGTTCATAATCCTTCAAATATTTAACAGCGACAGCCACAGATAAATAACATCGACTTTAAGAAACCTGTTCTGAGCCAATCTCGTTGCAATTTTCTGGTTGAAACAGAGGTGGGGAACACAAGAAGGAAACTCAGACTACTAAAGTAAGTTTTCGGGAGTTTTTAATAAAAGCAAGGAGAAGTGCATTTATCTAGCAGGGAAAAGTAAAGCTCTAGGACCAGATTCACATGCTCAGAAAGAGTGGAAAGTTATGAGCAAAAGTATTCGATGTGTATAAGATGCCAAATGATCATTGACGTTAATAATGAGCGCAAGGAGAAACTCAATGAACTAGCTAAAACACATTACAAGTTTCACTTTTGTTTATTTCAGAAGCCCAGAAGCCTGGTGAAGTTAACAAGAAACTGATCCTGGGAACCTGCTGAGATTGCAGTATAAAGGAAAGTATTGAAGATTGCTGAGAGGTAGAGAAGCAAGCCATAAAAGCATAATCTAGAAAATTGCACATGAAAAATACTTACGGCCAATTATAATTACTTAAGTGTACAGCTGACAAGTCTAATGTATTCAGTCACTTCTCAAGCAATCTGTAGCCAAGGTATTTTAGTTTCAGGTTAGCTATGTAAAAGGCCACAAATTTTTGCTACTGCCTAAAACGTATAGTACAAGCTAACCACGCTTTCAACCTATGTTCTTTGCTCAAAGTTGTTTATAACAGAAAGCATCGAGGTCAGACTGACAATGGAACACACTAAGTGCAACTACAGTGCAGAGGTTATAAGGAGTACCTTTGAGTGGCAAGAATGTTTTTGCTTGATTTGTTCAATTGCTGTCACCAACACTGCCAAGAACAGGTACTGTATGTTCCTCAAGTCGTCGTTGATCTTTTCCCAACACAGCTTTCTATGGAAGCAACAGAGGTTCTAACTCCAAGTAAGTAAAGTTAGATTTGCTAATCTGAAAAATAGGAAGAATTAAGCAAATTAAAAATTCACAGAAGCAGCTGTTGTCATCAGTAGAAATAAAACAAACAATAGAGAGGCTATTTTACTCTTTTATGGGTAAATGGAAATCTAGAGTGATATGTCACCCTCTTACCTTCTGATGTGAAGACATAACACATCTCTTCAAGCTTTCAGGAACTATAACCTTATTTCAAAAGTTGGAGCAATGACTAGCCTATTTAACAAAAAGAAAAATAAGATTGTTTAAACTCTTAGTTCCAATGAAGTAAGGAAAGTATGATAAATACAGCCAAATGATTTTCCTACTATATTGAAACATATTTGTCTCAAAACCTTTAAAGGAAATTCACCCAAAAAATTTCTGTTCTCTATTATTGAATTAATTAATATACAGTCTGTTCATTGTAGGTGTTTATCTTTTGCAATTCATGCTCATTTGCAATCAATAAAAATAGGATGCCACTCCTTCAGATTCGAACAGCCTTAACTCTCATTATGTAAGCTCACATGGCCCAGAGCTGAGAACGGCATTTGGGTCCATTCCATTTCAGTTCACACTTGTCTTTCTCTGCTCCCAGATTTTCAGCTAATTCCTGTCTCATCTCAGTTTCCTTCCTGTTTGTGTCTCCATCTGCTCCCAGCTCCCAGCCTTTCTCTCTCTGTTCCAATCCACCTTATTTAACTACTGGCAGGATTTTCTTCACTTCTTGCATCATTTCTAGCTCTTCAAGACCCATTAAGTAACCTGAAGATTTGTCGCTAATTTGAGATACTACATAGCACTGAAGAATTCAGAAATATGTAACATCACACATATGAAACTAAAAGTCCTGCTGTTTTACCTAAATATTAGAGCGAATTATCAAACAGCCACCATGCCTATGGTAAAAGCAGGACCGTTCTGGTGCCTGGTGATTGTGGGTGATTGCAGCAACAGTTGAAACAGAATGGAGACACGTTACACAAAAACCATCATTCTAATTTATTTTAGCATCTACTTACATCAATTATCCTGAAAGATTAAGTTACCTGGACCAGATCAACTACGGCCCAGGATCCTGAAATAGAATCTTTCAAGAATCTCTAGATTCTGGAATAGTTCTGGAGGACTGGAAAATCACGAATGTCACTCCATTCTTTCAGAAGGAAGGGTGGTAAAATACAGGATATTATAGGCCAGTTAGCCTGAATTCAGTGGTTGGGAAGATGTTAGACTCCTTTATTAAGGATGAGGTTTCAGGGTGTTTGGAGGCACATGATAAAATAGACCAAAGTCAGCATCGTTTCCTTAAGAGAACATCAATTCTTTGAAGTAATAGCAGGCAGGATAGACAAAGGAAAATTGGTGGAAGTTGTTCACTTGGATTTTCAGAAGGTGTCAAGGTGCTTCACATGAGGCTGCAAACTAGATAGGAGCCATGGTATTACAGGGAAAAATACTAGCATGGATAGAAGATTAACTGACTAGCAGAAAACAGTGAGGGCCCTTTCTGGTTGTCTGCTGGTGGCAGGTGGTGTTCTGGAGGGGGTCTGTGCTACTTTTCATATCATAAGTTAATGATCTGGATGAGAAAATTGATGGCTTTGTGGCAAGGTTTGCAGGTGATACAAAGGTAGATGGAGGGGGAGGTAGTGTTGAGGAAGAAGGGAATGACTTAGACAGTTTAGAAGAATAAGCAAAGAAATTGAAGATGGAATATAGTGCAGGAAAGTGCATGGTCATGCACTTTGGCAGAAGGGAAAAAGGCATAGGCCTCTTTCTAAATGGAGAGCGAATTCAGAAATCAGAGGTACAAAGGGCCTTGAGAGTTATAGTGCAGGATTCCCTAAAGGTTAAATTACAGGATAGTAGGTAGTAAGGAAGGCAAATGCAATTTTTTTCCAGAGGATTAAATTATAAAAGCAAGGATTTATTGCTGAGGCTTTATAGGTTGTTGTTCATACCACAATTGGGGTATTGTAAGCAGTTTTGGGCTTCAGGTCTAAGGAAGGATGTGCTGACATTAGAGAGGGTCCAGAAGGAGGTTTACAAGAATGATTCCAGGAATGTAAGTGTTAAAGTATGAGGAAGGTTTGATGGCACTGGATCTGTATTTGCTGGAGTTCAGAAGAATGGGGGAGGGGTGGTGGAATCTCATCAAAACCTACTGAAATTGAAAGTCCTGGATCAAATGGACAGGAAGAGGATGTTTTCAATAGTGAGTGAGTCTAGGACCTGAGGACACAGCCCAGAGTAGAAGGATGGCCCTTTAGAACAGAGCTGAGCAGGAACTTATTTAGTGTGGTGAATCTATGCAATTCATTGCCATGGACAGCTGTGGAGGCCAGTTCATCAAGTATACTTAAAGTGAAGGTTGATAGGTTCGTGATTAGTCAGGACATCAAAGATTACGGCAAGAAGGCAGGAGAATGGGGTAGAGGGAAAGTAAATCAGCTGCTTTCAAAGAGTGAAGACAAGACAATGGGCTGAATGGCCTACTTCTACTCCTAAGTCTACTGGCTTATTACAGCATGTCTTGAAACTTTAAGAGCCACAGCACTAATATAATATATTGTCTCACTGGATGCACACAATGATAAGCACATATTTTGTATTGCTTTATTCTTAGAAAACATTTCTGAAGAAAATTCTTTGACCAATGCCATAATGTTACTGATGCTACATCTGGAATTCTACCTTTTGTAATTTCCATTCTCTTCAAGCTCAGAATGGGCAGCTAAGATGGACCATTCAAGGAAAGGCTGGAACTGGAAGTGGCTAAGGTATTGCTATAACTGTTGTAGTTATACTGTTAATGTTGATCTTTTGTATATATTTTAAATTCAGGGTAAAAATTGCAGCATTTAATAAGAAAAATAAACACTTCATCAATGGCTCCACTATGGGCTGAAAAATTTGTCATTACAAGTATGAAAATGATTTTTATAACCCTTAAAGAAGACCCAACCAGAATGCAGGAACTAACTGTACTCAAGTTAAACTCTTGATCTCTTTCATGACTGTATTAACTTTGAACTTTATTGAGTGAAGTGAAGGTATTTTTGACATACTAACAGATCACCCATGGTGTTGCTACAGTAATTGGATGATATGCTTTTATAAGGACAGGGACATTATGGAATATGACATGTAATGTATTAGTCTAGTGCTGTGGCCCTTAAAGTTTCAAGATATAATTGATGTAAGTAAGCCCTGAAACAAATTAGAATGATGGTTTTGCTTGTTAGAGGGTTGTAAATCATCCAGCTCATCTGCACAGATAATCCATTGTGAAATGATTAGGTTTCCTTTCAAAATAAAAGATTATTTTGCATCTGTAACATAGCATGACCTCAATATAGTTGCAGGTCCTTAATGCTGCAAAGTGTATCGTATATCAAGCCTTCAGGTCTGAGACCAACAAAATGCTATTAACCTTTGCAAAGTCTGGGCTACCCCTACATAGTCATCTCCTGAAGTACCGCCACCGTGGTCTTGTTTTTACCAATGCACATCTATCACATTCGCCATTCCCTCCAGCCAAGCAATTGCCTGGTTCACCACAAGCAGTCAAGCATATAGTCAGGAGCTGGGGACAAGGTCTTGCAATATTGAGAAAATATTTCACCTTGCAGATGCAATATTTTGGCCCCATGTATCTACAGAGTGAATGTGGCACTTTGAGCAATAGGCTTATTACCAAAGACAGCAAATTATAGTAAGCAGATTATAGAATTTGGAGAGAGATTTAGAAATTAACAGCACAGTGTCAAACCAATAAACAGTAAGTGTTTTCTGAGTAAAGTAAAACTGTTCTTTCCCAAAGCAAAATTGTTAAATTATATTTGTTAAATTTTCCAGTTTCCTAAATAAATAAAGTTGTATTTGATTTGGGGGAATTGGCTCCTGACTGTTACTTCCCATAATAAAACAATATTGATTAATACACCAAGGATAATGATTGATAGAAATAGAGCAACAGTAGCAGTGTGCTTAACAACTAGTAATGGGATGGCTGAGCTTTATTGGTGGAATCCACTGAACAACTCACACGGTAATCTGTTATATTATGCGTTATACATGTGGGGTGATATGAGTAATGCAAGCTGCATCCACATTTCATGTAAAAGTTGAAATATGGATAGAGCGTGCATTATACATATCACCCTACATGTATAGTGGAATTTATTTCCACCCTCATGTTTCATACTGAATACTGATAATCTAAGAAGTATGTCAACCTATAAATTACTGTCTGATATTAGCATATAGGCACTTAAGGCACTTGTAAAATAATACTTTATGGTCCTTCAGCAAGCTTACACCTCTTTTACAATAACAATCTATATTAATACATTAACAATCTGACCTAATGCAGTACCTGATAATTTCAATGTTTACATTCATTGATTCTGTGTAGCCTTCAAAGAAAAAAAAGATTAAATTTTAAATTTGGTGGTAAAATTACACTTGTTAAATTGTGATTAATGAAGAGACCATTTCATTTATATCGCAGACATCCCACCTCTCCCGGAAGTTCCGGGAGTCTCCCGCATATCGATAGTGGCTCCCTGACGCCCGAAAATTACATATGATATCCCAGAAACCGATTTTTTTGAGAGGGAGAGGGAGAGTGAGTATCCTGATTGGTCTCTCTTCGTGCTAAGCGTGGTCCCCAACCACTGGGCCGCAAGGAAACACTATGATTTGGCGATATGAAACGATATGAGTCCGTTGCACCTTTCCTCTTTCCCTGTCACGTACTGTTGAATTTTAACGCATGTAAGATCATCAGTGAACCAAGACATGCAAAGGAATGGGTCCGTGACCCGTTTGTGGATGTCCCCAGTGAATCACCCATGTCAGCGCGGGAAAAAGATCAACTCCTCGAGCTTGCAAATGACGGTGGGCTGAAAAGTATGTTTGACATAACATCTCTGCCGGCATTCTGGATCAAAGTCAAGGCTGAATATCCTGAGATAGCCATGAAAGCACTGAAAACATTGCTTCCGTTTCCAACATATCTCTGTGAAGCAGGGTTTTCTGCCATGAATGCAACAAAAACTAAATTGCGGAATAAACTGGACATAAGGAACCCCCTTCGAGTATCGCTGTCTCCCATCACCCCTCGATAGGACCGTGTTGTTGCAGGAAAACAAACCTAGGGCTCCCACTGACTCAGCGATATTGGTGTGTTGCAATGATTTTATATGTTCATACGCAGAAAATATGCGCTGTGTTTAATATCCAAACGTTACTTAAAATGTTATGATGCTATTGACTTATAAGTGACTTATAATTCAGTGGTCCCCAACCTCTGGGCAGCGAAGAATACAGCAGTGGCCGGAACGCACCCAGCACATCTTTAAGATAAAAGTCGAAATAAACATGCTAATTAATTAGGTGCCGCTCGGCATGTAAATGTCGGCCCAGATCAGAGGCGATTGCCGATTGCGTCATCTCTGATCTGGGCCGACATTTACGTGCCGGGCGGCACCTAATCGATTAGCTTGTTTATTTCGGCTTTTTTCTTAAACATGTGCCTGGTGCGTTCTGGCTACCGCTGTACCGCTGCATTCTTCGTGGCCCGGAGTTTTGGGACCACTGTTATAATTGGCTCATCACTACATTCATGCGAGGAAAATATGTGCTGTGTTTAATATTAAATTCGTTAGATAAACCCCTTTAGAAACAAAATTGAGTGTATTAGCCACTTACAAGTGACTTATAGTTGACATCACCTATATTCTGGTCGTGTTTAACACCCGCCCCGGGTCAGCTGGTCCGCAGTGCAAAAAAAGGTTGGGGACCCCTGATTTAAACTAGCTGGCTAGCTGCCAAGGAGCTATACTATTGATGTCCTACGTGATGAGGCCAAACTCCCTGTAGACTTGCTTAAGTTGTAATAGAATAAACATGATCATATAATATAAGTACATACTTTAATGTCACATTTTCTGCATATACCCAACTTGGTTTACAGATTGGCCGAAATCACTAAACAAAGTACTACATACACCCTTAGAGGTTGAGGGGGGTGGATATGGGGTTGTGGGGGGTGGGGGTGCTACCTCCCTGAAATGAGTTTTTGCAGGGTGGGATGTCTAATATCCTGTGATGTGGGAACTCATTTGACAGCAGAGAAGTGTGGACAAACAGATCTCAGTGAGTTACTGCATTATCTCTCCTCTTAAGTCACAATTTTAATGAACCCTATGTCACTTTCGATGCCTCAGCACAATTACCAGACCTTCAGTAGGATATATTCACAGAGGTTGTATCAGCACATGCCCACCAATGTATCATAAGCAAATATCATTCAAGAATATATTTTCAAAAAGAAGTTGATCCATTTTACTCTGCAGTTCAGTAACCTGATTAGATAGTCATTAAAGATAGTGCAGTTACATCATACAACAGAGAAGCTATTGAATCTGAGACAGGAAGTGATGCAACCATTTACTTTACAGGATGGGGCACAGAAAATGGATTCCCCTTGATATATTCTTCTTGGCTAACCTGTTGATTTAACAACATGGTTAAATTCCATGGCTCCAGTTGGATAAGGTGACTACTGAAGACGATTGATAAACCTGTCATATATTTTAAAATGTTTGAGACCCTCAGGCAATTTCCAGTTTGTCTTAGCCCGGCTTACTTTCCATGACTGCTTCTACCAGTATAACCTAAACCAAGCAACAAAATAGACTGAAATGGTGGTCACCCAGGAATGTCATTGAGTGAGGAAGTACAACACGACCCATCCAGCCTACACACTTTTCGTCCCTCTTCCCTCGGGGAGAAGGCTCAGGAGTTTGAAGACTCGTACGGCCAGATTTGGGAACAGCTTTTTTCCAACTGTGATAAAACTGCTGAATGGATCCTGACCTGGATCTGGGCCGTACCCTCCAAATATCCGGACCTGCCTCTCGTTTTTTTTGCACTACCTTACTTCCCATTTTTCTATTTTCTATTTATGATATATAAGTTAAATGTTTAATATTTACTAATTTTAACTAATTTAAATATTTTTAATATTTAATAATTGTAATCCAGGGAGTGGGAAGCACAGAATCAAATATCGCTGTGATGATTGTACGTTCTAGTACCAATTGTTTGGTGACAATCAAGTATTAAGTATAAAGTATAGAACTGTTGGGATACCAGTAGATTGGCATCAAGTTAAATTCTCAGCATGTTTTCTCTGACTCCGGTCTAGATCCACATTAAACCAGCTGAAAGGAATATGGATGAGTTGGCTAAGTTATAAAGATTATGTTCCCACACAGTGTGGATATCAACTTACCTTGAGCTGGTTCTGTTAAGCACCTCCTGTTGTTCCTCCAAACCTTGTATGTGATAAGGCAAAAGCTTCAGCTGCTTAATTTACAGTTTAACAAATGGAGAAATTGGCCAAAGATTTCCCAGCACTACTGCTGATACTTTGTTAGGTGGACTATCCTGTGGAATGGATAGGTTTCCCGAATGAGTCTGCCAGCCAACCCCCATGCTAATTGCTGGCCCCCTTTTGATGAGTAGGGTCCTGGGCTTTAAGTATTGAGGAAGTACTGCAAGGAATTTCAGGGCAGCAATCTTTTTCTGTAAAGTTCAGGTCAGCTTCAAAAACCAGTGAAAGCCAAATGAAATTTCAAACGCAACTGTTGCTTCACAACAGATGCAGCTACAGAAGAACAAAGAAGCAGGAGCAGGACACCAGTCCCCTCAAATCTGTCTGATCATCCAGTGTAATCCTGACTGATCCACCCCAGGCCTCAGCTCTGCAGATTAAATTGCTATGAATTTACTACCAACATAAAAAGCAAACTGTCTCCCTAAAATTGGAATTTTGAACTTCAAAAAATAAGGATAGTGGTAAAATCAAGGGCATGATTAATTTTAATATTTAAATCTAAGGCTTAGCAAGCAGATGACTTTATATATAGATTCCCATGATTCTTCCCAGTCTTGAATTGTGCATGTAAAGTTCCTAAAAACTCAGGATACCAGGATTTAAAATATTTAGAAAAGGATCTTGGAATGATGTATTATTGTTGAGCTTTGGTTTGGATGATTCTTCCAGCAGTAACTTGTGTCTGTTTAGTGTTACAGAATTAGGACCTGGAGTTTTGGCTGCTAAGCTTCCAATTTCTACAATTGTATTTCTAAAAATAAAGTATTTCTTTATTTATTACTTTTTCTTTATTGAATACAGCGTGAAATAGGCCCTTCTGGCCTTTTGAGCCGCAATGCCCAGCAATCCCCCAATTTAGCCCTAGCCTAATCATTACAATGCCTAGTTACCCTACCGACAAATATGCCTTTGGACTGTGGGAAGAAACCGGAGCACCTGGAGGAAACCCCCATGATCACAAGGAGAATGTACAAACTTCTTGCAGGCAGCGGCGGGAATTGACCCATGTCATTGTGCTAACCATATTCGACCTTGCTGCCCTAAACTTTCCAAGGAATCGCTCTCTTTTTTTATGAATTGTCCGTTGAAAAAGATGGAAACAGTGATGCAAAGCCTGCTGGACATACTGTTTGATAGTTGTAGTCACAACTTTGACTTCCAAACTGTACAGGCAGAGAAACACCTTCTTTACAAGATCAAAGACTCATTACAGTAGGGTGAATGGAGGACATCCTATACTTTCATCAGCCATACAAACCAAGGCTGTTAAACCCACCACAACTCTGAATTTGTACACATCAGGATCACACAAGTTGCCATGGGAGACCTCGGCCACCTTACTCTGAAATTGTTATGATCTAATAAAGCTAATTTCGTGTAGATCTGTTGTTAAAGGATGGGTAGAATGGGAAATTGGAGGCTGGGTTGTATCAAGTGACTGACAGGGAAATCTGTCGAAGTGAGCAGCAGTCATGCTTTGAATCAGGATCCTTACTACCAGGGCTCTGAACATCGTCTGAGCTGGAGATAAGATTATACATAGAAAACAGAATCACCCGAAATTTACCACTGTTGAGATTAAAAGATGACAGATCCAGCGGTGGATTGAGAGTTAAGTATTGTCCAAGAAATATGTTAACTCTGCAGAGCAAACAACGAGGAAAGAGGGAAACAGTTTACTTCCTTTTGCACCTGGAATGACTGAGTATTTCCAGTATTTTCTGCTTTTGTTTCAGATTCCAACCATCAGCAAAAGTTTGCTTCAATCCAAGAATTAACTCCCCTGCTCCTCTTCATCTACAGTACCTGATGTAGAAGGTCTAACTTCACAGAGATGAGAAACCTCTGGCAGAAACCTCACCTACTATTTAGGGTATAACCTCTTCTGATCCTAACTTGTATCTTGAGGAAGAAGAACCCCTCTCAACCTACTTACCAATGTGTATTTTTATTACTTCAACCCATCAAGGAATACACTCAGTGGCCTCTTTATTAGGTTAACCTGTACACCTGTGTGTTAATGTAAATATCTAATCAGCCAATCATGTAGCAGCAACTCAATGGATAAAAGCATGCAGACATGGTCAAGAGGTTCAGGTGTTGTTCAGACCAAACATCAAAATGGGGAAGAAAGTGACTTTGACATTGGAATGATTGTTGGTGCCAGACAGAGTGGTTTGAGTATCTCTATAACGGCTAACCTCCTGAGGTTTTCACACTCAACAGTCTCTAGAGTTTTCAGAGAACGTTGTGAAAAAACATAAAAACATCCGGTGAGCAGGAGTTCTGTGGACAAATATGACTTATTAATGAGAGAGGTCAAGGGAGAATGGCTAGATTGGTTCAAGCTGACAGGACGGCAACAGTAACTCAAATTGTAGGGTAATGTAGTTGGTGGAAACATACATAATTCACAGCCGCTGACAATGAGTTGGTTTCACTTTAAGAGGCTGGACTGATGTGATGATGTAATTATGCAAAGTACTTTTACTGTGCTTTGTGTTCAGTGTTTAGACTACAATAAATGAGTTGTTATGGTTTTTCTTAAACATAAAATGCCCCCACCACTTTTATTTGTGAAAACCTACAAAATAACCATGTGCTACAACAGTGGTGTGCAGGAGCAACACAGTAGATCAGGTGGCATCTACAGAAAGGAATAAACTTTTGACGTTTGGGAGCAAGACCCTTCATCAATACTGGAATGGAAGGAGGCTAGAGCCTAGGCTAAGGAGATGGGAAGAGGGGAAGGAGTACAAGCTGGAAGGTGATTGGTGATGGCAGGTATGTGGGGGACAGGGGATGAAGTAAGAAGCTGAGAGTCAAGGAAGAAAAGTTAAAGGGCTGAAGAAAGATTTCAGCTCAAGATCTTGACTCTTTGTTCATTTCCATGGATGCGGAATTCTTCCTACATTTTGTGTATGTTGTTTTGAATTTCCAGTATCTGCAGAATTTCTTGTGAATCTGATGGGAGAAAGGGAAAGAGGAGGGACACCAGAGGCAGGTGAGGAGAAGAAAAGAGGTAAGGGGGAGCCAAAGTCAGGATTGGAAGAAGAGGGAAGTGGATGGGGTAAAAATTACCGGAAGTTAGAGAAATCAATGTTCATGCCTTCAAGTTGGAGGCTACCCAGATGAAATATAAGGTGTTGCTCCTCCAACCTTAGAATTGACTCATCATGACAATAGAGGAGGACACGAACTGTCATGCCAGAATGGGAGTGGAAATGGGAATTATAATAGTTGGGCATCAGGAAATCCTGCTTGCTGTGGATGTTGCAAAGTTCCTTGACAAAGTGGCCCCCCCAGTCTATGTCAGGTCCCACACCAGGACCACTAGATACTGTAGATGACCCCAACAGTTGCACAGAAGAAGTGTTGCTTCACCCGGAAGGACTGTTTGGGGCCCTGACTAAAGGTGAGGGAGGAGGTGAATGGGCAGATGTAGCACTTCTTCCACTTGCAGCGATAAGTGCCAGGATGGAGATTAGTGGGGAGGAATGTGTTCGTCCATCGTCGACGTTGATGAGGACCTCGACACCTTTATGATGGTGTTGAGACTAGCACGTGATTTGGATTTAAATGAGGGAGAGTTGCACAGCATCTGCCTCACTCTCTCTTCCCAATTCTCATCTGGATCCAGTGGCACGACAAGGTCGAGACAGCTGGAGATGGGACTAGGTGCAGTGGATGACCAGGACATCTTCTGTGTCTTGTCCTGCTCTACATGTTCCACGACACTTGCAGAGACTGCCTTCTTGACCGTTGGACCTTCCATTGATCTCGTCCACTCAATCCGCCGGAGTCTGTCTTCACATGCTGGGATAGACAACTCCCTATCTCACTGAGGATTTGAGACCTGTCAGCTACTCTCACCTGGTTTAGCCGGCTTGTCAAAGCTGTTGCCCGGGGTGTGGCCGCTGTCACTTGCAAACAGCTACAGGGAGCCACAGGTGTCAGGTGGGGACCAAAGGTGGACTAACCACCTTGAAAAGGATGTGACATATTCCCCCACCAGAGGTGCTACCCCTCCTTGATATGCCGTACACCCCAATGGGAGGAATGAATGGACAAGGGAATCACAGAGAGAGCTGCACCTGTGGAAAGCAGAGAGTGTGGGGGAGGTAAAGTCATATTTGGTGGCAGGATTCCGTTAAAGGTGATGGAGAATGATGTGTTGGATGTGGAGGCTCATGGGGTGGTAGGAGAGGACAAGAGGAACTCTATCCTTGTTAATGTGGCAGGAAGCTGGGGTGAGGGCAGATGTCTGGGCAATGGAGGAGATGCAGGTAAGGGCAGCATCAATGGTGGATGAAGGGAAAGCCTGCATTTTTATTTATTTTATTTAGAGATACAGAGTGGAACAGCCAGTTCCAGCCCAACAAGCCATACTGCCCAGCAACCCATCTATTGAACACTATCCTAATCACAGGACAATGTATAATGACCAATTAACCTACTAAGCAGCATGCCTTTGGAAGTTGGGAGGAAACCGGAGCACCCGAAGGAAGCACATGTGCTCGTGGGAAAGACGCACAAATTCCCTACCGACAGCATCTGAAATAGTGTCACACTGACCGTTTACACTGAGAATCAGAATCACTTATTATTGCCACCATGTGGCGTGAAAAATGTTAACTTAGCAGCAGCAGTTCAATGCAATACACAATATGGAAGAAAAGAAATAAATAAGTAGATCAATTACAGTGTGCGTATATTGAATAGATTAAAAATTCTGCGAGAAAAACAGAGATAATATATATTAAAAAGTGAGGTAGTGTCCAAGGATTCAATGTCCATTTTGGAATCAGATGGGGGAAGAAGCTGTTCCTGAATCGCTGAGTGTGTGCCTTCAGACTTCTGTACTTCCTACCTGATGGTAACAGTGAGAAAAGGGCATGCCCTGGGTGCTAGAGGTCCTTAATAATGGATGCTTCCTTGAACATGTCCTGGATACTTTGTAGACTGGTACCCAAGATGGAGCCGACTAAATTTACAACCCTCTGCAGCTTCTTCTGGTCCTGTGCAGTAGCAACCCCCCCCCCCCGCCCCACCCACCCCATACCAGACAGTGAAGCAGCTTGTCAGGTTGCTCTCTATGATACATCTATAGAAGTTTTTGAGCGTATTTGTTGACATCCCAAATCTCTTCAAACTCCTAATGAAGTATAGTCACTGTCTGGCCTTCTTTATAACTGTTTCAACTGCCAAAGCATTATTTGAAGAAGGAGGACATCTCTGATGTGTCGAAAAAGACAACTTCATCCTGGGAACAGATGCAGTGGAGATGAAGGAACTAAACAAGGGAATGGCATTTTTACAGAAGATGGGGTGGGAAGAAGTACAGTCAAGATAGCTGTGAGCGTCAGTAGGTTTATAAAAGATATCGGTAGACAGTTTGTTCCAGAGATGGAGACAGACAGATTGAGAAAGGGGAGAGGGGTGTCAGAAATAGACAAGGTGAATTTAAGAGCAGGGTGGAAGTTACAGGCAATGTTGATAAAATTAACAAGCTCAGCAAGGGTGTATGAAGCAGCACCAATGCAGTTATTAATGTAGTGCAAAAAGAGTTGCAGTGTGTTTACAGGGAAGGCTTGGAACATGGACTGTTTCACATAGCCAACGAAAAGACAGGTGTAGCTGGGGCCCATGTGGGTGCCCATTGCTACACCTTCAATTTTGAGAAATTGGGAGGAGCCAAAAGAGAAATTGTTGAGTGTGAAGACCATTTCTGCCAGAGAGGAGGGTGGTGGTGGAGTGGAACTGGTAGGATCTGTTGTTGAGAAAGAAGCGGAGAGCTTTAAAGCTTTCCTGATGGGTGGTGTGCAGAACAGCATCTCCAAGCACACTACACATCAAATGGGTGGTCTGCAGCAGCAGAGGACCACAAACATACTCTCAGTGGCCACTTTATTACATTCAGGAGGTACCTAATAAAATGGCCATTGAATGCATATCTCTATGCACTGAAAAATTTGAGATTCACATCTCTCATTAAGTACTACTTTATTATTTTGTATAAATTGTCTGTCAGTATAGTTTACTTGCATTTCTGTTTGACATTAAATTAATATTATTCTAGTGTTATGGCTTCTTTGTTCATTTGACATTCATTCAGCTCAGATAATAATTATTAAAGTTTTTTCTCATGTGGTTCTGCCATCTTCACCTAAAATGAAATGCCTCTGTTAAAAGACTGAGCATCCAACATTTACACCAGTAACCTGACTTGGAAAGTCATTCCAAATTGCTCGAGGATCTGTAATACATTTTACATTATGTTTTGCTGATGATTTTTCAATGTTCACAAAAATGTAAGTTTTAAAGCCAGGCATTCCAGTTTAAATTCCATTGTGGGCAACTTAATGAACCTGATCCTTCAATTAAAAGTCAGCAGGTCTGCATTAATCTGTCTCATATTATTCACTGAATGGATAGAAGCTCAGGTCTCTGAGCACAGGTTGAAATGCATCTTTCTGCTCCAGCTAAGAGCCAGTTCTGCAACACCTATGCTTGACAGAGGATTCCTCATGAAGCCTAATAGACAATGTACTTAGACTGGGGCATCTGCAACTCACTGAAATCAATAAGAAAGAAGAATTCTCAGCAAAATGGTAAGAAGAAGCAAATTTTCTTAGTATATGGTTTAATTCTGTTGATTCAAATGTATTTATTTGTGATCATTTAAAGTAAATTGACTTTTCTTGATTGTCTTATAAGTTTTCATTTTAATCTCCAGCTCAGGAACCGGCTGGCTATGTGCAACACCTTCACTCTTGTTGCAGAGCTTCTAGTTATCTGTGATTTTAATTCTCCACCCCACTCCCTCTTCTGATTCTGGCCTCCCATGCTGACCTGTTCTGCTGTAATGTTATTCATCTGTAATATTAAGCTTAGCTCTTCTCTCTCTATAAGTACTGCTTGGTCTTCTGAGTATTTCCAGCATCCTACTTTTGACTTCTGGTTTTGGTAACAACAGAACATAAGGATTTCCTGTTTTTTCCCTCTCTCCCTCTCCCTCTCCCTAACTGTCTTGAGTAATCTATTAATGAGAGAGAATTAAAGAAAAAACATCAAGATGATCTCAGCAATTTTGGCGATACACTACTGAAGATAATCCCTTTGGTTTGTACCTATGTCTCCACCGTCTCTGCAACTAAATTGCTTTCTGATTTTCCCAGTTCTGATGAGGACCCTCGAAGTTGAAACATAACTCTATTTCTTTTTCTCTGCTTCCAGATCTGTAATGCCAGGCAACTGGCAAGGTCATAGTAACAGAAGGTCACCACTAAATCTACAGAAAAGCAAACACTTCGGTTTCTCATTAATAAACCAGTCGTGTGAGTTTAAGCATTGCTATCCAAAGTCTGAGCTAAGGTCAAAGATACTCTCTAATTGTGAAAAGGTTCTAATTCACTGAACATGCAGGTATAATGGAATAAAATGGGATTCTGCAGATGAATTGTTTAATGTTATATGTTCCACTGTTTGCTTACCTTAGTGTAAGATAGTTGTAAGAATAATCGAGCAAAGCAGTGAATGTCACAATACACTCAAGTTCACTTTCTTTATTAGGGATGAAAGAAAAAAAAGTTAATACTTTTTTATGAATTCAATAAAGAAGCATAAAATGGCTTTATACTTTAGGCATAACATTTTGAATACAATCCTATTGTAAAAGGACGTCTTAACTTGGTCTGTAAATGACATGCACTCCTTCCATAGCTCTGGTAGTCTTCGTCCAATCACCTCATTTTAACTAAAACACAACTTACAAAACAAGAGTAGGATTTACGACATCCCAAGGAATTATTGCTCTTTTTATGTGGGAGTGAATCACTATGCATCAGTCTGGTATATTGCAAGACTTGCTGACACTTGTTCTTATCACATATACCTTTCACTTCCAATTGAGAGCTCTGCTGTCCAATAACAATTATTCATGTATTTTCTGTGGAGTAGAAAATCCACAAGCTTGGTGGTTACTGGTGCTTAAAGTATCTGCACTGCCAAGCGGGTCTTATAAAATCAGACAAATATGTTCAAGCTGACATGGGAGAGATACAGAACTGGATCAAGTATAAACCTAAAACTCGGGTAAACACAAGAGTGTGAAAACATTAGGAGTTCAAAAATAAAAGGCTGTTGCTCAAAATGAAAGTTCCAGCTTTTATTTGCAGTCTTACCTTTGTGATGGTCAACTCCAAAGCGTTATGGAATATTACACAATATGCAAATGAGTTGATGAAATCTCATCCGCATCAAGGTTGACAATTGAAAGTACAATATATTTAATAACAATATAATTATTTGCATATTTGTGATTAATTGTTCAAGATATCCTCTGCACTTTGGGAAGGTGGACAGACATTGAGGCTGTATCAGTTTTCCCTTTATGGCCTCTTTCAGTGGTGTAAGTTCCTGGATAATGGAAAAAGGATTGGCATTGTACAGCTGGTTGTTAGCTTTACTCTAGTGCATCATGGTTATGTCATACTGAGACTGTGGAACTTTATCAAACAAGTGTCACCAAATTTAGGGTTCATTTCAAATTATACATATCCTCACTGAACAAGAAATGGTTGCCACTCTTTAAATTGTTTCATAGGGGAAATATTCCTCATATCCAATCTACTGGAGTCATCAGCCCAGACTTTTCTGTGAAATATTGACGATTCTCCCTGTGCCTAAAGATACAAATGCAGAAGTCCAGACCTTCCAGAATTTTTTAATGGAATTTTGTTTGTTAAGCTTACACTTGACCATGTATCTGTTGAACCTGCACCAAGCTGGACCTGGTATAGAAGCAGCACCAAGCTGGACCTGGTATAGAAACAGCACCAAGCTGGACATGGTATAGAAACAGCAAATCCATTCATTATAGTGGGGAGGCACAATTGCAAGTGTAAGGTAATACATATATTTTAACCAATTAAGTTATCTAAACATCTCAAACTTTGGTGATTTGATTAATTTTTAATAGTTTTTGATTGTTTCTGAAGGGGAATTCAATTATATTCAAAGTCAATTGAATTGAATTGGTTTACCATTGACACATAGCTAGACTGAGACACAGTAAAAAGCTTGTCTTGCATACTGTCCATGTAGATCAAATCATTACACAATGCATTGAGGCAGTTACTCAAAACCTTGTAACTCCTAGGTAAACCTGAAAGTGAGGGTAAATTTAGAAATAATTATTAATGAAAAATCCAAAGGTATATAGAAGTTAGAAGAATGAAGTACCATCTTATAGCAGATCAGGGATGATGAATATTATTTCAAGATAAGGTGCTGTTCACAGAAGTCTGAAACAATGAGAAATTTTTACATTGTATTATATATCCTTGGAATTTTCTAACCAGAAGCTGTGATGCTCAATTATTGAGAATACTCAAAAGTGAGATGGATAAACATTATATGCACTCATGGAATCAAGTGATCTGCAGATCAGGTGGTAAATTGAGTCGAAAGTACAGGACCAGATATAATCCAACTGAATGGCAGAGCTTCTGCATTTTTCATTTTCTGTGTTCTTCAAAAATCATCCTAAATAAGGTTTACTTTTGAGTTATTGGGTGCATCTCACATGTGCAGTATTATATATTAATAAGGGAAGGAGTTCACGGTATTTCATGTTTAATGTCTAGATACTCTTGAGCAAAAGGATTCCAGCATTGAGACTGGCCTTCAAATCTTGCAGTTCACACAAGACAAATCAATCAAATTTCTGTCTTCCAATCGACACCTAAAGATTTCTGATGGAGAGTGAGCTTACTAGATGAGATCAGATGCAGCCCACATTTCACTAACCAGACCTGTGGATATGCAGGCACCACAAAAAACATAACACCAGTGAAAGTATATCTTAACATGAAGCCCAAACAAAGGGAAAAATCCCCAACCCTGATCATAACCTGAAAAAAGTTGGAAAAAATATACATCTAATTAAAGCCAATCTTATTTGCTGATTGTCATTTATAATATTAGAAAACTTATTGATGAATTTTGACACCTGCTATCTTTGGCATTAGTGCCCATGGCACCTTTATAAGTAGGATTGCAAACCTGCAGCATAAAGTGTATCAGCAGGAAGCAATTTATAATTTACAAGCAACAAAAACACTTTCTACTAATTCTGCTTTAAAATGTAAAATTGTCAGGCTTTGATTGAAAGTAGAATGATATTTGCTGAACATAAGCACAATCATGTGTAATCTGGGATGTAAACATATTAAAAAAGTATAATTCAAGCAGAACAAATCCCCATCAGAGAAATTTACACTCAGCCATATTCAGGTCACAGAATGAATGCAATAACAGCAAGCAGAAACACTTTGAGTATTCCAATTTCTGTACAGCAATAGAAATATGATTTTGGAGGGATTTTCTTCAGTGGAGAAAACAAGAGTGTAAAATCAGCAATTTAATGCAATGGAGAAAAAGGGAATATGATTAGGGAGTGATAGTACAATGCAGGAGCAAAAAAGAGCAAGTTGCAATCATTTTAATGTTGACCTTAATGGCTGCTCTCCTCAGCTGCACTAACACTTCTGCACAGACAAACTCTGAATGAAGGTCTGCTTTACCTGAATGGAAAGCTGGGAAGGGGCACTCCAAACTAATCTAAAATCTGCCTCCTGTTTTATATCTGCACAACCCTTTTTTATGGCTTCTCTGTACCTGTATAGGGAAACAGTCTGAAATACTGGTGTATTAAACTTGAAAATCCAGAAGATAAATCAGCAAAATTAAAGATTCAAGTGGTTTTCTTTTATTCTTTTGGCTGAAATTCCATTGTATGATATGTTAAGTGCAAACTAATACATGTTTTTCTTCTAATTGTCATTTTTAACCAGATTAGCATAAAAAGAGAGTCATACAGTCACATAGCACGAAACAGGCCCTCTGTACATGCTGACCATCAATTACTTATCCATACTAATCCTATTTATCAACATTTTATTCATCACCTTCTATGCCATCCCAGTTCAAATGCTTGTTTCAATATTGCTTAAACATTATGAGAATACTCCACACATCCTCAGTAATTGCATTCCAGGTTCCATCCACCCTCTAGATAAAAACATTCTTCCTTACAGTTTTAGATACCTATTGATTATTTTTGTAACTTCAAAACATGAAACTAATTCAAAGGAAGACCCGGGAGTCTGAAATGTGGGTCTAATTTTGAGTTAACTTTAAGCGTATCACATGGTAGCATTATACCATATGCAATTCATGTAGAACTTATAATGAATAATTTAAACAATTGCAAAATTTGAAAATTCTTTTCTCTTTCACCTGGCACACCTTTTGTCTAGGCTGAAGAAGGTTATTGGATATAAAGTGTCATCGTGCTGTAAGCCTCACAAACAGTTTCCTAAATTAGTAAAATATAAAAAGTTCTGTAAGTCTGGTTTTAGCACAGTACTTGAAGTGATACACGAAGTGAAGTTGCTGCTCCAGGAAATAGTTGGACATGTCGAGCTTTGCACTGCAGTCTTCATGGTCCAGACAAGGGGGCGTTGTCATCTGTTTCTGTAGCAAAACCTAAAAGCTTTCAATGAGCGCACATGGATACAGCTGAAATTCAGCATCTGGGGGAAGGAGTTCTGCTTTGTTACAGCTCCTGTCAAAAATTGCTGAAATTATGCATATTATTCACCATGATAGATGCCATACACAGGATTAAATTGTAATCTTTAATCACCATATCTACCAATTGAATTCAGGCAGCTGGAGGCCAAAGAGAGCTTGTCCTTGAATCCTGAGAATAAACAGCATACACTCAGGTGAGAGTTCATGCCCTGTTTGTGGAGGAAAGTTAAGTGAAGGCAGCTGCCTGTTTATCATGCAGATCTTTTCTTCTTTTAGATCATTATTCTTCAACAGTAGGGAACAGATTTATGGATTTGCTACAAGGCCTGTTAATGCCAGTTGACAATTATGCTCTGATGTGAACATTGACAATTGCATAAATAAAGGCAATGAAACATCGCACTGTGCTGAAATAATGAAAAGAGTCTGATTATATAAAACAGTCTTGGGATTTACACTCTGGTTCCAGTAAACTACTTCATACAGTTAATGAAAGATAATCCATTCTCTTGGAGTATCAGTGAATGGAACGGCAGAGTGGGGTACCACTGAGCTATAATTGACAATGCATGTATCGGTCAGAAGGTTAGAGTAAGAGTGGAGGAAATTAAAACAATACATTTGTGGATTTAGAGAGAAGCATAATGTAATCTATTTCCACATTTAAACATCCTGACAAGAAAGTGGGGGCATTTGCTCTCTGACTTCACGAAGTGACATGGGCAGACCTGTAGGACAGTGAACAATAACTATTTCCAAGTTAAGGATCAAGAGTATGAAAAGGTTTCATGGAATGCCATGAATAACCATCTATGCATGTTTCTCATGACCTGCTATCTTTGTGCAGAACCACATGCATCAATAAACATAAAATGAGGCTAGGTAGGGTGCCTTCTTCTCTGCCCAGAACTTGCTGGCCATCCAGTGTGAGGTGCGGCTCTGAAATGAATATTGCAAACACAGATATCCCACCCTGCAAAAACTAATTTCAGGAAGATAGCACCATCAACTTGTGGGAGACTCCAGGAACTTCCGGGAGAGGTGGGATGTCTGCAATAGAATAGCTCCTTAGCAGCCAGCCAGGTAGTTTAAATAACATTATCTATGCTAATGAATGAATGACACCTGTTAAACTCACCTCAACATGTCTTTTACAGTCTTAACCCACCATGGGCAATAGAAAAGTCACTGTTGCAAACAGTGCAGCAAGCAACACTGCCATTATTTTGACCCCTATTAGGCAGGGGTACACTTTAGGGTAGTCTGGGGTGACGTATGTTTTCTCTTCTCTTTTGGGAACACTCTGCCATGGTGCGCTCTCTCTCTATCTCGTGCGCTCACTCTCTCCTTATTGTCCTCACTTGCGCTCTCTCTCTCTCTCTCTCTCTCTCGTGGTTGCTCTCTTGCTCGCTCTCTCGTGGTCGCTCTCTCACTCGCGCTCGCTCTCTCACTCTCTCTCTCTCGTGGTCTCTCTCGCTCTCTCGCTCGCTCACTCTCAAAAAAATTGATTTCCGGGATATTGTATATAATTTGCGGGCATCAGGGAGCCACCATTAATATGCGGGAGACTCCCGGAACTTCCGGGAGAGGTGGGATGTCTGCAAACAGACACTTGCCAAGATCTGGGACTGTGTTCTGAATGAAATACTGAGATTTGGTGCATCTACTGCACAGGTGATATGATGATGGGCCATAGTGCCTATACACTGAGTCTAGTCGTCACTTTTTATTATCATTTCGACCATAACTGCTGGTACAGTACACAGTAAAAATGAAACTATGTTTTTCAGGACCATGGTGCTACATGAACAATACAAAAACTACACTGAACTACGTAAAAAACAACACAAAACTACACTAGACTACAGACCTACCCAGGACTGCATGAAGTGCACAAAACAGTGCAGGCATTACAATAAATAATAAACAAGACAATAGGCACAGTAGAGGGCAGTAGGTTGGTGTCAGTCCAGGCTCTGGGTATTGAGGAGTCTGACGGCTTGGGGGAAGAAACTGTTATATGTTGAGAGATGGAAACCTAGTACATAAAAAAGACAATTAATAGCATGCTGATATATTGTGCACCTTGTTAAATACATTGAACAATCTATCTTGTTTTGTGACTGGCAAAAATAATGTTTATGATGTTTATAAGTAAAGGATAAATAATGCGACAATAAACCTAAGCTCATCAGGAATTATTATTGGGAATTTGAATGGGTTTATACCTACAGGAACTTTGAGCTGGAGGAGACAAGTTAGGAGGGATACAACCATGCAATGTTTAATGAAAAGCAAAATCCTAGAGAATTTTAGAAAGCTTATAAGCCAATACAGGTCAGTGAGTACAGAGGGTGGAGGGGAGGTGGAAACAGAATTCAGGTAGGGAAGGTTTGGATGAGCTTAGGTTTATTGTTGCATTTTTTATCCTTTACTTATAAACATCATAAACATTATTAAACATTGCATGGTTGTATCCCTCCTAACTTGTCTCCTCCAGCTCAAAGTACCTGTAGGTATAAACCCATTCAAATTCCCAATAATAATTGCTCCACCATTGGTTTTGTGCATTGTGCTGCTTTGGGCTAACCCCTCAGCAATGGAATTCCACCACAAAACCTTCCTGCATCTCCACACCTCCCCCTGCGTTAATCTTTTCTTTAAAATCTTTTACCCTTGACCATAACTTTAAACATTTTACCAGGTTAAAGGTGAAATCCACGTACATAATTGTTCTAGCTGTTGTATTAACTTCCAAAGTCTCACTAAATACAGGAGGTCAAATACTCAAAAATGATTGGAATTATATTTTCTCCTAGTGCACAGTTAGACTTCAACTAGCCAGTTCAGAAGTCACTGTATAGGTGACTAAATCAATGGTGAAATAGACCACATTGAGAATATAAATATTTCACATCAGAAAAATTAACAGAATCAGTAAGTATATAATAGAATCAAACAAAACGTAATTTTATGTTACAGTGGTAATTGGAATACGAGTGGCCGTGTTCAATAGTTGTACCTGTAAAATGTATATTCTTGTCAATTGAAATAGTTAATCCGAATCAGTGCAATGATATGACAACTGGGAATTACTACAAATAAGTCATAAAGTCATGGAGCAATATAGCATGATAGACTCTTCAGCCAACAAGTCCATGCTAACAAGAATGCAACAATGTCCTGCATTTGTTCCATATCCCTCTAAGCCCCAACCTTACATATACCTATTTAAAGTTTCTGGTGAACGCAGCAGGCCAGGCAGCATCTCTAGGAAGAGGTACAGTCGACGTTTCAGGCCGAGACCCTTCGTCAGGACTAACTGAAGGAAGAGTTAGTAAGAGATTTGAAAGTGGGAGGGGGAGGGGGAGATACAAAATGATAGGAGAAGACAGGAGGGGGAGGGATGGAGCCAAGAGCTGGACAGGTGATTGGCAAAGGGGATATGAGAGGATCATGGGACAGGAGGCCCATGGAGAAAGACGGGTGGGGGGTAGGAACCCAGAGGATGGGCAAGGGGTATAGTCAGAGGGACAGTGGGGGAAAAAGGAGAGAGAGAGAAAGAATGTGTGTATAAAAATAAATAACAGATGGGGTACGAGGGGGAGGTGGGGCATTAGCGGAAGTTAAGAGAAGTCGCTGTTTCTTGCCATCCTCTCTCTCACATTCTTTCTCTCACTCTCCTTTTTCTCCCTCTGTCCCTCTGACTATACCCCTTGCCCATCCTCTGGGTTCACCCCCCCTTGTCTTTCTCCCCGGACCTCCTGCCCCATGATCCTCTCATATCCCCTTTGCCAATCACCTGTCCAGCTCTTGGCTCCATCCCTCCCCGTCCTGTCTTCTCCTATCATTTTGGATCTCCCCCTCTTCCTCCCACTTTCAAATCTCTTACTAACTCTTCCTTCAGTTAGTCCTGACGAAGGGTCTCGGCCTGAAACGTCGACTGTACCTCTTCCTAGAGATGCTGCCTGGCCTGCTGCGTTCACCAGCAACTTTGATGTGTGTTGCTTGAATTTCTAGCATCCTATTATATACCTATTTCTAGAATTCCTGTTATATACCTATTTATGTGCTTCTTAAATGATACCATAGTACCTGCCTCAAACACTTCTGGCAGCTTGTTCCATTTACTCACCACCCTCTGCATGAAAAAAGTTACTCCTTGGGTCCCTTTTAAATCTTTCTGCTCTCAAGTTAAATTCATGCCCCGTAACTTTGGAATCTCCTACTCTTGGGAACCGACTGACACCATCACCTCATCCATGCCTCTCATAATTTTAAACATTTCTAAAAGTTTTCCCCTCATTGTCCTTGATTCCAAGGAATAAAAACCTAGCCTGTCCTATCTGGCAATCTAAGTAGGAAAAACTGATCAGGTCAGAAAACTACTCCAAGCTCTTTGATCTGTGAACAGAAAAGAAAGGAGAGAAGAGATGGTGTTAGTTGACCATTCCCCCTTTGCTCATGAAAAGTTAATGACCGGAAGATATGAAATGAGTTCTGTTTCTCCACTAATTATGGACTTATATGGCAAACCTTGTGATCATAGCGAGATTTCAGGTGGGCACAGTGTTAGCAGTGGCAAACTGACCAGATAAAATATTTGCACCCAAAGCCTATTTCAGTTGAGATACGGCAAATTGCATGGCTTTCTATAATCCCTTTCCAACCTCCATTGCAGGCTAGTTTACAAGCAATCCTTTGCAATATTTTTACGCTACTTTAAGTGCTTTGGAGAGGAATTAAAATTAGCAGTAATTTACAAGTTCCTCACTTTTGTGTGCCTAATGGTCAGGTGAGTTACCAATGGCCTGAGTAGAGTTGGAGAGCTAATTTGTAAAGAATTGCATTGTCTGATTTTAAATGGAAAGGTCGGATTCTTCTGTTGAGTAGTATGGAAATTATTGCAGTATAAATTATGCAAAGTCTTTTTTTACAAATGTCTATTTTTGTTTCAGATATTTCTGAGTCTTAAGTGATAGGACAATTAGTTGTTAAGTGTTCCAGTGAACAGTTCCTCTGAACAGTTGCCAGCAGTAAGTGAACACCAGATTAAAGCCGTGATTTTGTCATCATTCCACACTCATTGTGCCCATTATCTGGCTTTGGACTTGTCAAGAGGTGATGATCCTGAACTCATTTGCCAGAAATTGGATTGGGTGGCACTGCCTTTTAAGTGCAACGTGATTGAAAATCAATTTTTCTCTGTGCAGACCTCAACAACCTAGCCATTAAACAGGATCCGTATATTTCGAGAAATTGGAGCTGGGAATTTCTGAAGTGATGTTTGCCAATAATTCAAAGGTAAAGTGACTTAGTAAGTTAAACTTCTTGCCAGTTGTAATGTCTTTAGCATTGGCAGTTTAACCCACATTCTGTATATTGATTCCATTAACCAATTTCTCACTGGTTTGCCATGCTGGTTTATTGCCCTTCTGAGTGTACATAATGTACTTTTCTGTTCATGTGTGTGTACATGAAAGAGACCTGCTTCTCTGAGTCCATGTATCTGTAGGTGTGTGGGGTTGTTGGTGTGTAGTGAGTATCTCTGTGTCCATGCTGCTGGTGGTGCAAATGCAAAAATAAAACACCCAGTAATAGTCACAACCAAACAACTCGCCAAGCCTTTTCCTGAGTTCTAAATCAAAATCTAACCAGAAGCTACAGATAGTTTATTTCCAGGCCATGGGTAATAATGGCTCCATGAAGCCATCATACCACAAACTGCTGGGAGAAATGGGCTCTGGCCATGGGGGAGTGAAGATAGCAGGCTGCTAAGCTTCTCATCATCATAGTTTCTTTTTCTCCTGAAGCAGTCCCTTAGAGTCAAAGGTGACTTGCTTCTACACTGCCTCTACAGAATCAGAGATGACTGATGAGAAACAGTGTGAGACCTCCGGACTCTGCCACAGGTGGGACAGGCATAGCTTAATGCAGTGGTCCCCGACCTCCGGGCTGCGGACAGATACATTGCCACGAAGAATGCAGGGGTGCAGCGGTAGTCAGAATGCACCCAGCACATCTTTAAGAAAAAAGCCGAAATAAACAAGCTAATTAATGAGGTGCCGCCTGGCACGTAAATGTCAGCCCAGATCAGAGGCAACGCAATCGGCAATTGCCTCTGATCTGGGCTGACATTTACGTGCTGGGCAGCACCTAATTAATTAGCTTGTTTATTTTGGCTTTGTTCTTAAAGATGTGCTGGGTGCATTCTGACTACCGCGGCACCCCTGCATTCTTCGCGGCAATGTATCGGTCCACATCCTGAAGCTTGGATACCACTGGTTTAATGGATAGAAGGGTTGCTTCACCAGCTGCACCCCGTGCAAGGATTTTATGCTTGCAGTACCTTCTTGTATGTCTATCACAGAATTACATCCTCCTGAATAAATCACATCGAATTAAGAAATGCAGTTCTTCTTGAGTTACTGAACAAACAAAATCACTTTACGTGTGTTGCACTGAAGTAAGATGCTTCAAAAGAAGTTTAGTGGTTTGATTTTTGTCGCTGTTAGCCCATGAAATATTCACTTCTCAGGTTCTGGAATTAAGTAGTGGAGATCCTTGGTCATGGCCTGGATTTCCAGAAGAGGTAGAAAGCTGAATGTATGCTGTAAAATTGCATGTTCATAGCTGACAGGTAAATGAGATGCAAGGAAACATTGCCAGTCTGGAGGGTTTAAGTCTCTGAGAGGGATCCAGCAGCATTTAAATAGGCCTCCAAGGACAGGTGGGCTTCTTTTTGCATATATTTATGGTCTCTAAGATCTGCAACCAGCCTGTCTTACAGTCACTCCATTTTCAAGCCTTGTTTCTGGTGCTAAGCATGGACAAAGGATGTCCCACATGACCTGAAAGTACTTGAGGATAACTTATGTTTAGGGACACTGACATCACATGGTTAAACCTGAAATGAACTACTCCTGCCCAGTCCTTGGTTAAAGGGTGAGACTGAGGTGAGGGTGGTGGGGAAGGGGGCTGGTGGTGGTATTAAAGAAGAGGCAAGCAGTATAAATCTGTTATTTTCTTAACAAACCAATAGAATACATGAGAGAGATTTTCTTACTTTTAGAGTATGGAAAAGACTTGGACAGTAGGTTTAAAGGTTAGTAGGTTAATTGGTCATTGTAAATTGTCCTGTGATCAGGCTAGGATTAATTCAGGGGTTCTGGGCGACACAGTTCTAAGGGCCAGAAGGCCCTTATCTCTATCTCAATAATGTAACAGAGAGGGTTCAAAAGCATCTCTATAAGCCTCAAGATTGCAAGCTGATAAAATTAACACTCAAATAACCAGATATGTGATAAATGGGAGACTGAGTGAGGAATTGATGTCCCTTTACATTATGCACATTCTGCAATGTAAGTGTCGCGATTTTGCCTCCGTTATAATTCACAAATGAAACTAAATTAAACAGTGTGAGGGTTAATAAAAATAGAGGTAAAAGGAACCAGAAAAAAAAGTCATTAATTAACAATATTTTCTCCTTAGTAACATTTCATTACAAAGAAGCTTAACAAAATAACAAATATGGGAATGTAGCTGTAAGGGTTTAGAGCTTGCTTTTTCATCGTAAGTGGAATAAACCAATAACAATCAAATGAAGAAATCCAAGTCCAAATTAGAAATATTTATAAAAGTTATGCAAGTAACTGTGAACTATTACTGTGATTGATGTAAACCAAATTCAATGATAAAGTTGCAACACAGGAAACATACAGAAAGAAGTATCATGAAGGAAATGCTCTGGTCTTACAGTGTAGATATGTTTAGTTAACTATTGCTAGATAATTACAGCTCACCATGTTGGGTATTCACCTCTCAGTCACATTACATCTGAAAGGCAGGAAGGATAAATGTAATTTCACTGTCTAATACAACCTCACAGCACCCAGTTAAGCAAATGTTATGCATCTAAGGGCACATATACCTATGTTGCCCATACAAGGTAAGTGGCTGTGACAGCACTCCAGCAGAAGTGATAGGGCTGAGGAAAGACTTCAGTACAATATTAAGATTTCTAGGGTGATCAAACAGCATTAGTAGACATCTTGCCATATTTTACTACGCGATGGAGAATGGGCAGATCAATTGAAGGACTTGACCTGAGAGATTTGTCCTTCCCTTGACCTACTTTCAATTCCTCAGTTAAGTATATGCAGGATTCTTGCTGCTTAGCTGAGGACAGTTGTGCTCAATTGACAATGCTTTGATGCAGTCATAGGGTGCGTGAAGTGAAGTGACATTGGATTCAACTGCAGACACCGTATGGCTTTATTATCAACTAAGTCCTTTGATTACTTTGAAAAAACTATGTTAAACAATACTCCAGAAATATTGTCTTTGATGTCAAAAATGTAAACCTGTTCTTTATTATTAAGTTAAAGATTGTATTTAAACATATATTGAAGAAATATTTTTCCAAATGCAAAAATACCAAAATGGAAGTAGACCTCCTAAAGCTGTAAGTGATAATCTTTATAAGATCTTGGATTCTCTGTTCTATAGCACCTAGCTTTGCATTTAAATGATAGCAAAGTGCATTCAAAATGTATTTAAAGAATGATTACATCAGTCCCCAGTATAAACTATTCTTTAAATTGCATCTCTTCCATGAACTTGAACTCTATTCCTCTATTCATAGAGCCAAGTGTTACAATTACAATTTTTTTTAAAACAAATCTCACTTTGTTCTGACAACTTCTTAGATTAATGTGCATATACGTTGAGGTCTCTGTCCTGAGACCTCTTTAAAAATACACCATTTAGTTCATATTACCAGTTCCTTTTGGCATTAATTAGCAATCCTTTCAATCATCAAATTGTAAGTAGTATTAAATTTATGAGCTAGTAAGTTGTTTCAATTCACTGCAATGTATTATTATTATATTTTGAGCTTAGTTTCGATTTTGGATCTAAGCACATGAACACACATTTAAAGTAAACATTTAAAAATCCAAAAAATAATGTGTTAAATGAAGGTTTACTACAGTGGAGTGACTCTGAAGCGTGCACCTATTAACAAAACCTGGCCATCACTGACAGAGCAGTGATTTGAACTATACCACTTATCTACCATGCCAAACACTAATTTATTATGAATTAAGTTCTATATACAAGAACAAAATACTGCAAATGTTGGAAAATGAATTTAAAAAGGAATATACTGGAAGAATGTAGCAACTCAACAGCTTCTGTGTGGGAAGAAACACAGTTCACAATTTGGATGAATATAATACCAGATCTTTTTAAAAGCCTAAGTTGATCATTGTTTTCCTTCATTGTTTTTGAAATTTAAATATTATTTTGCACAATAGGTCAGAGATGATCAGCAACAATTAAGGCTCAATAATTCATATTTACAGAGTTTGGGTTGAAGTTCCTCTGTGTGATTTGTTTATCAGACTGGCTAATTTATTTCTATCAAATTTTAATGCACCCTACCTTAGCAATGTCATTATTAATTTTCTTTAAATTAAACATTTTAAATAAATAGCTCACTGCAGATTAGTTTGATATAGATGCTCTAACCAGACAATGCAATACCTAAATTATAAGCTTCCCCATAGAACTGCAGACAAGTTCAACATTTTTGAAAGATAAGATTTGCACAGGAAATATTCTACTAACCACCGCCCAATTTTCCTGGTTTTAATCTACTGCATGTAAACTCTGACAGGCATGTCAAAATGTGTATTGACTTGAACAACTTTTTGTTCTCACAGCACTCACTTGAAGCCACTCAAGTGTACAAATCAGGCCACCTACAGAACTATAAAGGTACCCCAGAATATATTGGGTTTCAAGCCTTCAGTAGCTTTTTTTTTTTACGGAAGATAGTGCCAGATTCTATCTCAGAAAGCCAAACCAACTTATACTTTTGTAACAACTGCTGATGGAGGGCATTCAAAGCCCCATCCCAACTGCCAGAAAACAGAAAACATCTATTTTTCTGGCAATTCCATTTCAGATATATGGAGGGTGTTTACAGATCAATTGCACAGAGTACATGAAGCTATGTTCCTGTTAGAAGGTAGGATGGGGATGGAAAGAGAAGAGAATCTTGGATGTCCAGAGAGGTAATGAATTCAGTCAAGAAGAAAAAGGAAAAATATGTAAAGCTTCAGAAGTTCAGAAGGATGAAATGGAGCACACAGGGATTATAAAAAAGCCAGAAGAGAACTAAAGAAGGAAATTAGGAAAGCCAGAAGGGACCATGAAAAATCCTTGGCAAGTAGGATTAAGGTCAATCCCAAAGCATTTTATGCATACATCAATAGCAAGAGGGTAACTAGAGAGAGAATAAAAAGGGAAACATTTGCCTAGATGTGGAGAATGTGAGTGAGGTACTTAGTGAGTACTTTGCTTTAGTATTTACCAAGGAAAAGGACATGGAAGACCAGGAGATCACTGCTGAATGCATAAATATGTTAGGGCATTTAGAGGTCATGGAGGAGGAAGTGTTGGGTCCAATAATGTGTATGAATTAACTGATTGATTGATTTATTCATTGAAATACAGCATAGAATAGGCCCCTCTGGCTTCTCAAGCCACACCGGCCAGCAATCCCCCAATTTAACCCTAGCCTAATCACGGGATAATTTACAATGATCAATTAATCGACCAATCGGTATGTCTTTGGACTGTGGGAGAAAACGTACAAACTCCTTACAGGCAGCAACGGGAATTGAACCTTGATCTCTGGTACTGGAAAGCGTTGTGCTAACTACTATGCTACCATGACACCCATTAAGGTAGATATATCCCAGGGCCTGATGGGCATTCCCTAAAATTATTGTCAGAGGCAAAAGGTGAGACTGCTGGGGCTTGATCAGTATCTTCATGTCCTCTCTAGGCACAGGCGATGTCCCGGAGGACTGGCTAATGTACGTATATTTAAAAAGGGAACAAGGGAAACTGTAGACCAGTGAGTCTCACATCACTTGTAGGGAAATTGCTGGAGAAAACTCTTAGGGAAAGAATACATGAACATTTGGAAATCCATGGCCTAATTAGGGAGAGCCAACATGGCTTTATACAAGGCCCGTTGACTCTTACCAACTTGATTCAGTTTTTTGACAAGGTGATTGAGAGAGATTATTGAACCTAGAGCAGTGGATGTTGCCTACGTGGATTTTAGTAAGGCGTCTGACAAAGTACCTCTTGGGAGCTAATCTAGAATATTGCTTTTATCAGTCGAGGCATACGTTGCACTTTTATAAAAACTCTGGTTTGGCCACCTCTGGAATATTGCCTACAGTACTGGTCGTTCCATTATACGAAAGATATTGAGGCTTTGGAGAGGGTGCAGAAGAGGCTTACCAGGATGCTGCCTGGTTTAGAGGGTATGTGTGTTATCATGAGAAGCTGGATAAACAGATTATTTATTTTGGAGCGGTGGAGGCTGAGGGGAAATCCTATAGAAGTTTATAATATATTGCGAGTCATAGATAGAATAGACAGGGAGTACCTTTCTCCCAGGGTTGATATGTCTAATACCAGAGGGCATACATTGAAGGTGAGAGGGGGTAGGTTCAAGGGGGATGTGAGGAGTAAAATTTTTAATCAGAGAGAGGTGAATGTCTGGAATGTGCTATCTGGTGTGGTGATAGAAACAAATACACTAGGAGGTTTTAAGAGGTATTTAGGTAGGCACAAAGATAGAGGGATATGGACATTGTGTAGGTAGGAGGGATTCATTTTTGGGGTTTTGTGATTTACTTTTTAGCTGGTCAGCACAAGTCTGTGGGCTGAAGGGTCTGTTCCTGTGCTGTACACTATATTCTAAACATCAGATGGTGCTCTAGATGCCTCAGTATAAAAGGGATGGAATTAGTGTAGCAATGAGAAATGATCTTGGCTTCACAGACCTTGATATAGAATCAAAATCAATATGGGTCTAACATAGCAAAAGACAGGAATAATTGGTAGGAGTTATCTATATGTCACCAAACAGTAATGACAAAATCAGGCAGACATATCCAGACACAAGGAATTCTGCAGATGCTGGAAATTATAAGCCTACTGACTCTCACAGTTATCTGGACTATCACCCTGTCTCTTGCAAAAATGTCATCCCCTTCTCGCAATTCCTCCATCTCCGCCGTATCTGCTCTCAGGATGAGGCTTGTTGTTCCAGGATGAGGGAGATGTCCTCCTTTTTTAAAGAAAGGGGCTTCCCTTCCTCCACCGTCAACTCTGTTCTCAAACACATCTCCCCCATTTCACGCACATCTGCTCTCACTCTATCCTCCCATCACCCCACTAGGAATAGGGTTCCCCTGGTCCTCCTCACCTACCACCCCACCAACCTCTGGGTCCAACATATTATTTTCTGTAACTTCTGCCACCTCCAACGGGATCTCACCACTAAGCACATCTTTCCCTCCCCCCCCCGACTTCTGCAGGGATCGCTCCCTACGTGACCCCCTTGTCCATTCGTCCCCCCCATCCCTCCCCACCGATCTCTCTCCTGGCACTTATCCTTGTAGCTGGAACAAGTGCTACACATGCCCTTACACTTCCTCCCTTACCACCATTCAGGGCCCCAGGCTGTCCTACCAGATGAGGTGACACTTCACCTGTGAGTCGGCTGGGGTGACATACTGCATCTGGTGCTCCCGATGTGGCCTTCTGGGTGACCCAACGCAGACTGGGACATCATTTCGCTGAACACCTACGCTCTGTCCGCCAGAGAAAGCAGGATCTCCCAGTGGCCACACATTTTAATTCCACGTCCCATTCCCATTCTGATATGTCTATCCACGGCCTCCTCCACTGTAAAGATGAAGCCACACTCAGGTTGGAGGAACAACACCTTATATTCCGTCTGGGTAGCCTCCAACCTGTTGGCATGAACATTGGCTTCTCAAACTTTCGCTAATGCCCCACCTCCCCCTCGTACCCCATCCGTTATTTATTTATATACACATATTCTTTCTCTTTCTCTGTCCTTTTTCTCCCTCTGTCCCTCTCACTATACCCCTTGCCCATCCTCTGGGTTCCCCCCCCCGCCTTCCCCTTTTCTTTCTCCCTGGGCCTCCTGTCCCATGATCCTCTCATGTCCCTTTTGCCAATTACCTGTCCAGCTCTTGGCTCCATCCCTACCCCTCCTGTCTTCTCCTATCATTTTGGATCTCCCCCTCCCCCTCCCATTTTCAAATCTCTTACTAGCTCTTCTTTCAGTTAGTCCTGACGAAGAGTCTCGGCCCGAAACGTCGACTGTACCTCTTCCTAGAGATGCTGCCTGGCCTGCTGCGTTCACCAGCAACTTAGACATATCCAGAAATTAGATATCCATAATACAGTACTTATGAGTGGTTTTAATCTACATACAGACTACACAAATCAAATTTACTGTAATTTGATAAAACATGTTTCTGTGGAATGCAAACAAGATTTTTTTTGGAACAACATGTTGAAGAAATAGCCGGGAAAAAGGCTAAATTAAAATTAAAAATAAATCTTCAGATGCTAGAAATCTGTGTTAAGAACACTTAACTCCAGAAACTCTCTAAAAGTCAGGTGGTATCCATGAAAAGCAAAGAAGTATTAACGTTTCAGATCAAACACCAGGGAAATTGTGATTTTAACAACACAAGTAAAGAGTGTGTGTGTGTGTGTGCGCGCGCACACACAAACACAGAGGGAGCATGAAGGGAAAAGGATGGGATGCCACCACCAGACACATCTTTCCTTCCCACCTTTCTGCAGTAATTATTCTTTCCATGACTCCCTTGATCACTAGACCATCTCCACCATTCTCCCTCCTGGCATTTATCCCTACAACTATGCTAAGTGTTACACCTGCCCTTATGCCTCCTGTCTTACCACTATATAGAACCCTAAGCAGTCCATCCAGGTAAGCAACGTTTCACCTACCAGTCTGATGGGTTCATTTATTGGATCCGGTATTCCTGGTACGGCCTCCTCTATATCAGTGAGACCTGACGCAGACTGGGGGATTGCTTCAGTTAGCACTTTCCCTCTGTCTGCTCCAACAGACAAGATCTCCCAATGGCCACCAGTTTTAATCTCTCTTTCCATTCCCACATCATCTGTTCTGCTGTCTCTACTAACATGACAAGACCAGACACAGGTTGAAGAAGCAACATCTCATATTGGTAACCTTCAACCTGATTGCATTAACATCAATTCCTCTAACTTTAGGTAACCACTCTCCTCTTCTATCCCTGTTCCTCTCCCCTTTTTGTTTCCCTTTATTCCATTCTCTTATTTTTCCACCTTACAACTTGCCTATCACCTCTTTCTGGTTCTCCAACTCCTTCTCTTTATTACATAGTTTACTGTTGTCTCGTATCAGATTTCTTCATTTTCAACCCTTTGCCTCTTCCATCTACCACCTTAGCACTTCTCACATAATTTCCTTTCACATTCCCTCCCTGAGTTTCTCCCTTGTGTTCTTTCCCCTTTCCCCACTTTTTTATTCTGGCTTCTGCTCCTTTCTTTTCTAGTCCTGATGAAGGGTTCTGGCCAGAAACATCAAATGTTAATTTCCCTGTATAGATGCTGCTTGACCTGCTGAGTTCCTCCAGCATTTTGTGTATATCGTTCAAGATTTCTGTGATCTGCAGAATTTCTTGAGTTTCCAAATTATTATTATAGATCTGTTTTTGTCCAATGAGAAGGGAGTAACTGTTGATCTTGCTGTCAAGCACCCTATGGGGAAGAGTGACAATCATATGATGAAATGTTACGTTGAACTTGACAATGATGTAATTCAATACAAAACAAGGTGTTCAACATAAATAAAGGAAATTATGAAGTCGTGAAAGGAGAGTTGGCATGAGTTGTTTGGGAGAATACTGAGGACCATAGTGCTTAACCTTTAAGAAAAAACACAAATTGAGAAGACAAAACCCCAAGGAAAAGTGATTCAAATGCAGGTAACATTAGAAATTAAAGCTAGTATTAAATCAAAGGAGAAATGCCAAAGATAACATTTTGCCAGAGGATTGGGAGTATTTTAGAACAGAGAAAAGGAGACCCAGATGAAAAAATGTAAGGCAAAATGTGACAGTAGACTAGAAAGAAACATATACAAGCATAGCTGCATGAAAAGGCCCCCTTCTTACAGACAGCAAAAGGAAAATTTATAATTGTGAAACAAGAAATGGCAGAGGAATTAAAATATACCTTGCACCTGTGATCATGGAAGACATACAAAATTTTTCAGATTTGACAATCAAGTATCTAGTAAGAATAATGAACTGAAAGAACTAAGTATTACCCACAAAATAATGCTAGAGAAGTTGGTGGAAGTTGCTAAATCCTAACCACTTGTTGATCTATGGCCAAGGTTTGAATGAGGTGGCTTAGAGATAACAAATGCTCTAGTTATCATTTTTCGTGGCTCTGTGGATTCTGGAATGGCTCCTCTAGATTGAAGAGTAGCAAATGTAAACCCACTATTTCAGAAAGGAGAGACAGACAGAGAGAGGAAGTGGAGATCTCAAGTTGCCTCCTACAGAATCTTTTCACGCGACCACAGTATATTTCCAGCACGACTCTCAATTTGTTAGTTACTGATCCTATATTCAAAATGAAATAATTTCATCTATTTTTATTTCAGTAATGGCGACTAGGATTTGTCAGCATTGCTGGATGCCCGTGAGTACAGGTATCCATTGACTGTATTCAAGTAATCATAAGGTCTTCCCATAATGACCCAGCCCTTTTTGTGAACAGGAGAGATAGTGTCTCTTTAAAGCTGAAGGTTGTCACTAATCTCAAGGGGAACTCCATCGTTCTAGAGTCGTGTTTCTGAAGGAGTCCGCAGCACTGCCCAGTGGCTAAGGAACCTCAAGACAAGGGCTACCTTCTACTTCCTTGGCTTCCCACACCAGTGCTGTTTCCAACCACACCAGCAAAACAAGGCTACAGTGAAAGACGCAGATTTAACATAAAGTAAGATAAAAAAGACAGTCTGGTGAAGATGAAATTTTGCTGCCTGCATCTGTCAAGGGGCACCTTGCAGAACACTCCGAGAATGTGAATACAATATCATTGACTGCTGTGTGCTGCATAACCTTGCCATGAAGGAGAGCAGCTTTTGCTGAAAGAAAAGGTCCAAGGTGCCAGGAGCTTAAGATGAAGGAGAGCAGCTTTTGCTGAAGGAAAAGGTCCAAGGTGCCAGGAGCTTAAGTCTTCGAGGTAGAGCCTTAGAAGCAAAGTGAGCAAGAACATGTCAAAGTCCCTGTTCAGCTTCATCTTCCAGCTAACATATAAGGCAATCACTAGCTATCTGGAAATTAGGAACTCTTCAATAATAATACAACTTTCATGAGAACCTAGAAAATAAAATTTAAACTTAATGATCCTCGTTAGCTTTCAATCCTTAACATTAACATGATATTCCAGTTACCATAGGACTATAAGACCTTAAGACAAAGGAGCAGAATTAGGATCTTCAGCCCATCGAGTCTGCTCCACCATTCCAACATGGCTGATCCTGGATCCCACTCAACCCCATACACCTGCCTTCTCACCATATCCTTTGGTGCCCTGACTGATCTGGAAACGATCAATTTCGGCCTTAAATATACACACAGACAGACACCACCTCAGTCTATGGCACAGCAATCAACAGATTCAGTACTCTCTGGCCAAAAAAATTCCTCCTTAACTCTGTTCCAAAAGGTTTCCCCTCAGTTTTGAGGCTGTGCTCTCTAGCTCTGAATACCCCCATCATAGGAAACATCCTCTACACATCCACCTTATCTAGTCCTTTCAACAATCGGTAGATTTCAATGAGATCACCCCTGCAGTCTTCTAAGTTCCGGTGAGTACAGGCCCAAAGCTGCCAAACACTCCTCATATCTTAACTCCTTCATCCCTGAAATCACCCTCGTGAACCTCCTCTCGACTCTTGCCAATGACAACACATCCTTTCTGAGATAAGGGGCCCAAAACTGTTGGCCTGACCAGTGTCTTATAAATCCTCAGCATTATCTCCCTGCTTTAATATTCTATTCCCCTTGAAATAAATGCCTTCCTTATCACAGACTAAACCTGTTAATTAACTTCTGGGTATCTTGCACAAAGACACCTAAGTCCCTCTGCATTTCTGATGTTTGAACCTTCTCCCAATTTAGATAATAGTCAGCACTATTGTCTCTTTTATCTAAATGCATTATTATACATTTCCCAACACTATATTCTATCTGCCACATTTTTGCCCATTCTTCCACTTTGTTTAAGTTCTGCTGCAATTGCATTGCTTTCTCAGCACTACCTACCCCTCTACCTGTCTTCATATCATCTGCAAACTTTGTCAATAATTATCCAATCACTGACAAACAATGTGAAAGGTAGCGCTCCCAATGCCGATCCCTGATACTACTAATCTCTGGCAGCCAATCAGAAAAGGCTCCCTTTATTCTCACTCACTGCTTCCTGCCTGTCAGCCATTCTGCTATCCATGCCAGTATCTTTGGTGTAACGCCATAGGATTTTATCTTGTTAAGCAGCCTCATGTGTGGGACCATATCAAATGCCTTCCGAAAATCCAAGTAAATGACATCCACTGCCTTTCCTTTATCCACCCTGCTTGTTACTTCCTTGAAGAATTCTAACAGATTTGTCAAACAAGATTTCCCTTCAAAGAAACCATGTTGACTTTGACTTATTTTATCATTAGTCTCCAAGTAACACTCCCACCTCCTTTTTACTCTTACTGTTACTGGAAAAACTTTCAGTATCCTGCTTTATATTATTGGCTAGTTTGCCCTTATATTTAATCTTTTCCCTTCTTATGGCTTTTTTGGTTGCCTTTTGTTGGATATTAAAAGCTTTGCAATTATCCAACTTCCCACTCAATTTTACTACCTTATGTGCCCTTTCCTTGGCTTTATGCAGTCCTTAACTTTCCTTGTCAGTCACGGTTGCCTATCTCTGCTATTTGAGAACTTCTTCTGTGGGACATATCTATCCTGCGCCTCGTGAACTATTCCCAAAAACTTCACCATCTTTGCTTTGCTGTCATCCCCACCAGTATCCTCCTCCAATCCACCTGGGCAAGCTCCTCTCTCATGCCTCTGTAGTTCCCTTTATTCCATTGCGATACTCATACATCTGAATTATGCTTCTCCCTCTCAAATTGCAGTATGAATTCAATTATATTATGATCACTAGCTCCTAAGGGTTCCTTTACATTAAGCTCCCCAATAAGTTCTGGGTTATTACACAACACCCAGTCTAAGATAGCCTTTCCCCGGGTAGGCTCAAGCACAAGCTGCTCCAAAAAGCCATCTCATAGGCATTCAACAAATTCCCTCTCTTGCGATCCAACACCAACCTGATTTTCCCAATCCCCTGGCATATTGAAGTCCCCCATTACAATTGTGACATTACCATTATTACATGCCTTTTCCAGCTCCCTTTGCAATCTCATCCCCACATCTTGGCTACTATTTGGAACCCTATATATGATTCTCATAATGGTTTTTTTACCCTGGTAGTTCCTTTATTCCACCAACAATGATTCAACATTCTCTGAATTGGATTGAATTGACTTTATTTCTTACATCTTTCACATACATGAGGAGTAAAAATCTTTACATCTCCATCTAAATGTGCAATGTGCAATCATAGTAATTTATAATAATTTATAATAAATAGAACAGTCTATGTAATATAGAGTACACTCAAATCAGTGTGAGTTAATCAGTCTGATGGCCTGGAGGAAGAAGTTGTCCCGGAGTCTGTTGGTTCTGGCTTTTATGCTGTGGTACCGTTTCCCAGATGGTAGCAGCTGGAATAGATTGTGATTGGGGTGACTCGGGTCCCCAATGATCCTGCGGGCCCTTTTCACACACCTGTCACTTTAACTGTTCTGAATCATGGGAAGTTCACAAGGACAGATGTGCTGGGCTGATGTGACGCGATGTCACCTCTTTCCAAAGATGTAACTCGATCTCTTACCAACAAAGCCATATCACTGCCTATGCCTTTCTGCCTGTCCTTTTGGTACAAAGTATATCCTTTGATGTTAAACTCCCAACTATGTGGCCATGTGTCAGTGATGCCCACAACATCATGACAACCAATCTCTAACTCTGCCATGAGTTCATCCATCTTATTCGAAATGCTACATGCATTTAAATACAGCACCTTCAGTCCTTTAGAATTTTATTTCTGTGGTACAATTTAACTCTTTGCTCTGTCTTCATTTCTACCCAATTATTGGGTTATCCTTCCTTACATTCATGTTATATCCATCATTTAGTTTTAAACCTGCTGGTTCATCCTCAGCTCTATCCTACTGATTCTCATCCTCTGCCATACTAGTTTAAACCATTCCCAACAGTTTGAGTAAATCTGCCTGCAAGAATATTGGTCCCTCTTGGATTCAAGTACAACCTGTCCTTTTTGTACAGGTCATTCCTGCTCTGGAAGAGGTTCCAATTATCCAGAAATCCGAATCCCTGTCCCCTGCTCAATTCTTCAGTCACGCACTTATCTGCCACCTCAGTCTATCCCTATCCTCACCGTCGCGTGACACAGGCAGCAATCCCAAGATTATACCCTTCTTGTCCTGCTTCTCAGCTTCCTTCCCAACTGCCTGCAACCTGTTTTCAGGACCTCCTCCATTTTTCTACCTATGTTGTTACTACTACCAATATGAATTACCTGCTGGGTTGCATTACATCCCATCACATGCTGCTGTGAAGGCCCAACAATGGATGTAATGGACATCCCTGGCCGATTACTTTAATGATTTGCCACATCATCTCAGCATTTCTTCAGAGTGACATCCTGTATAAAGAATCCAGTCTGCTGCATAAACATACTTCCTGGATGAATCTCACAAGAAAAGTCAGAATGATTTCTGTGTATATTATTTATACAAACATCCAGAAAAGTTTGATTGTATAGTTTGCTATGGTTGTGGAATTGAAGGCTTTTTTTTTAGGAAATCAGTGAGTGGCAGGGAAAGGAGAGTATGCACTCAAATTGACAATAGACAATGGACAATAGGTTGAGAAGTTGGCCATTCGGCCCTTCGAGCCAGCACCACCATTCACTGTGATCATGGCTGATCATCCACAATCAGTACCCTGTTCCTGCCTTCTCCCCATATCCCTTGACTCCACTATCTTTAAGAGCTCTATCTAACTCTTTCTTGAAAGCATCCAGAGAATTGGCCTCCACTGCCTTCTGAGGCAGAGCATTCCACAGATCCACAACTCTCTGGGTGAAAAAGTTTTTCCTCAACTCCGTTCTAAATGGCCTACCCCTTATTCTTAAAATGTGGCCTCTGGTTCTGGACTCCCCCAACATCAGGAACATGTTTCCTGCCTCTAGCGTGTCCAATCCCTTAATAATCTTATATGTTTCAATCAGATCCCCTCTCATCCTTCTAACTTCTAGTGTATGCAAGCCCAGTTGCTCCAATCTTTCAACATATGACAGTCCCGTCATCCTGGGAATTAACCTCGTGAATCTCCGCTGCACTCCTTCAAATAGCAAGAATGTCCTTCCTCAAATTTGGAGACCAAAACTGCACACAATACTCCAGGTGTGGTCTCACCAGGGCCCTGTACAACTGCAGAAGGATCTCTTTGCTCCCCTTGTTATGAAGGCCAACATGCCATTAGCTTTCTTCACTGCCTGCTGTACCTGCATGTTTACTTTCAGTAACTGATGAACAAGGACACCTAGATCTCATTGTACTTCCCCTTTTCCTAACTTGACACCATTCAGATGGTAATCTGCCTTCCTGTTCTTGCCACCAAAGTGGATAATCTTGCATTTATCCACAATAAACTGCATCTGCCATACATCTGCCCATTCACTCAACCTGTCCAAGTCACCCTGCATTCTCATAACATCCTCCTCCCATTTCACACTGCCACCCAGCTTTGTGTCATCTGCAAATTTGCTAATGTTACTTTTAATCCCTTCATCTAAATCATTAATGTGTATTGTAAATAGCTGCAGTCCCAGCACTGAGCCTTGTGGTACCCCACTAGTCACTGCCTGGCATTCTGAAAGGGGCCTATTAATCCCTGCTCTTTGTTTCCTGTCTGCCAACCAATTTACGATCCATGTCAGTACCCTACCCCCAATACCATGTGCTCCAATTTTGCCCACTAATCTCCTATATGGGACCTTATCAAAGGCTTTCTAAAAGTCCAGGTACACTACATCCGCTGGCTCTCCCTTGTCCATTTTCATAGTTACATCCTCAAAAAATTCCAGAAGATTAGCCAAGCATGATTTCCCCTTCGTAAATCCATGCTGACTCAGACCCAGTTACTGCTTTTTACTGCTATCCAAATGTGCCGCTATTTCATCTTTCATAATTGACTCCAGCATCTTCCCCACCACTGATGTCAGGATAACTGGTCTATAATTCCCTGTTTTCTCTCTCCCTCCTTTCTTAAAAATTGGGATAACATTAGCTACCCTCCAATCCACAGGAATGATCCTGAATCCATAGAACATTGGAAAATGATTACCAATGTGTCCATGATTTCTAGAGCCACCTCCTTAAGTACCCTGGGATGCAGACCATCAGGCTTTGGGGATCTATCAGCCTTCAGTCCCATCAGTCTATCCAACACCATTTTGTGCCTAATGTGAATTTCCTTCATTTCCTCCTTTACCCTAGGTCCTCTGGCCACTATTACTTCTGGGAGATTGTTTCTGTCTTCCCTAGTGAAGACAGATCTAAAGTACCTGTTCAGCTCGTCTGCCATTTCCTTGTTCCCCATAATAATTTCACCCATTTCTGTCTTCAAGGGCCCACCTTTGGTCTTAACTAATTTTTTCCTCTTCACATACCTAAAGAAGCTTTTACTATCCTCCTTTATATTCTTGGCTAGCTTACCTTCGTACCTCATCTTTTCTCCCCGTATTGCCTTTTTAGTTATCTTCTGTTGCTCTTTAAAAGTTTCCCAATCCTCTGCCTTCCCTCTCATCTTTGCTATGTTATATTTCTCTTTTATTTTAAATTGGCAGGAACTAAGCAATGGTGTTCACAAGGGTGGTATTGGGACCTCAATTATTTATCATATTTAATAATAATTTAGAAGATGGCATAGAATGTTATATTGCCATAAATATGCTAGAACATTAATGTACAGAAAGATAGTATTGTATTGAGTTTAATGGGTGGAAAACTAAAAGATTTGTTGGATCAAAGAGGTTTGAAAATTTACGGTAGGGTAGGTGAATGATCAATAGAATATCACAGGTGAGTACAAAGTTCAATCAAACTGGCAAATGGTATTCTAGTTTTTAGACAGTACCAGCAGGTGTGGTATTCCAGGAAGTAAAAGTTATTCTAAGCTTCTACAAAACTTTCCTTGGAAAGTAATGGAGTAATCTGAAAACTTCTGAGCACTACTTTTCAGAAAATATATATTTTACTTTAAGGAGATGTGGTGTAGATTTACCTGATTTACCTCTAGACTCGGTTAATGGTAGAACAAGCTCCAGATGCTAAATGTCTACTGCTGTTCTTAAGGTTTTTCCAGGTCTGAGTTCCTGAAAAAAAAACATTAGGCTCAGGCTGTATGATTCAAAAGGTTAAAGCAGTGTCTTTAAATATAATTAATTATTCATTTCTTCATTACATATAGTATCTCTGATCTCTGGATAACATTGTTAGAAAATATGGATAATGACATACAACATATTTTAAGAGGTGTAATAAAAGAAAAAGGTGCAATAAATGCAACAGTCTATAAAATATTAGCCTTCTTGGTACAATGGGATGAAATAAATTTAGCATCCACAGCTGGCACTACACACAATTCCCAAACTTATTACAACTATTCATATTAAAGCATACACAGGAATATTGTTATATCCATACCTGTCTAGCAACCCAGTTTATTTCAGTTTGGAGTCATATACTAGTAAATCCTGTCACATAAAGCTCACAAATAATTCACCCTCACTTATTAATTTCATTTGCTTAAATATGTATATAATCATTGCAACCTAGACAGGAACCACCCATTAGAGTATTAATAAACAGGAATGAGTTAATAGTGCATGAAGACGTTAAAGTGGAACAGTGGGAGTGTTGAATATTCCTTTCTTAAATCAGCTGTAAGTAATTACTGCATGGTATGTTTCTGACTATTATCTCAACAGATCAATTGGATGTGAAGAATGGCTAATCAGAGAAGACACAGAGGTATTTTTGGAATATTGCTGGGATTACAGGTAAATCAGTAATGTTTTAATTGCCATTTCAATCTGTTATGAAATCATTAATTTAGCTGAAACGATGCCAGCAGATATCACAGGGGTATTATCTGGGAGATAAAATTGTTACTATCAATTGAACTTTCAGCCAGTTTAAAAGCAGACCCTACCACAAGGGCTTCATTTCGTGTTAGCTGTAAGATTCTCCTTTACTTCTTACAATAGTTAATATGCATTCATATATGCAAGCATTACATTATGTAAACTAAGAACTGCTTCTCTGTTCTTGTCCATTTAATGGGTATGATGTTGGACCATAGAGAGACACCTTCTAATTTGTATTTATTCATGTTTTATTCCTGGCTACAGCAAAATTTCTGAATAATAATAATATGAAATTAGCATTAATCCATGTTATTTTGCCTTGATTTTACTTGATATTATTCACATGAGAAATTAGGCCATTTAAATTCCTAATTTATTATCTATCTTTTTCCTAATTTAACATCAATCTTCCAACATTGCTAATGTAAAAATAATGCATTGAATAGATGGTCTTTGCATTGAATAACCACGAGGGATTAAATATCTTACTTCAGCTTATTATCAGAACACACTGATGTGCAAATTTATTATGCAGTTCAAACCAGAGTAAGCATCCTAATGTGATTTTAAGGAAGAAATCAAGTTGAAATCTGGAACATTCATTAAGTTATATTTATCGTGCAAATTGATTTATCAAGTTCTGTTTGAAATTTAACCTCGTCAAAAGTGTAGAATGTATTTTAAAGATCATTGTGCTTAGCAGATTTAAATTTGTCTTGATAGTGAATCTTAAGCACAGGGCTTTAATTAACTGACAACTAACAGTTGATGTAACTGTGATTAAACTATAATTTAAGATATTCCTATTGTATTGAATAGACAAACCGTTGCTGGTTGATATGTATTAAGATCCAAATGTGAAAGTGGTGTTGACAAGCGAGTTTATTCCAGTATTTTGATTACATGGGCCAAGCTTTTCAACAGAGGCCACTGACCCATAAGCCAGCTCTTTCTTTTCACATCTATCCACCAAAGTCATGGACCCTTCTACAGCCTGGCATAGTCATATTGGAGGCAATGACATCCATAGTTAGGAAAATTCACAGGAACATGATGTGGACCATCTGCTGGGGCTCCACAAGTCAACTCATTTGAATCCTGTATTCACTGCAATTCAGAGGAATGAATGGTGACCCAATTGAAACCTATTGAATGGTGAAAGGCCTTGATAGAGTAGATGTGAAGAAGATGTTTCCAGTGATGGGAGTGTCTAAGACCAGAAGACACAGCCTCAGAATAGAGGGGCATGCTTTTAGAACAGAGATGAGGAGGAATTTCTTCAGCCAGGGTGTGGTAAATTTGTAGAATTCTTTGCCACAGGCAGCTGTGGAAGCCAAGTCTGTATGCATATTTAAGGCAGAGGTTGATAGATGCTTGATTGTTTAGGGGGAGCATGAAAGGATACAGGGAGAAGGCAGGAGATTGGGGCAGAGAGGCAAAACTAATCAGCCATGATGAAATGGAGGAGCAGACTCAATGGGCCAAATGGTCTAATTCTGCTCCTGTATCTTATGGTCTTATGGAATTCTTTGACTGGCTGAATATCTTATGTGGTTAATAGTAATGCAGGTTTTTAATGTCCTTTATTTCAGTGTATCCTCAAACAATTTAGAATGATTTAGCTGTGCCTGACTTCACCTCAGTCAGCAGTCATTCAAAAACCAGCAGGAACATTGAGCTAGGCAGTGACTCCATGGTAACATGTTACCATGTAAGAAGTGCATGATTGTGTTCCAAGGATCAATTTTATGTAAGAGTTACTACAAGAGATGTGAACAAGAGTCTTTGAAATTGTATTTAAAGGAAAATAATAGTTGGTAATAACTGAAATATGTTGTTTGCATTTCTGCAAATGTATACTGTAAAAGCAAAAATATGCATGAAGTCAAGTTAAAGTCCACTGCAGTCAGAAATAAAAGGATTCATAATGGGGAAGAAAACAGCAGCACAATTTAATAAACATTACCAAATATTACCAAAGTCCCCTTGGTTTAGAACCAAGAATTATGTGATAAGTGAAAGGAAATTAGTAACAAAAGAATACTAAAGAAACAAATGACTGAAAGCTAGTAAATCCTCTGATTGATAACTTGCATCCCAGAGAATGAAATGACATAGGTATGAATATAATGGATGTATTGATTATCATTTTCCAGAGTTCTGTAACTAATGGAGTAGTCCCACAATATAGGGTGCAAAATATAATCAATATAAGGTGAGAGGGGGAGAGGGGAGAGGGGGTGGAGGGAGAGGGAGAGAGGAGGGGAGAGGGAGAGAGGAGGGGAGAGGGGAGAAGGAGTGAAGAAAGGGAGAGGAAGGAGGTAGAGGGGAGAAGGAGAGAGGAAAGGGAGAGGGAAGAGGGAGAGGAAGGGGAGAGGAAGAGGGAGAGAAGGGAGGAGAGAGAAAAGAGGGAGAGGGGAAAGGGAAAGGAAAGAGGGAGGGGAAAGGGAAAGGAAAGAGGGAGGGGAAAGGGAAAGGAAAGAGGGAGAGGAAGAGGGGAGAGGGGAGACAGAGAAGCATAGGTAGGGGAGAAGAGAGCTAATAATTGTCAGCCTAGAAATGTAGTGTGTAAAATGCTGGAGACTGTTATAAAGGATGAAGTAACAATATAACCAGATTCTTAGAAAATATTAATGACATTAGAAAAATTTATTATGGTTTTCAGAAAGAGAAATCATGTTTGACAAATTTATTGAAATTTTAAGAGTAATCATCTGATAGAATAGTTGAGAGAGTACTTGTCGATGTGTTGTATTTAGATTTTCAGAAAGCTTTTGACAAAATTATACAGAAAATTATTTCAAAATCTATTGACAAAATTTTATATTATCAAAAATAGCATGGGTTGAAAACCAGTTCAGGAAGAGGAGACTGAAAATTGGAATAAAATAAACCTTATTTGGGTAACAGGCCTTAATTGGTAGGATTGGTCTTTGGAACAATACAATATAGCATGGATTTGGATTCGGGAACCAAGTGTAATATCTTGAATTTTGGCAACTACACAAAAATGGTGGTATATAAAGTGAAGGGAGGATACACATGTCTTCAATGCATTTTAGGCAGATTGTATGAGTAGATATAAACATGGCAGGTAATCATAAATATGGATAAATGTGAAATTATTGATTGGTAGAAAGAACAGAAAGTGTTCAGCTGGGAAGTACTTACTTAAGCCCATCACCCCTGCTGAGGCACAGGTGGCCGATAGCACTTCAGAGTTCCTGTCCTGAGCCACTCTGTCAAGTTGTCCCAGGTGTAACATATCTTCTAGATCCCCTCGCTCCCAGGAATGAGGTCTTTGGAACTTCTGCTGGCATTTCTGTAACTCTTGGTTTTGACAGAGTAGGGTCGCTGGCACTATGCCCAACCCTCCTCCCTTCTCCGCTTGGCTTGGCGAAGTTTAGGCTGGGAAGTGCTGAGACTGTATAAGAGACTCAGGTGCTCTTATACAACTGCCACTGAATGCAAACGTACATTGAGTAGTTAAGGAAACAATTGTTATTTTAACTCTTAAAGGAAAGAGGATTTGAGTACAGGACCAATGATGTCTTGCTATAATTATATATTATCTTGGGGAGACCACATTTGTTTCATGCACAGCTTTGATTTCCTCACCACAGAAAGGATAGAGTTTCCATAGAGGAAATGCAGCAAAGCTTACCAGCTTGATTACTAAAATGGTGAAATTGTCATAGACACAGAAACTAAGTCAACTAGGTTTGCATTCACAAGAGCTGACAATAATGAAAGGAGATCAACTAAATCTTACAGCATACTGACAGAACTAGACAGTCTAGATGCAAAGAAGGTGCTTCTCCCACTGGGGGGTGTCCAGAAAAAGAATTAATTCTCTCAGCTCGTGGTAAGACTTTTAAGACTGTGACGAGGAAAATTTCTTTACCAAGAGAGTAGAGGACTCACAGAATTCCCTTCCACTGAAAGCTGTAGAGTGCAGGTCGCTGAATACATTTATGAAGAAGATGGACAAGAAACTGCGGAGAGTTGTAGATGCTGCTTATCACATCACGAACACAAGCTTCCCACCCATGGATTCTTTCTACACTTCTCATTGCCTTAGTAAAGCAGCCAGCCTAATCAATGGCCCCCTACCACACTGGATGTTCTCTCTTCTCCCCCCTCTCATTGGTCAGCAGTTAGAAAAGCTTAAAAAGACAGCTTCTATCGCACTGTTATTAAACCATTAAATGCTTCAGTGGTACATTAAGCACAAAATGCTGGAGAAACTCAGCAGGCCAGGCAGCATCTATGGAAAAGAATAAACAGTTAACCTTTTCAGGCCAAGACCCTTCATCAGGACTGGCTGGCCTGCTGAGTTCCTCCAGCATTGTGCGTGTGTTGCTTTGGATTTTCCAGCATCTCCAGATGTTCTCATGTCTGCAGTATAATAGGATAGCCTATTGACTTTACAATCTTACCTCGTAATAAGCTTACACATTGCTATCTACCTGCACTGCACTTTCTCTGTAACTGTAACTGTCTATTCTACACTCTGTCATTGTTTTACATTGTACTACCTCAGTGAGCTGTTGTAACAAATTGATCAGTATGAAAGCCATGCAAGACATGTTTTCCCCTCTCCCTTGGTACATTTGACAATAATAAACCAATTTACCAATTTACATCCAAAATAACCAATTTAACAATTGAAGTTATTGTTAAACTCCAAACCTATATACTGTATGTTCCATCACCCTGCATTCTTTGCCTTTGATTTACACCCATTGAACGAGCAAAATTTTGTTGAATTTGCTCTTGATTATTTTTGCTCTTGTTTCTTCATACAGGTTGGCGCACTATTTCTGTACCACCATTGATGCATACCCTTCCACATCTAAATTTCAAACATTGTTCCAATAGAAATGAGCAACCTAACTGACCAGTGAGAAGGAAGTTTCCAAATCAAACAATAGCAGAAAATCCTGAAAATCCCCAGGCCTGGCAGCATCTACAAACAAAGAAACACAATTAACTTTTCTGCTCCTTGACCTTTCACTGGTTTTCTAATTTCATCTCCTAACCATTGGCTCTATTTTGTTCTCCTTAGGTGTTGTCTGATCTGTTGAATATTTCCAGTATTTAGTGAATCTGCAGTATTTTGCTTTAATATTCAAATGAACCATGTTCGAGAAACAGGATTGTGGTTTTATCAATGTACCCATGGCTCCGGTTATATATTGGGCAAACTCCCAGTGGTAGTTGGACATTTGACAAAACAGCCTTATTTTTTGTGAACATGTGCCCTAAATATTAAACTAATTTCACTTATTATAAGAGTTCTGGCCTATCAAATTAACAATAAACTCTTCTAAATATCCAGTTGTCCATAGTTGGGAAGAATTGTGGTTAACCACATTCTAAATGACCCAATGCTGACAATCACTGACTACTTGCAGTAATATTGAGAGAACATTCAATCAGATTCAGGATTAATATTATGGGCATATATGATGACATTTGTCGTTTTGCGGCAGCAGTACATTGCAATACATGATAATAAAAACTATGCATTCCAATAAGTATATATAAAAAAGAATCTTAAATTAAATAAGTATTGCAAAAAGAGAGAGGAAGTACTGAGGCAGTGGGTTCATTGTTCGTTCAAAAATCTGATGGCAGAAGGGAAGAAGCTGTTCCTGAATGTTGAGTGTGTGTCTTCAGGTTCCTGTACCTCCTCCTTGATGGTGGCTGTTATATTTGTTCTTCTATGAGAAGAGGGCATATCTTGGCTGATGGGAGTCCTTAATGATGGATGATTGCCTTTTTGAGGCATTGCCTTTTGAAGGTACCCTGTTTGCTGGGAAGCTGGTGCCCATGATGATGCTGGCAGAGCTTATAACTTTCTGCAGCTTTTTCCAATCCCTCATACTATTTGGCGATGCAACCAGTCAGAATGCTCTCCATGGTATATCTATAGAAATTTGCGAGTGTCTTTGGTGGTATACCAAGCGTCCTCAAACTCCTAATGAAATATAGCCGCTGTTGTGCTTTCTTTGTAATTGCATCAACATGTTGGGCCCAGGATAGATTCTGAGATGTTGACACCCAGGAACTTGAAACTGCTCACCCTTTCCACTCTTGATGCCTCAATGAGGACTGTTGTGTGTTCCCTCTACTTTCCCTTCCTGAGGTGCACAATCAGTTCCAAGCCAATGCCAATCATACTGACATGGAGTGCAAAGTTATTGCTACGACACCACCCGAACAGCTAATCTATCTTGCTCTTGTATCCCTCCTCATCACCAGCTGAGATTCTGCCAACAATAGTTGCATCACCAGCAAAATTTATAGATGCTGTTTGAGCTGTACCTAGCCACACAATTGTGGGCATAGAGAGAGCACTAAGCATACATTTCTCAGGTGCATCAGTGTTCCTTGTCAGTAAGGAGACGATGTTATTTCTGATCGGCACAGACCAAGGTTTCCTGGTGAGGAAGTCAAGGATCTATTGGCAGAGGGAGGTTCAGAGGCCTTGGTTTTGGAGCTTGTTGATTAGAACTGAGGGTGTGATTGAGTTGAGCTGTAATGAATAAACAGCAGCCTGACGTAGGTATTAGGTATTAATTGATAGGTATTGGAAGAGATTAGTCCACAACAACAACACACAACTCAGTACATCATCTGGTGCAGCTAAATGAGTGGGTTTTTATGTTCTGAGTAAGACAGATTTGATACTCAAGCCAAACCCACACACAGTACCTCTCTTGAAATTTAACATAAGAGGTGAGTTATATAGAGTACCATTCTGAAGCAGAGCAAGGGCTGTACAGAACCAGATCAGTAGTGGCTTTGCTGTGTTTGATATACAAGATTGATTAACCTTCTCTTGATTATTCTTATCATATTAAAACACAAAGAGGTGAAGGAGAAAAGAAACTTATGTTTTACAATTCAGGCATCAGAACATTAAAAAAAGCAAAAAATTAGGACTTTCAGGCCACCTAGTTATCTCAATCTAGACACCTAAGCATGAAATGCTTCTGAAAAGTCCATAACATTTTCAATTCCATTACCTTACACAATAAACAATGTGTAAGTTGTGATACTCCATTGAAAATGGAAGTATTTATAAGATTCATATTCATATACATTTCTATGAACATTACAAATCAGATATTGGTCTCTCACACAGCCAACAGGATAAAATTACCACTTTCTCTGCTGCTTGTTTGCAAAGGTCCTACACCCTTTCAACATCGGCACTGCAATGCTCATTGTCTTCCATTCTGAGACCATTTTTACTGCCACCCTGACAACATTTATTCTATTTGTGATGAGAAAAATCTACTGTTGCAGTGAGGTTGCTGCTCTCAAGTTGAGGTTTACTCAAGTTGTTGGGTACAAATGATTTGTCACTGGCTTAAAGTACTTGATAATGAAGCTGTGTGCTTAAAATAAAAACAAATTCATTCTGATCCTTTGTACTTCTCAAGTGTATTATTCAGCAATGTGGTAACTGGTCAAGTACAATGCATCCTTCCTTTTACAGACGGGACAGACATGGGCAACTTTTGCATTTTTGGATAAGTGGCAGTATTGAAGATATATGGGAATAGCTTGCTAAACCATGGCTCCTTTGGTATTATAGCTGAGTCTGTCTGGGCCGATAGCCTTTTCGGAGTCCAGGGCACTCGGTGAATTTTACTATCCTATCAAGTAAAAGGAACCGATGGAAGGCTGGTTTGTAAAGTTGAGTCCTCAGGAGAAGGCTGGGAGCAATCATTTGCTTGGCCATTCATAGTTCCAACAGTTCAGAATTCGTAATGGTTGCTGTCAGCACTGAGGATGGGGTGTTATTTGTCCATTAGTGAGCGCATGAGGCACTGGGGTTGCTTGCCTCTATCTGTTTTATGCTGCTTTTACAAATGAGTGCATACTATAGGTATCCTATTCTATGTCTTCACTAAGCAGGCACCTCATTCCCATGGTGTTTCTGCCTGGTACTTTTGCTGGCATGCTTTTCTGAGCTCCCTTAGTGCCTTGTAATGTTTAGAAGATTGGATGTGCTAGGCCAAGAGAGTTGCTCAACAATCCTACTGCTGCGAATTTCCTGCCGCACTTTGATGACGCCAAATTTTGAGTTAATCAAGACTGCAGTTGCTGGTATCTGAAGTAAAAGACTTACTGCTGGAGGAACTCAGCAGGACAAGATGTCGACCCCCAAAAAATAGACCACACTGTTGCCTCCACTGGTGCTGTCTGACCAGATTTCCTCCAGCGGGTGACTTTTTGCTCTGTTCCGAATTTGCCTTTTTAGCATAGTAATGGTGGCACACAACGTACTGAGAGAGATCTTCTGCAGCAAGGTGGGACTTGACTTTATCATCACAAAGACTGTGTGCAGGTCATGTTTACAACAGGTTAATTGAAAAAAGGTAGTAAATGATAAATTTCCCAGTTTTGTTTTCTGTATCACATGTTTCAGACTCAGTCGGAAAATGGCATTCTTCCCTTCAGGATGCAGTCATCCTAGCTATTGATCATGCTGTCAATCCCAGTAGGATTCACAAACTGTGTACCTGATACCTTCAGTCCTTCTTCCATGAAATTCAGCATGGAAACATTCCACAGGGTTCAATGCTTGGAAATGGAGATCATCTATCTGCATTAGTGGGAAATTGGTTAAAAAGAAAAGGAGGATTATAATGAATAGTAATCCTTTTGGTAAATGCCGGAGATATGTATTGGTTTTGAAGCATCTCCGTACATCTCAATACATACATCATTGGTTAGGTTTGCTGAAGAAGAAAGTGACTTCTCTGCTTGAGAGTGAGGAAGAGACTTCTCTGGAAGAGAGGAAATTACTCTTAATAACACACTGGGAGTAATGAGCTATAATTCTGTTTTTTGTTAACAGTAAGGTAAATGGGACAATAAATAGTGAGGTGAGTGCAGAATATTGCAAAAAATGAACTTGATGGTTGGGTAAAAACATGGCAAATGGAGTTAATGACGGAAAGCATGAAGTCTTTCACTTTGAACTTCAGGAAGGCAGGTCAGTAAGAGGGGGAAATCTAAAAACTATGGATGACAAAATGAGTTAGAAGCTGTTCTGACAGCAGGTGGATATGTACAAAGAGAGATTAAAAAGATGATAGGAAAGTTGGCCAATACCTCATTAGTTCTGAAATACAAGCGTTGGCAATAATTTTCCAAAAGAATATAGCCCATTGTACAAATGCCTTAATCAAAGCAGATAATGTCATACTAACTCAAATATCATTAGTTTGGTTATATACCACTCAAAGTTACTGTGCCCTGGCTTCAAATGGAAAGTAAAATCAGGCTACTATACCTCAGGATCCTACACACATGTTAAAGTCTGAATATCCTTATTAGCTTTCTTCATACACAAACTCTCCCATTTACTTCTATGATAACTTTACACCAACATCTTTTCCTCTTAGAAATATATTCCTTCTTTATTGCGCTTCACTCCAGTGATCTGAGGTGACCTTGTAGACTTTAGACCCAAGGCTGCAACATTAATCACTCTCTAATCAGCTAGAACCACATAATAAAAACCTCAGAATTCATTCATGGCCCATTCATTCAAAACTGTGAATCAAAAGCTTTGGTATCATCTTACTTTATCAACACACTGCTCTGACCTTTTGTTTCCCCTCCAAACATTCAGTCACCATCACATGGTTTTACACGTAGAGGAGAAGCAAATCACATAAAATAGTATTTGCTGCTCCATTCCAAGTCCCCTCTTCTGTAGATTTTCCTCTCATATTACTTTTTCTTGTTCACCCCAAGCAGATATACTTCCACTTTAAACCAGCAGATCTCTCTCATGACATGTTGATGCTATTCCCTGACTACTTGGCTGGTGGTGTGTTAATTTGTCTGCGTTTGGAGATTTCACATGGAATGTTGCTTACTCCAGTGAGCTCTGATCCAACAACTATGTGAACTCGGAATGAGTGATCTGGGATTACACTGCCCACCTGTCTGCTCATTTTTTTTAAAAACCTGCTATATACTGCTAGCTTCACAGTGCCACATACATGTGTACTGTCATTGTTATGTTAGTGTGTTGTACGGTCTGTCAGTGTTTTGTTTTTGTATGGGGGGGAGATTCTTATTTCACTAGTTAAACAAGATTCATTAATGTAGAGAGCTTAATTTCAAATGAATACTCTCAAATTGGAATACCCAGCAACCATGGAAAGAGAAACAGAGTTAATGTTTCAGTTCAAAAGTACTGTACTTCACAATACTCTGTAGATCCTTCCTGCTGACAAAGTGTCTCCAACCTAAAGCATTAGCACTGTTTTGCCTTCCACAGCCCTATGTCTGACCTGCTGGGTGTTTCCAGCATGTTCTGTTTTTATTTTAGACTTCCTGTGCCTGCAGTTTCTGGATTTTCAGTTTGGAAGCCATTGATTGGCTGCCAGTGGCCCACCTTTTGGCAGGGTGTTGCAGCTGGGTAGAATAAGCCCTGACCTTTGCTATGGACTAACACAACCAATTCTGCTAATGTACAAGTCTGCAGCTTGAAAGAACAGTGGAAGGTGCTGGAAATACATGCAGTCAGGTGGTACCCCTGGAGAGACAAACAGATTTAATGCTTCAGGTTTATAACTTTTTGTCAGAACTTTTATCCAGAGCTTGCCTCTTGGGTGCAGTACTTCTAATTCCCTGATAGGTCATGCTGACCAGAGTGATTGAATTTGCACTCTGCACAATCGTTGAAAAAGTGCTGTCAGCCCCTTGGGGTCCTAATCTATTTAGAAATACAGGATGAAAATATTGGCTAGTTTTTTTTCTTTTACCTGATCTGACCACATAATAAAGCCCCATTCAAGGAGGGAATGAGGTAGTACTGTCACAGTGGGGTGCTGGTAACAGACCCAAATGCAAGACACAGACACTGAAGTACAAGGAACAGGACTTGACTAGAGTAGGGACGTGACAGGATTCAGACCAGGAGCAGGGACAAGAACGCAGACTTGGGCTAGGGAAAGCAGGACCAGGACTAGAAACCATGGACTAGGAGGCAAGACTTCGACTCTGAGCCCAAGACTGGACAAGGACCCAGAACCTGGGTCCTGCCTCGGGCTCGGACCCCAGAACCAGGCAAGGACATGACATGGCTTCAGGACAGGACGTGGCTGGAGTCTTTGCTCTTGAGGCTTGAAGCTGGTGCCTTGGGTCTTGAGCTTGGCTGCAGGCTGGGACTTTGGGTCTTGAGGCTTGGAGGCTGGGGCTTGTGTTCTCAGAGCTTAGCTTGGGATCCTCGAGGCTTGTGTTCTTGGAGCTTGGCTTGGGATCTTCGAGGCTTGTGTTCTTGGAGCTTCTCCTGGGCAGGGCGTGGAACTTCACCCGATGGAGGCAAGGACGGGGAGGGACAGAACCAACCGCAGGGTAACTGCAAACAGCCTGCTTACCTGACGGAGGCAAGGGACAGGGAGGGACAGAACCAACTGCACGGTATCTGCAAACGGCCTGCTTACACCATGGAGGCAAGGGACAGGAAGGGACAGAACAAACCACGGGGTAACGGCAATTACAGCCTGGCTTACCCAACAGAGGCAAGGACAGGAAAGGAGCTCAATCCAGGGTGGCTCTCAGTCTTGGGGCAGCCAACAACCTTGGCTGGCTACAGAAACAGCCAAATCCATACCACAATGACTGCTCTGATAAGTGGCAACATGGCTCCATGAAGCAGTGGTCCTCCAACCAGGCCTAGAGATCACGAATGGTTTCACTAGCCTTCCATCAGCGTGTTGCTCCCAGGGGGACTGACAAGACAAACCAGCCACCCACACCCAACTCTAAGGCTACTTATATTCCAAGCCCCAAGATGGGAATCGGGTGCCTATGATTAACTCAAACAAGGGACAGCTGGAAGACCCGGAGTCCTAAGTCCATGGACTGGACCGTGAACCGGAATGTGGACTCATGGACCGGACCATGACAAGTACATTTTCAGGAGTGATATTAACTCCCCAGATTTCATTGTTTTACATTATATAATCAGTTTCAGTCATTGTCTTTGTTGTTTCCTGCCCGTTATCTCTATTATGGCACTCACTTTTATTTCCTAAGTCTCCTAAAGTCTGATGTTCCTGGAATCAGAAGAGACTACAGGTGCTGAAATCTGACGCAAGACTGCTGGAGGAGCTCAGTGAGTCAGACAGCATCTGTGCAGGAAAATAATCAACAAATGTTTTGGGTTAAGACTAGGAATATCAGATTCCCTTTCACAGATATGAGAGATAGATTAAACATTTGCTTTATTTGTCAAATGTACACAGAAACTTGGAAACGTATACTGAGATGTTTCATTTGCTTCTTCATTTTTGCAATGTGCTGGGGCAGCCCACAAATATTGCCATGCTTTTGATGCTAACATAGCATACCCACAGCTCATTAACCCTAACCGTATGCCTTTTGAATGTGGGAGGAAACTGGAGCACCCGGAGAAAACCCAAGCGGTGATGGAAAGAACATACAAACTCCTTATAGGGGAATTGAACTCTAATCAGTAATCGCTAGCACAGTAAAACAATTCTGCTAACTGCTGCACTAGTCTACCACCATGACGGACCCCCTGAGTTCCACTGGCAACTTTTTTTTTGCTCCAGTATTCATGGACCCTGGAATAACCTGGCTCCTTTTTTTTTGCTCCAGTATTCATGGATCCTGGAATAACCTGGCTCGTTTTTGAGACCAAAGCCTAAAGTGCCAGGGGAATGAGACTATTTCACTGCTGATTACATTTATGTGCTATTTTATAGCTGACGAGATGTAACGGGTGGAATACCTGTCTGACTAACTTCAGCATACACGGAATGCACAAGAAGAGCTTTATTTTTGTCTGCATAACGGGAAAGCCCCTGGTCCATTATATGTTGCCTGCCATAGTTGAGTCAGTTCTAAGACTTGCTCTACACTCAGTGATACTGCAGGATTTCCAGCACATTGTGCACTCTTTAGGTAAATGTTTAGCGATCTATGTACTGAGGAAATGTTGGCCTGTGTTCAAGCCTTTAACAGCCATAATAATATAAAAGCAGGAGTAAATGTGTGTGTGAGTGTAGAAACACCATAAAAGCATGATGCTGCAGTATAATTCTCCATGTGTCAGTAGGTACTGACTGAAGCAGGCAGTATAACAGGCCTTGCTTAGTAAATCCATCACTCCAGGTGGCACCAGAAGTATTTCTTCCCTTAGATTTTCTTCTCATCTCCTGAAAGCACTGTTTCATGCTGGAATAAGTCTCAAAGTACCCAGCAATCCCGGCAACATGCTCAAGAGTCACTACAATGGGAAGCAATGAGCTGTTTTGCTATGAGAAATGTTATAGTAAACTCAACCGCATCCTCATCTGACATCCAGATTCAGGTTGTATCCAGTGGAAATCCAAGCAGTCATCAAGCCTGCAGTTCTCCAACCTCATGCCCCACCTCCCTCATGCAAGGTCAGCGGTACTAATTTTTACCGTGTCTTCTGCTGAGCTGGCTGAGAGTGACTGACTTTTACAAAAGCACATCCCTCACACTGGATTTTCCCGCCTACACTATGGGGTAACATTTCTGTTTATTACAGTACAGTATGTTCGAAATCAGTTGAGCACACGCAAAGGAGTGCAGTATCTTAGATGGAAGTTATCTTCAGCTTAACTGAGGATTCCCTAACTTTCTGTACTGATTTAAAGGGCATCATGCCAGTAGCAGTTTTCGTGTACAGAATTGCACAGGCCCCCAGTTCGCATAGATCACTATGCACACAAACTACTGACAGTGCTCACTTTTCAACCATATTAGTGATGTCTAAAAATTCCATTATTTTTAAACCAAAACATAATTTAATAGATTACTTTTCAAACTGCTACCTGATTGCAACACACACAAAAAGCTGGAGGAGCTCAGCAAGTCAGGCAGCATCTATGGAAATGAATAAAGAGAAAACGTTTCCTCTTCAGGACTGGAAAGGAAGGAGGAAGACATCAGACTTGCTTTCATCAATGTGCATAAGAGATTGACCAGAAACTTAGAGAAAATAAAACCCCGATCAGAGCTGGTGCAATTTATTCCCAAGTCCCTCTTGCACTAAATTGAAAACCCTATCCCTGCAAGTGTAATTCCGAGGTACTGTGATGGACTTCGTGGAACTGTAACACAGCAGTATTTCTTTGGCTGCCTGTGAAACACCCAGGCTTTGGAAATGGAAGACAAGAACAAGCTGGGTGAGAAGCAGTAGGGCAACCCACTGCTTTCAGTTTTACAATATGACATTGCCAAATCAAAACTTTGCTTTGTTAATCTCTATCAATTCTTTTTTCATTTATTTAGAGATACAGTGCAAAGCAGGTCCTTCCAGCCCGACAAGCCACGTCACCCAGCATCCCAACTATTTCAATCTAGCCTAATCGCAGGACAATTTACAACAACCAATTAACCTGATACGTGGGAGTAAATCAGAGCACCCAGAGGAAACCCATGCACTCATGGGAAGGACGTACAGAGTCTGTCAGAATTGTTCTCCAAACTCCAATGCCCTGAGCTGTAATAGCATTGCTCTATGTCAGTTAAATAGCTGCTTCCTTAACATCCTTTGCTGGTAGATGATTTCTAATAACTTAGAGGCTGGGGGACACAATGATGTATTAAAAATGACTACAACAGTCATAAACACCAACATATTGCATTGGAAAGCAGGCATGGTATTTCCTTTTGGAAAATCTGTTGCTTGCTTAGCTTACGCATATTGTTTAAATCTGGAACTAGTTTTGTAAATGTTATACAGACATTCAGGAATTACAGGGTGTCTTATACTGCACGGAGTGTGATCAATGATGAATCAATAATTAATATTCTTAAAGCTTTCTCTTCTGTTATTCTCTCCATTTCTCAGAATCCTGACGTGCATTCTGAAATCATTCATGTAATCCTATTGGACTACTGAAGCACTGGCTGCAATAAAATATTATTAAACATGGCAGAGCTAAGTAGAAGGTTATTTAATTAACAAATCTTCAATTGCATTTCTTTTAGTGAACTAACTGTATTAGCCAGTGGTTAGAATGCTGATTTGCCAGGTAATCTAGTGCTACTAATATTTATACAGTATCCAGTAGATTTAGTTGTGCCTTTGATCTATTTGCATATTGTTTCTATGCTGTGGGTTTCGGAGCTCCAGATGAAGTGTGGCTGAGAAATAACAGAAACACTAAAACTCAGGAGGCAAATCACACGTTTTTAAGTGCACAATCTTTTTGGTTCTTTGTTTCTCGAATACTTTGGCAAACAAGCAACGATCTAGATTTGACTCAGTTTTAAATTATTACTTGTTACATACACATTAGCCCTCTCGAAAAGTGCCATTAACACCAAGCATCACAGTAATAACAACGTTCCCTCTGCATGTTTCTACATGAGATCATGCAAGTCTGTACCTATTGATATTTTGGTTTGCCTCACAATATCACAAGGGCCTCACAGACAAACTGTTCCAGCCTCGGGTGAAGGCAGACAAAAGATTTTACTCCAAGGGTGTGAATATCATATTTTCAGTATTCAGCCAAGTGATATTTTAGTCAAGTGAAAATATAATAAATAAAAGAGTAATCAACTGGCATGGTGTGCAGTGATCATCAGCCAATCAGGAATGAAATTTTGTTTGCAATATTAGTACATAAATATTTAATACTTTCAGCACACTTATTCAGCCTCTCGTTTTAGCAGCAGTATTAACCTGTCCAGAATAAACAACTTAATATCTTATTTGCAGGAATAGATGGAAAGTTATTGTTATTGGGCTGAATCATGCTCATTTGCAGCCCTCTCTCTTTCAGTTGGTCAATATCTGACAGGCACCAACATTGCATGTGTATGAAATATCCCTGAATCTGACCTCCCATTCTGTTGCTGAGCCTGCTAGAAGAGTATTAATGTTACAGCTATACTTTGCAACAAACTCTTTAGTTTTACCATAAGAAGACCCTATTTGAATGGAAATCAGAAAGCCTGCGGAATAAAAAAAAACAATGCAGCTTAGTGTCTGGGTTACTTTACTGTAGATCAGTGTTTTTAATTCCTTAATTTACAAAAGGGACATATTCACAGAAAATGTTTTGTTATATGAAATTTTGTAAGTAGAAACAGTGGGGAAATGCATTATTGACATTTTAGTGTGGGAATAAACAAAGACATTTGTTAAAGCAGGTAATGACACATATCCCAAAGAGTCAATAATTTTTACTGATAATTCATAAGAGCATTCAATGAATGAGGAAATTTGCTATTGGTATTTTAACATTTTTATAATCAAATATATATTTTTATTTCTTAATCATTTATTCATGAAATTAGTTAAAGCTATTGGGGTTTTAAATGCCTGAATGTAAAGACTGCATCCCCCTTGGAACTTGCTGCACCTGACAGAGAGGAGGCTGAGACAGTCAGCCTTGCTCTGTCACCACATCTTAATAAAAGTGAGTCTGGGTGAGAGAGCACCACAGTCAGTGAGTCAGTGGGCATGGGTTATGCCACTCTCTTAAACAATAGGGTACTTCCTGGGGTTTTTTGTGGCTAAATGGTCATAATATAAGTATGGCATATTTGAGGAACAAATTCAACTTTTACTTATAGGCAGAATTGCAATTCAAGTATCTCCCACTAATTTTATTTTCAAGGATCTCAGCACTTAACTGTTCCAATAGCAACTTAATGCTGTTTTATACACTCAGTGGCTACTTTATTAGGTACACTTGCATGCCTGCTCGTTAATGCAAATATTTAATCAGGCAATCATGTGGCAGCAACTCAATGCATTGAAGCATGTAGATATGGTCAAGAGGTTCAGTTGTTTTTCAGACCAAACATAAGAATGGGGAGAAAGGTGATCTAGCAACACACCTTAAAGTTGTTGGTGAACGCAGCAGACCAGGCAGCATCTCTAGGAAGAGGTACAGTCGACGTTTTGGGCCGAGACCCTTCGTCAGGACCGCGCCCGAAACGTCAACTCTACCTCTTTCTAGAGATGCTGCCTGGCCTGCTGTGCTCACCAGCAACTTTAAGGTGTGTTGCTTGAAATTCCAGCATCTGCAGATTTCCTTGTGTTTGCGTTTTTAGAAATGTGATCCAAGTGACTTTGACCATGGAATGATACTTGGTGCCGGGCGGGTTTTTTTGAGTATCTCAGACACTGCTGATCTCCTGGGATTTTCATGCACTACAGATGTTAGAGAGGCTGGTGCGAAAAACAAAAAAAGGGGATATCCAATGAGCAGCAGATCTGTGGGCAAAAAAGCCTTGTCAGTGACAGAACTCAGATTGGATCAAGCTGACAAGTGACAGTAACAGTATCTCAAATATCCACAAGTTACAACAGTGGTTTGCGGAAGAGCATCTCTGAACGCACAACATGCTTAACCTTGAAGGGGTTGGGCTATCAGAAGGTACCTAATAAAGTGGCCACTGTAGCACAGGTAAAGAGATCAAGGTGCTCACAGAAGTGTGGTCAGGCAAGAACTGAATGTTGAGACAAAACATAGAAATATTGGGTGTGATGGATAAACACTTGGTGTGAGCTTTGAAGGAGATGGAGTGATTGGATATTAAGATAATTAGTTTGCTCCTTGAGTCCTCCATAGATGAAAACATTGAGAGCATTGATGGTTTGAAAGGATGGGAATGTACACAAATGGCTGGAGCCAGAAAGCTGAGGTTGTGGGGTGGCATAGATTACAGAGGAGGCTAAAGCAACAGACAGTTTAGCCACAAGGTTGAGAATTTCATTAGGTCCTGCCTTGTGGAATAGATGTCAATGGTAGGTATGGAGAATAACAGTGAATGATGAGCAGGACTCATTTTGGATCAAATGTGAGCGATACCAGTTTTGTAATGAAGTTAACAGATAATCCAAGAGAATATTGTTGATAAAGGGATGGATGACGGTTATTGCAGGAACTATGTTGAGAGAAGAGCAATGGCCAGAGTCCCAATAGCATTTCTTGGTTATGGACAGCCTGCTGCAGTCTTCAAAATGGCCAAGAAGGAAAATTAAATCAGTGGGATGGATATAGAGTTTGTGGAAGCACCTAGGTGGAGAAGAGGAGTAAGTCATGCCAGAAGCATGTAAGATCGGAGGTAAATGTATGAATTATTGGAAAGGAAGCCACTGCTGGATGTGCTCTAATTTTAATTAGATAGACAATAGATTGGGTCCATGCAAGGGAAGTCCTCCTGAATAGATCAGTGGATTAAAGGGATTGGAAAGGGAAGTAGGCCTGACTAAGTTATACCTTCAGAGAGATGATTCAGAAGAATATGGTTCACCAACATAGCAAACCAAGCAGAAATCAATCACCTCAGGATAGAATTGGAAAAGTCATGGGATGATAGAAAGGGAAAATGATTTGCACAGCCACCTAAGATATCTGCACACCATTTATATTATTTACTTGAAGTTAGCAGATAAGTGCACTAACATTTTATGAGTTAGTGTTAGTTTTTTGCTGACGGCCACAAATTATTTCTAAACTTTAGGCCTAGCTTCATTTCTGCCAAATCTGCTCTTATATTAGTTGCTTTGAGATGCTTGGGTCCCTTAGATGCTAACTAGAGCTAAAGGTTGGTCATCACATTGGCCTGGATGTGTCATTATGTTTTTGAATTTGTGAAATCTTAAGCCAAGGCAAGGCAAATATTGTGCAACTGACAACTGTGCAGAAATCAAGCAGGATGCAACCTGATTTCTTCCTCCAACATATATATCTTTCCTTGGCAATAAGTCATATTTTAAGAGAAGCAAACTTATTCTCTGAACTAATTAAAGTGATATAGATATATGGCTCAAGGACCAACATTTGTTTCTGGTCATTTTGAGTGTTTGTTTCTAACATACAGTATATAGATTTTTATATATTTGTGAAATTCTAATCTATATTAATACTTAATCTTATGAATAATTTTTAAACAATTCCAGGAACTATGATCCATGAATTCCAGGATATGGGTGTATTTCTGTATTTCTTTTTAACTTCTATTTTTTTGCTCCAATGATTTGTTTGAAAACATTGTGCACTGGCATTGTCCAAGCTTACTAAATGCTCATCAATATTTATTTCCATTCCCAGATACTCATTGATTGCATGCTGCAGTGCTTAATTCCTGGGTCTTATTTAGATTGGTCTGTTTACTCAGCAGAAAGATTAAAATGAGACAGTTTCTTGTTTGTTGAAAATAACCACAAAATATAGGTGGAATTAAAATTCTACTTCTTTCTTCGCCCTGTTTCCTGCCATAAGAGTGCCAGACATCTCCTTGCTTCAGCTCATCGGGAATTTGTGATTTTGTTATCTCTTTCCCTAATCTGACACAGTAACTTCAAAGGAAATACCATTTAAATGAACATGGGAGATATGCTAAACTACCATCAGAATTGGAGAGATAGAGTGAGAAGTCAAGAGAATTCCCTCAGAATTACATAATGATGACGAACCGTTCCTATGTTTCGCTGTACTGTAAATCACATAGCTTGAAGAAGTTAAATTTTCTCTGCTGAATCTCTTGGATTAATGATTCGCTGCTCCACTGCAAAGTCTCTTCAAAGTATGCCCACCCTGAAGCAGTTTAAATCTTCTCCGTCCAGCATCTGTAGAATCTCTTGTGTTTATGATTTGCTGATATTGTGCAAAGTCTCTTTGAGGTATGCCTACCCTGAAGAAGTTTAAATCTTTGCTTTGATGCTGCCTGACCTTCTGAGATCCTCCAGCATTTTGTGTGTGTGTTGGTCTAGATTCCCATCATCTGCAGATGTTTGATAGGTAGAAGCAGATGACAAATGGTGTCTTCCAAAGTGTTCAAGAAAATAAAAAATAACGTGTTTTAATTATCTTTCTTTTCTTGTAGTGATACATTTCTAGAAGCCCACTTCACTATTGCACAGAGCCAGTATACTTTTGTCAATGATATAACCTTTTAACGACCAGCTCAATAGGACGTGTTATCGATTAGCATTCAAACCGACGTTTGATGACCATTAGGAAAATTTACAACTGAAAATGTTCAGTATTGGCAAAGTGCTTAGTGATGCTTCGCCAAAGAATTTGCATGGATAACCAGAAAGAATGCCAGTCTGTGGAATTGTCATTGCAGCCAGCTTGACGAGCTGCCACAGTAAGGCTACAAATCCACACGAGAGAGAGGGAATGGTATCAAAATGAGTTATCGCTACAAAGGGGAAATGAAGGTACAAATACAGGTGAGAAACTTGAAGTATTCTTTCATTTTTTACAATATGGAAGTGGGGGGGGGATGTGGGAGTGCTTTATACTGTGACAACATGTGCTGCATTTTCCTTCTGCTTGAATCACCATTCACAGAAACTGGAAACTTGCTTTGAGTGAAACAGAGAATTAATTGGTATTTTAATGTGCATGTCAGAGGAGTGTTCTGTGTATTAAATTGATGTGATTTAGAGCCTAGATTTTTAAAAATTTCAGAATCCAGAGTAATTAAATATGTCTGTCTTTAAATGAACAATATCAAATAAAAATGATATCTCCACAAGTGTCAGAAGTTCAGCGTATTTTAACACAGTTGCAATAGGAATATGTAACAGACTGTCTTGGTGCTGAACATTTCCTTAACATTGAGGAGTACTTTGGATTAGGAATGTGCAAACTAGCTGGACTTTGGATTTCCAGTTCACTTCAACTTGTGCTGATCCCAGCCCATCAAATGTTAAGCCAGATCTGAAGAACTGCAATTGCTGAGCCAATGTCAATATGAGAAAAGAAAATAAGGGCTCAGTTCCAACATTTTTGTTAGGTGCTGATTTTGATTTGTTAGTGAACACAGGAGAATCTCCATTTTCATGTCAAGTCCAATGAATGTTGAACAAATACTGGCAGATCGAACCAACTGACTTCAGGCAGTTTTAACTTTTCAGCCAGCTTTCGCCCTGAGTATGGGACTGGGTCAAAGAGATTAATCTTTCTGAAGTAAGCTGGTTTGGCTGAAGCAACATGATCCATGATAAAGGTCAAAATGTGGCCCTGTAGCATTGAATAGATTTGAAGCAAGTATTTCTTCATACTGCCCCAGAGTCATACGTGTACAGATGTTGAGCAAAGATTGTCGTAATCTGGGAACATATCAGGAGTCAGAGAGGGAGGAGGCTGTATGTAACTCATTTTGTGCAAACTAGTTTGCTGCACTATCAATAATTCTTTGTAAGAATTGCCTTTTCCATTTTTTCTTGCTTACTACTATCTAAGACGATTCATAAAATACATCCTCTAAATATGAAATGTCTAGTTTCAGGCTCTGGATTCTGAAATTTCAGTTTTAGGAAATATTTTCATTAAAATGAATAATGAAGAGATTCACTCATCACTTAACACCCCAGCACTGATTTGTGATTCTGGGTGAATTAATGATGAGCCAGCTTAGTTGCAAAAATGTTGATAGCCACACTATCTCACAACCACATAAAGATTAGACCACTAGGCAAAATAGTGTCTTTGTATAGGTTTCCTGTGGGACACTCAAAACTCAAAAGCAGCAGAATGCAGGAAAGATTTCCTCATCGAAAGGAGTCAACAGAAACAAAGTGAAACAATTGGAATACTTATGGAACCTTACAGTAAAATAGAAGAAAAAACATGGACCTAGTTAGAATTTTATTTCCTTTTAACAAACATATTTATAACTTACCAAGGAATTATACAAACTGAAACAAATGCAGGATGCTTGAACAGTAATCTCTGATTTAGACATCTGCCTTCTGGACAGCTCACTTCAATGTTTTCAACATGTCCCTGTCCTAAAGGAGTCTAAGAATAAAATATGGAGGAGATTAACACTCAGTAGATATTGCAACACATTTAACTATTGTTTTCAGACACACTGCAAAGACATCCATGGTTAACCCTTTACAATGATACATGTCATTTTGGGACCACACAACACTATTTCAATTCAGTGAAATACAAACAGCTCCGTTCTCTTCAGCAGGTCTTTCAAATTAATCATTTTGTGGAATTCCAAAACTGGTGAGCTTTATAGCCTCAGTCACATCTTTTGCTGATGAATAGTAATTCATCACTACTATCAGTACAGGGGAAGCAAGTGAATTGCATCAAAGTAACACAGCTTATTCCACAGCAGTGATAACAAAGCAGTTTAATCTTGTGGAGAGCATTTTTGAAGTGATCCGAATACACACAAGGTGACAGGATGATGTCAGTGTTTTACTAATGGCTTTGCACCTCTATACATAAAGATCTTTGCTATGATGTAGAGTGTAACTTTAACCCTTCCAGAGAAATGGAGGCTTTGGTGGAAAGCTGTACTTGGAGGAATTCCATACCCAACCCCAATATGCACATTTTGTTTTAACAGAGGTGGGTTGGGATTTGATTTGAATAATTTCCAATTGGAATTTTATTAGGATCAGGTAACCAATCTCCTCTCGGGAGATGGGTCAATTGGTAAAAGCATTTTCAGAGGCTGTGAAACATTTTGGGCATATTTTACAGACCAGGTGAAGTGTGAAGAGAGAAAAAGCAGAACAACGGGATATTGCTAACAGAAGGTTCTATTAAAATCCTCTGAAAAGTTCATGACCTGAAGCAATGAGGTTCCACAACTACGTTCATTTTTTTTGGGTGTCAGAGTGGCACACACACACCTTTATTTGATAACTAGCTCATCATGACAATATCTGCCAAAACAAACTGCTTTCTTTAAGTGTTCCTTGGATAGGAAATACCTAGGACTAGATTTTCTATCAGACTTAATTTGTACAACTGTGATTGGTTTTTTTGGTCCAGAAAAAGATTCCCAATCTTTTCTTTAATCTTCCTCTTTTTTGATATTTCCATTTAGTACTGGGAAAGCGTGACTCTCTGTTCCCATCTCATTTTGCTTTAAGCTGTGTTTTATTATTGACTAAACACAAGAGACTCATGCAGATGCTGGAAATCCAGAGCAACACACACAAAATGCTGGAGGAACTCCACAGGTCAGGCAGCATCTATGGAACTGAATAAACAGTTGGCGTCTTAGCCGGAAACGTCGACTGTTCATTCTTCTCCATAGATGCTGCCTGACCTGTTGAGTCCCTCCAGTGTTTTGTGGGTGTTCCTATTCCTATTGACTGGCTTGTAGTCATTATTTGGGCCATTCTTCCTTCATGTTCCTTAAAGCTTCAATCCTTCTTAAAGTTCATTGTAACTTGTACAGTATATGGACTACTTGGCTCAAATATGTAATGTTTTCCACTGCACACATTCTCCTGGGGTCATCATTCATACAGCCACCCTCCTGGGGGTGGGGGGGGGTGCGATGTGGAGAAAGGTCAGTTCCTGTTTTTGCTTTTAAATCTCATAGGAACTTCCCATTTCCCTTTGTCAACTTCCACTGCTCTGGGTGTGATACTCAAGCCTCTTCTTGTCCTGAGCACACTGAGACAGTCCCTGCCTAATACGGTCAATTTCCAGATGCAATCTGCCACAATATTGACTGCTTGATTTCCCTTTTCCTTGTTGCGATAGCTCACCTCACCTCTCCTCACATACTCAGCACTTCCGAGTTTATACACAGCAGGACAAGTCTAGTGTTTAACCTGTAGGTCTCGCATCCCATCACCAAGTGTCCTGCTGCAGTATTGATATGCATTATAATACTCTATTCATTGTATTGGACTATGATAGTGCTCCACTTGCAGGCTTCTCCCGTGTCTGTGGTTTTTCCTTGCCTTTATTTCCTTCTGTGACTTTTGTAGCTCCCCCTAGATTTAGCTCCTAGGACATAGCACAGTCCAACACAGTTTAGCGTAGTACAGCACAGCACAGGCTCTTTGGCCCACGATATTGTGCCGATCCTATAGAGTTACAGCATTACCTCTCGACTCTTGATATCAATCCCTCAACAAATGGAGCCTATCACCTTTTTAGCCACCCTATCAACTATGGATGTGAGCCCCAAGATCCCTTTGTTCCTCCACACTGTTAAGAATCCACCAATTAATCCTGTACTCTGTTTTCAAATTCAACCTTCCAAAGTGCATCTCTTCATACCTTTACGGATTCAACTCCATTTGCCATCTCTCAGCTCAGCTCTGCATCCTATCCATGTCCTGTTGTAACCCATGACAACCATCTGCACTATCCACCACACCAACCTTCACGTTATCTGCAAACTTACTAACCCACACTGGTTAATAGTCATAGTGTCATAGTCATAGAGCACTCTAGCACAGAAACAGGCCCTTCACCCCATCTAGTCCATACCAAACTGTCATTCTGACTACTCCCATGAACTTGCACTTGGACCATAGCCCTCCCTACCCGCCCCCCATCCATATATTTATCCAAACTTCTTTTAAATGTTGCAGTCAAACCCACATCCACCACAATGCTAGCAGCTCAATCTACACTTACATTGAGAAGTTCTCCAGCAGGTATCCCTTATTTCACTGTTCACCTTTAACCCTTGACCTCTGGTTCCAGTCTCGCCCAACCTCAGTGGGAAAAAAGCCTGCTAGCATTTATCCCATCTGACACCGCATATTTGTTTCTCTGCTTTCAAAATATACACAGACTGCCGTTGTCAATACAGAATATATTCTGTCTGCTGTTGCAAATGTGCATAATGTTCTACTTCACCACATCACAGCAACAGGCTGCTTTGAATAAACAATCCAAAACCTGTAATTTCCCTGGTGTCAATAGCAGGGTCTCCTGCCTTAATCATTAATGTGACCAGCAAGCTTTTCACCTTCTAGTTCTGTGTGTTTACTAGTTTTCACACCAAAATGGCCTTGTGTCTGATGTGACCAGGTCCCAATAAATAAGCTTCAGTCAATGCTGCCATTACGGCTGCTGTAATGTTGCAAGGTGTGCTTGTAACTGTGCCTTGTGTTGATGGAAATTCTTCCACATTATTTAGCCTCACAATGGCAACTTTACTGAATTTGTTTTCAAAGTAAGGTCTGGAATATTGAAAAGGTCAGATAATGCATACAACAACAAGAGAAAATCTGCAGATGCTGGAAATCCAAGCAACACACACAAAATGTTGGAGGAACTCAGCAGGCCAAGCAGCATCTATGGAAAAGAATACATTTGACATTTCGGGCTGAGACCCTTCAGCAGGACTGGAGAAAAAAAGCTGAGGAGTGGATTTGAAAGGTAGTGGGAGGGGAGAGAGAAGCACAAAGTGAGAGGTGAAACCTGAACGGGGTAGGGATGAAGTAAAGAACTGGGAAGTTGATTGGTGAAAGAGATACAGGGATACACCAATATACCAATCTATTCTTTAACACTCCATCATGGAACATACTTATAATTACACTTATACTTATAATTAATAGTCCTGACGAAGGGTCTCGGCCTGAAACGTCGACTGCACCTCTTCCTAGAGATGCTGCCTGGCCTGCTGCGTTCACCAGCAACTTTGATGTGTGTTGCTTATAATTACACTGTCTCACTGTGTTTGCCAAATTAACACCATAATAACCAAACACCTCCTCTGGCACCTCATCACTTACACCTTGAATGTATGCCTCTGAAATATTTCAGATGGTGTTGAGTCTGCATAGCGGTAATTTTTCAGCTACATTGTTAAATTTAGGGGGTGTCAGCCAGCGTCGCCTGACCAGTGGAAGGAACTCCCAAAATTACTCCTCATCATTGCATGTTATCGCTTCATACTGTGCAGTTTAGTCATAGTCATACTTTTTGCTGCCAGGGGAAATTGGTTTTCGTTACAGTTGCACCATAAATAATTAAATGGTAATAGAACCATAAATAGTTAAATAGTAATATGTAAATTATGCCAGGAAATAAGTCCAGGACCAGCCTATTGGCCTCAGGGTGTCTGACCCTCCAAGGGAGGAGTTGTAAAGTTTGATGGCCACAGGCAGGAATGACTTCCTATGACGCTCAGTGTTGCATCTTGGTGGAATGAGTCTCTGGCTGAATGTACTCCTGTGCCCAACCAGTACATTATGTAGTGGATGGGAGACATTGTCCAAGATGGCATGCAACTTGGACAGCATCCTCTTTTCAGACACCACTGCCAGTTTGGCACTGTTTAAGCGTTCAAATTTTAAGTTGAACGGCACTGAGGCAAATCAGTGTGGAGCTGTCATGCACCCTTATTTTAAGCCTGATTGGGTGGCCATGGCAACCACTACCAACTCTGCTCTTAAACGCATCTCCCCCATTTCACGTACATCTGCTCTCACTCCATCCTCCCACCACCCCACTAGGAATAGGGTTCCCCTGGTCCTCACCTACCACCCCACCAGCCTCCGGGTCCAACATATTATTCTCCGTAACTTCCGCCACCTCCAACGGGATCCCACCACTAAGCATATCTTTCCCTCCCCGCCTCTCTCTGCATTCCGCAGGGATCGCTCCCTACACAACTCCCTTGTCCATTCGTCCCCCCCATCCCTCCCCACTGATCTCCCTCCTGGCACTTATCCGTGTAAGCGGAACAAGTGCTACACATGCCCTTACACTTCCTCCCTTACCACCATTCAGGGCCCCAAACAGTCCTTCCAGGTCAGGCATCACTTCACCTGTGAGTCGACTGGGGTGATATACTGCGTCCGGTGCTCCCGATGTGGCCTTTTATATATTGGTGAGACCCGACGCAGACTGGGAGACCGCTTTGCTGAACATCTACGCTCTGTCCGCCAGAGAAAGCAGGATCTCCCAGTGGCCACACATTTTAATTCCACATCCCATTCCCATTCTGACATGTCTATCCACGGCCTCCTCTACTGTAAAGATGAAGCCACACTCAGGTTGGAGGAACAACACCTTATATTCCGTCTGGGTAGCCTCCAACCTGATGGCATGAACATTGACTTCTCTAACTTCCGCTAGGCCCCACCTCCCCCTCGTACCCCATCTGTTACTCTTTTTAATGCACACATTCTTTCTCTCACTCTCCTTTTTCTCCCTCTGTCCCTCTGAATATACCTCTTGCCCATCCTCTGGGTCTTCCCCCCCCCCGTCTTTCTTCCCAGACCTCCTGTCCCATGATCCTCTCGTATCCCCTTCTGCCTATCACCTGTCCAGCTCTCGGCTCCATCCCTCCCCCTCCTGTCTTCTCCTATCATTTTGCATCTCCCCCTCCCCCTCCAGCTTTCAAATCCCTTACTCACTCTTCCTTCAGTTAGTCCTGACGAAGGGTCTCGGCCTGAAACGTCGACTGTGCCTCTGCCTATAGATGCTGCCTGGCCTGCTGCGTTCACCAGCAACTTTGATGTATGTTGCTTGAATTTCCAGCATCTGCAGAATTCCTGTTGTTTGGGCACAAAGAAGTATATTTTCTTTTAAATCATCAGGTACACAGATAGCCATGAATGTGAAGTAGGCACAACCCTTCACGCTGAACCCCAAAAACTAGTTGCTAACTTTTATCCACATTGTGAAGGATGAGGCACTGAATTATACTTAAACCTTGCTGACCTCCATGTATTGTTGATTCTTAATGTAGTTTTTAGTCCCATTTTGCTCGCCCAGATGAGTTTACACGTTGTAAGTATGACACAAATTGGGTGAGAGCAGTTTATGCACCAATCTATTTCAATTGCTTATTTTACTAAAACAAGAAATCTCTTAATGAAACCCTAAAATTTTGCTGCAGCTCAGAGCAGTAGTCAAGCAAGAACAATGCAGGATTGTGCACTGAAGAAGCAGTTATCCACTTGCAGGGCTCTGCAACTGCAAGCCTGACTTTGCTCTTGTCCATCATTCTGGGCTTGTCCGAGCAGTGTAAATGCTATCTGGTGGTAATTAAAGGAGCGATGCTGTGCTTAAGTGTGAATTACTTTTACAAGAAGACCTATGCACTGCCACTGACTGATAAAGCCCAGCAGGGCCACTCAGCTACCTATTTGTTTTATGTTCCAATTTTTGCAATTTGAGGCATACTAAGGCACTAACACAGCTGTGTAGATCATCATAAAGACGATTTCAGAGGACAGATCGAGAAAGGGAGAGAGAAAAACTTCTCCATGGTTGATGTGCTGTGATTGTCTCCCTGCTGTTAGAAGAGTAAATGATCAATGAATTTGTACTTCTTAATTCTGGAATGGTGCAATTAGAAAATACTAATGAAGCACTTCAGTGGATGTGTCATGACTCTCAGTTCCTCATGTAAGCGACTTTTCTGAGAAGGTTTCTTTTAAAGCTGTGTATTGGTGTGTGAATATGGAACCAGGTTTCAATAAAATTGAAGTGAACGTATCCTTTTCGTCAAGATCTGCACGTCACTTCATTAGTAACACACTGTCTAATCTGCTAATTATCTACATCATGGTCAACAGTTTAACAAATAAGCAGCGTTATCTCCAGAACCAGGCTTTGTTTTCAGGATACACAAGGAGCCAGAGTGAAGGGTTAGTTCCTGAGGCAATATAACCAAAACTATTGCAATTTGTACTTCAAAGAAATTAGTTGTGGATGCATTGAGATGCTGACTGTCTTAACCTCAGAAATTATTTTTGTTACCTTACTCCCACTAGGCTTCTGGAGCACTGATACACTTTTAAAAGTTGGACAAGGTCTAATAAAGGAATCCCATTCCCACGGCTTATCTGGTGTGATGATCTGTCCCTGGCACAGGCGGTTGTCCCCACAAGCTTCAAGATGGCCACCATCGTGCCAGTGCCGAAGCATTCTACTGCCACGGGCCTGAATAACTTCCGCCCAGTTGCACTCACCCCCATCATTGCAAAGTGCATTGAGAGACTGGTTCTATCACATCTGAAATCCTGTCTTCCCACTACCCTGGACCCCCATCAATTTGCCTATCGCACCAACAGGTCTACAGAGGATGCCGTCTCCACAGCACTTCACTCTGCCCTAACCCACCTGAACAGCCCCAACTCTTACTTCAGAATGCTGTTCATTGACTTTAGTTCGGCATTCAATACTGTGATTGCCTCCAAGCTGATCACCAAACTTCGCCAGTTTGGTATCAGCTCATCCCTCTGCAATTGGATCTTGGACTTTCTGTCTAACAGAACCCAATCTGTTAAGTTAGACAACCTCTCCTCTTCGATTCTCACTCTGAATACCGGCGTGCCTCAAGGCTGTATGCTGAGCCCTCTTCTGTACTCCCTTTTCACCTATAACTGCATTCCTGTATACGGTTCTAACTCCATAATCAAGTTCACAGAAGACACCACGGTGGTTGGCCTGATCAGAAGGGATGATGAGACTGCCTACAGGGACCAGGTCCAGCACCTGGCAGCGTGGTGTGCCAATAACAACCTGGCCCTTAACACCCAGAAGACCAAGGAGATTATTGTGGACTTCAGACATGCTAGGAGCTACACTCATGTCCCAATCTACATCAACGGAGCTGTAGTGGAGCGTGTATCAAGCTTCAAATTCCTTGGTGTCCACATTTCTGAGGATCTCACCTGGTCCCTGAACTCCTCCATCCTGATCAAAAAGGTGCAACAGCACCATTATTTCCTGCAGAGCATCAAGAAGGCTCACCTCTGTCCCAGGATACCGACGGACCTTCACCATTGTACCACCGAGAGCATACTTACCAACTGCATCTCAGTGTGGTATGGCACTTGTCCCGTATCGGACCGCGAAGTACTTCAGCGTGTGGTGAAAACTGCCCAGCGGATTATCAGCATCCAATTGTCCACCATTGAGAACATCTACCATAAACACTGCCTGGGCAGGGCGAAAAGCATTATCAAGGATGCATCTCACCTTAACCATTGACTTTTTACTCTCCTCCCATTCGGTAGGCGCTACAGGAGCCTCTGCTCCCGCAACAGCAGGCTCAGGAAGAGTTTCTTCCCTGAGGCTGTGACCCTGCTGAACCTCACATCACAGCGCTAAGCAGTATTGCACCCATATTGGACTGTCCCAGTACTTTTATATTTGTATGTTGTAGCACTTCCTTTTTATTTGCAGTTATTTTGTAAATAATACTACTCTTTTGCACTTCTGGTCAGATGCTAATTGCATTTCATTGGCTTTGTATCTGTACTCGGCACAATGACAATAAAGTTGAATCTGATCTAATCTAATCTAACCTAATGATGTTGATGACTTCTGACAGTGAAACCTGTTTCTTTTAAAGAAAACCCTGGCTGGAGTTGCATTTCCCCATGGTCTCTCGGAGTCGATTGAACCAGCTGCCATGCCTACATTGGAAGCCATATGCTGTGAGTGATGATGATTGTTCTCATTAGAGGTGCTGTTAACTGTGTTACCAAAAGGCTTATTAGAAATAATATTAGGACGGCACCTCCTTCATGATCAGCTAATACGGAAATTAATTTAAGTTCCATTGGAGAAAATGAATTGAACTTACCAGAAAGAATATATTTATACTGTGAAAAGTTTGAGAATGGCAGTATTGTCAGGGTGACTAACAAAACAATTTACAGTAATGCGTATTTATTTATTGAGATACAGTGCAGAATAGGCCTTCCCAAACCTTCGAGCCATGCCAGCTAGCAATCCCCTGATTTAATCCTAGCTTAATCATGTGACAACTCATAATGACCAACTAACCTACTGACCTTCAGTCTTTGGACTGTAGGAGGAAATCGGAGCACCCGGAGGAAACCAGCGCTGTCACGGGGAGAAAGTACAAACTCCGTACAGGTAGAATTCAAAGTGCTTGATGTAATACACCGTTCAATGGTGCTCTGGAAAATGCAATGTTGCTGGGAAGTTCTACCAAATTTCACCAGTCCCCATGATACATGGTTCACTCTAGTTAGCAGAATCAAATCCATAAAACACAGCCAGACATTGTGATTGTTGGCATGAACTATCTTCAGTTTTAAAATTCACAAGCAACGTTTTAAGACTTCAGTTTTCCAAAAGCTGTAGTTACGTATGAAGGATGAAAGACTTTGTATTTCATAATCAGTTTATCGATACATTATGCAACATCGCTGTTTTCTGGAGGAAATGAAGTTTAAGAACATCCCTCTTGATGAGTAAAGATTCATTCTGCACAAGTACACTTGAACAGGCCCAAAATAGGAAAATTATCACATGGATTTTAGACCTGTGTGGAATATTCAGCCAGACTTGACCTGGTGCCCTGCTCAATGGTTATTCTCAGCAGCCAATTTGAAGTTACAGATTATCTGGTCATGTGTCTCATTGTTACTTGTGCAATGCTCTGTGCGCAAATTGGCTGTGCTTGTTCCTGCATCACCACAGTGACATTATTTCAAATATACTTCATTATCTATGGAAGGCATTGCTCAAATGCTAATAAATTTTGTTCTTTCGCTACTCTGAGAATTTTAGCTGAGGTTACAGGACAGTGATTCCTCCCTGACCTGTGGATGATAGGGCCAGTTGTAATGCTGTTCCACTGCTCAGGCTTATAACTAAATCAGCCCACCTAGGGATCAAATCCTAGTCTGTGTGACTAAGTTTTACTTGAAAAGTTATGCTCCGTATGTGCTTCCCTCTGCTGTGGATTATTGTGTAGCATGCTGCTTGTGGCAGACACGCCTCATAAAAATTAATTAGACAGCCATGGGGGCACCTCAGGCATCAATGCTGATTCTTTTATGGTGCACCACAAACTAAATGTGCTGTCGAAAGTTATGGTGGGTGGGGGGTGGGGGGTGTTTACCGGGGTGTTCACGGAGTGGGCAAGCAGAAGAAACATTATATAGATCAGTGGTCCTGCAAATCTGCATTGTAAAATAACTAAGAACTATCATATCATTGAAAGAAATTTATCCCAGAAATTAAATTATTTCTATCCATGAAGTGCAATTAAGCAGTAACACCAAAATCTTAGAGAATCTCCTTGGGAGAGTGGATTTTCAGTGGTAATTCTTCACCATTGAGGGTAAATGCCTTTCCAAAGAATATTTTAGTTAAGAAGGGCTGAGGAGACTGATCAAGTGGAATGAGGGTGCCTCATTATTTCTGCAGACCCAAGGGCTGCATTAGCATTGCTTTGCTTGTATTGTGGTGTCTCCAATAGTACTGTTGATCCCTGAAGCACGTCTATAAACAAGATGAGGCATTAAATGCACTTAGAAATACACACTTTAATGAAGAACCTGTTCATTTCAGGCTGAAAGTGATGCTTTCAGGTGTGATACCTAACAGTACTGCCATTAATTCATGATTCCTATTACATTCAATAGGCTACCATTTTGAATACATTTTCCACGATCTCCTGGTACATATCATATAGAGTTCAAAAGAGCACATTTTATAATGCTCTTTTCAATAATGTATGCAAAAGCTGACTTAGACATGCATTGATCATTTTTCTTGCATACTTACAGAACAGCTCAGTCAGACCCTGGATTGGAGAACTCAGGTTGTTGGAAACTGCTTGATACAATTTAAAGAGGAGCTGGAGGCAGCAGTTGGGATGCATCCATTAACTGCTTTGATAGAGCAGGAATTACAGGCTTTGTTCAGGAAGCGGGAAAGCCTCTCAGAAAAGTGTGGATCATGAATTCAAATTGTCTTCATGTAGTGGAACCTCACTCTTCTGGACTGCCTCATTCTTGCCATCATATCCGTTGACAATGAGAGTGCTGTATTGCTTGCAGGGAGGGATGGTGGTTATGCTACGGGACCATGTTTAAAATGGCATCAGTATTGTTTCCACCGCATCTTGCTTTTCATTTTCTTTTGTAGTAGAATTGGATAGCTGAGATTTAAATTATCTTTCTCGTGAATGAAGTTCAACTGAGTTCATTATCTGTATAGTGATTATGAGTCTACATCACTGTGTATCAGAAATTAATGAAAAGCAAGAAAAAGAACAAACCATATACAAAATGAGTTGAAGGTATTTATAGAAATTTGGCTGTATTTTCTCTACACTTTCAGTGAACTGGGCAGAGATATTATGTTTTCAGCTAAAGATCTCTCCTAAGCAAGATAAGACAGACTTTCCTGTGTAATGAACTGGTTATATTATCCATGGGACTGGATCTCCCTAATACCATAAGACCATAAGACAAAGGAGCAGAAGTCGGCCATTCGGCCCATTGAGTCTGCTCTGCCATTTTATCATGAGCTGATCCATTCTCCCATTTAGTCCCACTCCCCCGCCTCCTCACCATAACCTTTGATGCCCTGGCTACTCAGATACCTATCAATCTCTGCCTTAAATACACCCAATGACTTGGCCTCCACTGCTGCCTGTGGCAACAAATTCCATAGATTCACCATCCTCTGGCTAAAAAAATTTCTTTGCATCTTTGTTCTGAATGGGCGCCCTTCAATCATTAAGTCATGCTCTCTCGTACTAGACTCCCCCACTATGGGAAACAACTTTGCCACATCCACTCTGTCCATACCTTTCAACATTCGAAATGTTTCTATGAGGTCTTCCCTCATTCTTCTAAACTCCAAGGAATACACTCCAAGAGCAGACAAACGTTCCTCATATGTTAACCCTCTCATTCCCGTAATCATTCTAGTGAATCTTCTCTGTACCCTCTCCAATGTCATCACATCCTTTCTTAAATAAGGAGATCAAAACTGCCCACAGTACTCCAAGTGAGGTCTTACCAGTGCCTTATAGAGCCTCAACATCACATCACTGCTTCTATACTCTATTCCTCTAGAAATGAATGCCAACATTGCATTCGCCTTCTTCAATACTGACTCAACCTGGAGGTTAACCTTAAGGGTATCCTGTACGAGGACTCCAAAGTCCTGTTGCACCTCAGAACTTTGAATTCTCTCCCCATTCAAATAATAGTCTGCTTGTGTATTTCTTCTGCCAAAGTGCATAACCATACAATTTCCAACATTGTATTTCATTTGCCACTTCATTGCCCATTCTTCCAATCTATCCAAGTCTCTCAGCAGACTTTCTGTTTCCTCAGCACTACCGGCCCCTCCACTTATCTTTGTATCATCAGCAAACTTAACCACAAAGCCATCTATTCCATAATCCAAATCGTTGATGTAAAACGTAAAAAGAAGCGGCCCCAACACAGACCCCTGTGGAACACCACTGGTAACCGGCAGTCAACCAGGATAGGATCCCTTTATTCCCTCTCTCTACTTCCTGCCAATCAGCCAATGCCCTATCCACATATGTAACTTTCCTGTAATTCCATGGGCTCTTATCTTGTTAAGCAGCATCATGTGTGGCACCTTGTCAAAGGCCTTCTGGAAATCTAAATATACAACATCCACTGCATCTCCCTTGTCTAGCCTACCTGTAATTTCCTCAAAAAATTGGAATAAGTTTAAAGAAACCATGCTGAGTTCTGCCTATCTTGTCATATGCCTCCAGGTACTCCGTAACCCCATCCTTGACAATCAACTCCAACAACTTCCAATGGCTGTCTTTTGGTTCGGGACAAGCAGAGCGGCATGGGAGCTGAATTCTGAAGGAAGGCAGTTCTTTACAAACTTCGTCGAGCGCAAGAAGGATGAGACTGCGCAGGCGAGTGACGTAGACAGGACAGTGGGGAGAGTTTAAAACGGAGACCACCCTATACAGCGAGCAGCGGTCGGAGCGGGCAGCAGAGTGAGTGGTAGCAGAGTGTAGGGCTTTAGCTCAACGGGCTTAGGCGGTAACGGCAAGAGGCGTGAGTGAGGCACCAACTCTTTTTTCCCCTTTGCAAGTTGGCCCGGACAGATAGAGGAACAGCAGGGCTCACGCAGCTAATGGTACGAGCTAATGGTTTAAAAAGTTCGGCTGTTTGTCGAGGTAAGTGGGTGAGTAAACTTGAGTCATAAGTAGCTAGCCATCTGAACACAAGCTGGGGTCTGATCAGCCCTGGCTGGGTCACCTGGAGGAGGTTGTATGATGTTGAAAGACCCGAAACACCCGATGATTCCAGGAACATCACTGAAGATGTGTCCAGAAGCATCAATAGATGTATGTTCACAGAATTTTCCTTGTTTCATTCCTGTAGAATTAGATAGCATGCCTGCAGGGTTAGTGCTTTGTTCAGGGTGTCAAATGTGGGAATCCTGGGAGACCTCCAGCCTCCCTGATGGCCACATCTGCGCCAGGTGCACCGAGAGGCAGCTCCTCAGAGACCGTGTTAGGGATCTGGAGCTGCAGCTTGATGACCTACTGCTTATTAGGGAAAGTAAAGAAGTGACAGACAGGAGCTACCGGGAGGTAGTCATCCCTAGGCTACAGGGGTCAGAAAACTGGATGACTGTCAGGAGAGGGAAGGAAATTGCCCGGATAGTGGAGAGCACCAATTTGGCTGTCCCCTTCAGCAACAAGTATCCTGTTCTGGATGCTGTTGAGGGGGATGACCTGACAGGGGATGCCCACTGTGACTGGGTCTCTGGCACTGAGCCTGGCACTGTTGTGCAGGAGGGAAGGAGAGAGAAGAGGAATTCGGTAGTCATAGGGGATTCCATAGTCAGGGGAACAGACAGGAGATTCTGTGAGCCTGATAGAGATACCCGCATGGTGTGTTGCCTCCCAGGTGCCAGGGTATGGGATGTCTCGGATCGGGTCCAGAATATTCTGAAGGAAGAGGGCGAGCAGCCAGTTGTCTTGGTACATCCCTTTGTACCAATGACATAGATAGGAGAAGGGAGGAGGTCCTGAAGAGAGATTTCCGGGAGTTAGGAAGGAATCTCAGGATTTCTACCTGTGCCACGTGCTAGCAAGGGCAAGAATAGTAGGATCAGGCAGATGAATGCATGGCTGAGAGACTGGTGCAGGGGGCAGGGCTTCAGATTCCTGGATCATTGGGATCTCTTCTGGGGGAAATATGACCTGTTCAAAATGGACGGGTTACACCTGAACCCGAAGAGGACCAATATCCTAGCGGGAAGGTTTAATAGAGCTGTTAGGGAGGGTTTAAACTAATTTGGCAGGGGGATGGGAACCGGAATGATAGAGCGGTGGAAGGGGAAAACAGAAATAAATCTAGGATAGTGAGCAATAAAGATGTCAGGAAAGACAGGCAGGTGATGGGGCAAATCTGCAGCCATTGGGATGAGTTGCAGTGCAATAAAGTTGCAGTGAAATCAAAGCAAAAAGTACCAAATACTGGTCTTAAGGTGTTATACTTAAATGCACGCAGCATTAGGAATAAGGTGGATGATCTTGTCGTACAGCTACAGATTGGCAGATATGATATTGTGGCCATCGCTGAGATGTGGCTAAAGGATGCGTGTCTCCGGGAGCTGAATGTCCAAGGATACATGGTGTATCGGAAGGAGAGGAAGGTAGGCAGAGGGAGAGGCGTGGCTTTATTGGTAAGAAATGATATCAAATCATTAGAAAGAGGTGACATAAGAACGGAAGGTGCAGAATCTTTATGGGTTGAGCTAAGAAATCGCAGGGGTGAAAGGACCCTGATGGCAGTTATATACAGGCCTCCAAATAGCTGCAGTGATGTGGACTACAAATTATGACAGGAAATAGAAAAGGCTCGTCAGAAGGGCAGTGTTATGATAATTGTGGGGATTTTAACATGCAAGTGGATTGGGAAAATCAGGTCAGCACTGGATCTCAAGAGAGAGAATTTGTAGAACGTCTGCGAGATGGCTTTTTAGAACAGCTTCAGTCGAAGCAAGCAGCTGAGAGGAAGGGTGTGAAGAAATCGGATAGAAAAAGTGTTTTTTTTAAAACACTGCTCAGGGAGAAGGGTCTACACTGTGCAGGCGCATGACGTAGTGCGCCAAGGTTTAAAAACTGACCACCATATACAGCGGCCATCATCGGAGTGGACTGAGTCAGAGTGGGATGGCTTTGGCTCAACAGGCTTTGGCGAGAACAGCCAGTGGCCAGGGTAGGTTCCGGTAAGTCTTTCGTTCAGTTTGTTTAGAGTATAGAGAATGCCAGGCAGGATGTTGGAATGCTCCTCTTGCAGGATGTGGGAAGTCAGGGAGCCCTCCGGTGTCCCTGACAAAGACACCTGCAAGAAGTGCATCCAGCTGCAGCTCCTAACAAACCGTGTTCGGGAACCGGAGCAGGAGCTGGATGACCTGCGGATCATTCAGGAGAATGAAGAGATTATAGATAGTAGCTACGGGGAGGTAGTTACGCCTAAGGAGCAAAGCACAGGAAATTGGGTCACTGTTAGGAGAGGGAAGAGGAAAGGGCATGATTCCCCTGTGGCCATTCCCTTCAACAACAAGTATACCGCATTGGATACTGTTGGGGGAGGGAATGACTTACCTGGGACAAGCTGCAGCAGCCAGATCTCTGGCACTGAGTCTGGCTCTGCAGTGCAGAAGGGAGAGTAGAAAAAGAGGAGAGCGGTAGTGATAGGGGACTCCATAGTTAGAGGTGCAGATAGGAGGTTCTGTGGTCATGACAGAGAATCCAGGATGGCTTGTTGCCTCCCGGGTGCCAGGGTCAAGGATGTCTCTGATCGCTTGCATGACATTCTGAAGTGGGAGGGTGACCAGCCAGGTGTCGTGGTGCACCTCAGTACCAATGACATAGCAAGGAAGAGTGAGGAGGTCCTGGAAAGTGATTATAGAGAGCTTGGTAGGAAGTTGAAAAGCAGGACCTCAAGGGTGGTAATCTCAGGATTGCTACCTGTGCTACGTGCCAGTGAGGGTAAGAATAGGATGCTCTGGAGGATGAACAAGTGGCTGAGGAACTGGTGTAGGGGGCAGGGTTTCAGATTTCAGAATCATTAGGACCTCTTCTGGGACAGGTGGGACCTGTACAAGAGAGAGGGGTTACACTTGAACTACAAGGGGAACATTATCCTTTCAGGGAGGTTTGTTAGTGCTATTGGGGAGGCTTTAAACTAGATTTGCAGGGGGATGGGAACCAGAGTGCCAGAGCTGACAGTGGGGCTGGGGTGAAAATAAATGATGTTAAAAGTTCAAGCAAAGCCACAAATAGAAAGGTTGTGAGTGGTGGTAAATTATTCTGAGGTGTATATATTTCAATGCTAGGAGTATTGCGGGGAAGGCGGACGAGTTGAGGGCGTGGATTGACACGTGGAATTATGACGTTATAGCAATTAGTGAAACTTGGCTACAGGAGGGGCAGGACTGGCAGCTTGATATTCCAGGGTTCCGATGTTTCAGATGTGATAGAGGCAGAGGAATGAAAGGTGGGGGTGGGGGGTAGCATTGCTTGTCAGGAAAAATGTTACAGCAGTGCTCAGGCAGGACAGATTAGAGGGCTTGTCTACTGAGTCCTTATGGGTGGAGCTGAGAAACAGGAAAGGTATGGCCACAATAGTGGGGTTGTATTACAGACCACCCAATAGTCAGCGAGACTTGGAGGAGAAGATCTGCAGAGAGATAGCAGACAACTGCAGGAAACATAAAGTTGTGGTGGTAGGGGATTTTAATTTTCCATATATTGATTGGGACTCCCATACAGTTAGGGGTCTAGATGGTTTAGAGTTTTTAAAATATGTTCAGGAAAGTTTTCTAAATCAATATATAGAGGTACCAACTAGAGGGGATGCAATATTGGATCTCTGGTTAGGAAATGAGTTAGGACAAGTGAAGGAAGTGTGTGTAGGGGAGCACTTTGGTTCCAGTGATCATAACACCATTAGTTTCAACTTGATCATGGACAAGGATAGATCTAGTCCTAGGGTTGAGGTTCTGAATTGGAAGAAGGCCAAATCTGAAGAAACGAGAAAGGATCTAAAAAGCATGGATTGGAACAGGTTGTTCTCTGGCAAGAATGTGATCAGTAAGTGGGAAGTCTTCAAAGGAGAAATTTTGAGAGTGCAGAGCTTGTATGTTCCTGTCAGGATTAAAGGCAAAGTGAATAGGAATAAGGAACCTTGGTTCTCAAGGGATCTTGCAACTCTGATAAAGAAGAAGAGGGAGTTGTATGACATGTATAGGAAACAGGGAGTAAATAAGGTGCTTGAGGAGTATAAAAAGTGCAAGAAAATACTTACGAAAGAAATCAGGAGGGCTAAAAGAAGACATGAGGTTGCCTTGGCAGTCTAAGTGAAGGATAATCCAAAGAGCTTTTACAGGTATATTAAAAGTAAAAGGATTGTAAGGGATAAATTTGGTCCTCTTGAAGATCAGAGTGATCGGCTATGTGCGGAACCAAAAGAAATGGGGGAAATCTTAAATGGAGCAACACATATCAAAGTTGCTGGTGAATGCAGCAGGCCAGGCAGCATCTCTAGGAAGAGGTACAGTCGACGTTTCGGGGCGAGACCCTTCATCAGGACTAACTGAAGGAAGAACTAGTAAGAGATTTGAAAATGGGAAGGGGAGGGGGAGATCCAAAATGATAGGAGAAGGCAGGAGGGGGAGGGATGGAGCCAAGAGCTGGACAGTTGATTGGCAAAAGGGATATGAGAGGATCATGGGACAGGAGGCCCAGGGAGAAGGAAAAAGGGGAGGGGTAGGAAAAACCCAGAGGATGGGCAAGGGGTATAGTGAGAGGGACAGAAGGAGCAAAAGGACAGAGAGAGAAAGAATGTGTGTATATAAATAAATAATGAATGGGGTACGAGGGGGAGGTGGGGCATTAGCGGAAGTTAGAGAAGTCAATGTTCATTCCACCAGGTTGGACGCTATCCAGACGGAATATAAGGTGTTGTTCCTCCAACCTGAACGTGGCTTCACCTTGACAGTAGAGGAGGCCGTGGATAGACATATCAGAATGGGAATGGGATGTGGAATTAAAATGTGTGGCCTTATGAGATCTTAAATGGGTTTTTTGCATCTGTATTTACTAAGGAAACTGGCATGAAGTCTATGGAATTAAGGGAAACAAGTAGTGAGATCATGGAAACTGTACAGATTGAAAAGGAGGAGGTGCTTGCTATCTTGAGGCAAATTAAAGTGGATAAATCCCCAGAACCTGACAGGGTATTCCCTCGGACCTTGAAGGAGACTAGTGTTGAAATTGCAGGGGCCCTGGCAGATATATTTAAAATGTCGGTGTCTACAGGTGAGGTGCTGGAGGATTGGAGAGTGGCTCATGTTGTTCCGTTTTGGAGGGAGTACTAAGAGACAGAATCTACAAGCATTTGGATAGACAGGGACTTATTTGGGAGAGTCAACATGGCTTTGTGCGTGGTAGGTCATGTTTGACCAATCTATTGGAGTTTTTCGAGGAGGTTCCCAGGAAAGTGGATGAAGGGAAGGCAGTGGATGTTGTCTACATGGACTTCAGTAAGGCCTTTGACAAGGTCCTGCATGGGAGGTTAGTTAGGAAAATTCAGTTGCTAGGTATACATGGAGAGGTGGTAAATTGGATTAGACATTCACTCAATGGAAGAAGCCAAAGAGTGGTGGTAGAGAATTGCTTCTCAAAGTGGAGGCCTGTGACTAGTGGTGTCACGAGGAGCAGTGCTGGGTCCGTTGTTATTTGTCATCTATATCAATGATCTGGATGATAATGTGGTAAATTGGATCATCAAATTTGCTGATGATACAAAGATTCGCGGTGTAGTGGACAGTAATGAAGGTTTTGAAAGCCTGCAGAGGGACTTGGACCAGCTGGGAAAATGGGCTGAAAAATGGCAGATGGAGTTTAATGCAGACAAGCGTGAGGTATTGCACTTTGGAAGGACAAACCAAGGTAGAACACACAGGGTAAATGTTAAGGCACTGAGGAGTGCAGTAGAACAGAGGGATCTGGGAATATAGATACAAAATTCTCTAAAAGTGGTAGATAGGGTCATAAAGAGAGCTTTTGGTACATTGGCCTTTATTAATCAAAGTATTGAGTATAAGAGCTGGAATGTTATGATGAGGTTGTATAAGCCATTGGTGAGGCCAAATCTACAGTATTGTGTTCAGTTTTGGTCACCAAATTACAGGAAGGATATTAGTAAGGTTGAAAGAGTGCAGAGAAGGTTTATAAGGATGTTACCGGAACTTGAGAAACTCAGTTACAGAGAAAGGTTGAATAGGTTAGGACTTTATTCCCTGGAGCGTAGAAGAATGAGGGGAGATTTGATAGAGGTATATAAAATTATGATGGGTATAGATAGAGTGAATGCAAGCAGGCTTTTTCCACTGAGGCAAGGGGAGGACATGGGTTAAGGGTGAGGGGGGAAAAGTTAAAAGGGAACATTAGGGGTGGCTTCCTCACACAGAGAGTAGTGGGAGTATGGAATGAGCTGCCAGACAAGGTGGTAAATGCGGGTTCTTTTTTAACATTTAAGAATAAATTGGACAGATACATGGATGGGAGGTGTATGGAGGGATATAGTCCGTGTACAGGTCAGTGGGACTAGGCAGAAAATAGTTCGGCACAGCCAAGAAGGGCCAAAAGGCCTGTTTTTGTGCGGCAGTTTTTCTATAGTTTCTATGGTTTCTAACAGCTTGTTGTTGAGCCCACTGGGGGATTGGCTGTACTGGATTGGGTATTGTGTAATGAACCAGAGGTGATTACAGAGATTGAGGTGAAGGAACCCTTAGGAGGCTGTGATCATAACATGATTGAGTTCACTGTGAAATTTGAAAAAGAGAAGCTGAAATCCGATGTCGGTATTTCAGAGGAGTAAAGGAAATTACAGTGGCATGAAAGAGGAACTGGTCAAAGTTGACTGGAAAGGGATACTAGCGAGAAGGACAGCAGAGCAGCAGTAGCTGGAGTTTATGTGAGAAGTGAGGAAGGTGCAAGAGAGATATATTCCAAAAAAGACGAAATTTTCGAATGGAAAAAGGACACAAACGTGGCTGACAAGAGAAGTCAAAACCAAAGTTAAAGCAAAGGAGAGGGCATACAAGGAGGCAAAAATTAGTGGGAAGACAGAGGATTGGGAAGTTTTTAAAAGCTTACAAAAGGAAACTAAGAAGGTCATTAAGAGGGAAAAGATGAACTATGAAAGGAAGCTAGCAAATAATATCAAAGAGGATACTAAAAGCTTTCTCAAGTATATAAAGAGAAAAAGACAGGTGAGAGTAGATATAGGACTGATAGAAAATGATGCTCGAGAAATTGTAATGGGAGATAAGGAGATGGCGGAGGAACTGAACGAGTATTTTGCATCAGTCTTCACTGAGGAACACATCAGCAGCATTCCGAACACTCAAGGGTGGCAGGGAAGAGAAGTGTGTGCAGTCACAATTACGACAGAGAAAGTACTCAGGAAGCTGAATAGTCTAAAGGCAGATAAATCTCCTGGACCAGATGGAATGCGTCCTCGTGTTCTGAAGGAAGTAGCTGTGGAGATTGCGGAGGCATTAGCAATGATCTTTCAAAAGTTGATAGATTCTGGCATGGTTCCGAAGGACTGGAAGATTGCAACCGTCACTCCGCTATTTAAGAAGAGGGCAAGGAAGCAAAAGGGAAATTATAACCTCATCCTTTAGAGCAGCTTGTTATAGTTGCTCTAAACCTCAAATTATAACCTCATCCGTAACCTCATCCTTAACAATCGACTCCAACAACTTCCCAACCACCGATGTCAAGCTAACATCGACCATCAATATACCCTCATATCCATTGCCCACCCTTTCAGAAAGAAGGCTTATCCCTGCTTCAAAGAGTCAATCAAGTAACAACAGCCTATTATCTAAACCTGTGAGATAGATAAACAAGTACATCCAGCAATGATTCAAAGACCCTGAAACTTAGTCACATTATACCACTAGGTAATCAAATGTATTTCTACAAGACATTTAGCTTCTGCTGTTATTGCTGTCCTTCAAGTGAACCAGTTACTCATCACCACATGATACTAGCCTTCACTTAAACCGAGGAGAGATGGGCAGGTACCAGACAGGATGGCAAGTCACAAAGCTAATTGCGTAATCCAAATGCTTCTCATGGAAAAGATGGCTGTATTGTGAAGGGTCAACAGACCTGCCAATCGAAAGCTGCTCCCAGTGTGCTGTTCACTGATTGGCCCATTTGAAGGACTTGGCAGTTGTCTCCCATTGGCTGGCTTTCACACCATGGCAGCAGCTTCCATTTTCTGGTAATCCAGGGATATGAGAATAGTGTGTGTAAGACACTCTGTCTTATTTTGCTAGGGGCTTTCCTTCAGACTGGGTCAAGACCAGGTCTGGAGGATCATTGGGGAAGTGTGCTGCAGAAAGGAGGGCCTGTGTATGCACTTAGGTGACAATTCACCTGTGAGTCTGTTGGGGTCATTTACTGTGTTTGGTGCTCCCGGTGTGGTCTCGTGTATATCGGTGATACCTGACGTAGATTGGGAGACTGCTTCGCTGAGCACCTGCACTCCATCTGCCAGAAGAAGTGGAATATCCCAGTGGCCACCCATTGTAATTCCACTTCCCATTCCAATTCTGATTTGTCTATCCATGGTCTCCTCCACTGTCATGATGAGGCCACAGTTAGGTTGGAAGAACAGCACCTTACATTCTGTTTGGGTAGCCTCCAACCTGATGACATGAACATTGATTTCTCAAACTTCTGGTAATCCCCCCTACCCCCACCCCCTCACTATTTTCCATCCCCTTTTCCCTCTCTCATCTTATCTCCTTACCCACCATTCTGGTGCTCCTCTCCCCTTTTCTTTCTTCCAAGGCCTTCTGTCTCTTTCACCAATCTACTTCCCAATTCTTTAGTTCATCCCTCCTCCTCCAGATTTCACCTATCACCTTGTGCTTCTCTCTTTCCTACCCCCACCTTTTAAATCTACTCCTCAGCTTTTTTCTCCAGTCCTGCGGAAGGGTTTCAGCACAAGACATCGACTGTATTCTCTTCCTAGATGCTGCCGGGCCTGTTGAGCCCCTTCAGCATTTTGTGTGTGTTTCCTGTTTCTAGAATGTTTAGTACTGTAGTTGCGTAAATTGGGAAGGGGGGGCTACTTAACAAGGCAGCTGTTTACACTAAAAGTGTTTTTAATGTTTAGTGTCATAGTTTAGCAGCTTGTTTGACTTAGATGCTTGGTTGAGTCTTTCACTACTTGTAAATAAATAGCTAACATTCTTATTTGCAAACAGTGTCTTCCGTCCCACTTACCAAATCTGTGAATCTGCTTCCGTGTAACATAGTCGACAAGATTCAGCGAATGAAAAGGGAGTTTCAAAGTTCAGGGGTAAAAGTAAGTGAGAGAACCCCTCATGTGAAGAATGCTGAGTACTGGGGTGGACTAACAACAGTGCTGGTTTGGCAGTCTCGCCAATCCACAAGAAGGCCATAGCACACTGGTGGATTGATCAGACAAGTTGGACTTCTGTGGAGTGAAAATCAGATACCCCATTGTGTCCGTGTTAAATGAAGTAGGGCTCCCAGTCCAGAAGGGGATTCAAAGGCGTGCCTTTTGGCTGCTGGCGCCAACACAAATTAATCACACAAAGTGCAGGAGGTAGTATGTCTAAAGAACGAGGTGAAAGTGTAACACTAGCACTGCACCATCAGTTAGCACAGATCCAGGCCAAGAGCTAGAAGACAAGGCCAGTGAAGGTACAGCAAGTAGAGGCTGCCCAATGTGCGAACTGGCAACTAGATCTTGCTAAGGTCTGAGCCTTCATGCTGCGGGGAGATGTGGATGGGGAATGGGGATATCTGGCCTATTGTGAGGGTGGGGAAGAGTGTGTAGAGTAGAGTCCTATGATTCTCCCTCGAATAATCGCTCTCCTCCGAAGGCACTCGAGCCAGGTAGGAGACCATGTGGTCCCATACCCAGCTTGGGGGACTTCAATCCGTGGCCCCTCTGATCATCATGGGACAGGAGAAGGACAAGGAATGGTGAGGGGCGGGGAGTAGTACAATCCATGACAACAGGGATCAGCGAGCTTTTCACCAAGCAACTAAAAGGATTGAGAGACAGGTACAGCAGAAGCCGGGAGAGCCTCTGGCCATGTGGCTATTGAGGTTATGGAATGAATGGTGTACTGGAGTGGCCATATCTAAAAGAGAGATGGGCGCCCTGGGTGGCAGGGTGGTCAATAACACCCTGAGGATGCTGGCAGCCCCCCATGAGGGTAATAAATCCTTATGGGATCAGGTGGCGGCAGCAGCAGTCACGGTCAGGTACCCTTCCCTGCTTGAATGAGACTAAAGCTGTGGGCAGAGTGGAGCACAGTAGAGGAAAGGATAAGAGCTCGTTGCCAGTGGGTTCCAATTACCAGTATATACAGCGATAGCGAGACTCTGCCAGAGGATTCTCATCTAGCCCCTGCCCATGGTACGGCATATGGGTACGACAGCAACTCCACCCTTGAAAGTGGTGGTGCTGCTTTTAATGGGGCTGGGAATCAGGGGTTCTGTAAATGCAGTCATTCGGTTGCTGTCGGGGTTGGAGAACGTGGGAGAAGGTACATGTAGCTGTGTCCGGAAGTTGGATTAGCAGACGGGGAGTGGGGAATCCCACACAACCCATAAGGAGATGGCTTTCATGCTGCTTGCAACAGAGGTAGATCAATCAAGTTCCACCCTCTATGTGAGGTGCAGGGAACACTGTGGAGGAAGTCGGGCAAGGCTCCCCTACCCCTCTCTCGCGTAGGGATGGAGTCAGAACGGCCATTGGATATACTCGCTGGCCCTTTCCCAGCTGGGATACCTGAGGCCTCACATGCCCATTACGATGCATTGGAGGAAAGGGAAGGATCAAAGATGGCACTAGTGGACACTGGCGCTGAGCACACCATCTTTCCAGGTACCCAAAGAGATTGAGGAGAACGTAGATACCCTGTTGTGGGAGGGAGCTATTCACCCTGCTACTTCCCCTTATATCAGCCCTGTTTGGCCGGGGAGGAAGAGGGATGGGACGTGGCATATGACAGTCAACTCTCGACAGTTGAACAAGCACGCACTGCCTCTCACGGCAGCTGTCCCGATAATAGATGTAGTGACCATTATTGAAGTCAAAGGGGGTTAGGAGGGGAAACATTGGTAAGCAGTAGTAAGCCTAGACAATGCCTGTTTCTTCATTGCCCTGAGTCCAGAGTCACAGGAGCAGTTTGTCTTCATGAGGGAGGGTTGGCAGTACATCTTTTGCTGCCTATCCCAGGGATATGTACGTGGTCCCATGTTGTGCCATGGTCTGGCAGCTCAAGATTTAGAGGAGATACAGCTAGACCCTAATATCTCCGTATCACACTGTGTTAGACAGTATCAGACAGTGTGTTGTTACAGGGCCCTCGGAGGACGCAGTCCTGAGGGAGTGGGGTTGGCCAGTGAACCCAATAAGATACAGGGCCCCAGTAAGAATGTTCTATTCCTAGGCATACAGTGGCATTCTGGGCAGCAGGAGATACCTCATAAGGCCAAGCACAAGATCTTAAATGCTGTGGTTCTCACCTCCGAGGAGCTTTGTTGTGTTCTTTGGGTGTTGATCCTGACATACCTTTCAACTGACCGTGATGTTACACCCCTTATACCAGGCCTCCTGCAAAAAGACTACTTTCCAATTTGGGTCTCGAACAAGCACGCACTGCCTCTCACAGCAGCTGTCCCAATAATAGATGTAGTGACCATTATTGAGGTCAAAGGGACTCACCTTATTGTGAGACTCCCTGGAGGACGGTTCTTGGAAATCTCCCCTTGTCCTTGGGGCCTTGCAAACATGTGTATTGATAACCCAAGGAATGGGCACTATCACCTTACCTTCGGGTAAAATGGTGGCAGGCTGCTCCTTTCTCTGAGGTTCATCAAATTCATGAGACACGGCATCCAGTTTTTGATCCTTTGACCCTGGTTGATAGGTCAGAACAAAATTGAACCAGTTAAAGAAAAGAGACCACTTGACTTGCCTGAAATCCATTCTTTTGGCTTTCTGAATATAAGCCAGGTTCTTGTGGTCCGTCTATACAATAGAAGGGTTCTTTGCCCCTCAAGCCAGTGACGCCATTCCACCAATGCCAACGTGACCCCACGCAACTTTCTGTTTCCTTTTTCTTTGTTCACTTCTGCTGGGGGACAGCTGGAGTGCAGTTTATTATCCGAAATTGTCCGTTGAAACAACACTGCACCCATTTTGACACCCAACGTGTCCACCTCCACGATGAAGGAATGACCGGGCTAGGTGAGACCAAAATAAGAGCTGTCATGAAGTACTGTTTAAGTTCTGCAAAAGCAGCCTCCACCTGCGTAGTCCATGGATCCTTTAGTTAGAATTGTCAGTGGAGCCGCCACTGAGTTGAATTTCCTGATGAATTTTCTGTGAAAGTTGGCAAATCCCAGGAATCATTGGACTTTTTTACATTGGGTGGTTGTGGCCAATCTCTAACCACCCTTGATCAGTAGGATCCATCTTGAGATTGCCATTAGAGATGATAAAACCCAATAATGAAATGGCAGTTACGTGACATTTAGATTTCTCCAGCTTGATCCATGATCTTAGTCCATGAACTAGAAGCCTCTTTAAGATATCTCTATCATAAGCGATGTGCTCCTCCATGGACTTCCAGAAAATTAGGGTGTCATCCAAGTAGACGAAGGAGTACTTATGGAGAGCGTCCCAGAGCATGTCATTTATGAAGTCCTGGAAAACCGCTGGCACATTAGGAAGGCTGAAATACGTGACTAGGTACTCATAGCGCCATGTTGGTGTGCTGAATGCATTCCCCCACTTGCCACACTCCTTTATGCCGACCAGGCTGTATGCATTCTGCAAATCCAGCTTTGAAAACACCCTTGCCCCTGAGCAAACCTTGAAGGTAGTGTTCATGAGCGGAAGGGTAACGATTCTTGGCCATTATGCAATTCAGTCCTCTATAGTCAATGCATGGCCACAGGCTACCGTCCTTTTTCTGTACGAAGAAGCATCCTGCGCCAGCTTGTGAGGTGGAGGGTGAAATGAATCCCAAGGCAAGCGCCTCCTTTACGTATTAATCCATAGCGCTCCTCTCAGGGCCTGAGAGTGCATATAGTTGGCCCCACAGAGGACAAGTCCCAGGCAGTAAATCTATTGCACAGTTATACAGTTGGTGCAGTGGAAGAGTCTAGGCTTTTTCTTTGCTGAAGACCTCTTCTAAATCCTTGCAGAAGAAGGGGATTTTGACTGACTTGAGTGTTGCAACTACCCCTGAACATGCCTCTGGGGATGACTCCAGAGTCTCCTTAGGTAGCGTGGGTAATTTGGCAGATCTCAGAGTATCTTCCATAGGTTCACTAGAGTTTTTAGTCGAAACAAGGTCCAAATCAACGTCTACATCCTCAGACAATGGCAACGAGGTACTACGAATAGCTTTTGTCCTCCTGGGACTAGGCTCCAGGGGTTTACGTCTTGGTGCCTTTCTGATTGACAGGACCTGGTGACTGGTTCCCTTAGGCTTGGCTGCTAAAGCTCCAGAATTCTTGGGCACCGCTTTGATGGGCTTCTTGACTTGGCCCTGAACTAGAGGCCTTCTCTCTCTCCAGTTCCAGTGTATCCCCAACTAGACAGGAGTCGGAACTCGCACAGTCCTGTTGACTGGAGCTGGCTTATCCACCCTTGGAGGGAGGACTGGGTCTCCTGAAGGCTTCAAGTTACTCCCAGAAAAAGTCTGTGTTCCTCTTCAGCAACTGGTCTCAGGAGAGCCTGGGAGGGAGGAGTCGGAACATCAAACCAGAAACATTCCCTCTTGCAGAGACCTGACCATGTGGTGATTCTTCTTTCCTCCCACTTCACCAAAGGGTTGTGATTGGATAGCCAAGGGTGCCTGAGGATCAGGAGTATGTGAGGAGAATCAATACGGAAACAAATGTCCTCTGCGTACTCTCCTATCCTCATCCACAAAACTGATGTCTGCTGCAGGATCTGCCAGGACCCAAGAGGACAAATGTCCAGATTTGTTGTGGGCATGGGCTGGTTCAACTCCTGCAGAGGTATGTTGAGCCAACAGGCTGTCCCCAAATCCAGGAAAAAAGCAGTTGCCCCAGCCTCCAGAAAGGCATTTACCTTTGGTTGGTTCTCCCCCCAGGAGATTTCTGCCTTCAGCATAATCTCAGAATCAGTAGTGTGCAAGTAGTGGCTGCTACTGTCACAGCCCTCACAACACTAGGCAGTCTTAGCATCTTTCCTGACAGCTGCAGCTTTGGACATTCGGCCCACAGGTGACCTGATTCCCCGCAGTAATAACAGCATCCTCAACTCCAATGCTGGGACTTCTCTTCAGCAGCAAGTCTTGTGCAGCTGATTTGCACCGGCTCAATAGGATCTTGTGCAGGAGATGGACTGATTGTTTCCCAAGGTCAGGAAGTGGAACTGCGATGTATTGAGGTTGGTCTCACTAGCCCTCTTCAACCTGTTGAGATGGTCTCACTTTCCCTCCTCCAGGCGATTATCGACTCTGCAGAGTGACCGGCAGGCTCACCCAAGTCACTCTGGGTTCCTCCTTGTGATAGTTGGTGCATGGCGACCTGGACTCACTGTGTCTGGCCAGAGCTTACAAGAGGCTCCGTTACCCCACCGGTTCGAGGTTAGGTTCAATGGTACTGTGATAAGAAACCTAGAGAGGATAGTAAGCACTCAGCACCAACTCCAGCTTGGACACCACACCACACTGGCTCCAGTAGAGTGCAGTGAATCTCACGTCTCTCTCCTGAGCGGCTGTAAACAGGCAACACTGTGGCCTGAGGCCTTGTCCTTGCTACAACCGTGGCCACGCAGCCCCCCTCCTCCACCATCCACCACTGCCATCTGCCAATAAATCAGTGAATCGCACTCGCAGCAATCCACAATAACAATATAAAACAGGGTCTTGCGATGGCAAGAAAAGCAACTAAGATGATCACACGCTGTTAGACTGAACACCACCCTTGTGCACAGACTCCGCTGATGCCTCTCTGATGCAGACAGCCGTGTGATCCGCACAAAGTCTTGCTTCTTCACTTCCTCAGCCAATGAGCAACTCACTAATGGGATAGACCTGCAGTGTTTTAAATTTTTGATGCTCAGCACAGTCTTGTGATCATTAAAAATATGTTTAAAAAAGAGAATAACACCTTTGGTTGACTCTGTAGGAACTGCTACGATTGAGCATGCTGCCATTTTACCAGAATGCACTATGTAAACAAGAAAGATTGCTTAATCAAACACTCCTCCCTGCTTAACTATAAACTCAAACTCAATATAGAATGCATCTCAACTTATCTAAGTATAATATATATACTTTATACTATACAATACAGCTACAATATAGACATCCACTGCGCAGTAAATTTTAAAATGTCCCACTCAGGCCTAAAGATTTTATCACTGTGGAGGATTTCTTATTCTTGTGGTATATCAACTTTCCTGACAAGGGAAGTCACTCCACTTGGCAAGTAAGATTTGTGACAGTGAAAACAATCTCAGGTTCTGGAGCCTCTTTTCTGGTGGTTGTAGGTGTTGACTCTGACACTGCAGAAGTGGTTCTAACAGCTCTGGACACTTCTTGTCTCCTTTTCTCGGCTTTTCTCTCTGGACCTACTTCAATCCTTGCTTCTTTCCCAGTTCTGGCTTCTTTCACTCCTTATCCCGCTCTTGATCTCTTTCTTGGTCTCACTCACAGTCTGATCCCACTCTCACACTCTCATTCCCACCTTTTTTCTTTCTCACATTCTTTCTCTCATTCACACCTTTCTCTTTCTCATTCATGTTCTTTCTCTCTATCTCTTCTCTCATTTTCAACTTATTGTCTTCCTTTTTCTCACCTTCCATTTCCTTCTATTTTCTTGTGAGCATCTCTGAATTTGTTAATTTCTCAAGAAATTAGGTCTAATTTATCTTCCATTTCCAGATGTCATCCTCGTCTTTCTTTTCCTCTTTCTTCTTTCTAGGATGTACATCTTGATCTTAGAAAGGCGCAATTAGCTCACTGGAGTATTCTCTTATTAATCCTTCTACAATCTGATCTCTTTTCTTGGTTTCCTCATCCACACCATCATCTGATAAATCCTGTTTTCGTGTCTTCATTGGCTAGTTCCTTTTTGACCTTCCATTCATCCAGCTAGACTCGGTCTTTGCATCAAATTTTATAAGCAGTCTTTTGACTCCCTCTTGAAGTTCATGCAATAACTTTAATGCATGTAGAGTAGGTTCTGGTTCTTTATACCCACAAAAGCCAAATACTTACAACTTTCCTGAAGCTCTTTGAACACTCTTCCAGTTTAAAATCAAACCACATTTCACAAGTAACTGCCAGATTAACATAGCAGAAGCTCTCTCAGATATATTGCCTACAAAAACTGTTGTAGTCAGACCACTGTTTTTGTCAATTTTACACTTCCTTCGAGCAGTGTGGTCCTTCTTTGGTCCAATATACTTTCCAACCAGAGACATATAGGTTGGCACAAACATCTGTTTACTCTCTGTTTAGAAATGATTCATGGAGACAGTTTGGCATCATCTAGTACTGTTCTTAATTCACTTTCAGTTGATTGTATGGTAGGGATGTGCCATGCAAACAGACGATGAATCTCCAATCAAATCATAGTTATTTTAGCCAGTTACATCCCCACATTGCTTGCTCTCCAGTTTTTACCACATATAAGCCAATGTGACTTGTTAGTTATTGTATTTCACTATTATGAATGTCGTTCCCATACTGGAGTTCCCAAACTGAGATTTACAGAACTCTTGCCTAATGATTTTAGTCCATCGCATAAAAAAGATTGGGAAGCCCTGCCATAAGAGTTATTTTTTCTCAATGTGAGTTCTTAGTAGAGTATCTGCAGGCTTCAGTTCAGTATCTTTGAAACGCTGTTCAAACTCATTTTGTGGAATGATTGAAACAGCTGATCCAGTGCCTAATTCCATTTTAATTAATTTGCCATTCACTTCTGGTGTAAGCCATATTGCTTCTCTATTGTTAGTCTTCATATTGTAAATCTCAAGGCTAGCCAGTCCTGTATCACTCTCAACATCATCAGATTTTTCAACAACAGCATGCAGTTTAGTGCTCTTTTCAAAACTGCAACTTGAGTTTTTATCTTTTCCTCTTCCCTGTGCAGTCCATTTATTTTTGTTGCCCAACATATTCTTTGTATTGTCCTACTTTGTGGCATTTTCTCCAGGTTTCGCCTTTAAACCCTTATTGATCTGGTGTATATGATAACCTGCCAGAACAGTAACACAATTCGTTCTGCCAGACGTACTTCCGTTTTGACGTTGCAATTTTGTTCATCATCACTTTCATTCCCTACTTCAACTCAATTGTGTCTCTGTCTGCTGTTTCAATTGATACAGCTATTTTAAATATAAGTTGGGCTTTAGTTAGAGATGTGTTTTTGAATGCCTTCTTGCAAGATTGCGCAAACTAAGCAATGTTGTGATGCATCATTTAGCCCATCACTTTCCTTTTGATTTTGCTTATGAAACCTCAAGTGGTTTGCAATCATCGATGGTTTTGGTTCTAAATGTTCCTGCATTACTTTCATGATATCAGCAAAGCTCATTTCAGCTGGTTTGGTTGGAGCAGTCAAATTTCTAAGAAAATTGTATGCCTTTAAACCCAATGCACTCAGCAAAACTGGTACTCACTTCTCATTGACTACTTCATTTGCTTCAAAGTACTGCTCAATTAGTTTAGTACAAATCAGCCAGTTATCTGTTGTGTAATCAAACACATCAATCTTTCTGATGTAGCCACCTATTTCTGCTTTTTTTCCTGATTTTTATCACCCAGTACTCTCTGTTTATGAACCCATGAATACGTCTCTGTCCATTCCTGAAGATGCAGGTGCTGGGATGCTTTTTTATTACTCAACTGTATCTTGCTACACATTTTTGAAATTCGAACTTCTTTCTGCACTTCAACAAGTAGGTATTTGTCTCAGATTCATTTAAAACTTCATCATTACCAATGTTATGTTTTGTACTCCAAAACATGAAAACTAATTGAAAGGAAAAAGATGGGAGCCAGGATTACAGGTCTTGTTTCGTCTTTTTTACTTTAACTGAGGTGTGCCCGTATCACATAGTGGCATGATGATGTATGCCATTTATGTACTTTTACATATAAGCCACAATGCATTATGTAAACAACAGAGTGCTTAACCAAACAATATATTTAGCATATTACACAAATACTACTGAAATATTAAATACATAACCCAGTTCACCAGTGAAAAGGGTTATTTCTGTTTTTCTCTTTACAGATGCTGCTGACCAGCTGAGTATTTCCAGAATTCTGAATTGTAATTTAAACAAATCTGCTACCTTTGAACTTGCACATTCATCACCATTAATCCCACCACAGTAAATGGCTCCAGCATTAATAAGCTGCCACATTAAATTGATCCACTTCCATTACACCACTACCTTCTTATACACAGAACTGAGAAAAGCAAGTTGAGCTGGTTTTTAAAATTACTGATAGCCACGTTTTAGCTGTTATTAGCCTCTAGCCACTTTGAAAATGTTGAAACGAATGGTTAATCAAAGCATATACAACTTGTCCTGGTCTGCATTCATTTTCATAAAGTAAAAGAGAATTCAATATTAAATAGTTCAAATGTCAGCCAGATTCAAGTCCTTTGTATGTCTAATAAATAGGATCATTCAAATTTATGCTTATAACCATGATTTATTAAATAGGCATTGCAGTTCTTAAAACTGGGGTTCAATTGTGTTTTAAAGCCTATATGCCTTACAAGCAAACAATAGTGCTGTTAGCCAACCATTTGTATCATTTAGTGCTCCCTCTACCAAAGTTGACTCAATATCTGATACAATTTCCTAAATAAATATCCTTAAATCTTTTGCATTACATTTATTAGACAAACTTCAGTGTCTGTGTCTATACACTTCAAAATGGCATTGTTAAAACTAAAATTTATCTTCAACTTCTTCAATGTGTATCAAACCAATACATCACTATTGGTGATGGTTTGAATTCATTACTCTTAATCCCTCCAAATTGTCCATAAAGTTATTTAATTCCTCACATTTCCAATCAAGGCAATCGTACATACACCTTCAAACTCATTTGGGTTTTCCTTGAGGATATGAACAAACTCTAATTTAGTCAGATTCTGTTAGCAGTCCTGTAATATCTCAACCTGTATGTTTTTTTCAGTGAAAATAATTAAGGTAATGAAAATTTTACTGACTTAATTAGGATCTATGTTTTGGACAGTAATTTTTAGTTGAACTATGCCCTGTAGCAATATGTAACTTTCCTCTCTCATGCAATTTTACATCACACATTTTATGATAAATACTCTTCAATTTTTTTAACTATGTGGAAGGTGCATTTCTGCATTTGCAACCTATTCATTCTTTGGGAATGTTAACTTGTCCAACATTATTTTGAACAGGGCACTCTGAATTTCATTATGCAGAATACTTAACTGTCTTTATTATTTACTGGGTTTTGAACACCCTACTCTAAGATAGAGAATGCTTAATTCAATTTTTAATGGTGAACAGAATTCAAATATTTGTACTGGTCAGCTGCAGAATCAATTCAGATACATTAATATGTGTAAGCTGTAATGTTAACACTTTTGTTTTCTGCAAGGAGATATCATCTAATATCACTGCAGACAATGGTCTGCATGGAAAATGGACGTGGTGGTCATGTTCTGTTTGCAGATGTGAATTATCTTAGAATCCATCCTTTGACATATTGCTCTTTTGAGTGTCCTGCTTTTGAATGTAGTCTTAAAGCCATGCACATAAAAAAAGGACTCAAACTGTTAAAGGCTGCATCTGGGCTCAGCAACATGCATACTAATAACATCATTACAGCAGAATGGTTTAGAGAGCATGTTTACTTTGTTGTGGTTTCTGTCACCTTTCAGACTCAAATTGTTAATGTGTGGTTTTAAATTCAAATAGCATAGAAGGCTAATTTTCTTGTATTTGCCCAAAAAATTAGGTTATATAGTGCATCTAATTCTCCCCTTCCACTTTCATGCGTGGGTGGTACTCCTTATAGAGAGCACTTCTTTTCCCTGGCATTGAACTTGAACCAGTCTGACCTTTTTATAATGACTGAATTGAAAACATCTCCCTTTGGAATGTGCCTTGTAGATACCGGCTATGCCTGTTTTTCTACATTTGATGAATTAAAAAGGAGAGCCTGTAGCAGCATCAGTGAATAAAATCACTCCTTTGTCAATTTGCAGTGCACGGATTCATGCTTCTTCAAGGTTTTGAAGATTATAAAAACATATAAAAAAATTGATGGAAGACAACTGAAAATAGGCAGCAGTCGTGGGTCCAGTAACATTGGCATCTGATCTTAATCATAATATATTCTCAGTCTGCACTGTCAGACTCCATCACTCAACAGTGCCTTCAATGGACAGTAATTTGAGGTGTGGCTTATTAGATCACAAGATCTTATGAATAATAAAAAGTTATGGAAAATTGCATCCCAGACTGATATCCAATTCTCATCGGTGTCACCCTGTTTATAGCAAGACAGCATGTTTATGCATGATTTCTATTTCATATGTATTGACTAGATCATTTTTCCTGTTGTCCTGAGAATTGATGACATGCACTATATTAAGAATGATGACCTCCGCAAGGGGCCTAACGTTTTCTCTAGATTACGCTATTGTCAAAACACACTGAAATATTCTTTACACATGTCACTGCCATCTTTTCTTTCACCCAGTAGGGACGGTTAAAACAGAATGTGGCAGCATTATAAGGCAGAGGTATGAATTGTGCTTGTATGGTGTGTGTGGGGTCCATGATTCACAACAAACAAGATAAAACAGAACACCCTGTTTGATATAATCTCGAGTTTGTTCACCAAGCTCTTGGTAATACATTCTAATTATAGACGATAGTGTCTTGAACACATTAAAAAAAGGGGCTCTATTTATGACAGGGAGAAGCAATGAAATTTAATTGAACTGTCAAAGAAATGCAAAGTAATATTATCTAGGATCCAGATAGAATAGCATTTTAATATCTTGTAACATATAAAGTACTAAACTACATATAATGCACACACAATATGGCATATCTCAGCATCAAACCACAGAATAAAAATATGTAATAGAACAGGGTGATTTAGAACATCACTGCACAGTAATATGCCAATCATGGGCAGGCTGTAACATTTGGACTGCCTCTGACTCTCTAGTGAGCAGCTGCTCACCACTTAACTCCTAGGACAATTCCCTCTGATTGCCCACACCTCAACAAAATGTCAATAACTCACAACCATTTGTAGTGCTGTACTACACTCCCAAGTATCCACTATCTTGTGTATAATCCAGTAAAGAATGATGGAAAAATAAGACATAACTTTTAACGGTTGACGCACATACAAAGCTGAAACCCATCAGGTAAATCTTGGCATCAGCTCTGGAAATACATTCCCAATGCATAAGTATCTATTAAAATTTTGAAGATTTGTTAACGTAAATTGGGATCATTCAGAGCCATTTTTTAAAAAATAAAGTGTCCTTTGCTTTGGATGCAGGGATGTTCATACAGTATTATACTTGCATAAAAGCAAGCAAATAGTATGTATATATTTATTTCATTCTATGTGCCATTGATGGGAAGGGATTTTTTTAATAACACATGACAAACATGTTGAATAACTCATTGGATGCTTTATTAGGAACAGGAGCATACCTAATAAAGTGGCCACAGGGGTGGAACACTGTTTGATCTTCTGCTGCTGTAGCCCATCCACTTCAAAGTTTGACATGTTATGCATTCAGAGATGCTCTTCTGCACACCACTGTTGTAATTTATGGTTATTTGATTTACTGTCACCTTCCTGTCAGCTTGAACCAGCCTGGCCATTGTCCTCTAACCTCTCTCATTAACAAGGTGTTTCCACCCACAGAGCTGCTTTGCACTGGTTGTTTACTTTGTTTTTCCACAATTCTCTGTGAACTCGAGAGACTGTTGTGCATGAAAATCTCCAGAGATTAGCAGTTTCCAAGATACTCAAACCAGCCTGCCTGGCACCAACAATCATTCCATGGTCAACATCACTTACTTCACATTTCTTTCCCATTCTGATGTTTGGTCTGAACAACTGAACCTTTTGACCATGTCTACATGCTTTTATGCATTGAGTTGCTGCCACATAATTGGCTGATTAAGTACAATGGATTCCAGTTAATTGAGACACATTGGAACCAGTACATTTTGACCCAATTAAACAGTTGCTCCAATTAGCCGAATTTTCAAGGAAATAGTTTAAACAAGACAAACTACCATTTAACTGAGTAACAAATTATGTGTTTAAATGAAATGGAGAACAGATTAGAACACAACCAATATTACTACGGTGCCATAAAAAGTGTATTAGTTCCTAGTAGTTATCGACAGAGGAATTTATTCAGTGTATGCTGCCCTGTTCTTTTGATTGACTGTAAATGAACAAAATCAGCCAGACACCTAGTGCAGATAATGGAATTGCTTCATTGCCTTCTTGCATGAAGTAGTGTCAAAAATCACTGCTTTTTAATTCAGTGTCAGTCAGCCCACCTGTATAACGTAACACAGGCATTCACAGCTGATGCTACCTAAAAACTGTTTGCTCTAATCACAGTATAGTGTCTAATGGTCACACAAGTTCATGAAACTGATGCTCATTAGATACTGTTGCACCCTCGAAATCTTCATTTTCATTGTAACATTTAAGATGATTGTCGATAGCTTCAAATTTTTCGTAGTACCTAACTTACTGAAGTAGTGAAATCATTTCATTTTCACTCACAGGTGTTTCTTGCATCACCAATCTTGTATACTTGAAATTGCATTGAGCAAAATGGTTCCAAATTGTCTTACTACTTATTTCTTGCCAACTACCAGTGACAAAAAAACACTTATTTTTGAACACGAACACAAGCAAATCACACTATTCAATAATCTGTTCACTCTAAACATGATCTAGTATTTAACGGCCAAACAAGTGTATGTGACTGATGCTAGTTAGCAACTGTTTGGCAACAGTTTTCTGTCCCAGTTAAGCGGCATAGTGTCCCAAATAAACAAAGGAAATCCCAAACATGAGGAAATCTGCAGATGCTGGAAATTAAAGCAACACACACAAAAAATGCTGGTGAACGCAGCAGGCCAGGCAGCATCTATAGGAAGAGGTACAGTCGATGTTTCAGGCCGAGACCCTTCATCAGGACTAACTGAAAGAAGAGATAGTAAGAGATTTGAAAGTGGGAAGGGGAGGGGGAGATCCGAAACGCGGTGGAGGGATGGAGCTAAGAGCTAAAAAGATGATTGGCAAAAGGGATACAAGGCTGGAGAAGAGAGAAGATCATGGGACAGGAAGCCTAGGGAGAAAGAAAGTGGGGAGAGGAGCCAAGAGGATGGAGGGCAGGCAAGGAGTTATAGTAAGAGGGACAGAGAAAGAAAAAAAGAGAGAAAAAAGGAGGAAATAAATAAATAAACAAACAAACAGACAAATAAAGGATGGGGTACGAAGGGAAGGAGGGGCATTAACGGAAGTTAGAGAAATCAGTGTTCTTGCCATCAGGTTGGAGGCTACCCAGACGGAATATAAGGTGTTGTTCCTCGAACCTGAGTGTGGCTTCATCTTGACAGTAGAGGAGGCCGTGGATAGACATATCAGAATGAAAATGGGACGTGGAATTAAAATGTGTGGCCACTGGGAGATCCTGCTTTCTCTGGCGGACACAGCGCTTTGTCAGATCCTGCTTGGACGCTGTGTCCGCCAGAGGAAGCAGGATCTCCCAGTGGCCACACATTTTAATTCCACGTCCCATTCCCATTCTGATATGTCTATCCACGGCCTCCTCTACTGTCAAGATGAAGCCACACTCAGGTTGGAGGAACAACACCTTATATTCCGTCTAGGTAGCCTCCAACCTGATGTCATGAATATTGACTTCCCTAACTTCCGTTAATGCCCCACATCCCCTTCGTACCTCATCCCTTATTTAGTTATTTATTTATTTTTATTTTTTCTCCTTTTTTTTCGCTCTGTCTTTTTTTTCCCTCTGTCCCTCTCACTATAACTCCTTGCCTGCCCTCCATCCTCTGGGCTCCTCTCCCCCTTTCTTTCCCCTAGGCTTCCCGTCCCATGATCCTTTCACCTCTCCAGCCTTGTTCCCTTTTGCCAATCACCTGTCCAGCTCTTGGCTCCATCCCTCCCCCTCCTGTCTTCTATCATTTCGGATCTTCCCCTCCCCCTCCCACTTTCAAATCTCTTACCATCTCTTCTTTCAGTTAGTTCTGACGAAGGGTTTCAGCCTGAAACGTCGACTGTGCCTCTTCCTATAGATGCTGCCTGGCCTGCTGCATTCACCAGCATCTCTTGTGTGTTAAAGGAAATCCCAACTATTTTTTCAATTAGTGCTTGCTATTTAAGAGTTACTGTAGCCGACTGGTGGTGTAGTGGCATGTGTACAGGTATACCTAATAAAATGGCCACTGAGTGGTCATCAAATCACTGTTGCTGTGACTGTTATAATAAACAAGACCCTATGAAGAACAACAAGTTCAAGATCCCTGACTGCTCAGTGGTAAATGGATCACACTGTGTCGTACTGCATGTCAGAAAGTTTTTGATTCAGTGCCCTGCCTGTTCTGATATACTGTAACTGACCGCAACGAGACTGCTGCATTCAGTCTCAGCTAAGGACAGTTAACAATCAGCTAGACCAGCCTTCCCTTTTGTTGATATCCAGTGGAAAGTTTCTTTAATATTTTCAATTCAGGCTTAGTTGTATGGTGTCCTCTATTACAGTCATTTCACAATCCCATTTGTGAAGACTATCCACTTGGCCCAAGTATAACTGAAGACAATCATTCAAACCACAATGAGTTTCAATCACAATGTTCGAGAATGAAGAGGAAATTATTTTTAAAAATGTACAAAAAATCTGAAGAACAGCAATAACTTTTTAAAATCATACTTCCAGTCATCTTAACACATTAATGCTGTTAAATGGATTTCAAGGTAGTTAAGTGCCCTTGAATGGGGATCAAACCACAGCATTACAATAGAATAACAGGTAGATTAAAATTTGTGTGTGTGCGAAAGAGACCTGTTGTGTGTATAAAACTATTTGCTTGTAAAAAAGTGTTTGTGTGTGTGTGAGAGAGAGAGAGAAAGAGAAAGAGATTAGTTGCATGTATAAAATTATTTGCTTGTGTGAAAATTGATACTGAATGAGAGAGATTGTTAGAGTCTGTGTATGAAATTTTTGTATGTGTAAGGTCCTAGCACATACATGTGTAAGAATACTTGTGCCAATGAGACAATTTGTACTTTTGTGTGTATGTGTGTGAGATCATTTGACCATGTGTGTATGTGTGAAAGTGTGTGTATGAGCAGTTTTTCTGTGCTTGTATCAGTACATGGATGTATGAGATAATTTATGCATGTGTGTGCATATGTATGAGAAAGATTGTTGGCATATTTATATTTGTGTGTCTGAGATTGTTAGTGAGTATGCATGTGTGCTTGCATAACTTGCATCATACTGCTATAACGTACTACAAAAAGAGACAAAAAAGGGTGGATCAGCGATGTGGTTATGGCAAGTCTTAGCTGGTTTGACTGCCAATAGAACAGTTGTATTTATATCAGAAAAGTCTGGTAGAAGCAAGCGCCAGGCATTTAGCTCACAGGCAGTGAAAGCACGATCCTGACAAGCTTTGTCCACAGCATTCCATCACAAACTTACCCCTCCAGTCTGAAACCATCCCCCAGGTCACCCTGGCTGGCTGCCCATCCACACATTTGTGTCTGTCTTTTGAGTGTTTTCAGAAGCTCATTAAATTGTGTCGTGGCAAACCAGACATATTCAGCTCACCCTAAGACCTAAAGAAAGGTTATCAAATTCCTTCATCTTTGCCAGACGTAGAAAAAAGCACTCATGTACAAACGCACTTCAAGAGAGTCTTGCCTTTTTTTCTGGCATAATGTTAGCCATTGCAACTTGTAAACATGTCATATAATAGCGCACGTTGTATGTAAGGCAGTGAGCAATAAAGCATATTTAGGATATTAGCAGCATGTTCATTTATGAACAGGATGAAGAAAACTGTAGGGCCTCAAGGTTCTCAAGCTGTGAGTAGAATAGCTTTGCAATTTGCTTGCAAAACGGCATTTTGATCCTAATGAATATAAAATGCTTGCCATTAAAAGTAAAACAGATTATTTAAGGCCTTTCCGGGACCATAGCTTCTTGAAGATCTTTGTAGGGCCACTATGATCTTTCATTAAAATCTCACAGCAGGACCCCCAACCAGCAAATCAAGCCTCTATTCCTGCGATATTCTAACATTTAAAAGTCATTTTCAAAAATCTGCACAGATTTAAAATTTGATAATGAACACCATAAGAGAATGCATGCAGCACTTTGTTAAACAATGTTATTAATCTAATGCTCACATTCATGTGGAATAGAAGCACCCTATAACTATTCTGCTCATGGCTACGTGCCATTTGTAGCTTTTTTCTAATCTTTGTTTGTTAATGTCTAGCTTCTGCTAATTATAGTCAGGGCCTTATACTTAAACTTAGTTCTCCCTTAATAAAATAGCAATAGCTAAAATATAAAAACTATAACTTACAGATAGAAGCAAATTCAGTTTATTTCTTCAATGTTGCCCACTGTAGTTCAGTAATCACTGGGGGAACAGGATTACTTTACATTTAAAATGTGCACATTTTGTGAAGTGATTTAAAATTGCAAGAATCAGGCCAACCTCTGCAGCATTGGTACAATTTAAAATGTTATACTGCTTTGAACAGGATGTAAACTTTAAACTTACACATACAGTTTTTCAATTTTGGATTGTGACTGACAAGGATAGGACATCTAAGCAGATGAACCCTAGAGCACTCAGCAGTTCAATGTTTCAACAATTACTCTCCCATCCAGCAGAACACACAAATGTATTCCCTTACAGAAGTAATAAATGTTCCACCCACTTTTATTTCTTGATGAGACCAAAATATATTGCTGCCTTTTTATTACAGCAATGAATAGCTACTAATGTCAACAACAAGGATAGAAATACAGCAGTGTCTGGTCCACCAGTATACTAAAAGACATACGACATGATACACATTGTCTTAAAATGTACACTTACCTCCATATGTACTGAAGATATTCAATTAAATAATTATACAACTAAACACATTTTTACCTCCAACACCCGCCCCCCCCCCCCACTGTCTGCTTTCCACAAGGTTTGCACCTTCCATGACTCCCTTGTCCATTCGTCCCTACCCATCGATCTCCTTCCTGGCACATATCCCTGAAAGCAACAGAAATACTACACCTGCCTATTCACCTCCTCCCTCACCTCCATACAGGGCCCCAAACAGCCCTTCCAGTTCAGGTAACCCTGCATCTGTGAATCTGTTGATGTCCTCTATTTTATCTGGTGCTCCCAATGCAGCCTCTTCTACATTGGTGAGACCCTACATAAATGGGGGCACCACATGGTGGAGCACCTCCACTCTGTCTGCCCAAAGCAGAATTTCCAGGTGGTCAACCATTTTAAATCCTATCCCCATTTCCATTTCGATATGTCGGTCCATGTCCTCCTCTTCTGCCACAATGAGGCCACTTTCAGGGTGGAGGAGCAACACCTCATATTCTGTTCAAGTCGCCTCCAACCTGATGACATGAACACCGATTTCTCCTTCCGGTAATTTTCCCTCTCCCCTTCCCTTTACTTCTATTCCCCACTCTAGCGTCTTCTCCTCACCTGCCTATCACCTCCCCGTAGTACCCCTTCTTCTTCTCTTTCTCCCGTGGTTCACTCTCCTCTTCTATCTGATTCCCTCTTCTCCCACCCTTTACTTTTCCTTCCCTATCTGGCTTCACCTATCACCTTCCCTCTGGTCTTCCTTTTCTTCCCCACACATTTTTAGTCTGGCTTCTTCCCCCTTTCTTTCCAGTCCTGCAGATGGCTCTTGCCCCAAAACATAGATCCATTTCCATAGATGCCGCCTGACCTGCTGAGTTCCTCCAGCATTTTGGGTGCGTTGCTATTGAACGAACTATCAGCTTCATCAATTGAATGACGCTGTGCACCTGATGCTGCTGAGACTTTTGATGGTAATTTTATATTTCATGAGATAGTGACATTCTTATTCCTTAAACATCAGTTAATGCACCGGTATGGAATCACATCTGTTTAAAGGGGAAAGGATGAAGTATATTTTTCCATAAATCTGGAGGTTCAAAGTCATTTAAGTTTTTGATCCAACATTCATAACCCTTCAAAAACTTTCCTTGAGAGTGTGCCAGTCAGCTGCCTTCCTGATCTTCCACAGCGTCATTGGATAGGGAGTTCTGGGATTTAGACCCAATGATAATGAACAAAGAGTGATATTTCTAAACCAGGATGGTATGTGACTTGAAGGGAAGTCTCCAAGCAGCAGTGTAGCTTGTCCCCTTGACCTTGATGACAATATCCCCCAATTTGAGAGGTACATTTGGCAATCAAATGCAATGCTTTTTGCAGATGGCTTATACTGCAGCCACAGTGCAACAATGAAGGAATGAATATGTATTTAGGGATGCAAGTCAAATTGCTGCCCTGTCTGGGACGATATTGAACTGATTGCAAGTTGCACCAGTCTCTCATTACTAAACACCCAGCCGTGGTCCTGCTTTGTTGATATGACCAGAATCTATCAATGGACTTTAACAGTGGGTTTGGTGGCAGTAGTTAGGTTGTAGATTAGACATTTTCTCCTTAAAGGGAATCCTTGCCTGGAAATTACATAAATTTAGGTCCAGAATTTTCAAGTAATTGCGAGCGCTGCAGAGAGAGAGAAAAACTCCAGTGTTATCTTTTGCTCCTTCTCCATTGTTAATTTGTTGATTAGTACGGGCCTAACTTGTAATGGCAACACACTGCATGGTGGCAGGATCTTACTTTGATATGTCATGAAAAGGACTGGAAAATCAAAGGAACCCCCCACATGGTGATTGCTAACGGTGCCGCTGGGAGAAATTTGTCCACGTATTTCTAGGACATGCCTGTCACAGAGAAGCACTAAGGAGTGGTAAGCCAGTTGCTTCCTCAGTGGTGAATTGATTTAAAAGGACGCACTCAAGTCATGGAGCTCAATAAATCAGTTAATTACTAGCCTTTCCACCACACCAAGTGCAGGACCCTGGCTCAGCCTACACAACTAGCACTTAGAGTTCTCCAGCCCAGTATTCTGCCTGGTAGGCTCCAACCACTCAATCCGAAATCCTGATATATTGACGATGCCCAATAATCAGATCTCCACCTCCACACCTACTGACCTCCTGCTCCGACCCAACAAAGGCAGGCCACCCACCTCCCATTCAGCAATTCCATTCTCCGGACCAATAATGTAGGCTGTACCATCAACTGTCAACAGCCAACCTCATACCAACATTCAATGTTTAATCTCACTGCCACTTGGCCTCACTCCATTATGATACCCTAAACTTGTTCCCAGTCATACCATATTTCTTCATGCATTCTATTCCTGAAAAGCAGTTGTAAGGGCCATAAATTTGTGGTAAAATGAGAGATGTATTTGCTAGTCAGCATGACAAGGGGTGCCACAACTCCTGAAGCAAAATTATTTTAGGGCAAGGAAAAGTTGTCTGGCTTTTTGACAGGTAATGTGGTATCAAAGCAGCACCACTCTAACTGAGAAGTTGAGTGACAAGATGACACTATTGGAAACCAAATGCAGAAATGAAATATATATTGTACTGCTAATGTTATTCCTGAGTACCGATAGTACCAGCTAATCCTTTGCCTGGTGTACATGTAGAGATGTATAAATTGCTTAATATGTTAGAATAGACCACCAAATTAATTGCTCAAATTGCTCCAAATTGGTTTTCTATTACATTTGATACTTCTAAATTGAACATCAGTCCTCTCAGATCAGAATGTGATGTAGAGGCACTTTGTGACAGGTCCTAATTTGTTAAGGTCATTCTTGATCCAGTTGCATATTTGACATATCAAGAAAAAAACATTTAAAATGTTAGGAGAGACTCTAAAAAGATGGTACAGAGAATAGATATAAGATTGAACTGCAGATGCTGGAAATCTGAAATAAAACTAGGAAATAATGGGAATCTGGCAGTGTCCGTGAAAAATAAATAGAATTAACATTTCATGTTAATGGCTCTTCATCAGATGAAGGTTCATGTATCAAAAATGTCATTTCAGAAGAGATTAAGGGAAGGTTGGCAGACAATTCTGGCAAGGTGATGGTGAATTTTCTCACTGATGATTGCCAGGGCCAAACTCAGTCATCTAAGAATAAGTGAGGAATAAAAAAATTAGCATGTCCGTGTCTTTTCAAATATAAGATGAAGTGGGAATTACAAGTTCAAGTTCAATTATCATTCAACCATACATGAATACCCATGAATACAGCCAAATGAAACAGTGTTCCTCTGGGGCAAAGGTACAAAACAGTCACACACAACACAAGGCACGTATAGCACATACAAGACAGCAGTAATCATTACAGTCACACAAAAAATATAATATACAGTACTGTGTAAAAGTCTTGGGCACACACACACACGCACATATATATAGCTAGGATGCTGAAGACTTTTTCAGAGCGCTGTAGTAATTTTAAGTATTGCACGGTACTGCTGCAAAAAAACCTAACAAATTTCATGACATATGTGAGTGATAGTAAACCTGATTCTGCTATGTGTCTCTATTGCAGACTGAACGTGAGAAGGGGACAGGGAGAGGGGATCCACGGTTGGGAAGAGGGAAGTCATTGCTCGGAGAAGGAGAAGGGACAGGGGGGGGAGCGGGAAGCACATTCTGCAGTGATCGGTAAACCAATTGTTTGGAATCAGATGACCTTGACTGGTGTCGCAGGGCTGGGTGTATCTGCACCCGCACCACCCCTGGTCCCTGGCACTCCTCTGTTACCTGCCCCACACCCTTCTGGAGGTGCTCCACCCTTGCCATTCCAAACATCCTTTGCTCCCTCCAGATATACCAACTCGCCCTCCACTCCACATTGACAAATACTGTACTGTGCAAAGGTCTTAGACACCCTGACAATATGTAAGTGCCTCATACTTTTGCACAATACTGCAGCCCCAGTCCCTGACTCCACGTATGTGGTCGGCAAGAACAAGCTTGCAGCAGTCTGTTGATGAACACAATGCAGCTTGTCTTATACTGAAGGAACACTGGAGGGCAGTACCAATGCCACTTTGCACGCTGCTGCACACTGCCCCCAGCGTCATCTCTCCTCGCTGGCTGCAATAGGCAACACTGTGGCATGACACCTAGTCCACACTAGTACCCGAGGTCACACAGCTCCTTCACCATCAGTCCCACCAATAAGCCATGAACTGGACTTGCAGCATTCCCTGTTACTAATGTCCAACAGGGTCTTGTGATCACAAAAAACAACTAAAGCAATCACTCACCATTAGACTACACATCAACTTCGATGCCTCTTTGTAGCAGGCAGTAACACAGTCCACACAGCGTTCAGCTCTTCCACCATCAAGCAACTCACTAATGTGGTAGATGTGCAGTACTTGAAGTTCTTAATGTTCAGCAGTGCCTTGTGATCATAAAAAAGACGTTTAAAAAAAAGACAATACCACCTTTGGTTGGCCCCATAGAGGCTGCTGTGTCTGTATGCACTGCCATCTAACAATGTTTCCATCCAAATACTGTACTGTATCTGAAGATTTAGAAGCTTTGATTTGGTTTAGTGAGGACCCTTCACTGCACTGTCTTTGATGCTGATAAATTTGCAAATTGAGATTTTGTTCTAAATGATTGGACAAACAGAGTTCCTTGATTACTTTGCAGAGTAACGAGATTGGCTGAATATAAGAATTCATGCTAATGCAAGCATGCTTTTATAAAAAATATATTGTGGTTTTGGATGCATTTGTGGTTCATTACCACTAAATTTACAAATGGGACAGAAGTGCTTTCTATAGAGTGACATGATTGAATTTCTCAAAGCTACTTTATTTGAAACAGGATATTGAGGTTTTGGATCTACGGCATTATTAAACTTATTTTGCATATACTGTGTCACCTTAAAAATTGATCAAAACTACATCATGATCTTTAAGTTCACCTGGCTATTGATCCATTTAAAAAGTACATCAATTGATTCTGCAGCATTGGGTAATTTTCATACTCCACATTTTTCCAAGTAAAGGAGGTTATTGCCCAGGTTCTATTAGGAAGATTGAGATGCAGTCAACCTACTCAAGATGTCTATGCTTACCTGGAAATGATCCCCAGTGAGATTTTCTTACAGAACATATCCTAATCCCCTATTGTCAATGCTCTACAATGTAAATATTATTATTGCAAGGAGCCTCAGTTTTCACCAAGCTTGATCTCCGTGATGCCTACCATCTTGTCTGCATCTGCGAAGGGGACGAGTGGAAGACTGCCTTCAATGCCACCTCATGCCATCACAAGTATCTGGTCATGCCATTCAGTCTCACCAATGCCCCCACCATCTTCCAAGCCCTGGTAAATGACGTTCTCAGGGACATGCTGAACCAATTTGTTTTTGTATATCATGACGACATTTTGATGTTTTTTTAAGTTCCTTGCTGAAAACACAGGTCACGTCCGCAGAGTTCTCCAGCATCTTCTGGAGAACCTGCTCTTTGTGAAGGCTGAGAAAAGTAAGTTTCATTGCAATGCAGTCTCCTTCCCAGGGTATGTAATTTCAGGTAGTTCCATTCAGATGGACCTACAGAAGGTCAAGGCTGTGGTCAAATGGCCCCAATCCTCGACTCATTGGGATTTGCAACGTTTTTTGGGCTTTGCTAACTTCTATCGCCGCTTCATCAGAAATTACAGTGCACTGGCTGCACCACTCACTGCTCTTACCTCACCAGCTGTCAGATTCTCCTGGTCCCCTGCTGCTGAAAAAGCATTCTCTGACCTGAAGGAACGTTTCACCTCCACCCCATCCTGATTCAACTCGACACCAACCAACAGTTCATTGTGCAGGTGGATGCGTCTGATATTGGTGTAGGAGCTGTTCTCTCTCAGCGCTCGGCCAAGGTTGAGAAGCTACACCCCTGTGCCGCCTTCTCTCAGCGTCTCACTTCCACGGAGAGGAATTATGATGTCAGAAACCAGGAGCTGCTGGCTGTGAAGCTAGCTCTGGAGGAATGGAGGCATTGGCTGGAGGGAGCCAAGGTGCCATTCTTAGTCTGGACTGATCACAAGAATCTGGAATATATCCGTATGGCCAAGCGTCTCAACTCCTGTCAAGCTCGTTGATCCTCTGCTTTTCTTAAGGTTCAATTTTACTCTGTCCTTCTGCCCTGGTTCCAGCAATGGGGAAACCTGATGCCCTCTCCCAAAGATTTCCTTCCTCTGAGGTACCTGAGGTACCCAAGGTCATCCACCCTGCTCACTGTCTTGTGGGTGCAGTGCAATGGGACATCGAATCCATTGTTCAAGTTGCTCAACAGAGCGAGGCAGCCCCTAGTCAATGCCCCACTAACCGTGTTTATGTTCCCAGCTCTGTCCGCTCACAGGTATTGCAGTGGGGTCTTTCTTCCCGGTTATCCTGTCACCCTGGATCCAAGCATACTCAAGCCTTCATCAGTTAGCAGTTCTGGTGGCCCTCCATGGGAGATGACATCTGCAACTTCGTCTCAGTCTGCTTGGTCTGTGCTCAAGGCAAGAACTCGAACCGGTCACCCGCTGGTCTACTACAACCCCTGTCTATCCCCAAGACACCCTAGTCCCACATTGCCCTGGATTTTGTCACTGGTTTTCTGCAATCAGATGGTAACACCATCATTCTCACAGTAGCTGATTGTTTTTCCAAGTCTGCACACTTCATTCCTTTACCTAAACTCCTGTCAGCCAAAGAAACAGCCAAATTACTAGTACTGCATGTTTTTAAATTACATGGTTTACCTGTAGATGTTGTGTCCGACAGGGGCTCTCAATTCACATCCAGCATCTGGAGGGCATTCTGTAATCTTCTGGGTGCCCCCATGAGTCTGTCTTCAGGATTCCACCCACAGACCAATAGCCAGACCGAGCGAGCCAACCAACAGCTAGAGACAGTATTGCGGTGTCTGGTCTCCCAGAACCCCTCCGTGTGGAGTCAGCAGCTACCCTGGGCCGAGTACACCATAAACTCTCATCCATCCTCATCCACCGGTCTGTCGCCTTTCGAGTGCTGCCTTGGCTACCAACCTCCACTGTTTCCTGCCCAGGAGGAGAAGTTTGGCGTTTCATCTGCCGAGGCATTCATCCGCCATTGTCAGCAGACTTGGAGGTGCACTCGCTCTGCCCTTCTCCATGCCTCTGCTAGGATCAAGTGTCAAGCTGACTACCATTGTTCTAAGGCCCCACATTACTGACAGGGACAGCGTGTGTAGATTTCAACCCGAGACCTACCCCTCAAGTGGATTCCTGCAAGCTTGCCCCTTGCTTCATCGGCCCCTTTCTCATTGCTTAAGTCATCAGTCCTGCTGCTGCCCATCTCAAGCTCCCCTCCACTTTCCGCTGCATTCATCTCACCTTCCATGTGTCCCACGTCAAGCCTTTCAAGAGTCACCCCCTGTGTCCAGTCCCCAAACCCCCGCTCCTCCATGGTTCATCGATGGATCAGAGACTTTCACGGTGCGAAACTGCTGGATGATCGTCACTGGGGCTGTGGCCTCCAGTACCTTGTGGACTGGGAGGGCTACGGTCCTGAGGAGAGGTGCTGGGTCCCCGCCCCTAACATGCTGGACCCCACTCTCATCAGGGACTTTCATCACCAGCACCCAGCTCTACCTGCCATGACTTCAGGAGGTATCTGTTTGGGGGGGGGCGGGGGAGTACTGTTGAACTGTCTTTTTGTGTTCCCCCCCCTGCAGCTGTCAGTCTGTGGTTTTGTATTGCCATGTGCTCCTGTCCCCACTCCTGCTCTACTCCAGCCCCTGTATTACTGAGTACTCCATCTCTCACCTGTTTCTCATTATTACCCGTGTTGCTGCCACCTGTGTCTCATTGTGCTCCACCTATCATCTGCCTCTCTGTTTATTGCTCAGTGTATTTCAGTCCTGTGTTTTCACCTGTTTGTTACCAGATTGTACTAGTAAATTTTCTTGAACCTTTTCAGCATTTATATCCGTATTCTGTCTGCTTCCTATTTCTGTTTTTTTGATTTCTCTGGCTGTTTTTATCTCTGCTTGAACTTTGATGCTGACTTTGTTTGGACCTTGGGATTTGTTATTCAATTAATATCACTGTGTGCACAGTACTGGGTCTGTGATTGGATCTGGGCTCCAGCGCTCTGACAAGGAGGAAGACTAACTAGAAGGTGGTGGGTGAAGACAGCTGGGCATTTATAGAGGAGGAGGGTGGACCATAGGAGAAAGGGAGGAAGAATGGGCACTGGAGGGACATGATCAACAGGTGAGGAGAAGATATATGGTTGTGGTAGCAAGTCTGGATTGGTATGGACTGTGGTAGCATACTGCTTAGCACAATTCTTTACAGTACAGGCAACCCAGGTTCAACTCCTGCCAATGCCTGTAAGGAGCTTGTATGTTCTGCCCATGACCATATGTGTTACCTCCAATGTGCTCCAATTGACCTGCTGGTTGGTAGGTTAAATGGGCATTGTAAATTGTCCTGTGATTAGGCTAGGGTTAAACTGGGGGAATTGCTGGGCGGTACAGCTCAAAGGGGCAGAAAGGCCTATTCTATGCTGTATCTCAATAAATAAGAGTCATGGGGGAGCAGTGAGAAAGGGTCTGCATCAACTCCTGTCAAAGAGGAAATTTACCCTTTTTCAGGGTAACATCCCTTGAAGAGACATCACAGTGGAACAGCAGATCATAAACATGCAAGAGATTCTGCAGATGCTGGAAATCTAGAGCAACACAGACAAAATACTGGAGGGTTGGGCAGCATCTATAGAAAGGAATGAACAGTCAACACTAAAAATGAATATTTCAAGATGTACCTAAATATCACAGCTAAAATTAATAACTAAAATGAAAGGTCTTAGAACATTTAAACACTGAGAGCAGTTAAATAAACTCAATTAATTGAAAAGTTGCTCATTGCCAGTCCTTTTCGAAATGAATGTTATAAGCACAGTGAGCAGATTTCCCAATGTATACCCTGAGAGATGAAGTAATTTGCATTTCAGTGTCAACCGGTAGTGAACAAAATACCAGTAAACATTTTTTTTTCAGGAAGTTCTATATTTCTGATAGTAGCTTCAAACCTTCCTGAATGAAATATGTATGCAATTGGAATTGCTGGCTTTTCTCAGGGAAGTCCCTGTTAATGTAAGTTATGACGGTTCGCTTGTACTTCCTCAAGAGATCTTCTAAAGATAAAGAACCTTTCCTTAGGAGCTACACAAAGTGCAGTATTAGTTTGCACTGACATTTGATCAGGAATGGTTATTACAAAGACCAATTAACCTTTAGTATTATTGAGAAGATTTAGCCATACCAAAATTTGTAGTAATAGTTTTCTGTGGCAGTTAATGTGAGTAGAAAACACTCTGAAATCCAAGAAGCATATTGTTAATTTCTGATAGAATCATAGAAAATTTATTACACGGAAGGAGGCCATTTGACCATAGTGAAAGTACCAAATGGGAACACCTGAAGAAATAACCATACAACTATGAGACCATAAGATATGGGAGTAGAATTAGGCTATTCAGCACATCGAGTCCACCCTGCCACTCCATCATGGCTGACTTATTATCCCTCTCAACCCCATTTGCCTGTCTTCTCCCCATAACCCTTAACATGCTAATTAATCAATGACCTGCAGTATCAACCTCCACATTAAATATACCCAAAGACTAGGCCTGCACAGCTACCTGGGGTAATGAGTTCCATAGATTCATCACTCTCTGGCTAAAGAAACTTTTCCTCATCTCTGTTCTAAATTGACATTTCCGAGGTTGTGCCCTCTGGTCCTAGACTATAACCATGCTCAATGTTTGAAACTTTCTCAATCTCCCTCCTACAGCTGGAATTTCAGTCTCCATGTGACAGTTCTCTGTTGAACTTTCAAGGCAGTTGGTTGTCCTTCAATAGGTATTGGTCAAAAAAATTACTTGAAAATCACCTTCAGCAGACTTCATTAAGATTTCAGGAAATTCTTTGAAGAGATTTCATACTTCATTTCAAAACAACAGCTCAATAAAAATGGCAACTCAAACCACAGCAATTGAAAACCTCGATCTTCTAGGAAATGTCTCATAATCACAATAACTCTCTGAAAAACATTTGCCAGAGGGAACTTGCAAAGCAACGGATAACATTGAGAGTTTGAACTTCAAGAATTCCCATGAAGAGCTGCTGAATACTGCTACTATTTCACGAGCTTTGGAAATCAGTGCTAGAAGTGTTGAATTCAAATTGAGATTGTAATCATTTGAAAATCATTTTATTAGTATGTGATAATGATTACATCTCTGCAGGCATCTCACTTCCAAAAGCACTTTGATTAAACTAGAGGTGTACATGTTGTTGGTTGGTTTGGTAAGTTCTACCATTTTACAATTTTTTTCCTTGCTGCCTGCATCATCCCAATTATCTTTGGCGGTTCAGATTCCTTCATGAAGTACAGAGAGATACAAATTTTACATTGGGAAGTTATCACAAAGGAGGTTTACTAAAATAATAAATGGATCAAAGACCTATTATACTGCAGTCATTACCCTTTGAAAATTAAAAGGAAAATTTTAAAGGGAATTTGATGTTCCACGCCATGAATAGTTTTGATAGAATCAATAAAAATAATCCATTTCCAGTGATAGGGAAGACACCAACCAGAGGACAGCTCTTTAATACCTAGCGGTGACATTGGGAAAAATTATTTTACGCAGTGAGTTGATAGTGATCTGGAACGCAGACCCTGAATGGTAGCATAAACAAATTATATAGATAACAGATTGATTTTCAATTGATTCTCAATGTGATAAAGCAAATTGTCTTTCAAAATCAGAGAGACGTAGTTAAATTGGAGACGTTGACAAGCCTATGAGTAAAAAAAAGAGAGTGGTATGCATCGGGTAGTACTGTTAAAGAGAAGATGCAAGCACAATTGATACCTGAATGATTCTATGACTTTGTATGAGAAACACTCAATGGAAAATGTTCTAAAAGCAATAGGAAATCTTAAATTACACCAGTACACCTGGAAATGATGTTTTTCAATCTTTTCTTCATCTACAGTGCATTCATCTAGGAAAACAGAAATTTGATTAATTGAAATTCATGTTCTACAATAGATAACAGTTTTCTCCATCAGATTAACTTGCAAGAAGCGAAGGTCAAAAAGTTGTCCAGCAGAAGAAAGCGTTTATACGTTTGTGATCCAATGGAAGGTACTCTGACTTCAAATCTTCAACTCCAATTCCCAGGCCAGATATAGAATCAATGATGCCATTACTTCCTCTTCAAGTTGACTAACAGAGCAACCATTGCATTGGATCTTCAGGTGGATGCTGTTCATTAACATTTTACGCAGCCTTTGGCAGAAGGATTGGATTGTCTTTTTTTGTTAATGCAATATCCATCTTCTACAGAAAGGATACACCAGGGTTTGTTGTTTCCTTGGGTATGACATTATAATATTCCCGCTGCTGCCTGCATGGAGTTTCTACGTTCTCCCCATGAACGTGTGGGTTTCTTCCGGGTGCTCCGGTTCCCTCCCACATTCCAAAGACGTACTGGTTGGTAAGTTAACTGGTCATTGTATATTGCCCATGATTAGGCTAGGATTAAAGTGGGGAATTGCTGGGTGGCATAGCTGAAAGAACAGGAAGGTTGACTCTCTACTGTGTGTCAATAAATAAATGTGGTATATCAGTTATAGGGTGTGTGGCAATTGATGTAACTGCAAACATCAACCAAGTTATTTTGCCCTACGAGAAAGAGTACCGACCCTTTCTACAGCAATAAAATTCCTTCCTCTACATTTCAGTAACCTGTTTGTTACTCAGTTGACAGCACCTAAAGTCTGCCGATCTTGTTGCTTCTTTAAATTTCTTTTTTAATACCAGAGTTGGCTTTCATAACCATACACTCTTCTATACAAAGTATTGGTGCTGTGCTTGTTTCCCATTTATTTATATCTTTTTCCTTACTTATAATCTCCCTTTTCTTCTTCTAACTCAGGCCCTTCCGAACAGCAAAGTGCCTGAATGTTTTGTTTTCTCTTTTGCTACTAACATACCATTCCTACGTTCCAGAAGCTATTCACCAGTTGGAAGTGATATCGTCTTTTATAAAAAAGGATAATGACACTATTCTTCTGCTTCCCCTGGAAGTTCCAACCATTCTGCTGGGATTATGCACAGGGAGTCACATGGCTAGCAGTCTGGAGGCCACCTGGAACTAAGATTTATAGTGGAATATCAGCAGACATAAAGCCAGCTTCACTACAAGGGAATGAAGAGATTTCAAAACTACGTGGCCTAAATTTGCAAAATATATATTCGCCGCTTGCATAGTTTAATAACAGAATAAATTGGCAATGTTCTAGTAGAAAGAAAGCTTTGAGTTCATTCCAATTCAAATGGATCTTTGTTGTTCTAGAATTACCAGAACTTGTTTTATTAAGATAGAATTGAACAAAGATGTTAGAGACTGTGGCTTTTTAGCATTCAGCACATAAAACACCACAGAATATTACTCTTTCAAAAATGTGCCCTGCACTTCACAAAGGCTTGACTCAAAGGCTTTTCATGGGCCTCATAGAAAAGTCATAAATGTAAAGCGGCAAAATGCCACTGTAACAGAACATTTATAGTTTATAGCCTTCTCAATACCTATGAATGTCTGCATAATGTTCTTTGTATTTTTCTTTTCAGAGTGACACATGAATTACTGTTAAAATGGCTTGCTGACCTTGCAGTCCCTTAAAGTGCAATTTGCAAATAATGCTTTCAATAGCCAAAAAAATTTCAATTGTACTTCCAAAAGGAACTATAGTTCTAAATGTAACTCCAACTATAATACAAAAGTTTCAAGGTTTACTTACAAAAAAGGAAAATGGAAAAGTTAAAATTAAGTATTTCGCAGCTGCATTATGTATTTAATGCATGGAGTTCCTTATTTTTCACATAACCTTGTAAAACCATGACCAGGAATATATAGAAAATAAGTAGGATAATGATGAAAAAAATTAGCAACAGACATGAGAAATGTATAAGGCTCCTTCCCATTTAACCCAGTCCTCTCACATCATTCACACATTTTTTGCATTAAGGCATTTCTAACAATGTGACGTGCCACACTGATGTCTAGAATCGGCTGAAGCAACCTGATGCTAGTTGAAGACAACCTTCCTTCCCTTAGGTGGGAGTTATTCTCTGCCTACGTGTTTACAATACTTCATGGAAGCCTTGGTCAAGTATGGATGGAAGAACATTAAAACACAGTGTTAGAATCAGTGCATAATGGTTGATCAAATTGAGAAAAGTGTAGTCCTTATTGCTTTGGTCCAGTAAACTCTTCAGGCATATAGCTGATAGGGTGGTTAAGGCAGTTTCATTATTCAGGGGATTGAGTTTAAAAGCCATGTTATAGCTGTATAAAACTCTGGTTGGATCATACTTGAAGTATCATGTTCAGTTCCGACTGCCTCATTATAGGAAGGTTCTAGAAGGTTTAGAAAGGTTGCAGAGGAGATTTACCAGGATGCTACCTGGATTGGACAACATGTCCAATGAGAACAGTTTAAGTCTCTCATGGCCTATTTGATGGAGGTGTTAAGAGGCATAGATAGAGTGGACAGCACAAGATGGCAATGAGTAATACAAGAGGGCATAATTTGAAGGTGATTTGAGGAAAGTATATGGGTCAAGTTAGAAGTATTCTTATTACATAGAGAGAGGTGGTGTTGGAGGCAGATACATTAGAGACATTCAAGAGCGTCTTCGATAGGAACATGGGTGAAAGAAAAATGGAGGATTATGGTGAAGGGAAGGGCTTGTTTGTAGTAGTTTAAAAGGTTGGCACCACATCATAGGCCGAAGAGGCTGTACTAAGCTGTACTGTTCTACAAGCGTTCGTATATCAAGAGGCAGTGGGGGGAGTAAATTAGGCAGGAGCAGGTATATTTTTCAAAAGAATTAATTTTCAATAAAAAGCTTGAAGAGCTTTAATCTTTACTATTGTGCTTAAGCAGTAATGGAGAAGTAACGTGGAAACTGTTTGGGAACAATGAGCAATTTTTCTTGATTTTCAATTTGATCACAGGGGATGCAGGTGTCATTGGCAGTCAGCCCAGCATTCCTAATGATTATGCCTTATTGATGATGTGACATGTCGAACTGAACTTTTGCTGTCTGGCTGTGTGTGCAGGGAAGGTGCTTCCCCTGTGCTTTTAAATGGTGAGTTCCAAGGTTTGACTCAGTGACAATGAAAGAGCACAGATGTATTTTCATGTGGAAATGGTATGTGGCTGAGTTGCTTCCCTCAGAGAGGCCGTTGGTTCATGTCACAGCCCTCGGACGGCTGCTGGTTTGAGTTGCTTCTATCGGAGAGGCCTCTGAGTCCTGATGATGTCAGAGGGGTCACTGAGACCTGATGCTCTTGGAGGTGCTATCGAAATGCTGAGATTTATGGATTGAACTGTAGTTCATATTGCCCTCTTTCAGTTCTATGATTCTTTTCATGTTCTTGGCCGTTTTCCTTGCTGCCGATTGGCAGGCTGGGGGTTTGGGTGATCTGTTATTTTTTGTGCGAGGGAGGGGTTGGTGAGTTTGGGGTTTGCAAGTTTTTATTTCATTTTCTTTTTATGTGGGGAGAGGATTAATGTCTTTCTTTCGACTGCTTCTATGATTTTCAATATTTTATGGCTATCTGGAGAAGACAAATCTGAGAGTTGTATTCTGCATGCGTACTTTGATAATAAAATGAACCTCTGTGTAAAATTAACCCAAAGATGTAATGTGAGCAGGATGAAAACAAGGTTTACCGAATTTTAGAAAAAAGAACTTGAGAAAAAAGCTATGCGAGAACGAGACGTGGCTGATGGAACGTGGGAAAGCGAGAGAAACCCAGCAAATTATTAGAACCTAAAGATATAAACTGTTAAGAGTGGATTTAGTAGTAAGTATCTCTATCCTGCTTACTTGAAAACCTCAGGGTGAAACCCATGGAGGAGAGACGATAGTGATAAAAGGTCTATTGAAGCTACAGCTATTTCAAACAACAGCTGTAAAGAGACAATATTGGCAGAGATGAGAGTTCAAGATTTCTATCATGTAACCAGGAATTAGTTCTGTTAAGTCACATCAAGGGATTTGGTCAGGTTTTTTTTGTATAAGTTTGTGTATTGACTTTCCATAGATGATCAACGTGATCAACTATTTCATCCAATGACCCAAGAAACGAGATGTTGAGGCACCCAAGATGAAGAACCAGCGCAGGAACGAAATGTTTCATGACGTAGAGGATTTAATATGGTTGAATGAATAAGCTTATTTTCATTCAAAGGATCTGAATTTGATTTTCTGCAAGAACTGATTATTTTTGAAAAGACTTTGATAAGTTACTTTTACTTTGTTTAAAAGTTGTGATGCTGGAGAATTGCAGTGAAATGAGTTAACCTGTATTGATACAAAAGTTTTGAATCTGAATTTGAATTTGTAGACATACTGACCTGAACTGAAACTGAAGTTAACTCTAATAACTATAATTGGTAGGTCAAATATAAAGGCAGAATATAGTATTAGTGGTAAGACTCTTGGCAGTGTGGAGGACCAAAGGACACTCAAAGCTGCTGCGCAGGTTGACTCTGTGGTTAAGAAGGCATACGGTGCATTGGCCTTCATCAGCCATGGGACTGAGTTTAAGAGCGAAGAGGTAATGTTACAGCCATATAGGACCCTGGTCAGACCCCACTTGGAGTACTGTGCTCAGTTCTGGTCACGTCACTACAGGAAGGATGTCGAGAGTATAGAAAGGGTGCAGAGGAGATTTAGAAGGATGTTGCCTGGATTGGGGAGCATACCTTATGAGAAAAGGTTGAGTGAACTCAGCCTTTTCTCCTTGGAGCGACGGAGGATGAGAGGTGACCTGATTGGGCTTTATAAGATAATGAGAGGCACTGATTGTATGGATAGTCAGAGGCTTTTTCCCAGGGCTGTAATGGCTAACACAAGAGGGCACAGGTTTAAGGTGCTTGGAAGTAGGTACAGAGGAGATGTCAGGGGTAAGTTTTTTTTACGCAGGGAGTAGTAAGTGTGTGGAATGGGCTGTTGCTTATGGTGGTGGAGGCGGATACAATAGGGTCTTTTAAGAGATTCCTGGATAGGTACTTGGAGCTTAGAAAAGTAGAGGGCTGTGAGTAATCCTAGGTAATTTCTAAATTAAGTATGTGTTCAGCACAGCATTGTGGGCTGAAGGGCCTGTATTGTGCTGTAGGTTTTCTATGTGTCTATAATACTTAACAGCAGGAATTCAATTAGTTTTCTAAAAAAGGGAAAGGTTAGTCTGTAATCCTTTAAAAAAAGGGAATAACACTGGATCTAATTAGTTAGATAAATTGGAGTGACGAAGGCTATTCTAATGAATGTCACTGATTCTAACTAAAAAGGAATTCGGTTTTTGTTTGATATCTGAGATTTGGAACCTAAACAGAATGTTGGAATTTTGAATTGTTTTTACTCCTGTAAACATTTTGCATATCTTGTTTTTTTTATATGAACAAAACTTAACCTCCAGAAGTGTGTGATTCCGATTCACTGTCTCCTTCTGTTGTCTGGAGCTTCTGGCGGCCTACTAGCATGTAGTGTAGTACGTTGTAATTTTGATTTTTCTCATGAAGAGTGCGGCGACCAGTCACACAAGATAAGGCAAGCGCTGCACAGGTGTTACATTTGAACCTTTGGTCTGGTAATTGCTGAAGCAGACACTTCCGTTGCGAGTTGCAGCCGTGCATTTTATGGATGGTGCTTTTGCAGCCACAGTGTGCTAGCGGTAGAAGGGGAAATATTGAGGCTGTTATATGAGGTACCATCAGCTGGGTTGCTCTGCCCTAGTTGTCAAGCTGGCTACATGTTGCAGTACGTTCCCGACTACACAGCCTGCTGATATCTCTGCTGCCTTGCTTCTTCTGTTGCTCTCCGTCCTGCTCCACTACAATTAGGAAAGGATGCATCCACATTGACATCAACTTGGGAAGAGTCTAGCAGGTTTCATAAGACCTATTTGTGTGGGTACATTGAAGTAACAACCAGACTGGTCCAGGCTACAAACTGTTGCCTCAGCAGCCCGATGACATTGCAGATGGAAGCCTTTCTCTCACTGTAGGAATGTTTGCCTTTGGAGCTCAAACAAGAGTAAGGAACCAGGACTCCAACCGATTGACATTGACCTAGACAAGCGTCCATCAGCTGGAAGTGAGAAGGCACAGGAGACAGCAACAGGACAATGGTGCCTACTGAGAGCAACTGGATGCTAGGCATTGACTATTAAGATCCCTGGCATTTGATTGTGTAGTTGTTGAATACTGGGGGGGTGAAGCTCGTTGCTTTTGGTCTATATATCTGTATTGTCCTGTGAAGTTTCATCAACACAGCCGAAGTCAAATGTACCTCAGCAAGTCTGCAATGTTAGTCAGACTCCCTAGATATGGTACCTGTGGCTGCTCATCCAAGAAGAAAATGGCAATGTTCCTTCTTGTGAAAGGACACCATCTGTCACCTCTCCAATACAATGATGTGCTACATATTGTGAATCATCACTGATGTCAGCATAATAGTGGATGAATAACCCTGAGGCGCTCAGCTTTGTAGCCTTGGGCAAACCAATCCACTTGTAGCCATGTGACTGCAGCTGCAAGCAGATCCATAATCTCTTCTCATTACTGTACACTCTGCTAACCTCAAAGTAACAATTATTTTGTTCTCCTTTACACGTGTCCCAGAAATGACATCAAACAATCTTGGATCCTGAATCCTGAAACTGTCATTGCATATGCCAGTCCTTATAATAGCACTTGTAAGACAAATTCCTTTTGCTCAGTGTCCTTCCTCCTTCTCTTCCTACTGCCCTACTGCCACTTCCACTGCTATCTCTTCTACAGAATTTCCTCATTTTACCCATTAGTGAGCTGGAGGAGTGGGCACCAGTATACTCATTGCTGCCATCAATAACTAACAGCACATGCTGAGGATGTCACCAGTTACCTTTGCCAGTAGTATGTGCACTGCCATCTCCACCTGCTTTTAATTTGCTAAGTAGTACAACTGAGACCATTATGCAGTGGAGTAGGAGGAAGACTGCCATGCAGCCTACTGTCAGAGCCCCACTTGCTATTTCTTTCTGGCACTGAGGGTAAATGTGTGTAGTTACACAAATACATGGAAAGAGTGAAATATTCTTGAGTTCCTTATATATCCTTAACTAAGAAGGCACTTTCTTCACTTCGACATTCAACTTTTCTTGCAGTTATCAGAAATAATTTATAGAGTTGCTTTATAACAAAACACTGTTTAGCCTACATGAGGGAGAAAGCTCTTTGTCAATTTTTTCCTGCATCAGGGAAAATCCAGCAATTTTTCATGCTGTGAAAATAATATTGGTTTGGCAAATCAGTGCAATTTTTCTTTTTTGAGGTTAGGAGGACACTGGATGGGTCTTTCTCATCATTCCACAAGCCAAGGGAGTTCTCAGGCTTCCCTTGGAAAATTTCCTTTTCTTTTCAGTTATGTATTCTCAGTGAAACTCACTATGTTGAGATGTACAAGTATATCATTTTAAGCTTTCAAAGCCACCATCCACCAACCTTCATCAAAGTAAAGGAATTCAATGATAAATATAATTAAGGATTGATTTTTCCCATTCCGCTAGAAAACACAGAGGCGTGTAAAAAGTAGAAGCAGGAGAAGGCCATTTTGCCATTTAAAACTGTTCTGTCATTCAGTACAATCCTCTTCCCACATCTAACCTGTCACGTTGCTTCATAATGTTATACAGTTCAAAGAAAACTTCTCACATTCTTCTGAATACCAGTGAACACAGATCTGGTCAACCGAATCTCTCTTCATATGGCAGTCCCATCATCTCAGGAATCAGTCTGATGAACTTCATCTGTTATAAGCATTCTCTTTCAGAGTGCCAAAATTACATAAAATTAGTCTCACCAAAACGCTGTATCGTTGTTGTATCACAGACATACTCCTCTGCTCAAAACCTCTTGCAATGAATGCCTTCTTTGCTGCTTGTTGTACCTGTTTGTTTGTTTGCTTTCACTGACTATGATTCAAGGACACTCAGATCATGTTGTATATCACATTTTCATAATCACCATTTCAGTCATACTCTGCTTTCTCTTTTTCCTTCCAAAGTTTTAACTTCACATTAATGCATATTTTACTATAGCCACCATGTTTTCACCCATTCACTTAGGTTGTCTAAATCATCTTGTATGTTCTTTACAACTTAATCCTACCCATTTTGGCGATGAAGTAATTTCAAAATATTATTTCAGTTCCCTCATTTAAATTGAAAGGTGTAGGTTCGAAGGGGATGTGAGGGGCAAGTTTTTTACTCAGAGAGTGGTGGAATGCTGCCTGATATGGTGGAGGGTTTGAATAGGCTTTTAGGTCGGCACATGGATGAAAGAAAAATAGAGGAATATGGACATTGTGTAGGTAGATGTTTGGGTGTTTTTGATTTGCTTTTTAGCCGGTTTGGCACAACATTACGGGCAGTAGGCCTGTTCCTGTGCTGTACTGTTCTATGCTCTATATTCTGTTATGAGTATCTTCGTCCCAAGTACTTATCCCTACCATATCCCAGTTGCACTCCCTGCCTCCATGATAGAAAACATATATTCCTACATTTTCTTTCCTGTTTACAAATTAATTTCCAATCTATACATTATACCCAATCTCAATAGCTTTTATTTTCCACACTAACCTCTTATCTGGAATTCTAGTAAAGCCTTTGAAAATCCAAATATCTTGCATTCACTGGTTTCCCCTTATCTATTTTGCCAGTTACATCCTCAAAAAAAAACTATCGGTGGGCTTGCCTAGCATGGATTCCTTTTCATAAATCATGTTGGATTTGCTTAATCCTGTTGATATTTTATAGCTACCTAATTATCACGTCCTTGTAACAGATTCACCACTACTGATGTTGGTGTGGCTACCCACTTTCTGGGCAGGCAAACCAGCTCACAAAATGGCGCACGTGTTGGCAGAGAGGCCAGCCCCAAAATGGCTCTGTGCCTTCTTCACCAGCAAGGGGAGAAAGCCCGCATGCGGGAAGAGACTTTTGTAATGCACCTCTGACGTCATTTCCACCTAGAGAGGGCGGGAACGGAACTGCGTAAAAGCCGGTGCCGCGAAGTTTGAATAAACTAGTTTCGAGTGCAACTTACAGACTGCGTTTTGTTATTTCTAGCTCTGTGTGTAGCACATTGCTACATTGGTGACCCCGACAGTTCAAACGGGATTTGGACCAAAGATGATCTGTTCACGCAGTTTCGCTAAAACTGCCAACTTTCTGGACGCTGCGACCACACGTGTGGTTTGACCAAGCAGAAGCCCAGTTCCAGATTCGGCAGATATCTTCTGATTTCACACGTTACTGTTACGTGGTGAACTCCCTTGACCAGGAGACAGCCGCCCAGGTTGGGGATTTCATACAGTCACCCCCGGAAGAAGGCAAATATGCAGCATTCAAAGAGCTGCTCATAGAGACCTTTGGCCTCTCACGGCGTGAGCGAGGTGCCCGCTTGCTGCACCTGGATGGTTTGGGTGACAGGCCATCATCAGCATTAATGAACGAGATGCTGGCCCTGGCTGAAGGACTCAAGCCCTGCCTCATGTTTGAGCAGGCATTCCTGGAACAACTGCCTGAGGACATACATCTGCTGCTGGCTGACGCAGATTTCAGTGACCCCCAGAAGGTGGCGGCCCGGGCAGATGTGCTGTGGAAAGCCAAGAGGGAGAGCAGGGCATCCATCAGACAGATTACCAAGTCACGTGCCCAACAGCAGGCCAGACCAGGCCTGGCAATGGAGCGCACACAACCCAGAGGCAGGAGTGAGGAGACCAAGGAACAGTGGTGTTTCTACCACCAGCGGTGGGGCACAGAAGCCCACCATTGTCACCTGCCCTGCAAGTTCCCAGGAAACACCAGGGCCAGCCACCACTAATGGCTACAGTGGCTGGCCACCAGGACAGCCTCTTGTACGGCTGGGACAAACAGTTGGAACACCGCTTCTTGGTCGACACTGGAGCAGAAAATAGCGTCTTACCCCCGACGGGGTACGACACCAGCAACAGGGAGCTGGGATCCACCCTGAGGGCTGCAAACGGCAGCACGATACGGACCTACGGCACCCGCACAGTGCAGCTGCCGTTCGGCGCCAGGCGGTTGACGTGGGACTTCACACTGGCCGCCGTGGCCCAACCACTCCTGGGGGTGGACTTCTTGCAAGCCCACAGCCTGCTGGTCGAATTGGAAGGGAAAAGACTGGTCCATGCCAAGACTTTCCAGATGTTCTCCCTGGGTGAAGCCAAGCTGCCGGCCCCACACCTGGACTCCATCACACTGTCTGACAATGAGTTCACTAGAATCCTGGCAGACTTTCCATCGGTACTGGCACCGCAGCTCACGGCAGCCATGCCCAGACACGGAGTACAGCACCACATTCTGACCCAGGAACCACCCCTCCACGCCCCGGACAAGCTCCGCCTGGCGAAGGAGGAGTTCAAGAGGATGGAGGAATTGGGGATTGTGTGGCGGTCCAACAGCCCATGGGCCTCCCCCTTGCACATGGTGCCCAAAGCAGCCGGGGGCTGGAGACCAGGAAGCGACTACTGCAGACTGAACGAGGCTACAACTCCAGACCGTTACCCTGTGCCGCACATACAGGACTTTGCAGCAAACCTGCACGGGGCAAGCATCTTTTCCAAAGTAGACCCTGTCTGGGGATACCATCAAATCCCGGTACACCCTGAAGACATCCCCAAAACAGCACTCATCACCCCGTTCGGCCTGTTCGAATTCCTCCGAATGTCCTTCGGACTGAAGAATGCTGCACAGACGTTCCAGCGGCTAATGGATGCGGTGGGACGCGACCGGGACTTTGCGTTCATCTATTTGGACGACATCCTCATAGCCAGCAGTAGTTGTCAGGAGCACCTCCGCCAGCTCTACTCCCGCCTGAATGATTTCAGCCTCACGATCAACCCGTCCAAATGCCGGTTTGAGCTCGACACCATTGACTTCCTGGGCCACAGGATTACCAAAGACAGGGCAACACCTCTGCCCGCCAAGGTAGACGCAATCCAGCACTTCGCCCGGCCCAACACAGTCAAAGGCCTGTAGGAGTTCGTTGGTATGGTGAACTTCTACCACCGCTTCCTCCCCTCAGCAGCCCGTATCATGCACCCTTTGTTCACACTGATGTTGAGTAAAGGCAAGGATATTACTTGGGACAAAGAGGCTGCGGCCGCTTTCGTTAAAGCCGAGGAAGCCTCGGCAGACGCCGCGATGCTGGTGCACCCCAGAACAGACGTTCCAACCGCCCTCACAGTGGACGCATCCAACACAGCAGTCGGTGGGGTGCTGGAGCAACTCATCGAGGGGCGCTGGCAACCCTTGGCGTTCTTCGGCAGGCAGCTACGGCCACCCGAACTCAAGTACAGTGCCTTCGACCAGGAGCTGTTGGCACTATATCTGGCAATCCAGCATTTCAGGTACTTCTTAGAAGGCAGGCCATTCACCGCGTTCATGGACCACAAACCACTGACTTTCACGTTCACGAAGGTGTCCGATCCCTGGTCGGCCTAGCAGCAGCGACATCTGTCCTACTTCTCCGAGTACACGACGGACAGCCAGCATGTCTCGGGAAAGGACAACGTCGTGGCGGATGCACTCTCCAGACCAGCTATCCGGGCCCTGTCCCGGGGGTGGACGATGCAGCACTGGCGGAGGCGCAGCAGGCAGACGACGAGTTGCCCAGCTACAGGACCGCAGTCTCGGGTTTGCAGCTGCAAGACTTCCTCGTAGGCCCAGGTGAGAGGACCCTCCTGTGTGACATGGCTACCGGCCAACCTCGCCCCATCGTCCCGGCAGCCTGGCGGTGGCGAGTTTTCAACTCCATACACGGCTTGGCGCACCCATCTATCAGGACAACCATCCAGATGGTCTCCAGCAAGTTTGTGTGGCACGGACTTCGCAAACAGGTCAGCGAATGGGCCAAAACGTGCACGCAGTGCCAAACAGCCAAGGTGCAGCGGCGCACCAAAGCCCCGCTGCAGCAGTTCAAACCCACCCGCCGGAGGTTCGACCACATTCATGTGGATATCGTGGGGCCCATGCCAGTGTCGCGAGGAGCGCGGTACCTCCTAACTATGATAGACCAGTTCACGAGATGGCCAGAGGCAGTCCCGCTCAACGACACCGCCACTGATTCCTGCGCCCGAGCGCTGATTGCAAACTGGGTAGCACGCTTCAGGATACCGGCCCACATTACCACTGACAGAGGCGCCCAGTTCACTCCAGTCTGTGATCGGCTGTGGCCAGCCTGTTGGGAACACAATTACGCCACACAACTGCCTACCACCCACAGTCGAACGGACTAGTGGAACGCTTCCACTTGTCACCTGAAGTCGGCACTCATGGCCCGCCTGGAGGGGCCTAACTGGGTGGACGAACTTCCCTGGGTCCTGCTCGGAACCCGCACAGCGCCCAAAGAGGATCTGCACAGCTCGTTGGCCATGCTGGAGTATGGCGCACCCCTGGTCATCCCAGCAGAGTTCATACCAGCCCCAAGGGGACAAGAGGAAAAACCTGGGGCAGTCCAGGACAGACTACGCGAAAGGCTCGGCAACCTGGCCCCCGTACCGACTTCACAGCACGGACAGATCCTGACCTGTAGAACTGTAAGTTTGTATTTGTACGAAGGGGCGCACAGCGGGCACCGCTACAGCAGCTGTTCAAGGTGATCAGGAACAACGGGTCCACCTACGTTCTGGAATTGTGGGGGGAAGAGGAGGATTTCACGGTGGACCAACTCAAACCGGCCCGTGTGGACTTGGCGCAGCCGGTCAAGGTTCAGGCGCCGTGGCGCAGAGGCAGACTGCCCAAGCAGAGACTGATCCAGACTGTGGACATTGGGGGGTGTATCACCGGTTCTGGGGGGGGGGGTGAGGTTATGTGGCGACCCACTTTCTACGCAGGCAAACCAGCTCACAAAATGGTGTGTGCATCGGCAGAGAGGCCAGCCCCAAAATGGCGCTGGGCCTTCCTCATCAGCGAGGGGAGAAAGCCTGCGCGTGGGAAGAGACTTTTGTAATGCACCCCTGGCGTCATCTCCGCCCGGAGAGGGCGGGAATGGAACTGCAGAAAAGCTGGTGTCGCAAAGTTTGAATAAACTAGTCTCGAGTGCAATGTACAGACTGTGTGACGTTATTTCTAGCTCTGTGTGTAGCACATCGCTACATTGGCTAAATAGTCTGTGGTTCATTGTCTTCTCTCTCCCTCCACGTTAAATAATAGAATTGCATTTGCCATCCTCCAATCTGCAGGATCCATTTCACAATTGTTAAAATTTTGAAAGATGACAACCAATGTATTCACTATTTCTATGGATGCACAATTTCTTTGTTGTTTATATGGTCATATGTTAAAAATACGTGAATTGCATACATCATGACACTACCACGTGATATGTGCACACCTCACTTAAAGTAAAACGAAGTTAGACTCATATTTCAGACTCCTGTCGTTTCCTTTTACATTTGTAATTAGTTTATTGTTTTAGAGTTAATGTCTTAGAATTGTGGTGACGAGGTGTATTTTAAATGAACCCGCGATGAGTACCTACCTGTTGAAACACAGCAAGATGTTTGAGTTTTGTGAAAACTGCCCATCACCTGTTCTTTGGAAGGGAAGAATGACCAAGTTTATAAAAAGGCAGAAAGTGGAAACATTCATAGGTTCATAAACAGTGAGTACCAGGTGATAACTACCACTACAAAAAGTAGAAATGGCTGGCTACATTGGAAAGATGGACACTTTTGACTACACAAGAGATAACTGCATTTTATATACTGAACAGATTGAGCAGTATTTTTTTAAAACAAACGAAGTAGGGCACATACAACAAGCATGTCAGGCAGGCAAAAATAAATGGACTGCAAATGAAAGAGATAAAGTTAAGTTACAGTTTCAAACTGAACTCTAATCTGCATGCAATTGATGAAAAATCTGATAATGATGGGAGTGGCAGGGGACTGAGTAGCCTTAAAATTTACAGTGTGAAAACTAACAGGAGATAAGAATATGGCTTATGCCTGAACTGAACGACAAATTAATTAAAGTGGAATTGGACACTGGCTCAGCTGTTTCAATCATTCCACAAAATGAATTTGAATGACACTTCAAAGATACGGAACTGAAGCCTGAAGGTATAATGAAGTTATATTGAAGAAAAGATAACTCCTATGGAAATGACATTTGTAACAGTGAAATACAACAACCAACAAGCCACATTGGGCTTGTATGTGGTATAAACAGGAGGGCCAGCATAGTAGAGATGTGAGTGGCTGAGCCAACTACAACTTGATTGGAGCTCCATCTAGCCTTTGTATGCCACATCCCCTGTGATACTGAAAGCAAATTAAGAAAGATACTGGATGATGCCAAAACTATCTTCATGCTGCACACCATGAACCATTGCACAACAGAGGGCAAACGGGTGTTGCTGCCAATCTCTGTGCCGCTGGTTGGAAAGCATGTTGAACCAAAGAAGAATAATGCTACTCAGAGTAAGTGTGAAAGTGACAAAACCAATGGCCTGACTACAACAGTTTTTGTAGGCAACATACTGGAAAATGCATCTGATATGTTAATCAGGTGGTGAATTGCAAAATGTGGCTTGGTTTTAAGCAGGAAGAGAGTTCATGGAGCTTCAGGAACATTACAAGCATTTGGCTTTTGTGAGTATAAAGAACCAGAATCTACTCTGAGTGCATTAAGGTTACTGCATGAACTTGAAATGAGAGACAAAAAGCTGCTTGTAAAAGCAGATGTAAAGACTAAAGGTCAGCTGAATGAATGAAGGGTCAAAAAGAAAGGTCATTGGAGATATGAAAACAGGATTCATCAGATGATGTTGTGGATGAGGAAACCAAGAGGAGAGGTCAGAATGTAAGGCAAGCAATAAAATGATTAAAAAGAGAATACTCCAGTGAACTAAATGAACCTTCCTAATATCAAGACACACAAACTAGAAGGAAAAGGAAAGAGAAGAAAGGTGTCTAGAGCTGTCAGAACCACTTCCTGTAGTCTCAGAGTCAACTCCTACCACCACCAGGGAGAAGGCCCCAGACCTTGAGGTTGTTTTCATAGCCACAAGTCTCACCTGCCAAGTACAGTGAGCTCCCTCGTCAAGATAGATGTTATCCCACAAGAGTAAGAAATCCATCACAGCAATTAAATCTTTAGCACGGCATGAGACAATTTTAAATGTACTATGCTGTGAATGTTTCTATAGTAGTTGTATTATACAGTATATTGTACATAAGGTGAAATGCATTCTATATTGAGTTGGAGTTTTTGCTAACCTGGGAGGAGTGTTGTGTGTTTAATATTTCAGTAATATTTTAGTAATCTTGTAAGTACATTGCTTGATTAAGCATTCTTTGTTGTTTATATAATTCATTATGTTTATATGTAAAAATAAGTGAATTGCATATGTCATGATGCCACCACATAATACGTGCGTGCCTCACTTAAAGTAAAACTAAGTTGGACTCACATTTTGGATTCTCATCTTTTCCTTTTAATTAGTTTAATGTTTTGGAGTCACAAAACATAACACTTCCTATCTCATTAATTTCTGCAGCACTTACAGGAGTTGAACTGAGTCATAAGAGTGGCACAATTGTCTCTTTTTTTAGCATCAGTGACCTGCCCAGATTAGCAAATCGCCCTTCCTTGAATTGTAGGAAAGAGAATCTGGGCCTGTGTGAGGGCTACTGCAAAGTCTGAGAATGAGATCTGGGTAACAGATTACTCAAAGCACTGGGAAAGTATTATCAGTGTTGCCTTTCAAAATGCTGTATGTGCATCAGAAGCAAAAGTGAACTACTGTCAGCATTCTCTCCCTGGTCAACATGAGACGTTTTCAGTTGCTTCCATTAGGCAGTCGTCATTATTTGTTTGCCCTACACCGAACTTCTAAAGTAGCCAAATTATACCCAGTTTTGTCCTGGAAAGAAATTACCCTGTGGACTGAAACAAAGATCCAAAGATGTCCTTAATAATTCCCTGCAGAAATGCAGCATCCCAACTAATTCCTAGGAATCTCTGGTCCATGATTACTCAAAGTGGAAAGGAAAGCTCGGAAGGGATTGAGATTCTTGAAACTACACATCAGAGCACACAGAATCCCTAAATAAATGATGGAAGGAGCACCACCTTCACTAACTACCCAACCATCTACTCTGTCAGCTACCTAAATAGAATACAAAAGCAAGGAGATAATGCTGAGTCTTTATAAGACACTAGTCAAGCCACACTTGGAGCATTGTCAATAGTTTGAGCCCCTTATCTCAGAAAGGAAGTGTTGTCATTAGCGAGAGTCCAGAAGAGGTTCACAAACATGATTTCAGAAATGAAATGGTTAACATATGGTGAACATTTACCAGCTTTGGACTTGTACTCACTGGAATTTAGAAGTAGGAGATCTCATTGAAACCAATCGAATGTTAAAAGGACTAGATAAGGTGGATGTAGAGAGGATGTTTCCTGTGGTGGGGGGTATCCAGAACTAGAGGGCATGGCCTCAAAATTGAGGGAGACCTTTCAGAAGAGAGGTAAAGAGGATTCTTTTTTAGCCAGAGAGTAGGGAGCCTGTGGAATGCTGTGCCACAGACTGCAGTGGAGGCCAAGTCTGTGGCTATATTCAAAGCGGAAATTGATAGTTTCCTGATAGGTCAGGGCATCAAAGGATATGGCAAGAAGGCAGGTGTATGGGGTTGAGAGAGATCTGGAATCAGCGATAATGGAATGGTGGAGCAGACTCAATGGGCTGAATGGCCTAATTCTGCTCCTATGTCTTATTGTCTAAGAGTCAAGAAGTCATCTTGCAGCCGTAACTTTAGTTAGGTTGCACTTGGAGCATAGCGTCCATTGCAAGAAGTTACCTCTCATCCAATCTATGGGAGAATCTGTAGACCTCACATTGGCTTCCTCAGAATGCACACAACCTGAGGGACTGCTGAAGAAGAAGATGAGATGCATTTTCAGGAACTTGAGAATGAACAGCATTATGTAAAAATGAAATACACTTGGAATACATGTATGAGGTTGGCATCAAAAATGATGAGAATTTTAAAAATAAGATGCAAGATTCTCAAATACATACAAATGCAAGCCTGTCCATTTTGTAGCTTCACTGAACACTAAGGCTTCCACAAAAGCCTTCAAAATGAGTCCTCATAACAAAACAAGTGAATATGATTTATTCATTTTTTCACTTAAATCCATTCTGGTCTTGATGAGAATACTGGCAAAAAAATATGAGCATGTGTTATAGCCCAAAAAATGCAGCCCACAAGAAGATGATGTATAGGGTGGAATGAAGACAAATGTATCCATTATCTCTCACTCATTCTCGTGCTGATTAATTATTGGTTGAGCTCAATGGATGATCACATATTCTGGATTGTTTTCAGTTTCCACTGCCTATTGAACTGCTTGTTTCCTTCTGTCAATATTTTAAGAGAACATTGCCCTATTAATAATGAGGTCACATCCATTGTCTTATGTGCAGAAAAATCTTTAAGGTATGCCTCACATATAATTTGAAATAAAACTATGCTGAGATTCAAATCTTCATCAAATCTGTTCACAAAAGCAGGTAAGAATGTATAGTTTCAAGATTGAGCAAATCACCAGTTGCTGCAGGAGCTATGTTGAATGTGCTTTTTTTAACCTATAGATTATGTGTTACTTTAATAATTGAAGTTGAGCAGGTTTATCAATATAATTTCTAAGAAACTGACTGATGATGTAGATTAATTTCCAATGCAGCATTTTTCATGACCAGTGCACTCATTCAAATATTTTTTCCTCACATTCAAACTGTTTTCATGTCCGAGAAACTAGGCTGGTCCTTGCTGGAGTTTTCTGTTCATTTCTCATTCATATATTTATGATGTATTCTCTAATGTATTACAGTAACCAAATCAGAGTTGATTTTATTTTTACAGTCTGCATTAGTCCTAACATGAATGCTGACGAAAATTGGCTGTCACAAACCAGTTTAGTTCAATTGATAAATATGCAAATTAAAGTGCTATTCCAGTGCAGAATTGTAACAGACAGTAAACTCCTATAGTAACCATACAGATCGCCAACTTTCAGTCTTTTAAGGAAATAACCAAAGTTACAAACAAACTCAAAGAGCTGGTCTCTTATGGATTGTCCCAACCTTCTTTATCTTAATTGTTTCACTCTCCAGAAGCTGGCACGCTCTCATGGGAACAATTGTTTGGGTGAGTTTCAGAAAGAGTGAAGCAGAGACAAAACTCACCAAATAAACAAAAGTGACAAAAAGAGACAGATAAAATAGAGGTGAGGACTAAAAGAAATTGGTAAAGTTACAGATGGCAAAGAAGCACAATCACTGACCCACGATATTATAAATTCAGAGAATATTTTAGCTGGAGGCGAATGCAGAGGAACTTAAATGACTACCTGTTTATAATGACAGCCATGCAACAGATAGTGAGGAGTGATCACAAGCCAGTAATCAAATCAAGATGTGCACAAAATCTTCTTTCATAGAATTTATAGTCATCATTAGATACAGCCTTGAATTACCTCCATAGTATCAAGTGTTATTCTTGGAAATAAATAGTAAAATTCCTTTTTTGTCCTTAACTGTGCTGTTGATGTAAACATTAATAGTTGGTATGTTTGGATGTTGATGGATATACTATATGACAGGTGATATGACTACCCATGTTGAAGAGTGCAAGAAACCCCACAAACTCATTTTCAATCAGTGCCTCAAAGTCATCTCATTGAGTTCCAGCCAACAGGAGATGACTGCGCAACACACCTTCGTGATCAAAACAAGGCCACAAAATAATGAGGATTTGACACCGCAGAATCTCCTTACTGATCTACTAAGCTTGGTGGTGAAAAGCTTTCAAGGTGAGTCTACAATCTCATTTCTTACAACTGGAAAGGGGAAGGTATGCCTGGGAACCCCAGAGATTTTGTAATCATGACGATTTTTAAGAAGGAAGTCCAACTGCTGTAAGTAAAAGGGATTAGCTGTACATCTGCCTCTGGGAATGCCATTGACAGCATCCTCCTAAACAGCCTCCTCTCAGTAGCTGAAGCATTGCTTTCCAAATCACAACGTGGACAAGATCTTCATTGTCCAACAATTCCAAGAAACATGCAGAGTGGGGCAGCAGTCATATGTAGACATTGATCAACCTCACTATTGCCTTTCGTTCCATGAACACAGGAACTAAGAAAAATTGTTCTCAAATTTAGCTGTAAATTCATCTCCATCTATATATTTTTTATATAGACATGCAACCCATTGTTCTAGTCATTGGGTCTAGAGTGAAGGCTGGTGTCAGACAAAGCAACACTTCCCTAAACGCACTATCTCTACCTTTACCTCTGTAGTTTTATACCTGCAACAAAATTCCCATGGGAGTAGAGTGAATCTTCAATACTAATGGAAACTGTTCAACAGGTACCAAGTGAACACCAGAATCAACGTCACCTGAATCTCGGTAGCTGAACTGTAATGCTCAGTTAGCACCTGTGTTGCAGTCTTGGAGACTGATATACATGAGAAAACCTGCAGATGCTGGAAATCCAAAGCAACATACACAAAATGCTGGAGGACGCCAGGCAGCATTTATGGAAAAGAGTAAACGGTTAATATTTCGGGTTAAGACCCTTCATCAGGATTCTCATGTTTGTAATATTACTACTACTGCAAAGTTACTTTGAGAGATGCCTCCCATGAAGAAGTTTAAATCTTCGCTTCAGTGAGTCCTGATGAAGGTCTTGGCTAGAATCGTTGACTGTTTACTCTTTTCCATAGATGCTGCCTGCCCTGCTGAGTTCCTTGGAGATTGATAAGTTCCAGATATCATTTTCTATTTAACCAAGACATAGAGAAGATGGGCCTTACACTCATCATCTGCAAGACAAAGATCATCTACCAACCTTCCACCACTGTACAATCCTGTCCTCTGACAATAAAAAAGGTCATAGCGAGATCCTGGAAGATGTGGACCAATTCTCATGCCACAGAGAGATACAGAATGGAAACAGTACTTTCAGTCCACCAAGTCCATACTGACCCATTTACACTTACACTGCATTTGCTCCACACCCCCCACACTCAGGATAATTTACTGCAGCCAATCAATTTACCAACCTGTTTGCCTCTGCAATGTGGGAGTAAGCTGGAAAGTCAGGGAATCACCTCTCCACAAAAGCAGGCATCAGCGAGGAAATTGATTATTGCTGTAATTGCCATTACTGCCATACTTGACTGAGGAAAATGATGTTTGAAGATATAGCGTATTATAGTGTAATCTGCTTGCACTTGTCTCTCATGGTTCTCACAGTTTGCCTGGCAGCCAAGATTCCTGCACGCCTGAACGTTTCTGGACTACCTCTAGCAGCACCTCAAACAATAGAACTATACCACCAAAGTTCTTTAAATTTACTGTAAGGATGAGTGAACCATCATCCCCGTGTTGAGATCTTATTCACTCAGTCAGCTCTATTAAAAAGAAATTGCTCATCTGCCCAACATCAGACTCCTGAAACAGACTTTGTGTTCGTTTTTGCAATAAAAATGGCAGAGGCATTTTATGTTTAGCAACTCATTAATGGTACTCCAAACACTGAACTCAAAGATCAATAGAAGCTTTATGTATTTATGTCATCATGTCAGAACAGCCTCTTAAACTGAAACCCCAACTCAATGTCAGTGATTGTGAATTATGTACATTTTCAGCAATTACATTACCCTACACAGGCTCCCCCAGAGTTCACTAAAACCAGCATCGTGAGCCTGTCCAGAGCTTGGATGAGCCGTCCAGCTTGGGTCTTATGTTCCATGAGTGGAGGAACAACCGTAGCCTCTCGCTCATCCAGAGGTGTGTTGACACACTCATGGTCATGTCATGATGCCAGGGGCATAGCAGCAGATCCCTCCAAATCCTGGTGGACCAGTTTAAGGCGATCTCCCAAAATATGTTCAGGTTTAGCCTTCTTATCTACGATAAAAGTCTTTCTCCTCATCCTAAAATGTTGAATGGCCCATCGTAAGGGGGGGCCTAAGGGGATGTCGTTGTGCATCAAGACAGACAAAAACAAATGAGGTGGAATGTAGGTCAACAGGAACCCAAGTGTGCTGTACGCCATGATGGGAGGTAGGAATAGGTGAAAAGGAACTGAATTTACTGAGGAGGGTGGAACACTATTGAGAGGCTGGCCAGGCAGTTGTGGTATCAGGAATGAAATCACCTGGCACCCGTAACAGCTGCCCACTCAGCCGTGGACAACTACAGCTCCTCTTTAGAGCAGTTCTGCACCCCGGCAGGACCCATGGGAGGTCATTATGCCAACACTCATCTGTCAGGGAAGCCCTCAGAGCAGACTTTAAGGAGTGATGAATCCGCTTGCATAGGCCATAGTATAGTAGGTGATATGCTGTGGTGTGATGTAGCCTGATGCAAAGATCCTGGGCCATCACAGACCAGAGCTCTGAAATTAATTGGGGACCGTGGTCAGAGGAAATATCAGGTGGGGTGCCAAACCGAACAACCCAGGTACTGATGCATGCCTGAGCCATGTCTGCGGCTGCCGTTGACACTAGATGGATAACTTATGGCCACCTGGTGGTATGGTTCACCATGGTGTAAGGGTGTGTTAAATGGCCCGAGGGGGAAAGAGGGCCAACAAGGTCCACATTAACATGGTCAAACCATCACCTGGGGACCTCAGAAGGTGCCAATGGCGCCTCACATGACGATTAATTTTTACCCGCTGGCACTCCACACAGGCTCAAGTCCAATTATGCATGTTGTTTCTAAGGTTGTGCCACACATGCTTTAGTCCAACCAGCTCCTGTGGGGCTGCCAGCCTGGATGTGAGAGTCCATGGAGTGAGGGCGACTGGTTGAGACGTCACACAGGAAGGAAAACCCAGCTGCCCCAAACTTAATGTCAGACAATCACAGGCCCATGACTGCTGTTCAACAAGCCTGGACCTCTGGGTCAGTAGTTTGGTCATCTGCCATGCTGGCGTAGTCAGCCCCTATATGTATGGTTTCAACAGCTGGCCTTGAGAGGCAATTAGCCATTCCCCTTGAAATGTTGTATATCAGTTGTGAACTCAGATAGGTAGGCCTGTTAGGGTACGTGCTATGCAGACAAGGGTCTGATATTTTGGCCATTCTGTGCATGAGGGGTTTGTGGTCAACAAACGCTGTGAAATGGCGACCCCCTAGAAGAAAGTGAAAATGGCAAACAGCCAGGTAGAGACCGAGAAGCTCATGGTCAGATGTGCTGTACTTCATTTCGGGGGGATGGAATTGCCGACTGAAGAAGGCGAGCAGCTGCCACATGCCTCTGACCAAGTCTTCATGTACAGTACCCACAGAATAGCTTTAAGCGTCTGTAGTAATGGCTATGGGTGCATTAGGGAGTGGGTGCGCCAGTAGGGTCACGTTGGATAGAGCTTGTCCGGTATCATCAATTGCCCTGGTCATGTCCGCTAACCAGTCGAGCATGATTAGGAGTATTGTCTTTAAGCGCACTATACAGGGGAAGCACAAGTTTGAGAATTTGCAGAATGAAGCAAAGATAGAAAATTGCCATGCTTAAAAGTTCCTGTATCCATAATAGCGGCTACTTTTGATGGGAGGGGTTTGCACCTTCTGCAGAGATGTGATGGTTGAGAATGTCAGCCTAAATTGGCATTTAGCAAGGTTAATAATCAACCCCTGTTAGCTTAAGTGCTGGAAAAGGAGATGAGATATGTGTTCAGGTTTGGATACGCTGGTGACAAGTATGTCATCCATGTAATCAAAAAGAAAATCTAAGTCTTTTAATACAGAGTCCATCAGCCACAGGAAAGTCGGTGCTGCATTTTACAGGCCAAATAGTATGCACAGAATCTCAAAGTGGCCAAATGGGGTTATCACAGCCATTTTAGGAATGTTCTCCAAACACAATATGATAGCCCCAAACTAGAATCGACTTTGGAAAAAATTAACTTTCCGGCTAAATGTGCCAAAAAATTTTTGACTGTGTGAGACCGGGTAATGATTGGGGGTAATGGCTTTATTGAGGCGTTGGTAATCGCCACAAGGGCAGCAACCACCACTGGACCTAGGGTCTAAATGGAGCGGCAAAGCCCAGGGGCTATTCCACCAGCGAACAGAAACAGGTCTTTCCATGTTGGTGAACTCAGCCTTTGTGTTTGCCAGCCTTTCTGCGTCCAGTCTAGGCATGGACTGATGGGCCAGTAGTAGAAACATGGTGCTCGGCCCCATGTTTTGAGACGGTGGAGAATGTGGGCTTATTGAGGTTTGGGAATTCAGCCAGCAATCAGGTAAACTCACATGCGGTGATGCAGGCGATTGACAGAGTCATTGTGGGGATCTTACTGAGGAGCAGGGTAACGACTCAAAGTACTTGACATCCACAAGCTGGCATTTCTTAAGATCGACTAGTAGTCCTTGGGCACACAGGAAATCCACACTGAGCAGAGGTCTAGCCGCTTCAGCCAGGACGAAGCCCCTTGTGTAATGTTGCCCTCTGAAGCAGAGTGTCACCTGTTGTGTCCCTTAAGTCTGGGTCCTGCTGCCATTGGTGGCCTCCAACGTGCTTTTGTCACTCTTTGCCTTCTCATCAATAGGTGATGCTGGCAGCACACTCACTTAAGCGTCGCCCTGAAAGGGTGTCCGTAATGAATAGTAGATGACCCTGGCAGCTGGAACCCATGGTGTTCCCAGACCTCTGATGTCCTGGTGCACTGGCATTGTTGAAGCTGCAAAGCAATCGGTACTTCCTAGCATTCGTAGAAAACTGTGCATGGTAAAAGCACAGGGCTGGTGGCATTTGTTTCACAGCTGTGGGTGTCCTTGTGTTGGGGGCCTTGACACTGCTTATTGAGGTAGAGAAAGGAGGTGGAACAATGCAATGCTGCCTGGCTGAGTGTAGACTATGAGCCATTTTAGCAAGCTCCCTACAGTCCTTTATGGGTGCATTAGCAAGGGCTATGCAAACTTGATCAGGCATTTGCTGCATGAAGAGTTCCCTTAAAATAAAACAAGGATGGTGATTTCCCGGGAGAGACAGCATGTGATCCATTAGCTCCGAGGGCTTAGCACTACTGAGGCTGGGCAAGGAGAGCAACTGTTTGTTGCGCTCAGACTCCAATAGTCCAAAAGTCTGTAAAAGGTGAGTTTTCAGTGATCGGTATTTATTGTGTTCAGACATGTGTTCTCGTAGACTCACCACTCTCGCAGCTGTGAAGTCGCTGAGTGGCGCTACTACATAGAAATATTTGCTGTTGTTAGTGGTGATTCCTCGGAGAGTGAACTGGGCCCCAGCTTGTACGAGCCAAGAGATGACATTTTGCTCCCAAAACGCTGGCAGTTTCAAAGTGACTGTGCTGGCCGACGTGTTCAGTAACTCTGAAATCATCCTGAAGTATTGGGGTTACCTTTGTAGTTAATTGCAAAGGCACTTTATCTTTAAGAAAAGTCATAACAACTCATTTATTGAACTGGAAACACTTAACACAAAGTGCAGTAATAACTTTACGTAATTATGTCATCACATTAGACCAGCATCTTAAAGTGAAACCCAACTCAATGTTGGTGGTTGTGAATTATGCACATTTCCACCAATTATGTTACCCTACGTTTGTATTCCAAGCTCTATCAAGGGAAAAAATTACCAGGTACAGACAGGAAAAAGTACAAGGATCAAAACTTCCTTAAAACAATGCAACATCCCCACTGACTCTTGGGAATTTGTGGCCTATGACCTCTCAAAGTGGAGAAGGAGCATGTGGAATGGCATTGAGAATCTCAAGGAATGAACACAAGTCTTGACTGAACAGCAAGAGGAACACAGCACCTTACAAACTAAAGATCTGCCTGCCCCATCAGATACCTCCTAGCCCATTTATGAAGGGTCTGAGGTTCCTTCACTTGCCTCATTAGCTATCCCAGAATAGAAGGAAACCATCCACAATCTCAATGAACTTCCTCAGAAGAAGAAAACAATATAGTAATGCCCTCAAGAAATGAATTTAAACATCATGGCAACATTGCACAAATCTATACATATCTGATAGCAAATCTAGAATTAAAAATGTTTTATGCACTACAAAGCTCCTATTCAGACACATAACTATTGTGTATACCATTGCCTATACTATTTGAAAGGGTTTTCCCCAATGATAATGATGCAGAGTCAAGAAAAAAAAGAGTAGAGAGAAAATAACATGGTTTTATAAAGCACAGACTCATCTTTGATTTGTGGTGGACTAAAATGCATTAGGTTTTGAATGATTTTTAAGACAGACTGGTGTTGTGGAAGTTTTCATTTTCAGGAATCTTTCCTAGAGAAATCAAATTCTGGTGACCAGATTCTGAGTTTACCTTCCTGCACTCATCTTTCACTGATAACCAGTTATCTTAGAAACATTTGGCATAAGGTTTCTCAGGGAATAAGGCTTTAAGTGCTCCATCTATTTCCTGCAGAAGAAAGAAAGAAGGTGAGGTCCAATTTTGAACCAGATCCCATCCACTAAAAGTTTATTTCTCCATTCTTGTTTCCTTGCTGGTCTAATTTGAAACTAATACATTTTTTCATAACAGGTTGGCACTGAGGTTTGCACAGCAACAGAAGCTTCAGCCATCTTGTAACTCTTGTTTGAGGAACTATTTTAGAACTTCATGTTGGCAGTTATTAAAATATGATAACTTTTAGTGAACAATAGGGACAAGCCTAGTTACAGCATATCTAAGAACTTAATATCATATATTCCAGTCATCACACCAGAAATTGGTCTGTAGTAAAATTTGTCTACTTGCTGGCAAATCCCAATATTAACACAAGCTCACTTTGAAAAACAGACAGAATCATTCCTGATCTTAAACCAAATCTTGAATAAACCAGTACTGTAATAATAAAAACAGTATTGATTGTATGTGTGGATTATTAACCAATGCTTGAAATGAAGATCTGAGATAAATGCAAATAGAAGTAAGTATTTGTATTTATATTTGACTTCTGACGACTGAAAGGGAAATTTTTGCTTCTCTGATTTCCATCTTATTGCGGTGTTTATTTTATGTAGCTACCTGCAGTGATGTGGTTAGTGTGAGGAGCAGCCCCATTAGGCATTGGGAAAGATTTGTTCCTAATTTTAGCAAAAGTGGTTATTATGTATTGATAATGCCGTACACTTCTGGGTGGATTCATCTCTGGACAAATCCTTTGTTTTTAAAATCTAACTCTCATTATCAGAAGGCATCACGAAGACTACTGCAAAGAATTAACACACACTCAAGATATTTTTTTCTCTGTATCTCTGGTGCTGTGTTTTTCAAAAATGGAATGCACATTTCTGTGTAAGCAGTGAAGCTGTTGACATAATTGGAGGCACTAGCCAGGAGGAGTTACTAAGTCTGACAGTCAAGGGAAGTGAATTAACATGCACGGTTGAATGATAAAATTTCTGAAGTACTCCTGGGTTAATAACCATATCCACCATTGTTAACTCTACTCCCACATACTGTCAGGTTTGCTGACTCCTCCAAGCCAAGGTTATTGCTCTGTCATTACATTCCACTAGTTAAAGAAAAGTACTCAAAGTCACAAGAGATGGACAATTGAGGGTAGATTCTAGAGGTAACAATTATTTATCATTTTGTGGAAGACACTGGTTATGGGAGATTATCTCTTCAGAATTATGCCATAACTTTTGAAGTTAATTTCAGATACCATCAATTCAATTCAAGATGCAAGTTAGCCTTTGGCCAGACCTAGTCAACTGCTTTGTAGTTTGATTGTAATTTCTAGTTCTGATGATACCATTTTCTCCAAGAAAACAGCACATAGCAGAAATGCAGTCATTCCAGCACTGAATTCCAGATGAGCTCTGCCGATCTTTCATGCTCCCACGGTCACATTTTATTTTTACATATCTACCAATTCCTTTATTCTGCAGGTAGAATACTGAGAATTTCAGTAAATCACACCTATCATTTTAGGTTTTACTTACCAGGAATAAAATGATAGCTGTCCCGCCAAAATTGTAACAGGTTACAAAGCTAAATTCTGGAGAATAATTGCTTTAAAATGTCCTGTTAACAGAAAGCAGATGTCATAAAAGCTTTCTCCACACAGCACATTGCAGTATAAATTTTTCGCCTACAAAAACTTGTATCTGATTTGATGCCTTCATGAAGTTTTTCTCTAAGCATTGAATGGAAACACCTCTTCACGTTTACCGCTATTTTAGGTAATGCATTCTTGGTCATCTTTCCCAGAGAATTACAGTACAGCACCTGGAGGATCCCAGTGTTTTTGGTGCAAAATGTGCATAAAAAAATTGAAGTAATTCCATGTCAGCATAAAGTTGACAGGGAATGATTATAACAGCTTCGAAGCCTGGAAAAGAGCGTAAATAACTAGAATCCCCTGTGGGCTCACTCAGCCTGCATATGTAATGACGGTGATGGACAGCCACTATAGCTAGTAATGGGAAGCAGAGCAGTCACTCTGCAAATATGCAAACCATTTCTCATGCATTGTGTTTTAAAAGTGCATTGCAATCCACATTACCATCCGAGATGGCAGTCATTGAAAGGAAGTATAACCCTTTCCAATGACCTACATAGATTCTGTTTAACACATTATCAAAAAAAATTTATACAACATTTTTAACATACCTCAGCTTTCTTCCAATGTTCCATTCCTTTCATTCTGACAAAACATTTTGTCACAGAGTTTGAAAGAAAGATAGAGCCCAAGGACTGCAGTTCAAAATTATTTCCTGATAATGCTACCTTCTTTCATTAACCCTTTAATTCCAGCATATTCTGAGAATGCTTTTCTCCTTGGGTTCAAATTCAAATTCAGATTCAGATTTATTTATTACACGTACATCGAAACTTACAGTGAACTGCGCTGTTAAAGTTAACAATCAACACTCCCAAGGATGTGGTGGGGGGGCAGCCCGTAAATGTTGCCACACACTCCAGCGCCAACATACCATGCCCACAATGCTCAGTAGAACAACACAGAACACAACAAAACTGAATGTACCAAACAACAGCAAAACAAGCCCTGTTCCTCTGTTTATCTTTACATGTAAATAAAGATACAAAATGACCCTTTAATCTCTTAGTTGGTCATGGGTAGGTGACCTCTGGTGTCAGCTTCCATCCAAGCAACCCACCAAACCATAACGTACTGTGATATTAACCATCCGGGCTTCATTTCTGCATTGCCAGCAAATTCAGTGCTCTTTAGGCATCCCAGCATGCAGTTATGTGCAAGAAAGGAGGAGAAATTCAAGACAGAAAAAAAAAATTCAAGGTGAGAAGGAAATTGACATCTTGATACGATGTTTACAGGAGAGCTTCAATTACCAGTTCTCTTCTTACCTGCTTTAATTTGCTGGGAAAATCTCATCGGCTTTAACACAAAAACTTTTACACTCTAATGTACGTATTTAAAGAAGGCAGCCTTTAGAAGGGCAGATCAAAATCATGACTGTTAAATCGAGGTGTAAGATTGGTGTTTCAGCTGTCCACCTGCCAATTGCTCACTGTGTAGAAGCAGGAATAGAGTTAAAATTTCTCCCTGATTGTAATAAACAATATGTATATGTGGACATATTTTATATTTTTTCTACAGCAGATGCCAGCAGAGTCCATCAAGGCACATTCCATGTGAAAGGCAAATTTTAATTTATAAGTAAGATCAGTACATTTTGCACCAGCTTCACATCAGTGGTATTGCTATATTGACTGTCATTATCATAGTGCAAGGGACTTGCATTGAGAAGAATTCATAAAATGCATTTAAGAGTGTTCTTTGAGGAGATATTAAGGAATTTGGTGAAGGCAGGGTAATAGAATTTGCCTATAAGGGTTTTAGTAAGGCTTTTAACTAGCTCCTACATGGTCCAGAGATTTAGGAAAAAGGGATCTAATGCATGCTGATAAACTGAATCCAATATTGGCTAGGTGATCAGAAGTAGAAGATCAGAGCTAAGGTCTTTGTTGTTTATATAAATGAGCTGAATGAGAATATAGAGTATGTGGACAGTAAGTGTGCAGATAACACAACATTGGTGGAGTCATGGATAACAAAGAAGCTTTAGTTAAAGATACAGTGGGGCATAGATCAGTTAGGTGGAATGGTGGCAGATTACATTTAATCTAAAGAATTGCAAGGTAATGCAGTCTGGAAGGACAAATTCTAGTAGGACATATGAAAGTAACTGGCAAGGATCTAGGGAGCATTGATATACAGAAAGAGCAGAGTATATAAGCCTGCCACACTCTGAAAGTGGCAACACAGGAGGATATGACAGGGAGAAAGGTACTTATATGCTTGTCTTCATTGGCCAAAGCATTGGCTAAAAGAGTTGTGACATCATGTTGCATCAGTACAAAGCTTTAATTAAACTGTTCATAAAGTGATGTGTGCCTTTCAGATTGCCACACCACAGGACGGGCATTATAACAGTTGAGATATTGAAGAAGAGGCTCTACGGCGTTGCCTGGAATGAAGGGCTGTGGTTATAAGGAGAGATTATTCTCACTGGAGTATAGGAATCTGCAGGGTGACTGTGTTGAGCTTTATTATACTGCAAGGAGCATAGAGAGGATAGATAGAATCTTTATTTTTCCAGAGCAGAGTAGTCTAGATCAGAGAACACATGTTAAATGGAGAGAAATTTAAAGGAGCTTTCAGCTGTACGTTTTTCACTTAGAGCGTGGCGAATATTTGGAGCAACCTGCCAGAGGAGATGATGGAGGCTGATATAATTTATCAAGTTTAAAAGACCATTGTACAGGTAGTTATATAGGAAAGGTGCAGAGGGAATCAGGTCTAATACAGGCAAATGGCATGGATAAGATAGGTGTATGGGGCCGTTACTGTGCTATGTATTTCTATGACCCTATGAAAGTCATTATAATTAGATAAAAAGAGACCAATTTTAGAGCACAATAAGCACTTTGGATATTATTATATCAAAATTTAAAGTACAAACATCAGCAGGGTCTTGCAGGGCTGAGTGGCCGGTATCAGCACGATATATGTATGAAATGATTCTATGTAAATGATGTTCAAGAACTTTTGCACTCAGTCCTGGCTCTGAGATTTACCTTTGCTGTCAGACAAGTGTACACTGTGCAGATATAATTAGCTCATTTATGCAGCGCACACAATTTTCCTGTAACTAACTAGAGAGGAAAAAAAAAAGCTGTAGTAAACAACTTTAGGGCTCTTATACAGCTGTCAATTTACTTCTCAAACCTACAAGGGACTTAAATAAAAATTGCAAAATCAATTGGATTTTTCTATAAATGAACCCAGCTTGTACTATTAGTATTCTCATCATTTGTACTGATGAGGAATCTTTCCACACAAAGTGTAAAAGTATTCTTTTGAAGCAAGTTCTTCAAAAATATTACAGAATGACATTGAAAAAAGTTATCATAGATGACATGCCTTCTCTTGATTCATTTCTTCATATAAATTCCAATATCCTATATCAAATACAGAGCCTATACAATATAGATTTCTCACCTAGCAATTACCAGATTAACTTCCTTGCAAAGATTTTGTTCTTTGTGCAAATCTTCCCTTGCACCCCTCCTGATGTGTATTCCACAGCTTAAGCAAACTCTGTATCTCACATATTCCATAGATAGGAGTAAGAAAATTAATATTATATATAGTATAATATTCATTTATACGCTGATATACAGGTTAATTGACACCTAGAAGAGAGTGGTAATCACATCTCAAGGTTCAGATGATATTCACCAAACACTTGCTCTTCAATTTCACAGATTGTCATGTCATCTGAACCCTTCAGTGAGATTATAGTCTTCTGATTATTTCCTGCTAGTCATTATTCTACATATTAATTGTGAAATACAATGTGTGCAATCCGATTGGAAAGCTTTCACCAAAGGAAATACAATTCATATCTTCAGTTATTATCATTGTGAAATTATAAAGCATATTTTCTCTTTCATGAAAGAAAACTATCCTTTTTACTTTTTTCTTAAAATCTGACAAGAAAAAGAAACCTAGTTGGCAGTTTAAAATCAAAGGGAAAATCTAATTCACTTCTTCATGCCTATGGGACATGAATATTTTGTAGTCGTCTTAGAAATTAAAGCGAAGGTTTCATTTCTAGTCATTTTGTTTATCACATGAAATGATCTCTTTGCTTAAATCAAATACATTAAACATCACATTTGAATAGTGTTTGTTCCCAGCATGCCCATCAAACAGGTGCAATTTAATGAAAATCCAAGAAAACATACAGAATGTTAAATAAACAAATTCACGTCTTTACAGCACTGAGGACGGAACACTACGGAAGATACATCTACATAAATAGATCGTTAAATACACTTCAGTTGGGAAAACTAATATTTAGGTTTAAGTATCCATAAAAAAAACCAAGCCTATCAAATAGTTGCTTGATCAAACAGATTGGTCATCAGGAAAAAGAAAACAAAAATCAGTACAAGTCCCACCTACTTAGAAGTCATGTGAAAATTAAAAAATAATGAAAGATCTCTGTATAAGACATGTAAGTTGCATACGATGCAGTGGGAAGCAACACAGACTGCCACAGAGCTAAAACAATATGACAAGATTGTCGTTAAGGGAAACATTATTCATTACAAGCATTAGCATCACCTGACGCATCAGAATATTAAAATTTAACAAGGAGTTTGAACTGTCCTTGTATAAACAGTGGGGTATCATGTTGGTCTTATTATTAGTTCTGTAGAATGTCTGTAATTGTATCAATATTTTAATCTTAGACATATGATCTGTGATGCATTGCTTGCATATAATTGAGAGCAACACTATTTAATCGTAAAGAAATAACACTGTGCATTTTATTGTAACATGCATTATTTAATTAAAAAGGCAGAATCTGTCACTAGCAAAATAATATTAAAAAGATTGTAGTTTATTGCTTCGATATATTTGATTTATTTGTAATATGAATGTTTAAACATTAAGAATTTATGAGACAAAATCTCAAAATGAAATATTAGAATTTATTTCATTTGTAATTACAGTAAAACACAACAAAATAACTAAATAATTACAATGTATTATTACTATAATAAGCTCTTTCAGAATAATTGTCCTAACAATTACACCAAGATTACTTTAAGGTTAATCAGTAAAGCTACTCCAGCTACGAAACATAATCATTTATAATATTTAATAAACTCTGCAGAATTGGCATTTCTTGGCATTTATATATTTTAAAAATGTAATTTATAAAACGAAATATTTGTAATCATATGTCAAGTATTTGAGTTGCCAGGATACTTCATTATCATATCATACACATCATTACATTACATTTTCATAATTAATATTTTACTGGTATTCTTAGTAAAATATAGCAATGTTAAGAGAAATGCGAAAATAACAACTCTTCAATAACAACTCCCACAGTCCAAATAGGAAAGCAATAATATATTCTCCATATCAGAGTGAATGCGACACATTCACACATCATGGAAGCAAAGGTCATATCCTTGATGTAAGACCCTGGCCAATGTCCAGTCAAGACTCAGGGAAATTAAGTAATACAGAAAGCTATCACTTAGAAACACTATTACTTCAAGTGACAGACAGTTTTTGACATCTTAAGTGCCTGACAATAGCAGGTCAGGCAGTTTTATTCTCAAAATACCATTTAAATATGAAAAAGAAGCACTTGTTTTTTTTTTGTTCTTACAAGAAACAATGCAAATGGCAAAGAGTGAAAATAATTCTCAGCTACCTGCTAAGAGACTGCAATGTGAAACAATTGTAAAACACCAAGGGAACTGAGCAAAAGCTGCAATTTTTATCTAAGAACGAGAGTTATTTTTAAAGCAGCCATTCCACCTGCAATTCATCCTCAGTCACCATCAGGTAAATGCAATCTTTAACCTACTCAATCATGTAATGTGTAGGTCCCATCACGCACTCAGACAAGCCAGTTCATGACTTTGATATGGACATTAGGTTTTCCATGAAGTTATTTAGACCAGTGCAACACTCCTATTGGTTGTCAGACAGCAAGTGACCCTTGAGGTCAAGCGGTCCAATGATTCTCAAATTTGTGACAGAATCTACAGTGCAATGGTTAGTCTCAATGGATGTTTTGCTGTTCATGTAAGATTTGCACTGATTCTAAGCCCTGCAGGTTTTTTTGAGTACCCAGGAAGAATGTTGGAATTTTTTATGATAATAATCACCATGTTCAAGTAAAAAATTGTAGGGTAAAAATAGGATTGTACCTATTTTTGGATCTGGAATCAGCATAGTGTACTCAGCCCACACACAAGCACATGGGTATAGTTAGGTAAAAGAATTATTTCCCTAGTTCTGTAGTATTATTACATAGGTTGCCAGTAATATCCACACTCCTAATTAGCAACTCCCCTATACAGGGATTTCAAACTCACATCTTTCTGATGCTATTAATCCAGGTCAGCAGTTCTTAAAGATGACATAACCATTGGCTACAGAACCCCAGGGCCTGACAATGGTACTGCAGACAATCTTGCTGTGAGTTTGTCCAGAATCAGATGACTAAACTGTGAGCCCCAGTGGAGATGGAGTTGTCAACATGATGACTACGATATTGCTTTAATGGGCGAAGAGTCTCCTATCGTATAAACAAGGGATAGCAAAGACTATCAATACATCAGAACCCTCAGCAGTTCAATGATCTCACCAGATTGCTGAAGCAGGACTGGCTCATATCTACTTATGCTGGGGGACCTGTAGTCCTGGTACATACAAAACCTGCTTCTCTTCTCCTTTCTGTTATTAGTTTACTATTAGCGCACACTATGTGCTGTATCTCCACCCTGATTCTAACCTTATTTGTGTTATTTCCTTGTAGCAGTTATCTCGTCTAGAAATACCTTCTAAACCTCTTAGTAGTTCCCATTCCCTTCATGCAGAGCAAGATGACAGATAATGCAAAGCATGGATGTATTACAAGGGTTGAGCTGCATTCATGTCCTGTTGCTACTCAAGCAGACGATCCAGGAGACCTTTTTTTTTCCCCTTGCACGGCAAAGGCAGCTGGCTAAATTGTGCATCCTCCATCCTTGCAGGCCCCTGCACTTGACTCCCTTGGAGGACAAGATTATAGAGTGGTATATATATAAATAGATAAATGCCTTGGATAAAATGTAGGTAGACTGATGAGTATGTTTCAGAAAACTCAAAAAAAAGCAGTGTTGGGGATAGTGAGGAAGGTTGCCAAAGGATTTATAAGGATATAGATCAGTTTGAAGGGCAGGTGGAAAAATATCAAATGGAATTACATACAGACAAGATCCGAAACCTGGAGCAGCCTGGAGTAACCCAAACACTTGTTTATCAGTTCATCATATTGGCGGGCATGGAGCTCAGCAGCCGGGGGAATCTTCATAGCCTAAGCGCCATGGAGATGACCATCGGGGAGAACGAGCAATATTCCCAACCGACACCCTGTCTTTTCTGTCTGTCTGGGCCAGTGTTTAAATTGACCGAACAATGGGACAGCAAAAGGTTCTGGTGCCCTGGAGAGAGGAGTGGAGATCACGGAGATCAAGTGAAATGAACTCTTGCTTCCGATCTGAACTGGCATTTAAATTGTCTTAATAGTGAATCAATCCTCGCATTAGGATGTGGCTGCAGCGAAAAGCTCTGGCCCTAGAACACGCCACCCAGTGACTCGATCTGGGCCCAGATTTCACTGCCAAGCTTGAAGTCGCTCTCAAGCTCTTCAAATCAGCTCAGTGTCTAAAGCCGTCCAACCTCACACCCATGCCATTTGTATGGGCACGGAATTTCTGCCCAGGTCCCAACTTCTCCTTCGGTGACCAGCATCTTGGTAATCCAACCTCGCTTCCTGGACCATCTCAGCTCATCCCCCAAACTTACTTCACCATCACTCGTCCCTTCACTGTTTGTGGTGATAATTTAACACTATTTACCTCAGAAAAGTATTTTTAGTGATAATTTTAGTCAAATTTCTTAGCTTTTTGACTACCAGAAAGCTTTCACACACCTTCATTCGCACCATCTTAACCCAAATCCAATATGAGGTGTTGCACTTACAAAATCAAATGCAAGAGGAAAGTATACTCCAAATGAAAGATTTTTTTAAGCGAATTGATTACAAAGGGATCTTGGGGTGCAAACCACACACACAAAATACACACATTTTGTGTCCGTTGTTTGGATTTCCAGCATCTACAGAAAATTTTCTCTTGTCTAACAGTAGGGTGCAAATACTTAGCTCCCCACAATTAGCAACAGAAGTAGATTGGGTGGTAAAGAAGGAGATTGACATATAGGACTTGTCTTCATTGGTGGGTGTGTTAGGCTTAGAAGTTGGGAAGTTATGTTGCAGTTGTATAAAACAGATTTAGCCACATTTGGAGAACCGTGTGCAATTCTATTCCATGCATTCAAGAAAGGATGTGGAGGCTTTAAAGAGGGTGCCAAAGAGGTTCACCAAGACAATTTCTGGATTAAAGAGTATGAGGGATGTAAGGAGGCTGGACAAACTCGGATTATTTTCTCCAGTACATTAGAGTCTAATAGAAGCATATACAATAAAATCATGAGAGGGGTAGACAGGTTAGATAGTCAGCCTTTTCCCTAAAGTAGGAATGTCAAATACTAGAGGTCATAGCTTTAAGGTGAGAGAGAGAGAAAGAATGTCAAAAGGAGATTTACGAGGCAATTTTTTGATGTAGAGAGCAGTAGGTTCCTGGAAGGCTCTGCCAGGGGAAGTGGTGGAAGCACAATAAATAACACTGAAGAAGCATCTAGACAGGATTTATGCCATGGACAGGCAGATGGGACTGGCTTGGGTTGGTATCATGGTTAGCAGAGACATTGTGAACTTCATAGCCTATTCCTGTGTTATACTGTTTCTATGTGTGCAGCACAGCAAGTGATGTAATCTGCTGCAGCCTTGGTTGGTTCTGTGATATTGAAACCTCAGGCTACAGAGTACTTGATGCCATCACATTGCTAATCATGTGCTGAGTTGGGAGTCCAGTTTCTGTGAAGAAGTAATATGTCAGGCACTGCTCTGTCAGGTTGAGAGCCACTTGATCTCCGGATTGCTGTGTAGTAGGGTACCTCTAGTCCCCTGGTACAGCAGCTACAGCCCACCAGCCTGATCACCCCTCCCCTGCCAGCCGTAACAACAGAAATAACTGCAAGGAGCCAATCAGTGACCCCAGGCTCTGACAGTGTAGACTGGTGATATTTTGAAGTATAACTGCAGCAGCCAACAAGTCAAAGCCTCTACAACAGCGTTAAAACTCAGCAACAGAGGTGAGAATTCCTTACAGCAGAGCTTTTGAAGACTGCTTCCTGCCTGTTCCCATCATAATTTACTTAGGAGGTTTAAAAGTTGATGAATAAGGCATTGGCACAAAAAAATCCCAAATGGGTCCTAACTCTGTGCAAGGATCTCATTATAATATTTTAATTGGCTCTGTACTTGGTGGGAGCCAGTCACCTAGGACTCCTAAGGGGTTCCCACACCAATATGGCAACCGTCACGTGTGACCTATACTGCAAAGCAGTAAAAAGCAGATCCATTTTGTGCCTGGGAAACTGGTGGCGAGGCACAATATATATACTGCCCCTGCCCTACCCTTTCAAAAGCACATTTATGAGAATCACAGAACTCTATCACTCTATTTACTATTGACAGTAACTTGGCAGCTGTTCAGGTGAATAGTTTGAGGAGTTTAGACAGAGTTAGCAAGGAGAAACATTTTTCCCATTGGCAAGAGGGTTACAACATTTTGCTGGTTAAACTTAATCCTGATGGACACGTTTCATTGACCCCTTCCAACTTTCTCAGTTTCAAGCTTGCTGACTGTCCTCACAGGGTCGCAGAACTATATAGAATAAAAATAAGCCCTTCGGCCCAATTTTCCCAGCTGACCAGGTTTTCTATCTGAGCTATTCCCATATCTTTCTTAACCCTTCCTATCCATGTACTGGCCTAAACGTCTTTTAAACTTTGTAATAGTACCCACCTCTACCACTTCTACTGGCAGTTCGTTCCACATACATGCCACCCTACTGTGAAAATGTTGACTGTGCAACCTTGTTAACTGAATCCCAATAGACATCTTTAACATCTCTTTGGAACAGTCCACTATCTCCTCAGGCTTCAAGGCAGCCACCATCATCCTGCTGTCCAAGAAGGTGACAGTAGCTTGCCTCAATGCCTACCGTCCAACAATGAAGTGGTTTGAGCTGTTGATCATGAACTACATTAAATCCCATCTTTCTGCTTGCTACATTGGACCCTTTCCAGTTTGATTGTTACTCAGATTGGTCCTCTGCTCAAGCCATAGCTTCAGCACTCCACCCCGTCCCAACCCACCGGGAAAATGGTGCCTCTCATATGCCAGTATACTGTTTATTGACCAGCTCAGCATTTAATACGATCATCCCTCAGAAGCTGGTGGGTAAATTGTCCTTATTGGGTCTCAACACCTCTGTCTGTAACTGGACCCTGCATCTTTTAACATTAAATTTCACCGTACTGCTGCTGTGAAGTTAACGAACTTCATAACATATGCCAGTGATGTTAAACCTGATTTTCAAGTGTCGCGTACACAGGGCCCTGGCATTGTTATTGGTCCCTCCCATCCGTTCAACGATCTCTTTCACCCCCAACCATCAGACAGGAGGTACCATAGCTTTAGGACAAGAACTGTTAGGATGGGAAACAGCTTCTTCCCACAAGCTGTGAGACTACCGAACTGCCTGCCATCAGGTATGTAGCTCCAGTAGCATTATACGGTTTACTTTTTAATTTGTATCGTATATGCACCTTATTATTTGTTAATTTATTTATGGTACTATTACTTGATATGTTATGTGTGTGAGTTATACAGTATATGCTGCATTGTGCACCTTTTTCCGGAGGAACATTGTTTCTTTTGGTGGTATATCTGTGTACAGTTGAATGACAATAAACTGAACTTGAACTGGGCCCTTCGATCTCTTTTCCTCCTTCTAGTTTATAATCCTGCCCTGCTTTAACCCACAATGTGCAACACCGCACATTTGTCTGAGTCAAAATTCACATGCCTTTCTTTGGCCCACTACTCCACAAGATCACAAGATCACAAGACAAAGGAGCAGAAGTAGGCCATTTGGCCCATCGAGTCTGCTCTGCAGCTCCCCCATGAGCTAAACTATTCACTCATCTAGTTCAAATTTCCGGCTTTTTCCCCATATCCCTTAATACCCTGACTAATTAGATAGCTGTCAATCTCCTCCTTAAACACCCTCAATGATTGGGCCTCCACAGCCATATGTGGCAACGAATTCCTCAAATCCATGACCCTCTGGCTAAAAAAATTTCTCCTCATCTCTGTTTTAACTGGGTACCCTCTAATTCTAAGACTATGGCCTCTTGTCCTGGACTCACCCACCAAGGGAAACAACCTTTCCACATCTACTCTGTCCAACCCTTTCAACATTCGAAACGTTCCTATGAGATCCCCTCTCATTCTTCTATACTCTAATGAATACAATCCAAGAGCCGACAGACGCTCCTCATATGTTAGCCCCTGCATTCCAGGAATCATCCTCGTAAATCTTCTCTGAACTCTCTCCAACATCAGTATATCCTTTCTAAGATAGGGGGCCCAAAACTGCACACAGTATTCCAAATGAGGTCTCACTAATGCCCCATAGAGCCTTATCAACACCTCCTTACTCTTATACAGTATTCCTCTTGAAATGAATGCCAACATAGCATTCGCTTTCCTTACCGCCAATCCAACTTGGTGGTTAACCTTTAGGGTATCCTGCACGAGGACCCCCGAGTCCCTTTGCACTTCCGATTTTTGAATTTTCTCCCCATCGAAATAATAATCTGCCCAATTATTTCTTCTTCTGAAATGTACAACCGTACACTTGTCAACGTTGTATCTCATCTGCCATTTCTTTGCCCACTCTCCTAAACTGACTAAGTCTCTCTGCAACCTTTCCGTTTCTTCAACATTTCCTGCTCCTCCACCTATCTTGGTGTCATCTGCAAACTTGGCCACAAAACCATTTAATCCATAATCCAAATCATCGATATACGTCGTAAAAAGAAGCGGCCCCAACACCGACCCCTGCGGAACACCACTAGTAACCGGCAACCAATCAGGATAGGAACCCTTTATTCCCACCCTTTGCTTTCTGCCTATCAGCCAATGCTCCACCCATTTCAATATCTTTCCTATAATTCCATGGGCTCTCATCTTATTAAGCAGCCTTATATGCAGCACCTTATCGAAGGCCTTTTGAAAATCCAAATACACAACATCCACAGCCTCTCCTTTGTCAATCTTATTCGAGATTACCTCAAAAAATTCCAATAAGTTGGTAAGGCCGGATCTTCCCTTCATGAAACCATGCTGGCTTCGGCCTATCTTGTCATACACCTCGAGGTATTTCATAACCTCGTCCTTGAGGATTGACTCCAATATCTTTCCAACCACCGATGTCAGACTAATAGGTCTATAATTTTCTTTTTGCTGCCCCCTTCCTTTCTTAAATAGCGGAACTACATTTGCGACCTTCCAGTCCTCCAGAACCATGCCAGAGTCTATTGATTCCTGGAAGATTATTTCCAATGCTTCCACAATCTCCAAAGCCACCTCCTTCAGAACCCTTGGGTGCACCTCATCCGGGCCGGGAGACTTATCTATTCTTAGTCCACTTAGCTTCCCAAGCACTTTCTCTCTAGTTATCTTGACTGTACCTAATTCTATTCCCTGATACCTCTGGCTATCAGGTATATTGCTCATGTCTTCCACTGTGAAGACTGATGCAAAATACTCATTCAGTTCCTCTGCCATCTCTTTGTTATCCATTATAATTACTCCAGCATCATTTTCAATCAGTCCCATATCTACCCTTGTCATTCTTTTACTCTTCATATATTTAAAAAAACTCTTAGTATCCTTTTTTATGTTAATCCCAAACTTCCTTTCATAATTCATCTTTTCTTTCCTAATGACTTTCTTAGTTTCTTTCTGTAAGTTTTTAAAGGTCTTCGAGTCCTCATTTTTCCCACTAATTTTTGCTTCCTTGTACGCCGTTTCTTTTGTTTTTATTTTTGCCTTAACCTCTCTCGTTAGCCACATTTGTGCCATTTTTCCACTCATGATTTTCTTTTTTCTTGGAATATATTTTTCCTGCATTTTCCTTATTTCTTGTAGGAATTTCATCCAATTCTGCTCTGCCGTCCCTCCATTTAGTTTACTTTTCCAATTGACTTGGGCCAGTTCCTCTCTCATACCACTGTAATTTCCCCTGTTCCACTGAAATATCGATACACCTGATACTAGCTTCTCCTTTTCAAATTTGAAACTGAACTCAATCATATTATGATCACTACTTCCAAGGGGTTCCTTTACCTCCAGCTCCCTAATCGCCTCAGGTTCGTTACACAGCACCCAATCCAAAACAGCCGGTCCCCTGGTGGGCTTCTGGACAAGTTGCTCCAAAAAGCCATCCTGTAGGCATTCTACAAACTCCATCTCCTGAAATCCATTACCTTCCCGACTTTCCCAATCCACTTTCATATTAAAATCCCCCATAATTATCTTGACATTGTCCTTCTGACACGCTTTTTCTATTTCCATCTGCAACTTGTAGTCCACATCCCGACTGCTGTTTGGAGGCCTGTATATAACTGCTATTAGTGTCTTTTTACCCTTGCCATTTCTTAATTCTACCCATAAGGATTCTACTTCTTTTGATCCTATGTCCCTTCTTTCTATTGATTTGATATCATTACTTACCATCAGGGCCACGCCACCCCCTTTACCTACCTTCCTATCCTTCCAGTTGAATACTCCAGTTGATCAAGATCCCATTGTAATCTTAGTTAACCTTTTCACAGTCTAATTTTGGTGTCATCCACAAGCTTACTAACTATATTCTCATTCTAATCATTAATATACATGACAACAGTAGACCTAAAATCAGTCCCTGTGGAGCATCACTGATCACAGCCCTCCAATTTTCCGTTACTGCCCTCTGACTCCTTCCATCAAGGCAATTTTGTATCCAATTATCTAACTTACCTGGACCCCATGTGATCTAATCTTCCAGAATAGCCTACCACAGAGGACCTTTCAAAAGTCATTAACATTCATGAACAAAATTTCTGCAACTTTGTCCTATGCCAAACCTTATCATGTCTTCAGAAGCTCAATCAAATTTGTGAATCATTACCCCATACACAAAGTCATGCTGACTATCCCTAATCAGTCCATGGCTTTTCAGATCATCACTCTCCTTTCTGTCCATTTTGTCCTCCTTTCACTGATCAGCAATTGTGTGTGGGCATCCAAGATATTTGTTTTAATAACCCTTCCTAGCCCAGTGACATTGGACCAAATCTGGGTTAGCAATTCAGCACCACCCGTGGCTTGAACTTCAATACCTTTCCTTCCCTGTTCTATCTCAAGAATGTTCTTATTCATCTGCTAAGATGTTTGACATAATCAACCAAGGTACTCTGTTCATGAAATATCCTTCAAAGCCTGTAGGCACACAGGCAGCTGCCATCTTTCTAATAGCATCCTTTGGAATTTTCCCCAAAACACTATTATAACCTCTGGTCATTTGATACAATATTTAAAAGGACAACGGCATTAAAAGAAGAGATTGTTGCTTACAGACCATTATTGTCTGTGTTATATGTACAAGACATAGAATGCAAGTGCCACGTAATGCTGGACACTTACCAGATAGGGTAGCGGGTATCCTATCATTTATTAAATCCCTACTATTACATTAGTCAGGAAGCTTTCATATCATTACCTTTCCCTTTGTATGTGAGCAGATTGAAATGTAAAATTGATTGCATTTATCGTTTGGTGTGCCTTTTGTCATACAAATCGGAAGATAAATAATATTTCAAAATAAGAATTGAGAAGTTTTCTTATTGGCTTATCCGGAAGTACTCATATATTATTTGTGGGCTGTACTCAAATCTGTCATCAAAACTGTGTAAAAGAAACTAAAATGATCAAAGATGAGAAGTTAAGCTGCAAGCCTATCACCTTTACACTTTTTAAGCCTGTGGCAGCAGCATATACTTTTCATCAGCTGTTAAGAAGTTAGGTTTTTAAGTCTTAAGCCAACTCTACACAGCAGAAAAAGAAGTCATCCCAGTCAATACTGCAGAAAAATCTCTCTATTCCAAAGATTGCAGTTCAAGAAATTACTATCCTCCCAATCTTACAACTCTCCCACTGTCATTATATACCAGAGAATCAGCTTGCTATTGCTTTGGTTTATTTATTGATTCATGCATCCACTGAATTGTTCATTGCAGCACATTCTAAATTGTTATTGCTATAATTATATTATTTCAAATGACAACAAATCCTTTGGATTTTTGAGCACCGGTGTTGCTCGAAAATTTGCCTGGGTTTTTTCAAGTCTTCAAATCTCAGAAAAAGAAGTGGAGGTTCAGCCTTTTCACCCAGAAGTTATTCGATACAAGATTACTTTGCACCTTTGCACACTGGCAATTTAATCTTCTGCTTTTCAAACTCATATTCATGCCAACTTTGCAAAAGAGAAAAATTTAGGAATACAGACATATTACTAAATTTTGTACTTCTGTTGCTGATAACTATTTGTTTAATTTCTCCAGGAGATAACCTATTTCTGAGGCTCCCACAGTTAACGTATGCATTCAATGTTGCAGGTTAGCTGCCATTTGGCCATTAAGTATAAATTACATTTCCCCACTGTTTTGCATTAATACATGAAGCACTTCAGTAATTGTCTGTAAATAAAGAAATGTGTGGAACAAGAAACTGCGGGATATCAGGCTTTTCAGATATTTATGGAAAATTAGAGCTGGAGAGCAAAATTAATGATATTTTCTAATTCTATCAAAGTTAATTATGGATACATTGGAGGGAGCTATTTCAAAACCATCTTTAAAGTGTTCTGAGTACCTTTATTGACTGGAGTACAGAATGCAGAATATTAAGAGCTGCTCTGACTCTTGTTGAGTAATAGTTGGTTTACACTGGGAGAAGGGAGATCAAATTCAATTCAGATTATATTGATCTGAATTGAATTCAATCTCCTAGCTTTCACATTGCAGTGTATCACCAACTCCCAACACCAATATAGATACAGAATAGCATCAAATTACAACCTGCTGTTTGCGTTATTGGTAGAGTGGACAGAATATGAGCAGCAAGTCGAATTAGGCTGTTTACATGAGATATATTCAAATCAGTTACTTTGTTAACTCATTTCAGCTGCATCTGGAAACCGGTTTTGTATTCTTTGTGCAATGTAAAAGTAGACTGAATCTGAACAGTTTAATCAGTACATTTAATTCCAAATATAGAATATAACTGTCAAAGAAACACAGCTTTAAGGCTCAGGCACTTGCTCAGTGATCTTACAGGCTTCACTGTTGACATTGAGAAAAATTATTCTGGATTAGAAATTTAATGGTTTTACTTACTACAATTTTGCTTTTATATTACAAGTTTGCATAACTATTGTGGTAGAGTCGCTGATGTGTATGCTTTACGTCACTGGCGAATTGTTAGTCAGTACTTCACACATTGCTCAGCCAGACACTCTGATGTTACTATGGACTCACGTTATGTTGGCTATATTGCAGAGAGCCCAAACAATGCCTGAATATTTGTTACAATAGAAAACTTCCTTCCATCTTACCCATTATTCTTTTCTTGGTATTGTGTACCATGCATCACTTGGGTGGTTGCCATGCAAAGAAAGACAACATACATACAGGAGAACAGGCAGCATCACAGCTGATCTCCACCTCCAAAATGCTCAACATAAAAGCAGAAAATGCCAGAGGCTGGTTCAGCAGCATCTGTGGAAATGAAGCAGAGTTAAGTTGCAGGTTGAAGACTTCTTCAGAACTGCTGTTCTGTCATCTCTAGTTATCCATCACCATCTCTGTCCTCAGCCTCCCTTCAATACTTTACTCTCACTAAAGACATATGCACATGAATATACATATAGCCGACTCTGTGGTCATCAAGGCAGACTAAAATAAGTGAAGAAGACCCTGTTAACATAGAAAATAAATTAATAAAATAAAAAAAACTTTGAGTAATTATGCAGAAAGTTTGAAGTTAATAACTCATCAGTTAGCAACTCATCAGGGGTGATTGCTAAGTTCGTGGTCTAAGATAGAAGGAGATGAGTTATTAACTTCAAGCTTTCTGCATAGTCACACAAAGAGTTGAACTGCATGTGTATGTAACGAGAGCTGTATAACTCATCTCGTTCTACTTTAGGAAACGAACTTACCAATCACCCATGCTATGGACACTTTCTGGAGGTCCAAGATCCGTATGCTCCACAACCACTGGACTAAGTGTGTAAATGTAGGAGGGGACTATGCTGAAAAATAAATGTGCTAGGTTTCCTAAAACTGACCTCTTACACCTTAGGCCAGAAACGTATCAATTACCTCTTGTCTATGCCTGCTTTTTTGTTTTCATGCTGTCTTTGACTTCCCTTGTCAGCCATGGTTGCTTCATCCTCTTTTTCAAAAACTTCTTTATATTTGAGATGCATACACCTTTCACTTTCTGGATTAGCCCCAGAAACTCCGGCCATTGCCGTTCTGCTGATAGTGTCCCTTTCCAATCATCCTCTCTCATGCTCTTGTAGTTCCTTTTACTTCACCGTAAAACCGGTACATTTGACTTTATCTTCTCCCTCTCAAACTGCAGGGTGATTTTTATTATATGGTCACTGTCTCCTAAGGGTTCTTTTATCTTAAGGTTCCTAATCAAATATTGTTCATTACACAACATCCAATCTGGAATCGCCTTTCAACCATTGGGGTCAACCACAAGCTGCTCCAAAAAGCATTCTCCTAGTCATTCTACAAATACCCTCGGGATCCAGCACCAACCTAATTTTCCCAATCTATTTGCATATTGAAATCCCCCATGACTATCGTAATGTTGCTCTTTTTCTATCTCCCACTATAATTTATATCCCACATCCTGGCTATTGTTCAGGGGCCATATATAACTCCCATTAGGATCTTTTCATCCTTGCAATTTCTTAACTCTACCCACAAAGATCTTCTAATCCAATGTCACCTCTTTCTAAGGATTTAACTTAATTTTTTACCAACAGACAGAGATGTAACGTCAAGATTTTTACTCCTCATCTATATGAAGGGTGTAAGTAATAAAGTCGATTCAGCTCAAAGCCACCCAATGCCGTCTGTCTGCCTGCTTCTCCTTTCAATACAATGTATATACTTGGATGTTAAGTTCCCCACTAGGATCTTCTTTCAGCCATGAGTTAGTGATGCCCACAGTGTCATACCTGCCAATCTCTAACTTCAGTGCAAGATCATCTACCTTATTCCATATACTGTGTGTAATCAAATATATTATCTTCAGTCCTGAATTTATCATCCTTTTCGATTTTGCCCTCATGTTACACCTCAACTCATCCTATTGACCGTAATTTTTCCTTATAATCTGCCTGTCCTTCCTCACAGTCTCACTACACAATACATCAAGGGAATACGCACAAAATGTTGGAGGAACCCAGCAGGCCAGACCAGCCCTGCTCCAGGTTTCACTGATCACCTGCCACCTTGTATTTCCTCCTCCCTTCCCCCCACCTTCTAACTCTGACTTCTCCCCTTCTTTTCTAGTCCTGGTGAAGGGCCTCAGCCCGAAACATCGACTGTTTACTCTTTTTCAGATGCTGCCTGGCCTGGCGAGTTCCTCCAGCATTTTGTGTGCATTGCTTTGGATTTCCAGCATCTGCAGATTTTCTCGTGTTTGTGACACAATACGTTAACTTGTAAACCACTTGCCCCATCCTCCATCCTGTCACTCCAGTTCCAAATTCCCCTGCCAAATTAGTTTAAACCCTCCCCAACAGCTCTTGCAAACCTGCCCACGAGGATATTGATCTCCCTCAGGCACAGGTGTAACCCGTCCTTTTTATACAGGTCATACATTCCTCAGAAGAGATCTTAGTGATCCAGAAATCTGAAATGTTGCCTCCTGAACCACTTCCTCAGACACTCATTCATCCATACTAAGGGGGGTGGGGGGGGGAAGTCGACTCAGACCATGAGAGGACTGCGTCGGGCGTTCTCATGCCTTACAAGGCACAGATTGGAAGTCTGTGTGGGGTGCCACTCCTTGCACAGACGCTAGAGCAATGTGTGGTTAAGTGCCTTGCTCAAGGACACAAACACGCTGCCACAGCTGAGGCTTGAACTAGCAATCTTCAGATCACTAGACGAACGCCCTAACCACTTAGCCCAACACTAAGACCTGATGGAAAGTCAACAACTTGAAATGTTAACTTTTTTTCAGAAGCCACATGACATGCAAAGTACTTCCAATATTTTCTTTTATTACTTCGGTTACTGCCGCAGGCTCACTGTTTTCTGACATCTTGAAGCAATAAGAAAAAAATACATTTACATATAAGAAGACATAGTAGCGTAGTGGTTAGCACAAAGTTTTGAAGCTTCACTTGTAATACCGGAGTTCAATTCCTACTGCTTGTATGTTCTATCCTTAATAGCGTGGGATTTCCTACGGTTGCTCTGGTTTCCACCCACACCCCTGAGATTTACAATGAATTGTGGGCATGCTACTTTGGTGCTGGAAGCATGGCAACACTTGCAGGCTGCCCAGCACAATCCTCACTGATTTGAGTTGATAGAAAATGATGCATTTCACTGTATGTTTCAATGTAAATGTGACAAATAAAGCTAATATTTAATCCGGTTTCTGGAATTGGACTCTCAAGACTTTGTGACCACTGATTTATTCAGCTTGCTCTCATGCATTCTATACCTCATGTAGTCTCTGATAAGCTGTGTCATGTTCCCAGAGTTTATTTTGTCACAATCTGCACATTTTGTCCTCTCCTGCAATACAAGCATACGGCAAGAGAAAATAGTGTGCTCCCTCCCAAAGATCTCCTTGGTAGAGGGATGCCGGGGTGGTTGGGGCCAAATGCAGCCTGACACTATCAGCATTCGGAAACATAATCACGCAAAAAGGAAAAACAAACAGTAGTTTGCTTTCAAGGTGCCAGGGTCCAAAGTGTTTCTGGACACATCCACAATATCCTGAAAAGGGAGGGAGAACAGCCAGAAGTCATGGTACATATTGGTACCTATGACATAGGAAGTAAAAGAGACCAGGTCCCGAAAATAGAATACAGGGAGTTAGGAAGGAAGCTGAGAAGCAGGATGTCAAATGTGGTAATCTCAGGATTGCTGCCTGTGCCACGCAACAGTGAGGATAGGAATAGAATAAGGTGGCAGATAAATGCGTGGCTGTAGAATTGGAGCAGGGGGCAGGGATTCAGTTCTCTGAATAATTGGGACCTCTTCTGGGGCAGGAGGGACCTGTATAAAAGAGACGAGTTGCACTTGAATTCAAGGGGGACCAATATACTTGCGGGCAGATTTACTATAACTGTTGGGAGTGGTTTAAGCTAATACAGCAAGGGGATGGGTGCCAGTATGATAGAGCTGAGGGTAAGACAGCAGGTTTAGAAGTAGATGATGGATGTGACATGCATGTAAGGAAGGACAAGCCAATGATTGGGTACAAATGCAGACCAAGCAGAGAGTTAAATTGTACTATTGAGGCAAAATTCAAAAGGGCATAAAATGCAGGACTGAAGGTGCTGTATTTAAATGCGTGTAGCATTTGAAATAAAGTAAATGAACTCATGGCGCAATTAGAGATGGTCAGTATGACGTTGTGGGCACCACTGAGTCGTGCCTGAAAGAAGGTCATAGTTGAGAAAATAACATCAAAGGATATACTTTGTATTGAAAGGACTGGCAGAAAGGCATAGGTGGTGCTGTGGCTCTGTTGGTAAGAGATCGAATTACGTCTCTAGAAAGAGGTGCCATAGGGTTAGAAAATGTTTGGTCTTTGTGGTTGGAGTTAAGAAGTTGCAAGGGTGAAAAAAACATTATGGGAATTATATATAGGCTTCCAAATAGTAGCCAGGATGTGGGGTTGAGACTGCAAAGGGAGCCATAAAAGGATGTAATAAAGGTAATGACACAGTTGTAATGGGGGACTTCAATATGCAAGGGGATTGGGAAAATCAGGTTGGTGTCAGATCACAAGAGAGGGAATTTGTTGAAAGCCTATGAGATGGCTTTTTAGAGCAGCTTGTCTTTGAGCCCACTCAGGAAAAGGCTATCTTCGATTGGGTGTTGTAAAATAACCCAGACCTTATTAGGGAGCTGAATGTAAAGGAACCCTTAGGAGACAGTGATCGTACATATGATTGAATTCATACTGCAGTTTGAGAGGGAGAAGCATAACTCAAATGTATCAGTGTCACAATGGAGTAAAGGGAATTACAGAGGCATGAGAGAGGAGCTTTCCCAGGTGGATTGGAGGAGGATACTGGTGGGGATGACGGCAGAGCAGAGATGGCTGAAGTTTCTGGGGATTGTTCACAGGCACAGGATAGATACATCCCACAGAGGAAGAAGTTCTCAAATGGCAGGGGTAGGCAACTGTGGCTGACAAAGGAATATTAAGGACTGTATAAAAACCAAGGAAAGAACATATAAGGAGCAAAAGTGAGTGGGAAATTGGATGATTGGGAAGTTTTAAAATCCAACAAAAGGCAGCTAAAAAAGCTATAAGAAGGGAAAAGATAAAATATGAGGGCAGACTAGCCAATAATATAAAGCAGGACACAAAATGTTTATATAGTTATATAAACAGTAAAAGGGAGGTGAGTGTTGATATTGGACCACTGGAAAATGATGCTGGTGAGGAAGTAATGAGGACCAAAGAAATGGCAGATGAACTTAATGGGTACTTTGCATCTGTCTTCACTGTGGAAGACACTAGTAGTGTGTCAGATATCCGTGAGTGTCAGGGAGCAGGAGCGAGTGCCATTGCTATTACAAAGGAAAAAGTGCTAGGCAAACTCAAAGGTCTTAAGGTGGATAAGTCACCTGGACCAGATGGACTACATCCCAGAGTCCTGAGAGAAGTTGCTGAAGAGATAACGGATGCATTGGTCATGATCTTTCAAGAATCACTTGATTCTGCCATGGTTCCAGAGAGCTAGAAGATTGCAAATGTTACTCCACTCTTTAAGAAGGAAGGAAGGCAAAAGAAAGGAAATTATAGGCCAATTACCCTAACCTCAGTGGCTGGGAAAGTGTTGGAGTCAATTATTAAGGATAAGGTTCCAGGGTACTTGGAGACTAATGATAAAGTCAAAGTCAGCATGGTTTCTATGAAGGGAAATCTTGTCTGACAAATCTGTGAGAGATCTTTGAGGAAGTAACACCAGGGTGAACAAAGGAGAGGCAGTGAATGTCTTTTACTTGGATTTTCAGAAGGCGTTTGAAAACGTGCCATACATGAGGCTGCTTAACAAGATAAAATCCTATGGTATTACAGGAAAGATACTGGCATGGATAGTGGAATGGCTGACAGGCAGGAAGCAGCAAGTGGTAACAAAAGGGGCCTTTTCTGGTTGGCTGCCAGTAACTACTGGTGTTTCTTAAGGGTCAGTATTGAGACCACTACTTTTCACATTGTTTGTCAATAATTTAGATAATGGAATTGATGTCTTTGTGGCAAAGTCTGCAGATAATACAAAGATGGGTGGAGGGGTAGGTAGTGCTGAGGAAGAAATGTAATTGCAGCAGAACAAATTGGCAGAATGGGAAAAACTATGGCAGCTGGAATACATGGTTGGGAAATGTACAATAATGCATTTTTGGTAAAAAGGAAAAATAGTGCGGACGATTATCTAAATGGGGAGGAAGTTCAAACATCAGAGGTGTCAGAGGGACTTAGGAGTCCTTGTGCAAGACTCCCAGAAGGTTAATTTACAGTTTGAGTCTGTGGTAAAGAAGTCAAATGCAATGTTGGCATTTATTTCAAAGGGAATAGAATATAAAAGCAAGGAGGTAATGCTGAGCCTTTATAAGACACTAGTTAGGCTGCACTTGGAGTATTATTAACAGTTTTGGACCCCATGTCTCAGAAAGGATGCGTTGTCATTGGAGAGAGTCCAGAGGAGGTTCACGAGGATGATTCCAGGAATGAAGGGGTTAACATATGAGGAGCGTTTGCCAGCTTTGGGCCTGTACTGACTGGAATTTAGAAGAATGCAGTGGGGATTTCATTGAAACCGGCCGAATTGTGCAAGGACTAGACAGGGTGGGTGTGGAGAGGATGTTTCCTGTGGTGGAGGTATCCTGAACTATAAGGCAAAGCCTCAAAATTGAGGAAGGACCCTTTAGAACAGAGGGAAGGAGGAACTTTTAGCCAGAGGGTAGTGAATCTGTGGAATGCTCTGCCGCAGACTGCAGTGGAGGCCAAGTCCATGTGTATATTTAAGGCACGATTTGATAGTTTCCTGATCAGTCAGGACATCAAAGGACATGATGAGAAGGCATATGCATTTTGTTGAGCAGGATCTGGGATCAGCCATGATGGAATGGCAGAGCAGACTTGATGGGCTGAATGGCCAAATTCTGCTACTATGTCTTATGGTCTAACTGTAGACAAATGATGATGGAAGATCCAAACTCTCTCAAACCTTCAGGCTAATTTCTAACTTGTGCAGCCAAAATGTGATAGCTCCAAGTACATATTCAATCTGCTTAGTTCCTAGTTTAAAGCATTGTTGAGTTTAGTGATGCAGAAAAGTGGAAGCAGTGTGACCTTTAGAAGTTAGACTTGAACTCCTCCTGGCCTTCGCAAGTACAGTACTGTGCAAAAGACTTAGGTGCAGATATATATATAGCTAGGATGCTGAAGACCTTTGCACAGTATTGTAGTAAATTTTATGCATTGCACTATACTACTGCTACAAAAAGAAACACGTTTCATGGCATATGTGAGTGATGATAAATCTGGTTTTGATTTTCGTCTCTGTTACGGACTGAAGGAGGGAAGGGTGCAGGGAGAGCAAAAGCATGGTTGGGAAAAGGGAAGGGAGAGTGGAGAGAGAGTGAAGCACCAGTGAGACATTTTGTAATAATCAAAAAAAAAACAATTGTTTGGAATCAAGCAACACACATCAAAGTTGCTGGTGAACGCAGCAGGCCAGGCAGCATCTCTAGGAAGAGGTACAGTCGATGTTTCGGACCAAGAACCTTCGTCAGGACTAACTGAAGGAAGAGTGAGTAAGGGATTTGAAAGTTGGAGGGGGAGGGGGAGATCCAAAATGATAGGAGAAGACAGGAGGGGGAGGGATGGAGCCAAGAGCTGGACAGGTGATAGGCAAAAGGGATATGAGAGGATCATGGGACAGGAGGCCCAGGGAGAAGGAAAAGGGGGAGGGGGGAAAACCCAGAGGATAGGCAAGGGGTATAGTCAGAGGGACAGAGGGAGAAAAAGGAGAGAGAGAGAAAGAATGTGTGTATAGAAATAATTAACTGATGGGGTACGAGGGGGAGGTGGGGCATTAGTGGAAGTTAGAGAAGTCAATGTTCATGCCATCAGGTTGGAGGCTACCCATGCCTTGAACTCCAGTCTTGAACTGCAGGCCGGATCTTTATGTGCTGCTATTGTGACTCCTGTCGCCCTTTCCCCCACCACCACTCTGCAACCCCGTCTCCCTCAGATCCCATCGTCAGTTCCTGGGCCCTCAGAGGCTTCATCTTCCTCTCACCCTGACTCTCCCCTCTCCACTGACATCCTCAGCCTCCCCGCTCCCCGCTCTGATCCCAGCTCTCATCCGTGCCGGGTCTTTACCATCCCCTCTGACCTTCAACTGTCGTTGGTAGAACGCTCTGACCTCAGTAAGGGCCTCACATTTGTCCCTCTTCGCCCACACCTCAGCGAGTTCCGTGTTCGCCATGATGCGGAACTCTTCTTCCGCCGTCTCCATCTCCGAGCCTACTTCTTCAGCAAGGACTCTTCCATCCCCACCGATGACCCCTTCTCCCGTCTTCAACCCTCCTCCTTTTCATGGACACCCCGCTCTGGTCTTCTGCCTACTCTGGATCTCTTTATTGCTAACTGCCGATGGGACATCAACCACCTCCACTTCACCACACCTTGTTCCCATTCCAACCTCACTCCTTCCAAACGCTCTGCTCTCCACTCCCTCTGCACTAATCCTAACCTTACTATTAAACCCGTCGATAAAGGGGGTGGTGTTGTAGTCTGGCGTACTGACCTCTACCTTGCCGAGGCACAGCGACAACTCGCAGATACCTCCTCTTATTTACCCCTCGATCGTGACCCCACTAAGGAGCACCAGGCCATTGTCTCCCACACCATCACCGACTTAATCCGCACAGGGGATCTCCCATCCACTGCTACCAACCTTATAGTTCCCACACCTCGCACTTCCCGTTTCTACCTCCTACCCAAGATCCATAAATCAGCCTGTACTGGCAGACCTATTGTCTCAGCTTGCTCCTGCCCCACCGAACTCGTTTCTGCATACCTCGACATGGTTTTATCCCCCCTTATTCAATCCCTTCCTACCTATGTTCGTGAAACTTCTCACGCTTTTAAACTTTTCGATGATTTTAAGTTCCCTGGCCCCCACCGCTTTTTTTTCACCATGGATGTCCAGTCCTTATATACTTCCATCCCCCATCAGGAAGGTCTCAAAGCTGTCCGCTTCTTTTTGGATTCCAGTCCTAATCAGTTCCCCTCTACCACTACTCTGCTCCATCTAGTGGAAATAGTCCTTACTCTTAATAATTTCTCCTTTGGCTCCTCCCACTTCCTCCAAACTAAAGGTGTAGCTATGGGCACCCGTATGGGTCCTAGCTATGCCTGCCTTTTTGTTGGCTTTGTGGAACAATCTATGTTCCAAACCTATTCTGGTATCTGTCCCCCAATTTTCCTTCGCTACATCGACGACTGCATTGGCGCTGCTTCCTGCACGCATGCTGAGCTCGTTGACTTCATTAACTTTGCCTCCAACTTTCACCCTGCCCTCAAGTTTACCTGGTCCATTTCCAACACCTCCCTTCCCTTTCTAGATCTTTCTGTCTCCATCTCTGGAGACAGCTTATCTACTGATGTCTACTATAAGCCTACTGACTCTCACAGCTATCTGGACTATTCCTCTTCTCACTCTGTCTCTTGCAAAAATGCCATCCCCTTCTCGAAATTCCTCCGTCTCCACCGCATCTGCTCTCAGGATGAGGCTTTTCATTCCACGATGAGGGAGATGTCCTCCTTTTTTAAAGAATGGGGTTTCCCTTCCTCCACCATCAACTCTGCTCTCAAATGCATCTCCCCCATTTCACGCACATCTGCTCTCACTCCATCCTCCCGCTACCCCACTAGGAATAGGGTTCATCTGGTCCTCACCTACCACTCCACCAGCCTCCGGGTCCAACATATTATTCTCCGTAATTTCCGCCACCTCCAACGGGATCCCACCACTAAGCACACCTTTCCCTCACCCCCCATTGCTTTCCGCAGGGATCACTCCCTACATGACTCCCTTGTCCATTCGTTCCCCCCATCCCTCCCCACTGATCTCCCTCCTGGCACTTATCCTTGTAAGTGGAACAAGTGCTACACATGCCCTTACACTTCCTCCCTTACCACCATTCAGGGCCCCAGACAGTCCTTCCAGGTGAGGCGACACTTCACCTGTGAGTCGGCTGGGGTGATATACTGCGTCCGGTGCTCCCGATGTGGCCTTCTATATATTGGCAAGACCCGACGCAGACTGGCAGATCGTTTTGCTGAACATCTATGCTCTGTCCGCTAGAGAAAGCAGGACCTCCCAGTGGCCACACATTTTAATTCCACATCCCATTCCCATTCTGACATGTCTATCCACGGCCTCCTCTACTGTAAAGATGAAGCCACACTCAGGTTGGAGGAACAACACCTTATATTCCGTCTGGGTAGCCTCCAACCTGATGGCATAAACATTGACTCCTCTAACTTCCACTAATGCTCCACCTCCCCCTCGTACCCCATCCGTTATTTATTTATATACACACATTCTTTCTCTCTCTCTCTCCTTTTTCTCCCTCTGTCCCTCTCGCTATACCCCTTGCCCATCCTCTGGGTTTTTCCCCTCCTCCCCCTTTTCCTTCTCCCTGGGCCTCCTGTACCATGATCCTCTCATATCCCTTTTGCCAATCACCTGTCCAGCTCTTGGCTCCATCCCTCCCCCTCCTGTCTTCTCCTATTATTTTGGATTTCATTTCAAATCTCTTAATAGCTCTTCCTTCGGTTAGTCCTGACGAAGGGTCTCAGCCCGAAACGTCGACTGTACCTCTTCCTAGAGATGCTACCTGGCCTGCTGCATTCACCAGCAACTTTGATGTGTGTTGCTTGAATTTCCAGCATCTGCAGAATTCCTCGTGTTTGAGTGTTTGGAATCAAATCACCTTGACTGGTATCTCAGTAATGGGTGTGTCTGCACCTGCGCCACTCCTCCTCTGCCACCTGTCCCAAACCCCTCCCATGGCACACCACCCTCATCATTCCCGACATCCTTTGCTCCCGCCGGATTTACAAACTCTCACTTCGCTCCACATTGACAAATACAGTACTCCGCAAAAGTTTTATGCACCCCAGCTATATACATGTGTCAAAGGCTTTTACACAGTACTGTACCCAAAATTAAAATCATGGCTATCAGCCTTTGAGACTCAGCATTTCCGGGGCTTATCTTGACAGATCTAAATTTAATGTTATAAAACATCTTGCAAATCTTAACAGTGGAGAAATGTTGAAAACATCTTTATGTCCCATTTTCATTGCAGGGCAAATATCATAAGTGCCTTCCACATAGTCGACATGTTGAAAAGTGTGTATAAATATTCCTAAGTGAGTCAGATGTGCTTATGCTCAAATAAGTATACATAACTTTTATGATATTTTGGTATTTTTCATTAGGACTTCTTTTCGAATATTTGGTAAGAGCAAACATACTGAAGCATAGAAAGATACTGAGTAAACTTTCCCTGTGACATACTGCCAGTGTAAACCATTAGTTTAAGTCAATTAATTTTCCATAAAAGAGATAATAAGATAGAGATTGTTAGAGAGAGCAATGACATTTTAATTGGGCAGACTTACAATGTGGAGGCTAGCTAGAGCTTGCACTCAATGGAAAGTCTGCACTGAGGTATAAATAATATTGTCCTTTACTACTCAAGAAAATAAACTGGCCACTTACTCATAACATCAAATTGTATGCAAAACAGTTCTGTAGAGTTGATTGCTAAAACCTCCAGCTGGTGTTCTGAAACGTATTGTCAAACATGCTGTATTTTAGAATTAAATATAAATTCTGTCCAGTGACCCAAGTATCTTAAGCAGTACCTCTCCTGTCAACACAATAAAACAGGAGCAAATGTGAGCTTGAAGAGCTGCACCTTGCCATCCAGCTGGGTATGTTTCAGCCTTCCAGACTCAATCAAATACAAGAATTAAAACTTACATTCAGTGCAGATTTTCAATCAAATAGCTTTCTCTGGTTATATTAGAACTACCCAGTTTGACCATAAGTGTATCCAGCTGAAGTATTGACTCATTTTTTTTTCTGTGTGCTAGCATGCTTGATCTGTTGGGTATTTCCTACAACTCTGCATTTTGGAACTTCTACATCCCTTCGGTTTTTCTCTCTAAATGCCATTTTACAGATTTTATATTCCCCGTTCATGTTTTTTCTCTCTTTCTAGCCTCCAACATTAATCAATGAAAAAGATAACTCAGCAGCTCATTCCCACAGCAACCAATGCCTTTTCCTAGAACAGACATTCTCCTTGTCCATTCCATCCCCACACTGTCCTCTCTGCAACTTACAACTAACTTGTTTTCTCTCTTTCTGTAATAAATACTAATACATCTGTTATTTTTGTTGTTGCAATATTTTCTGTTCATGTTTCAGATATCCAAAATCCATAGTTTTAAGGTTTACACTTTTGCTATATAAGGCCATTTCTACAATCCTGTGACTAATTCATTCATATTAAGAGAATAAATAATAAGTCTCAATTGCCGATTTTTAAAAATAACCTCCTGGTATAGATGTACCGTGGAGGGCATTCTGACTGGCTGCATCACCGTCTGGTATGGGGGGGTGGAGGGGGGGGGGCAACTGCGCAAGATCAAAGTAAGTTGCAGAAACTTGTAAAATTAGTCAGTTCCATCATGTAGTATCCTCAGTAGTATCCAAGACATCTTCAAGGAGCAGTGCCTCAGGAAGGCCGTGTCCATCGTTAAGGAGCCCACCACTCAGGACATGCCCTCTTCTCATTGTTACCATCAGATAGGAGGTACAGAAGCCTGAAAGCACACACTCAGTGTTTCAGGAACAGCTTCTTCTCTTCTGGAGATTTTCTAAATGGATGTTCAATCCATGAACACTACCTCCCTACTTTTTTATTTCTGTTTTTTTAGCACTACTTATTTTAATTCAATAAATCAAGACTATTATATATATACACTTATTGTAATTCAGTTTTTTTCTATATTTGTTTATCACCTATTTCGTTGTACTGCTGCTGTAAAGTTAACAAATCTCATGACATATGCTGGTGATATTAAAACTGATTCTGATGTGATGTGAACAAAAGTTTCGGCACAGCTTTGTGGGCTGAAGGGCCTGTATTGTGCTGTAGGTTTTCTATGTTTCTATGTTTCCAAATCACAATTTTTATTCCTAAAAATAAATACAGCAAATAAATCAAGTCGAGATTTTAGCTCAGAAGAGGTGTGAAGATAATGAGAGTGTCAAACGGTTGATTTGATATTTGGAAGTGAAGATAATTTTAATTCTTTTTCTGTCGGTTGTAACAAAGAATGCCTGATAGGAATGACCACAGTAGTGCTGAGAGTGAAATAGAGTGAAGTACTCTGCAGTGGAGCAGATTTCTTTCCTGGGATGGCTTTGGACGGTATTTGAGAGGGTGGTCAGGCAGGAAATCCAAAGGTGGTTGTAAGTTTACCTGTGGTTGCCAGATCAGGTAGTGACGTGGAGGCTCACTGATCATCTAGAGTCGATTGATGAGGATGTCTGATAATGGTGTGGGTACTTAATGGAGATGGCAGACAACGGACCTTGATTAGATGTTTGCCTTGGAAGTGTTGTGTGATGAATGGGGTGAAGTGGTGGTATCTAATGATACCACCACCCCATCGACAGATACGGTTACAAAAAATCAGATCATATGTGGGTGTAAGTAGATTTCTGGGCTTTAAGGAAATGCATAAGCTCCTCTTAACTCACAGGCAGAGTTGTAATGTCACAAGTTCTTAGAATCAGTCATTTCCCCCTCTTTTTTGCATGCTGTAAATTCTTAAAGCATATAGTAATTATTTTTAGTTAAGCCAGGTCTGCTTTAAGCTGCATCATTTGAAAGTTTATTCCTATTGCTAATCATTATAGTTAGCTGTACAAGGTTGGCAAGGTAGATTGAGGACTGGCTTGTTAAATACCAGCTGGGCATCAAACCAACCTTGCACAGTGGCCAGCACCATAATCTGCAGGCTCTGATTGTCTGCCAATTCGATGTCACTTAATGTTAAAACATGTAGGGCATCTCCTTCAAAAAGGGGGCAATCGATATTAGCTAAAAAAATGAGCCAAACTCAACCTAAAACCTCTACTGACTTTCGACGAATCTGTCCCACGTTAGCTGATCTCTGGGCTTTTTAAACATGGGCCGCGTGGACGACATTGATGCTTCTTTTAAAGAAAAAGTGCCAAGTGATTTTGGTAACATCTTATTGCAATGCTACAGCTGGGTTAATGTACTCTACCATTGACTTCAGCGTTTCTAGTGATTTATCAAAGGTTTAGAATGAAGGAGCATCTGTATTGTAGGGGTTGGTAGCCCTTTCCTCATCAATGTATCTTGAAATCATGCTTGTGATGAACTTGCATGTAAATATATATGGGGCCCACAGTAGTGCAGTGGTTAGCGCAATGCTCTACAGTACCAGCAACCTAGATGCAATTCCTGCCACTACCTGTAAGGAGTTTTTATGTTCTCTTTGTGCCCACGTGGTTTTTCTCCAGGTGCACCAGTTTCCCCCCCACAGTTCAAAGACTATCGGTTAGTGGGTTAATAGGTCATTGTAAATAGTCGAGTGATTAGGCTGGATTAAATTGGAGGATTGCGACCAGCTCAGCTCAAAGTGCCGGAAGGGTTTATTCCACATTGTATCTCAATAAATAAAAAATAAACAAATAAAATAACAGCAGGGTAGACTATGAAGAGTGAATAGAAGTTGCTTAATTGGATTTTCAGAAAGCCTTTGATAAAGCATTACAGGAAAGGTAGTAGAATAGGCAGAAAAAAGACTGGCTGACTGTCAGGAAGATAAGAGTAGGAATAAAGAAGGCCTCTACTCATTGGCTGCCAGTAACTAGTGGAGTTCCACAGGAGTCCGTGTTTGTTCTGCTACTTTTCACATTACATGTCAATGATCTGGGTGATGGAATTGATGGGTTTATGGCCAAGATTGTGGACAATACAAAGACTGATGGAAGGACAGGTAGTGTTGAGGAAGCAGGGACTCTGCAGAGGGACTTAGGCAGATTAGGGGAATGGGCAAAGAAATGGCAGATGAACTTTGGTAGAAGGAATAAAGGCATAGACTATTTTCGAGATGGGGTCCAAATTCAAAAATCATAGGTGCAAAGGGACTTGAGAGTCCTAGTGCAAGATTCACAAAAGGTTAATTTGCAGGTTGAGTCAGTAGAAGGTGAAAACATTGTTAGCGTTAATTTTGAGGCGACTGGAATATAAAAGCAAAGGTGTGATGCTGAGGCTTTATAAGGCATTGTTCAGATCACAGCTGGAATGTTGTGAGCAGTTTTGGACCTATGGTATATCTAACAAAGGATGTACTGGCATAGGAGAGGGGCCAGAGGAGTTTGATGAGAATGATTCTGTCAATGCAAGGGTTAATGTATGAGGAGCATTTGATGGCTCTGGGCCTGTACACGCAGCAGCTTAGAAGAATGAGGGGGGACTTCAACGAAATTCTATTGAATATTGAAAGGCCAAGGCAGAGTGGATGTGGAGAAGATGTTTCATAGAGCAAGAGAGTCAAGGACCAGATTTCACAGCCTCAGAATAAAAGGACGCCCCTTTAGAATAAAGATGAGAAGGATTTTCTTTCACCGGAGGGTAGTGAATCTGTGGAATTCATTGCCACAGACAGCTGCTGAGGCCTCATTGAGTATTTTTAAAGTGGAAGTTGATAGATTTAAAGATTCAAAGCACATTTATTATCAAAGAATGTATAAGTTATACACCTTGAGATTTGTCTGCTTACAGGCAGCCACAAAGCAAGAAACCCGAATAACCCAATAGAAAAAAGACCAAAAACTGTGTGGAGAAAAAGAGAGAGAAATAAAACACACACACATCAGGCAAACAATAGAAGCAAGCCAACAGCATCCCAAACCAGACTGAGTCCCAGCTCCACTCCTGGAGCAGCCCGAGTAGGCCCAAGCCAAGTCTCAATTTCCAGTTCATCACACCAGCGGGGCAGAAATGCTCAGCAGCCGGATCAGTTTGCGGTCATAGGAGAGTGAGCAAAATCAACCAGACCCTCAACTTCGTACCGGACCCTCAGGCTTCCAGACTATCTGAGCCAATGTTTAAATTTTCCAAGCACGGAGTAGCACCACATTCTAGGATCTGAATCCAGATGCCCTGATACACTTGGGCTGCCAGGCCTGAAGCTATTCTCGATCTCACCAAATTAGCTTGTCGCTGGGAGCAATTAAACCTCACACCTGGGTTAGGCAGACGGGCATCAAAACTCTTCCACATCGACCTCTCTCCTAATCGCTCATTTCAGCTCGGCTGCAATGCGAACTCTGTCTCCGTCTGTGGGCTTGAACACCTTGCACCTCACAATGCCTCAGCATGGCTCATCCCCTGAACCAGCCTTGCCTCTGCCTGCCTTTTGTCTGTGGAGATAGGTCACCATAAATTACTTCAGATAAGATGCTACAAGTAACGTTTTTGCCTTATGATTTACTGGTAAGCTGTTGCGCATCATCGGTAGCGCTATCTGAAACCCAAAAATTCTTATAAATTAAGGACATCAAAGGCCATGGGGAGAAGGTAGGAGAATGGGCTGGAGGGGACAAATAAACCAGCCATGATCATATGGTGGAGCAGACTCAATGGCCCAATTCTGCTCTTACGTTCTTACCGTCTTATGGATTTCCTCCTTTATCTGTGATTTATGCCTCCTTCAACACCCCAGACCTACTCCATTCCTAAATCATATCTGGCAATGCAAAGTAAATTTGTCTCAAATGTCATAATGACTCAAATCCTGATCTCAACTGCTAAAAATATTTTCCATTTATATACTTAAATGTTCAAGGATCATCATGGGAGTGTTGCTATCTAAAAATACTAATGAACTCTGGACAACACAGCACTTAACACTGAGCAAGATCAAAGTCAATGTGTGGGTTTGTATTGATTGTTAGTTCATCATGATCCCAGTTAAACCCATGGTGGAATCTCACATAGTTAATAAACTATTTATGGGTTAATGAACCAAAATATGATAGATCTGTTACCCCTTTTTAATCAGAGTTGTATGAAACTGGTAGTTTAATTTACACAAGAGTCCATTAAAACAACTGGTAGTCTCGTGTTGGAAGATAACTCCTGAGGGTCAACAAGTCATTGGTTCATAACAACAACAGGAATGCAGCATGCACATCATTCTGCATAGGCTAACCACATTTTATAAGTAAGGGAGAAAAAGATTTAAATGTTAATATCTGCAATTATACATTGCAATACCTAAAACCAACTTTGGGCTCCATGAAAATGATAATTTGACAGCAGTGTACCAGCCCATCTTGTCCTTTCCTTTCACAGCAGAAGAGTGAACCAGTTACTCAAAAGTCTAAAGTATGAAGTAACAACAGTCAAAACAATACACACAATATTACAGTAATTCTTATCAATCAGAAGCAGATGAAAACATTTTGAATATATTTGTTGCATTTGCAGGAAGGTTTCAAATTCAGTGAAAGCAAATTGCTGCAGCTTCTTTGCAAATTCAGGGGTTGTATTATCGAGTTGAGCTATTTCAAAATTACAGATAAATTGAAAGAAAAATCATTTCAGCAGGTCAACTAGTCTGGTCAGTTTGAGCCTTAGGGGTCAAGCAAATATCCCCAGATAAAATGGAAAGATGAAGTATAAAAGAAATATATCAGTTGATTGAGGGGAAAAGGCTGAGTAGCTATGTTTACAAGCCCACTTGGCCAAGTTAATGTGTGGCAGGTTACACTATGGGAGGACATGGCATCAGGGTTTTAGAATGGGAAAACACAGAGATATCCCTGTGGCCTATAAGATTTCTGTTGTTTCATATCTATTTAAATGGCCATATAGGAAAAAAACTTGTAACTACGATTATTTCACTAAAAGATGCAATAAGAAAGTAAGTCTCCAGCATTTAATGGGAAATACATAAGTATAACGGAAGATGAAATGTTATTGACTCACTTTTAGGGTGATAGTACCACTAGTATAAATCTACTTATTGCTTGTATAATACCCTGGTTAAGATTTTACTGCTATGCTGTAGGTATTTCATTTTAGCAGTTCTGTAAGAGCAGTCTGTTCTACTTTTAGCATGTTTGGGTTTGAGCTAAAGATAAGGGGCTATGTTGTTCAACTTAGGAGTGCTATGTCAGCCAATCAGAACGGTGGAATTGGAAGAAGACATGAGAGAACTCTGTGTGGAGAGGTTTTTTTATGACGGACATTGTTGTGGGTCGAGATCTTTTGGTGGGAGCTAGGGGAAAGACAGGAGGGAAGAAGGCTGAGGACGCTGTCCCTGTTGCACAAGGTGCTTTGTGCAGATGAATGGCTTCAAGGAGGAAGGACCATTATTCCCGTGGGGGAAGTCCGTTTGTTGGAGGGATTTCAAGTGACATTTGGAAGATGATGTGTACTTCCATGCAGACCATGGGTCCAATACGTGATTAAAGACAAGTTCAAGATGAGCTTCAACTTATATGTGCATTTGGACTGGGTTAACTGTAATGGGTCCTTTTTATATTTTTCCTACTGTTCGATAAAGCTGAAATTTGTAAATATATTCTCTTCATAATTGCATGCAGTGTACGATCTGTTATTTCTTGCCGATGGCTAATTGCATGGGGGCAGTATTTACACAGTACTCACACAGATCGAGGTCCGGGTGTGAGAGACATTCCAACCTCCCGAGTTTGGTGGGACCCAAGTCATATTGATCCTAGGTGTTTGGAGTCTGCTAAAAGGTGGTTTTCTCACTGCTAAATCTGGGGGCTGTTAGCAAGGGCTAACGAATCGCATCTCTAGAGACGTCAGGTAAAAAGGGTACCTTATTGCTGATGTGGAGTCGGTGATAACAATACTAGCTCTGTACTTGATGGGTGAATGGCACTGCCCTCTTCTAGTTGCCAAAGCATCAGAAACCGAAGTGTGGGTGTTAAGTATCATTCCAACTCCACTGACATAAACACAGCTAAATACGTCACAAGCGGTTTTTACCCTTGATGCTGCGTAGAGAGTTGAGTGTATTTTTGTTTAATTCTGAAGATGCTTCTGGCATTACCTCTGTAGCATGATGCTGCTTAACAAAATGGGGTGAAACAGGCCAAGATTCAGCAAGTGATTTTTCACAGTATCACTGTACAGTTAGCCAACAAACAAAGAACCAATGTGATAATTAACATGCAATATTTTCTTTAATTTACTTATGTTAACTATTTTAACTATTTTCGGTACCAATTTATGATTGGTGAGTTAGAGTACTAATGAGAAAATCAACAATGTTCAGTTCTATTTCATTCCATATCAGAAATCAGGACCGACTGCAGACTGAGGAAATGCTTGCTTGCTGGATCTTTTGGTATTTATTAATGAAATGTCACATTAAGAAGCTCCCAAAGCAGCTTTAATTGCCAAACCATTATTTATTTATTGTGCAAATGCCATACATCATGTGTCATATCAAAACTTTGACAAAATTAGACAAATAACATTTACTTTATGCTCTGTCATTAATAATATTACAAAACTATTTAACTAAATTTATACATCATGGAGGCAAATTTATGTTAACTAAAGAAAACATTAAAATATTGCTATATTAATACAGCAGAAAGCACAATCTGTCCCTGGATTTAAAAGATACTTTCTGCAATAAATTTTAATTAAGCGGTGTCCATTTTGCACAAGGACTGAGGCAAAAATAAGCGAAGCTATCATTTCATTTCTTGGAGTTAGTTTGAATTCATCTCTTTTGTCAAAGTTAACATCAGAGGGAAGTTGTTCAGAATGCTCAGACACTACAGATACCCAGCTTCCTTCAAAAACCTGTTCATTTTGTTTCTATGCTTCAGATCACCAAACGAATAAATGGCTTTTCTTCCAGAGCTCATCAATTCCACAATGTGGCCAATGGTTATTGAGTGTTCCAGTTATGTGGCTAAATGTAGATTGAGATATCACAATGAGTGCTGGCAAAATTATTCCCAGATTGTTATCAACTGGCTTTTTTTTCCCCCTTTATTTGTCCTGGGAAATCAACAAAAATAAAACATTCTGAACATTATTACAAAATTCCTATTTATTGTTACGTACCCCGTAACTGGGTTGCCAAACCAGCAGAAATGGATCACTCAGTTGGAGTCTGGATTACTAGAACTAAGAAAGTTTTATTAAAGAAACAAGCAACACAGTACTCTAATCAAAAGGATAATAAATGCAACAGTTCAGCAATGATAAACACACATGTACACAGAATTAAGATAACAGGATCAATCAAGCTCTATCGTTGTCTAGGGGTAAATGACCAGTTTCAAAGTGACGCAGAGTTCAGTTCAATTTAGTTCAGTTCAGTTCGCAGTAATCGCTGCCGTGGCGATGGACAGTGGGGGGGAAGGAGAGAGAGAGCAAAACGAATGAATATTCAAGGCTTCCACACAGACCTTCGCAGTCAGCTTTCGGGCGAGTCCTTTGTGATGTCATCTGAGGTCACCAACCGTGACCCCTCCGTTTCCAGATACGATCATTTCCCTGCGGTGAACCTGGCACCCAGACAAGGGTGGACACACACCAGGTTCCCGTCGATCGTGCCTTTCCACCCTGTGCATCTGTGGCCCGGTCCCGCAAACCGGCCTTCCAAAACTTCCCACCGACTTGTGAGAGACACACCGCTTCCAGGGTCTCGTTACCTCGGGTGTCGTGTGTGTGTTGCCTTAGCGAACCTGTCCCTTTTTATCCCCCTGCTGGGGTATCGCCTGTCCATCACTTCAAACAGTTCGGGGTTCAAAGGGGGAGCCGATCTTGACAGCTCTCCTTCCCCTTCATTACACATCTCCAAATGCTGCTCCATTGTTCTCCTTATCTCTCTCTCCTGAAGACAGGTGGCAGACCAACTGCTGATCCCACTGGTGCCAGCACAGGACAGCTACATCTTAATCTATGTGTATTCTTGTCACATTATACACATACTAACATGTAACTTTAAAAGTGATGCTCCAGTGCTCTTGCAAAATAAATTCTCCAAAGTCCTCTGCTCACAAATAATTCAATGCATTCTCCAAACAAAAACAGAACATTTTGGTTCAGGGACAAAGTACAAAAAACTGCTTTCAAAAACTGTTGGAATTATTTCTGTGACAGAAATTTACACCTTATGGTGTTCATGGAAATAGCATTCTCTTAGTATAAAGGTCAAATATATTTCAATGGAAAATATAGAGACTGATTTCATGATACATCATATGAACATCACTGAATCTGGAAAGGGCTACAGAGGAGATGGCAAGGGAAGGAAGGGTAATAACGTTTAAGAGGTATCTGGACAGGTACTTGAATGAGAAAGGTATACAAGGAAATGGAGTAAGTGCAGTCAGTGGGAATAGTAATGATGGGTATGGTAGTTGGTACATACCCAGTCCGCCAAAGGCCGGCTGCTGTGTTTTGCTGCTCTTTAACTTTACGACACAATGTATTCTGATGGTCTCTTTTATGTCATGAATTTTTACCTGTCCTCTCTCCAGACTACAGCAACAATAATTGTCATTTAAACAGCTCAGTTAAAAAAAGTAAAATATCCCAAGACCACTTACAGAAACATCTTAAGATAAATTTAACTTAAGACTAATAAGTAGGTGAATATGTAACTCTCGGTTCGGCTAGCGGCTTATTCTAGGGGAAGACAGCCCTCAGCCCAAACAAAATTAAGAAATCTTGTTTCGGTGGATGTTGCACAGTGTGTCCCCTGTTACAAATCAGTACCATGAAATAACAAACAGTACACAATATGCAACTAGACAATTGAGCTTTATAATTCTTAATTTGACTATATGGGTAGTAAAGAAACAAAAAAAGGGCCCATTCTCATGAAACAGTCTAATACGCAATGTTGGAGCTCAAGGTTCCGTTCATTTGTTCCCCGCCGACCTCCTCTATGCGTCGCTGACCCTCAGACCCTCGCACCATGTCTACTCTGTCCAGCAGTCTACCAACTCTTTCCATTCGCGTCTTCTTTCCTCATCGCTCCCTGGCAAAAGACCATGAAATCTCTGCTTCCACCCCCACAAGAAAGAACAACATCCTTTTCATTCGATAGTACACATTCCAAAGCCCCGTTATCTCTCGTCATAACTCAAACATTGCTGCTACAGAGAAACCATTACCTTAGTAGTGAAACATTACAGAGAGGCCAGTACATTAGCAGTGAAACCTTACAAATAAACGCCTGCTTAAGGTAGTAGCTTTGAAGGAGTTTTATATACTTCTATCAAATCTCCCCTCAATCTTCTAAATTTTAGGGAATAAAGTTCTAACCTCTTCAATCTTTCCTTGTAACTCAGGTCCTCCAGTCCCAGCAACATCCTGTAAATTTTTTCTCTACTCTTTCAATCTTATTATATATCTTTCTTGTAGGTAGGTGACCAAAACTGCACACAATACTCCAAATCAGGCCTCATCAAAGTCTTATACAACTTTAACATAGCACTCTAATATCTGTACTCAATACTTTGATATGAAGGCCAATGTGCCAAAAGCATTCTTTACGACTCTGCCTACCTGTGATGCAGATTTCAATGAATTATGAACCTGTATTCCCAGGTCCCTTTGTTCTATTACATTCCTCAGGCTCGACCACTCACTGTGTAAGACCTGCTTTGTTGGTCTTCCCAAAGTGCTATGCCTCACACTTGTCTGCATTAAGTTCCATCTGCCATTTATCAGCCCATTTTTCCAGCTGGTCCGGAACACACTGCAAGCTTTGATAGGCTTCCTCAGTGTTCACTGCACCACCAATCTTGGTGTCATCTGAAAATTTGCTGATCCAATCAAACACGTCATCCAGATTGTTGATATAGATGTCCATGTTTATCCAAATACTTATATATCCAGTCCCTCACAATACCTTCCAATAACTTTCCCACAGCTCATGTCGGACTCACCGGCCTATCATTTCCTGGTTTCTGCTTAGAGCCTTAGTTAGACAGTGGAACACGGTTGGCTATCCTCCGATACCTCATCTATCACTGAGGATGATTCACATATCTCTGCTGAGCCCCCCACCCCCACAATTTCTGCACTCACCTCCCACAGGCTCCAAGAGATCACCTTGTCATGCCACCTTAATTTGCCTCAAGACTTCCTCCTCTGTCATCTATAGTGGGTTTATGACCTCACTTCTGCTTTGCCTCACTGTCCGTCTCCTGAATAAATACAGAAGCAAAAAATCCATTTAAGATCTCCCCATCTCTTTTAGCTGCACACATGGATTACCATTCTGATCTTCCAGAGGACCAGTTTTGTCCCTCGCAATCCCTTTGGTCTTAACATATCTGTAGCTGCCCTTGGGATTCCCCTTCACCTTGTCTGCTAGAGTAACCTCATGCCTTCTTTTAGCCCTCCTGATTGCCTTCTTAAGTGTTGTCTTGCATTTCTTATACTCCTCAAATACCTCATTTGTCCTACCTGCCTATACCTACTCTGCACCTCCTTTTTTTTTAAACTAGGGCCTCAATATCTCTCTAAAACTGAGATTCCCACTTACAGAGGAATGTGAAATTGAGAGGCTTTGCCAGGAAATTCCAGGGATTAGGGTTTGGTAACTGAAGGCATAACCAGTAACGATGGTATGATTACAAACACTGAAGAAAATAGATGTGAGTGAGGGAAAGATGAGAGATGAAAGGTTTAATAAGGATTCGAGGGAGTAAATTGTTTTTCACAGAGAGTGGTATGCAGATGGTATGGGCTGACTGGTGAAGCGGATTAGGAGGTACATTAACAGATTAAAAAAAACAGTTGGGCAGAGACTTTGATAGGAAAAGTTTAGAAAGTTATGGGCCAAACACTGGCAAATGGGACAAGCCTGGATGGGCATTTTGGTGGCATGGACTTTTTGGGACAAAAGAACTACTTCTGCGCAATGTAAATCTATGATTCTACGTGGAGGATTACAAGTAGATTGATTGTTGGGCTGATGGAGATCACAGCAAGGAGAGAGACTATTGTAGAATTTAAGATCGGTGATGAAAATTTTAATTTTGGTGCAATGCTTAACTGGGTGTCATTGTGGGTAAGCAAGCAAGTGGTGCCTCTTTGCCAAAAGTCAAAGTCCATTCCGTCAAGCTGATCAGCAGCAGAGACCGTAACAACGGAAAGAGCGGAAGAGTGAAGTCAGATGATGGTGTGGTCGGTACTACAAAGCCTTTGTACATCGAGGCAGACTAGGAGAGAGCTTGCTATGTAACATCCATAGGGGATATCAATTCTCATAATAATCCTTTGCCTGTATGTTAGGGTCAGGGAGGAACAGGAATGGTGGTGGTGGTAAAATCTGAGGGAACTAGCCACTAAGTTCAGGGAAGTTGGGTTGGAACTGGGTGGGAGGTGACAGCACATTCAATGATATTGAGATCCAAGAACGAATTGAAATAAACACCATCCTCTTCAATCAATTCCTCGGTTCCCACCGCATCTGCTCTCAGGATGAGGCTTTTCATTTCAGAATGAAGGAAATGTCCTCCTTCAAAGAAAGGGGCTTCCCTTCCTCCACCATCAATGCTGCCTTCAACCACATCTCTTCCATTTCGCACATGTCTTCTCTCATCCCATCCTTCCGCCACCTTACCAGGGATAGGGTTCCTCTTGTCCTCACCTACCACCCCACTAGCCTTCGCATTGAGCACATAATTCTCTGGAACTTCCACCATGTCCAACAGGATCCCACCACCAAGCAGCTCTTTCCCTCCCCCACACCTTCTGCTTTCCGCAGGGGTCACTCCTTACACGACTCCCCATTGATCTCTCTCCTGGCACTTGTACTTGCAAGCGATAACAAGCGCTACACCTGTTCCTACACTTCCCTCACTCCCATTCAGGACCCCAAACAGTCCTTCCAAGTGAGGTGACACTTCACTTGTGAGTCCATTGGGGTCATATACTGGGTCCGGTGCCCCTGGTCTGGCTTCCTGTACAGGGCTGAGACCTGGCGTAGATTGGGAGACCAGTTCACTGAGTACCTACGATCCATTCGCCAGAAGAAGCAGGATCTCTCAGTGGCCACCAATTTTAATTCCACTTCCCATTCCCAATCCAATATACCAGTCTGTGGCCTCTTCTACTGTCATGATGAGGCCACACTTAAGTTGGAGGAACAACATCTTATATTCCATCTGGGTAGCCTCCAACCTGATGGCATGAACATCGATTTCTCAGACTTCCGGTAATGGCCACCCCCCTTCATCATTCCCCATCCCCTTTTCCCTCCCTCACATTATCTCCTTGCCTGCCCATCGCCTCCCTCTGGTGCTCCTCCCCCCTTTTCTTCCTTCCATGGCCTTCTGTCCTCATATCAGACTCCCCCTTCTCTAGCCCTGAATCTCTTCCTTCAATCAATTTCCCAGCTCTTCTTCCTCCCCCCCTCCTGGTTTCACCTTGCGAGACCATGGATCTGCGCCTGGAAAGTCTTCACTCTCCAGGGTGCAAGCCTGGGCAAGGTTGTATGGAAGACCGGCAATTGCCCATGCTGCAAGTCTCCCCTCTCCACGACACCAATGTTGTCCAAGGGAAGGGCATTAGGACCCATACAGCTTGTCACCAGTGTCACCGCAGAGCACTGTGTGATTAAGTGCCTTGCTCAAGGACACAACACGCTGCCTCGGCTGGGGCTCGAACTCACGACCTTCAGATCGCTAATCGAATGCCTTAACCACTTGGCCATGTGCCCACATGATTTCACCTATCACCCTGTGTTTCTCTCTCCCCTCCCCCACCTTTTAAATCTACTCCTCAGCTTTTTTTCTCCAGTCCTGCCGAAGGGTCTTGGCCCAAAATGTCGACTGTACTCTTTGCCATAGATGCTGCCTGGCCTGCTGAGTTCCTCCAGCATTTTGTGTGTGTTGTTTAGATTTCCAGCATCTGCAGATTTTCTGTTGTAGTGAGTTGAATTATCAGCAGTTTATTGGGAGTCAGGTCAAGGGAGTAGGAATAAGGTCAAGCGAATAGGAAATGGTTTTAAAGGAAATATAAACCCAAAGAGGGAATGAGGAAGTAAGAGAAAGACCAGAGAAAGTCAATAAACTTGATGACAAGTACATAAAATGATTTCCTTTCCTCTTAATGGAAGATCTATTCGCTTGCACATTCACTGAAATTAGACAAGTAGAAATGAATGGTTACACAAGGAGAGTGACCAGACTGCGAGGAAGAAAGAGTTTAAAGTGGATATACAGTTTGTATTAAAAACTGAAGCTCATGTTCAGTAGAAATGCAGAACTATTGTGGCGAGTGAAGAGTGAGAGGCTGGACTGTTACTATTTGGAAAGTTCAGCTAATGAAACAGGAGAAATTATTATTCTGCTCTGTAATTTGCAACGAAGATCTGAACTCCTGAAGGATGAACTGTTTCAAACTTTAATGCAATTGTCTGGACTTGTTCTTTCTGACACCTAAGTGATTGCCTTTTTTACCAAAATTTTTCCTCACTCTTGCTCTCTCTCCAGCTGGTGGAAGTAACGCTGTATCATTTGTATCAGTTAAGTAGCTCATTACTTGATTTGAAATTAAAGAAAGAGATGATTACAGATACACTGTTGTTTACTGATTTCTTCACAGTAGTGAGCTCCTTCGCTCAACCAAAATGCAGAAAATCTATGACAAGTGACTGGCAGAGTTAAAGTCAATTCAATTCTTTATACCTCTTCAATGAGCCAAGAATAAAAGCAAAAGATTATAGTTTGATCGTTTGAAAAGAATGTCTTCTACTTTGTTGGAAAGAAAATTTGCACAGAGTTACCATAGAACCCATGTCCTCATTGGATCCAGTTTCAAACAGGCTGTGTTCTTCGGGGCTGGTGAAGTGCAGGAAGCCTTGCTGTTGGATCTTAAATGAGTTCTTCATTTTAGATTTTTCAATGGCAAATATATAAAGCATCCATAATTCAAAATACTTACCGTTAATTTGTGCCTAACAATAAAAACTAATAGAACATAGAACAATATAGCACAGAAGCAGGGCCTTCAGACCACAATGTCTGTGATGACTATAACGACAATCCTAATTAATCCCATCTGCCTGCACGTGGCATGGTCTCTTCATTCCCTTACTGTTGTGTATCCGACTAAATGCTTCTTAAACATAGCTATCATATCAGTTTCTACCACCTTCTCTGGCAGTGAATTCTGGACAACTATCACAGCCTGTGTAAAATGAAACGTGCATCACAAATCTCCTTTAACATTTCCCCTCTCACCTTAATGTCCGCTACATTTTGTCAGTTCCACCTGTTCAGGTCTCTCCCTCAGCTGCCAGGGAACGTCATCCAAATTTGCCTAACCTCACCTTAAAGCTAATACACTCTGATCAGGTAACAACCTGTTTAAACCTCTTCTACACACTCTCAAAGCCTCTGTGTTTTTTCAATAGTGTGGTGATCAGAACTACAAAAAAGTACTTCAAAAGTGGTGTAACCAAAGTTAAAATATAGCAGCTACATGACTTCCAGATTTTAACCCAAAACCCTGATTGATGAAGGCAATCATACCGTAAGCGTTTTGTTTTCCATTCTATCTTCCTGCGTTGCCACTTTCAAGGAGCTATGAGTTTATACCCCCAGACCCCTCTGTACATCAGTGCTTCCAAGGAATCTTGCCATTTACTGGATACTTTTTTCTTGTATTTGACCTCATGAGTAGCACCAGCAGCACACTGGATTTCAGCTCCACTGCCTTCATTTTTGAAGCAGGACCAATATTACGGCCCACAACGGAACATGAATAGTTGGACCCAAACAGCACAAGGGGGAAACCTAAACTTTGGGATAACCAAGAATTAAGTAGAAGCAGAACATAAAGTAGTGGGGCAAAAATCCAGACAAAAATGTGTAAATAATATAACGAAGGATATCCTTTCCTTTTAAATTGAAAAGAGTTAGAAGGTATTATACTTCTTTTTAAAGCAGTGTAAATAAAAGAAGGAAGAGGAAGACAGCAAATTGCAAGGAAAGGAAATGAAAGGAAGCAACTTGAACAAGTTTATGCATGAAGCAGAACATTCCAACTTTATGCTCTTGGTTAGTTGCTCCAGAATGTGCACTGAAGTGCATGGGAAAATTCATATTTCCATTTGTTTGCAAATTTTCCAAACTGCAGATACCAATTGTTCTGATTTAGAATGTGTTCACTATTAAGCCAACATTAAAACAGCTGTTATAAAGCCTCCAGGTTCAGAATATTCTGCAGGATGAACCAACAAATATTCAGCACAGGCAAACTGTTTAAACAGAAATAAGTGAGATATTTGAGCCAATTAGATATAAGGACTGTTATTTGGATACCACAGCATTATAAGTCTTCCTATATCAATGTGAGAGAATGTCATCTAAAAATCAGGGTAGGGTGAAGTCCTGATACAGACTCTTGATCTGAAATCTCAACCAGCCCTCTGCCTTCATAGATGCTGAGCTGCTGAGTTCATCTAGCAGTTTTATTCTTGCTCTGGATTATAGCATCTGCAATCTCTTGTGTCTCCAGGGTGAAGCCCTGAAAGGACGAAGAAAGACCAATTGCATGGTTTGTGAGTCACATCATGGGAAGATATGAGCAAATAATTTTCTCCAAGAGAGAAAGCATGAGGATAAATAGGAGAAATATGTGACCATTTGCTAAGCCAGTTTAATATAGAAACATAGAAACATAGAAAATAGGTGCAGGAGTAGGCCATTCGGCCCTTCGAGCCTGCACCGCCATTTATTATGATCATGGCTGATCATCCAACTCAGAACCCAGCCTTCCCTCCATACCCCCTGACCCCTGTAGCCACAAGGGCCATATCTAACTTCCTTTTAAACATAGCTAATGAACTGGCCTCAACAGTTTGCTGTGGCAGAGAATTCCACAGATTCACCACTCTCTGTGTGAAGAAGTTTTTCCTAACCTCGGTCCTAAAAGGCTTCCCCTCTATCCTCAAACTGTGACCCCTCGTTCTAGACCTCCCCAACATCGGGAACAATCTTCCCGCATCTAGCCTGTCCAATCCCTTTAGGATCTTATACGTTTCAATCAGATCCCCCCTCAATCTTCTAAATTCCAACGAGTACAAGCCTAGTTCATCCAGTCTTTCTTCATATGAAAGACCTGCCATCCCAGGAATCAATCTGGTGAACCTTCTTTGTACTCCCTCTATGGCAAAGATGTCTTTCCTCAGATTAGGGGACCAAAACTGCACACAATACTGCAGGTGTGGTCTCACCAAGGCCTTGTACAACTGCAGTAGTACCTCCCTGCTCCTGTACTCGAAATGGAACACAAATACTGAGGGAAGAATTGGTAAAGAATCAAAAGGCCCTAATTATTGCCTTGATCCCTGCTGTCCTGTCACACATGAATAGTTCAAGTGGAAGCATCTAAAATATTTTACATTCAAAATGTATATCAAAATGTTGTAATTTATGTAGCTCCGTTACCATTTTTTGTTAACATGTTGTTCAACAGAACATTGTTGTTCATATACATCAGTAATGGCTGGTCCTTAGACAAGTGAATCCTATAGTAAAATGAAAGATAAATAACTTCTGCATTGTGCATGAAGCTCGTGGAATAGCTCACAATAACTGATTGGAATACTTACGTAAAAAATCTGACATCAACCTCCAAGTTCAGAATGAAGTAGGTATTTGTATTTCCACATTGTACACTGCTTTTTCCACCAGTGAGGGCTCAGAAGCCAGGCAAAAATGAAAACAAAAACACATTACACTCAGGCTCACAGAGCTCTTATTTCTGGAAATTAACCATCTATATCTCCTCACTTCCATCTCCGGGATAGCAAGAGATCACTGAGGATGATACTGTATTTCTTATTTTCTGAAAGAATAACTAAAATACAAATTAAAATTCCAGTAAGCCAGTTAGACTGTTTTAAGAGCTATATTATTAAGTCACTGATGGCATGATAGCTGGATGAATTTTCTCTAGTTCTGTAATTTTCTAATACATTCAAATAAAAAATCCTCTGTGATTATTTTTTTCCAAGCGAGTTGTTTCATTATTTGAACACTCAGTGCAGAAATTTGATTTCAGCAGGAGGACAACAGTGCATCTGATTATTATTATTCAGCATGTGACACTACACCATAAAATCTATAGTGCGTTAAAATGACAGTACAGGTGGGAGGCCAATTCATTTACAAATGTATGAGCATAATGTTAATGCCTCACAACGTAAAATGGAAATAAACCCTTCTCTCCAATATATACATTGTATTACTGCTCAAAGCTGCAGTAGAATTGGTGTGAAGTTTTGAGCCAGATTAGAATGATTTGATTTTCCTTAGAGTTTTCCTAAGACAATCACATGTTATTAATTTCACACACTTAATTAAATACTCAGATAGGTAGAGCATTAATGAAATATGACAAAGACCTTGTTTTCCACTTATAAATTGCATGCTGATTTTAGTTCACATTTTAAACTGTAATTAAAGGGCTTAGAGGTTCAGCAGATGACATTATGAAAAATTTTAGAGTTTTGATAATTAAGTGACCTGCATCTCTTTATCAGGTCTTTACCTCTCCATAACTAGTAATTTGTCTCTTCATTTTCTACAGCATTTTAAAAAATCAAAATGTTAATGAAGATTATTTATCACAAAAGACATGCTTCAAACAATGATTTTCATCCAGATTGATTTCTTTGCATAAAATGCCCTTAAAACAAATCAATCCCATTGTAAACCGAGAACTGATTAGCATTAAAATGAATGTTGACAGAATAACTGACAAATGTCTTTCATATGGAATGCAAAAATATTTCAGAAAAGTTTCTGTCATTATAAAGACAGAATACATCAGAATAGTTTTGAAGATAAGAAATAAAAATGTGGCAGGAGGAAGAAATAAGCAAGTGCAGATATTTTTCATATAAATGGCATGGAAAAGTTTAAAACTTAAACTAAAATAGATTGCAAAATAAGTGATGATGCAGCAGTAAAGCTTGCTATACTCGTAAAGCTATACATAATATGCTTCACTGAAATCTACAATGTGACTCATTCACAACTTCAGCTAAGATATCACTAACACTTGACAAGCCCTGCCAATTCTAAAAAAGAATACATTACTTCAGTGCTTGTTTTATCTCCACATTTAAAGAAAGACAACAGAATAGGTAAGGGACATTGAAATCTAGAACTTGAATCTTCATTTAGGTATCAATTGGATAAGTTAAATGCTAAATTTTAACTCAGGACAGGCTGGGAGTGTGGATAAGAGTCGCGCCTGAACCATTCAACATGTACATGTCTATGAGAGTCCCCTCACAGCCTGTCAGAATGATGCCAGCAGAAAGAGATGAGATGCAATTTGCTTTGGCATTGGGCATGGGATACAGGACTTCAGACCACTGAATATTACAGTGGATAAAAATGGGAAAACTGCAGAAATTGGAAAATTGAGACAAGAGCTAAAATAAGTGCTAGGAGTACTTATTATGTCAGTATGCATGCTTTGATGGGATTCCATTAAACAAATACCCAGCTTAACGAGGGGGAAAATCCTGAGACTGGCAAACTCAAAGTAAGTTTATGAAGACCCAGATCCCTTAATAGTAAAAAATGAAATTACTGAATCTAATATATTCCAAATCCTTACACCTTTTCCTGACAGATAAGAAATTCCCTTGGATGCACCTGAACCAAAAACTACATATGCCAAGAGCATCTGCTCTCTGTACAGTATTTAATTGGACATTCCCATTGCTATTACATGCGCCACGATTTCTCCAAGCCAGTAAGACTTACCTCTAGGCAGATGAACATGAAAGAAACCACAGATGTTGGAAAGTTGAAATAAAAACAGAGAAAGCTGGAAACACTGAGCTGGTTGCTTGTAGAATTTTCTGTTAGTATCTCGCACTTGGACATCAGAGGCACCTTAGACAATGTCAGCCTTCTGTTTTATTATTAACAACTGCTGAGGAACTAACTTGGACTGGCCCTGAAACCTCCTGTTCAGAAATATGTTTTGGTCACATTATCACCTTGACACCAACAAATCTGCAGACTGGAGATCAGGGACAGCACATGGTCTTGGACAAAGTATCGGACTGTTAAGCACCAGATCGGACAGACAGTCTTGGCCTGAGCTGCTTTACTCGGAGCTGGGTTATCCTGGGCAGCTGGGAGGAGCACTAAATTAACAAAAGGCAGGAACCACTACCAGATTCAAGAATGAGTTTTTTTATTTGTGTATCAGTCCAGTCGCACTCACCTCAATAATAAGCAAATGCTTTGAGAGGCTGGTCAAGGATTATACTTGCAGCATGTTACCACCCACTCTGGATCCCCTACAATTCACCTACCGACACAAATGATCAACAGACAACGTAATAGCCACTGCTCTACGTACCCTCCTTACACATCTGGAGAAGAAGGATGCTTATGTGAGAATGCTGTTCTTGGACTACAGTTCAGCATTCAACACAATAATTCCATCCAGACTCGACAGGAAGCTCAGAGACCTCAACCTTGACCCTGTCTTGTGCAGCTGGATACTGGACTTCCTGTCAGATCGCCGGCATGTGGTAAGAGTGGGCTCCCTCACCTCCACCCCTCTGACTCTCAACACAGGACCTCCTCAGGGCGGTGTACTAAGTCCCCTCCTTTACTGCCTGTATACACATGACTGTGTCGCCACCCACCTCTCTAATCTGTTTATTAAATTTGCTGATGACGCTACATTGATTGGCCTAATCTCAAACAATAACGAGGTGGCCTACAAGGAAGAAGTCATCTCTCTGACACAGTGGTGTCTAGAAATTACCTCTCGTTCAATGTTGCAAAAAAAAAGGAGCTGGTTGTGGATTACAGGAGCAATGGAGATGGGCTAACCCCTATTGACATCAATGGATCTGGGATTGAGAAAGTAAACAGCTTTAAGTTCCTCAGCATCCACATCACCGAGGACTTCATGTGGTCTGTACGCACCAGCTGTGTGGTGAAAAAGGCACAACAGCTCCTCTTTCACCTCCGACGGTTCAGGAAGTTTGGTATGTGCCCCCAAATCCTTAGAACTTTCTACAGGGGCACAATTCAGAGCATCCTGACTGGCTGCATCACTGCCTGGTATGGGAACTGTACCTCCCTTAATCGCAGGACTCTGCAGAGAGTGGTGCGGACAGCCCAGCGCATCTGTAGTTGTGAACTTCCCACGATTCAGGACAGTTACAAAGATAGGTGTGATAAAAGGGCCTGAAGGATCATTGGGGACCCGAGTCACCCCAACTACAATCTATTCCAGCTGCTACCATCTGGGAAGCAGTACCACAGCATAAAAGTCAGGACCAATAAGCACTGGAACAACTTCTCTCACCAGGCCATCGGACTGATTAACTCACACTGATTTGAGTGTATTTTTGTTACATTGCCTGTTCTATTTATTATAAATTACTTTGACTGCACATTGCACATTTAGGCAGAGATGTAATGTAAAGATTTTTACCCTGTATGTGAAGGATGTCAGAAATAAAGTCAATTCAATTCAGTCTCATTTAGGAGATAGGTCAGAGGCATGACAGGCAGGTTTACTGTGGCTAAGAATTTAGGAGGAGTGAACAATATATCAGTTACAGAAGAAGGCTAATAAATGCACACAACCAAATCATGGATACACTGTATGTCCTAACAGAAGGCCTATGGACACAGGTCACTGGGACATAGCATTTACAGAATCGTCGACTCCGTCAACTATATTAAAATGTTCTTTGCAGCATCTACGGCTTTCAGCAAAGGTGCAAGTGCTACAGAAGGCTCTAGCCACTTTCCAGTAGCATGGTTTAGCTCCCACTTTCCAGGAATGTCTACAGTTCTCTGCTACGCAGATCTGCCATCAGCATTTATGTCTACAGCTGTGGAAGGTCAGAATAATCAAGGATACCAGCAAGAAAGGAATCATGACATTGCACAAAAACACTTAGCTCACTGCTGCAGGTATTTATTACAAAGACCTTCTATGAATGCATGAGAATGTGTATTTTTGAATCATATTTATTTTATCTAATTGTAAGGAGATTGTCAGTTATAGAGGAAAGCATAGAATTGTAGATTGGGAGGTGTGGTTGGGATTACAGGTATGACTCATTGCTAATTTGGTCATACAGAGTCTGAGCAGAAACCACTATAGATATAGTAATCACCCTTCCTCTTTCTGGTACACTTACGTCTATGGTGTTCAAAATAAAAGCAAAGATGTAATATTGAGTCTTAATAAAGCACTGATGAGGTATCACTTAGAGTATTGTGAGCAGTTTTGGGCCCATTATCGTAGAAATGATATGCTGAAACTGGAGAGGGTTCAAAAGAGGTTCGCAAAAATGACTCAAGGATTAAACGTGTGTCAAATGAAGAGCATTTGATGATTTTGGGCCTGTATTCACTGGAATTCAGAAGAATGAGGGGTGGCCTCACTGAACGCTATTGAATGATGAAAGGCCTTGACAGAGTTGATGTGGAGAAGATGTTTCCTATAATAGGAGAGTCTAAGACCAGAGGACACAGCCTTAGAATGGAGGGGTGTCCTTTTTAGTATGGAGATGAGGAGAAACTTCTTTAGAAAGAGAGTGCTGAATCTGTGGAATTCTTTGCCACAAGCAGCTGTGGAGGCCAAGTCTGTATGTATATTGAAGGCATAGGTTGGTAGATCCTTGATTGGTCAGGTATGAAGGAATATGGGGAGAAGGCAATAGATTGGGGCTGAGAGAAAAAGTGGATCAGCCATGGAAGAGCAGACGATGGGTCCAATGGCCTAATTCTGCTCCTATGTCTTATGGCTTTATGGTCTTATGGTTCCTGCTCCTCAGTGATTCACAAGGTCTGCTCTTGCCGGCTAGTCAGCTAGCTGGTATGTGATGCAGCATTCTGCTCCACTGACTTTCATTAGACCTTCTAGAGAGATCCAGGCAATGGATCTGTAGAGTTAAGGATGTCAGGGTGTGTTTCATATTCTTCCACATAACTTGCTGTGCACAGACTCATGGCCTGAGCATGGGTTGAGTAGCTATCCTTCATAATCCCCTCCACTGTAGTAGGCTATTGAATGGCCAAGATGAATGAAATAAGGTGGGAACAGCTGCTTCAGGAAGACTTGTGATTCCAGCTAGAATAATGTGCATCCACCTCCATGATCCACAACCCACAGTATGATCACATACCAAATGCAAACTGAGAAGAATCCCTTTTAGTGTGGGATGCAAGGCACTGCACTCACAGTTAATCACACTCTACAGCAAGAGGTACAGTGGCTGGCAGTCCAAGCAAACCATGATTTGAATTCTGCTGTTTGTTTGCTGATTGGGCAAAATGGAATGAAATGAGGCTGCCGTTCTCAGGAACCTCAATTACACGACGGAATCCTGCATGTTGCCAGATTCTAGTTAGATTTATTGCAGCAACCTGAAATGATCCAGATTCATAAATACTACAAGCCGTTAGCCTTGAAGCCAGAGGTAATGACTCCTTGCCTCTCTCCGCAGTTGCTGTTGTGGATGCTGCCGTTCAAATTTTTCACTTGTTACCTCGCTATGATTGGTTCTCATTGGATTTGATATTTAAAATTGTTAAAAATCTTTAATGAATAAAGCCTCCATTATCCATTATTCTCTCTGTTTACCAGTTTGTCCAGTTTTGAGCAACATTTGTTCATTCTCCCAGTTTTGCTCTTTTCCCAGCTATTACTCTGCTATTCAGTCTGTAATTAGCCTATTTCAATACAGAACATTAAATGCCCCCAAAAACCATTACATCAACAAGCACATCTCTCACTTTAGATAAGAACAGAAAGCTATATTAACTATGTACAATTGCTTGAGCAGTCAGAAGAAATAATCAGGTAACTAACCTGTAAATATTCCAGGATCCTGTTTAACAGGACTAGTGGCAGATCCCATGTCCCAAATACTGTGTTATCTCTGTAAAGGTAGAACAGGCTGTGAAGTTCAAAAATGGCAACACTGACATCAATTTAAGAGAACACATTGATTCACTTCATTTCCTTGCTGCTTTACACATTGTCAGCCAATATAAAGTAAGCTTCTTTACCAAGAATACTTTATACTTTATTGTCGCCAAACAATTGATACTAGAACGTACAATCATCACAGCGATATTTGATTCTGCACTTCACGCTTCCTAGAGTACAAATCGATAGTAAATATTAAAAATTAAAACGATCAATCATAAATAGAAAATAGAAAAGGGAAGGTAAGGTAGTGCAAAAAAACCGAGAGGTAGGTCCGGATATTTGGAGGGTACGGCCCAGATCCGGGTCAGGATCCGTTCAGCAGTCTTATCATAATTGGAAGGAAGCTGTTCCCAAATCTGGCCGTATGAGTCTTCATACATCCTATAGAATACATCCTATATATTTCCTGTGGGAACATGCATCCACAATCCAGATCACAACTTTGATCCCCAGGTGTCTGGGTAGCACTGCAACGAGCAGGTAAGAATAATGCAAAGTGCATTAGAGGCTGTTGTTCTGCCTTAAAATGACCAAGGTACTATGTCTTAGACCTTTTTATCTGTGGTTTAATATTTTTAAAGATAAAATCTTCCACATAATCATTTCAGAGAGATTTTTTTTACTAATTTTCCAGATCCTAATTGGATAGGTAAACTCTAAGCAATCATCATGCCCCTCCTGCAAGTCTATTTCACACACAATAAACCCAGGGCACTTTCTTTTGTCTATCTAATATCATGTGAGAAAATAGTCCATCTGAATGCCCCTCACCTAGCCCCTTAAGCAAGCGATTGTGCAATTATTTGCATGTTTTAGCTGAAGTATATGTTTTACAGGAGGTGCTATAACAATTGATCAAGGATCCCATAACAGATCCTGTCAAACCTATGACCTTTGTCTTCTAGAAGATCCAACAGAATCAAATGCCTGAGAATACCAATATACCAAGGTCTCCTCCAAGTCACTCTCATCTTGTCTTGAATATTTATTCCCACAACCATTCATCAGCAGTCAGAATCATGGAAATGACTAGCCAACAATGTTGTTGGAGCACCAAAGCTCCATTCTCAAGAGCAGATAGGAATGAACATTAATAAAATCAGCATTACCAGAAACATCTACATTCTGAGAGAAAGAATGAAAACAAGTAATATCAGCAAAAAAAAAACACAACAGATTCTGTAAATGTTGGAAATCCAGAGGAACACACACACAATGCTGAAGGAACTCAGCAGGTCAGGAAGCATCTTTGAAGAGGAATGAAGAGTCAATGTTTCAGACTGAAGCCCTTTACAAGAACTAAACAAAAAAAAACACCTTTAGGTTGATGCCAAACTCAGGCTTTAGAAGTCTGTGGGATAATTTAGAGAGAGAAGTACTTCCACATTATGAAATCTTTGAGTACAGCATGAGGAAACTAAAACTGAGTAAGAAATGGAACACAAATATTTTGATATTTAAAAGGTAAAAATAAAATGCTTCAATAGGCATTGAGGACAGTAACTGCTTGGAGTTTGCTGGGAAATGTTGGCACTTACTGACATAATGGTTAGCGTTTGTCTGCTCCTGTGAGTATGCCAGGCATTTCTGTGCAAGCACAGAGGTTCCAGAATTGTGGTCAGAGCCTTACAGCAATTTCTTCATTGCAGTCCAGCAGGAAGTTGTGGCAATTCACCACAACTTGGATAAGGAGTAGCATAAACATTGGCCCTGCAGATTTATAAAGAGCAAGTGTGCTAAAGCTCTGCACAGGAACATTATCGAGTCATACTAATGTCTCCTAGATCACAAGAGATTCTGCAGATGCTGGAGGTATTGAGCAACACGCACAGAATGCTAGAGGAACTAACTGTCACAGTCCTGACCGTTAATTCCCCATTTTCTCCTAATTCCCTTTGATTGTGCCATGGTTCTAACCATTAATTCCCCATTTTCTCTTAATTCCCTTTGATTGTGCCACAGTTCCGACCGTTAATTCCCCATTTTCTCCTAATTCCCTTTGATGACGACACACCTGGTTTTCATCAAGACCTGCAGCATATGAACCCCGGTTTTTCACCCACTAGCTGTCAGATCGTTGGTGTTGCCAGTGTGGTAATTAATGCTTCCCGGCCACTTAGGATTGTGTGTCCTAAGTTTTGCTTCAGTACCAAGATTTATCGGTGAAACTCAGTCTCTCCACGTCAAGATCAATTTTCTAAGTTCTACTCTAGTTCCGAGGTTTACCTGTGAAACCCAGTCTCTCCATGTCAAGATAAATTCTGACTGTCTCCTGCCTTCCTGCTCTCCCTTCTGTTTGCCATTCAATGCTCACATCCGCATCTGCATCCTAACTAAATCTCCGTGTCTGTGTCCTGCACTTGGGTTCACCTCATCCGTTGTAACTGAACTATCTGGCCACTATGGACACAGCGGACATGAATACCCCTCAACAAGCCCTTGCCAGCCAGGGTTCCCTACTGGGTCTGCACAACCAACTCCTCCGGGAGGTCATGGAGAACCTCCATTCCGTGTCTGCTGACGTAATGAAGATCGGTGACCAGGTGGACCATATATCCACTCATTTCACCCCATCCGCTCCTGGAACTCTGTCTAACCAGCCCAGACAGCCTGTAGTGGCAATCCCCTACGTGTCAGGAACACCCCCGCCATGAGATCCTCACGTACCTGAACCAGAGCACTACGCTGGGGATTTGGGGGAAGTGCCGGTCCTTCCTTCTGCAATGTTCCTTGGTGTTCGAACAGCAGCCGTCCACGTACTCCATGGATAAGTCAGAGATTACTTACATCGTGGGGTTGTTGTGGGGAAGTGCCTTAGCATAGGCCACAGCTGTTTGGGATAACCAACTAGATATCTGCTCTTCTTTTGTTACCTTTATCGTGGAAATGAGAAAGGCCTTTGACCACCCTGTCCATGTAAAGACGCTGCCAAGCATCTACTCACTCTCAGTCAGGGCTCACGCAGTGTTGCCGAATATTCCGTGGAGTTCTGGACGTTAGCAGCCGACTCGAGCTGGAATGATGAGGCACTCGCACTCCAAGGGGTATTTCGGAGTGGTCTCAGCGACATAGTAAAAGACAAGTTGGCGGCAAGAGATGATACTGACAGCCTGGACTCCTTGATCTCCCTAGCCACCAGGTTGGACAATCATCTCCGAGAACGCCATAGAGAAAGAACGAGTCATCCACAACCTTTGGCCACTCCACAGCTCTCATTTCCGCCTCCCTCCAGAACAAGTCTCTCTACTTCTCCCGCTCCCAGAGTAGCTCCCAGCACTGCCATCTCCACTGCCCCGGGAGAGGAACCCATGCAGCTGGGACAGTACCGCCTTTCCCCCACAGAACGACTATGGAGATTGAGAACAGGTGAGTGTCCATATTGCAGCCAGTCCGGCCACTTCTGTGCTACCTGTCCCCTTTGGCCAAAAAGGGAAAGCTCACCGGTAGAAAGGGGGACCCTGGTGAGCCAGACAACACTCCCTTCCGTTCCCCAAACCCGGATGCAGCTTCCAGGTACTTTACGTTACAACCAATTGTCCCTGCCTCTGTAGGCACTTGTAGACTCCGGCACTGAGGGAAAACTTTTGGATGAAGACTTAGCTCTCCGGGCTGGAATTCGTCATGAGCCGTTGAGGGCCCCCCTGGAAGCCCGGGCACTGGACGAGTCACACGCTGCACACCACCCCTGTCTCTCCTTCTCTCCGGAAACCATCCGGAACAGGTACAATTTAATTTAATTTCCTCTCCTCAGGCTCCTATAGTCCTTGGGTAAATCTGGTTAAGCCGTCATAACCCCCCCGTTGACTGGTCCACCGGGAGGATAGTCAGCTGGAGTTCGTTCCGTCACTCCACTTGTCTAAAATCGGCCTTTTCCCCAGAGGAAGTTGCCACAACCTCGTCTGCCTCTGAACCCTCCAACTTATCCAAGGTTCCAGCAGAGTATCACGATCTGGGAGAAGTGTTTAGCAAACAACGGGCTCTTTCCCTGCTTCCAAACCACCTTTACCATTGCGCAATTGACCTTCTCCCTGGAGCCCCTCTATCCACCAGTCGGCTGTATAACCTGTCCCGGCCTGAAAGGGAAGCAATGGAGGCTTGCCTAAATGACTCTCTTGCAGCTGGCATTATCTGACCCTCATCATCCCCTGTAGGCGCAGGTTTCTTCTTTGTGGGGAAGAAAGACGGCTCACTGCGCCCCTGCACTGACTACCAGGGCCTGAATAGCATCACCATAACGAATAAGTATCCCCTGCCCCTTATCAACTCTGCTCTCGAGCCCCTTCACAGAGCCACAATTTTCTCTAACCTGGACCTGCGGAGTGCCTACCACCTGGTCTGGAAAAGGAGGGAGATGAGTGGAAAACAGCTTTTAACACCCCTCTTAGTCATTTTGAATATCTGGTCATGCCATTCGGTCTCACCAATGCCCCTGCCATCTTCCAAACACTGGTAAACGATGTCCTTAGGGACTTTATTAACCATTTCATTTTCATTTATTTGGATGACATCCTAATCTACTCCCGCAGTCTTCAGGAACACACCCACCATGTCCGTCAGGTTCTTCAGAGGCTTTTAGAGAACAAGCTATTCGTTAAGACTGAAAAATGTGAGTTTCATGTCCCTTCTGTCAGTTTCCTGGGGTACATCATTGAGAGCGGGCAAGTGAGGGCGGATACCGAAAAGGAGTGGCCAAAACCCACGAGGCTCAAACAACTCCAGTGATTTCTGGGGTTTGCAAACTTCTATTGTTGCTTCATCAGGGATTACAGTTGAGTGGCAGCACCCCTTACTCGACTCACCTCTCCTGCAACCCCTTTTCACTGGGACGCCGGAGCAGACTCAGCCTCCTCGGAGCTGAAGAGGTATTTCACTTCTGCTCCCATCCTGGTCCAACCTGACCCCTCTCACCAATTCATTGTGGAATTCGACACCTCCGACTCTGGGGTGGGAGCAGTCCTCTCCCAATGCTCCATCCCAGACCAAAAACTCCATCCCTGTGCCTTCTTCTCTCGTCTTCTATCCCCCACAGAACGGAACTACGACATTGGGAATCGGGAGTTACTGGCCATCGAACTCGCTTTGGAGGAGTAGAGGCACTGGCTGGAGGGAGCTGAACATCCATTCATTGTCTGGACGGACCACAAGGACCTCGCATGCATCCAAACTACCAAACGCCTACATTCCCGCCAAGCCCATTGGGCATTATTTTTTGGCCGTTTCAGATACACACTCACCTATTATCCCAGCTCCAAGAACGGGAAGCCCAATGCTCTCTCTTGTCGATGTGTTTCCGAGGAGGGCCTTCCCAACCCCGAGACCATCCTTCCATCATCCTGTGTAGTGGCTGCCCTCACCTGGGAGATCGAATCCATAGTCAAAGAGGCCCAACGGACTCAACCTGACCCAGGCAATGGACTCTCCAATCGCCTCTTTGTGCCTGACTCGGTTCGGTCTCAGGTTCTCCAGTGGGGGCACACATCCCGTTTCACCTGCCATCCCGGGATCGATCGAACTCTGTTCCTTCTGAAGAGACATTTCTGGTGGCCCTCCATGGACGCTGACACTCATTCCTTTGTCTCTGCCTGTTCTGTTTGTGCCCACGGAAAAGCCTCCCACCGATCACCTGCTGGGTTGCTTTGTCCCCTACCTGTCCCTAGCCGCCCTTGGTTTCACATTGCTCTGGATTTCGTTATGGACTACCCCCTTCACATGGGAATACTGCTGTACTCACCGTGGTGGACCGCTTCTCCAAAGCTGTGCTCTTCGTAGCCCTTCCCAAACTCCCTACAGCCCATGAAACAGCTGACCTCCTTGTCTATCACATCTTCCAACCTTCTTGGAATTCCCTCTGACATTATTTCTGACTGGGGCCCCCAATTCATCTCTCAAGTCTGGAGATTGTTTTGTCAAGCCCTTGGAGCCTCAGTAAACATGTCTTCTGGCTTCTATCTGCAGACTAACGGTCAAACAGAACAAGCAAACCAAGATTTGGAAGAAACACTGTGCTGCATAACTGCCAACAACCCATCATCCTGGGGCACCCATCTCACTTGGGTAGAGTAATCCCACAACTCCCTGGTCAGCACCGGCACCGGAATGTCTCCCTTCGAATGCTCCCTTGGTTACCAACCCCTTCTGTTTCCTGCACATGAAGATGACATCACTGTGCCTTCTGTTCAGGCACATCTCCGCCGGTGCCGCAAGATCTGGAATGGTGCACGCGGGGCCCTGCTCCGCTTAGTCAACCGCGACTGGAGGATTTCCGAACGCCATCGAATTCCTGCGCCTAATTATCGGCCTGGTCAGAAGGTTTGGCTCTCTTTTAAAGACATTCCCCTCAAGCATGAATCCAAGAAACTCGCCCCTCGCTACCTCAGACCATTCAAGATTGAAAGCATTATCAAACCCTCGGTGGTCAGACTCAGACTGCCCGGATCCATCGGATCCATGCACATTCATCCCATGTTCCATGTCTCCCAATTGAAACCTATATCTGTCAGACCTTTGTGCCCATCTGCTGAACTTCCTCCACCCGCCTGGATCATTAACGACTACCTAGCATACACCGTCCGGTGAATACTGGATGTGCGCCACCGAGGCAGGGGTCTCCAGTACCTGGTCAATTGGCAGGGATATGGCCCTGAGGAGCACACCTGGGTTCCCCGCTCCTTCATCCTGGACCCTTCCCTCATCCGTGATTTCCATCGAGACAATTCAGACAAGCCTGGTGGTTCTCCTGGAGGCTTCTGTTGAGGGGGGTGATATTGTCATAGTCCCAACTCTTAATTCCCCATTTTCTCCTAATTCCCTTTGATTGTGCCATGGTTCCGACTGTTAATTCCCCATTTTCTCCTAATTCCCTTTGATGACGGCACACCTGGTTTCCTTCAAGACCTGCAGCATAAGAACCCCGGCTTTACACCCACTAGTTGCCAGATCATTGGTTTTGTCAGTGTGGTAATTAACGCTTCCCAGCCACTTAGGATTGTGGGTCCTCAGTCTCTCCGTGTCAAGATCAGTTTTCTAAGTTCTACTCCAGTTCCGAGGTTTACCTGTGAAACCCAGTCTCTGCATGTCAAGATAACTTCTGCCTGTCTCCTGCCTTCCTGCCCTCCCTCCTGTTTGCTGTTCAATGCTCACGCACGCATCTGCATTCTAATTAAATCTCTGGGCCTGTGTCCTGCGCTTGGGTTCGTCTCATTCGTTGCAGCACTAACTCCTAACTGCTAGGACAGCAGAGCAGAAAATGTGGTCAAAAAGAAAACAGTGAGCTCAAGACGTTCACTGAGGTAACGATATTGAGAGTAAGGATTTCAGCAGCACTTGAGCTGGGGTAGGGCAGATTCTGAAGAATGTTTGTTTTCCTAATTGCTTCAGGAGCGGCATAATTATCTTTCTGTGTATCTTGTGTAAGGGCACCCAGTCCCTCTAGATACCAACCTTTCAGAGCCCCTTACTGTCTTAAACCTATTTCTTATTTATTCTACCAAAGTCAATAACTGCACATCTGTCACATTCTTGTCCTTTCACTTAAGCAGTCAGAAACTCTCTGCAGCATCCGTGTACCCTCTTTACACATCAATTTTACATTGTCAGGTGGCTCAATGTGTCACTCTTGGCTGTAAATCTCACAGCACCAGAAACACAGGTTCAATCCTGACCCCAAGTGATGACTATGTTCTCCCTGTCGTTATATGGGTTCCTCCAGACCTTCACATTCTTCCTCCATTGCAAAGACGTATATGTTGGTACAGTAACTGGCCATTGTAAATTGTCCCTGGGGCGTAGGTAGAAGTTAAAATTTGGGGGAGTTAATGAGGATATGAGGAGAATAAAAGCCAGGATTAATCTATGATGAACTGTATATAGCAGTAGATATTCAATGTGAGGTTCGTGGGTCTAAGAGCCTGTTTCTGTATCACTTTGTGAAATCAATTTTGAGCAATATTTAGAAGGCCTACAGAATTTAGTTTTAGTAAATGAAGACAGATAATATGAGAGAGCATCAGTAGGAGAGCTCCTTTGTGGAAGGGTCTGTAATTCAATTGGATATAGCACAATTATAGGAAAGAAGATGAAGTAGGACCAAAGTTTTAAATGAGGGGAAGCCATTTTTACTGGTCTGTGCAGTGACTGAAGAAAATTGACCTACAAACAACACACATCAAAGTTGCTGGTGAACGCAGCAGGCCAGGCAGCATCTCTAGGAAGAGGTACAGTCGATGTTTCAGGCCGAGGCCCTTCATCAGGACTAACTGAAAGAAGAGCTAGTAAGAGAATTGAAAGTGGGAGGGGGAGGGGGAGATCCAAAATGATAGGAGAAGACAGGAGGGGGAGGGATGGAGCCAAGAGCTGGACAGGTGATTGGCAAAAGGGATATGAGAGGATCATGGGACAGGAGGCCCAGGGAGAAAGAAAAGGGGGAGGGGGGAAAACCCAGAGGATGGGCAAGGGGTATAGTGAGAGGGACAGAGAGAGAAAAAGGAGAGAGAGAGAAGGAATGTGTGTATATAAATAAATAACAGATGGGGTACGAGGGGGAAGTGGGGCACTAGCGGAAGTTCCTCCAACCTGAGTGTGGCTTCATCTTTACAGTAGAGGAGGCCGTGGATAGACATATCAGAATAAGAATGGGATGTGGAATTAAAATGTGTGGCCACTGGGAGATCCTGCTTTCTCTGGCGGACAGAACGTAAGTGTTCAGCGAAACCTTCTCCCAGTCTGCGTCAGCGAAACGATCTCCCAGTGGCCACACATATTAATTCCACGGCCTCCTCTACTGTAAAGATGAAGCCACACTCAGGTTGGAGGAACAACACCTTATATTCCATCTGGGTAGCCTCCAACCTGACGGCATGAACACTGACTTCTCAAACTTCTACTAATGCCCCACCTCCCCCTCGTACCCCATCCGTAATTTATTTATTTATATACACACATTCTTTCTCTCTCTCTCTCCTTTTTCTTCCTATGTCCCTCTCACTATACCCCTTGCCCATCCTCTGGGTTTTCCCCACCCTCCCCCTTTTCCTTCTCCCTGGGCCTCCTGTCCCATGATCCTCTCATATCCCTTTTGCCAATCCACTGTCCAGCTCTTGGCTCCATCCCTCCCCCTCCTGTCTTCTCCTATCATTTTGGATCTCCCCCTCCCCCTCCAACTTTCAAATCTCTTACTAGCTCTTCTTTCAGTTAGTCCTGACGAAGGGCTTTGGCCCAAAACGTCGACTGTACCTCTTCCTAGAGATGCTGCCTGGCCTGCTGCGTTCACCAGCAACTTTGATGTGTGTTGCTTGAATTTCCAGCATCTGCAAAATTCCTCATGTTGACCTACAAACAGCTACTTAAAGGCAACTCAGTCAATACCTCATATATCTTTCTTGAAAGCCTGCCTTTCTTAATAGAGGGTGTGTAGAATGGACAGTAAGGCAAAAAACTCCAAGCTTATTTCAGAGCTCAAGAGTTTATTAACAAGCATATCATATCATATTCTGCCTGAAGAATGACCTGCATCTGCTGCAACTTGCTTACCATCACAACAGGTCAACAGTAGATGCAATTTCATTGGCCCTTCAACCAGCTCAAGAACACCTTAACAATGAAGATTATACAGGTGTTCATTAACTACAACTGAGCATTCAACACTGTCATCACCTTGAATCATTGTTCCAAGACCTGTGTCTTGATACTTTCCAGTGTAAATGGGTCCTCAATTTCCTCACTTACAGACTCCAGTCAGTTCAGATTGGCAACACCATCTCCTCCACATTCACCATTAAGACAGGTGCACCACAAGGCTGTGTGCTTCAACTCACTTAGAACTGCATGGCTAAGTGTCCAATGCCATACTTAAGTTTGCTGATGACAACACTGTTGTTGGCCACGTCAAATGTAGAGACGATTCGCATATAGGAGGGAGATTAAAAATATGTGAATGGTGTCACCACAACAACAACATCTCACTCAACATCAGCAAAATCAAAGAGCTGATTACCAACTAGAGGAGGAAGAAACCTCATTAGCGAGTTGGAGAAGGTCAATAACTTTAAAATCCTTGTCATTATCTATCAGACGATCTGTCCTGCGACCAGCATATAAGTGCCATCATAAAGAAGACATGACCGTGCCTCTACTTTCTTATAAATTTGCATGGAAGTGATAAACTTCTCTAGATGCACAGTGGAGAGTATCCTAACTGGTTGCATTATAGCCAGATATGGCAACATTAATGCTCAGGAACAGAGAAGTCTACAGAAAATGGTGGACGTATTCTTTGTTCTTCACAGCCAAAGGCATCCTTACCAGTGAGCACATTTACAAAGAGCACTACCCCAAGAATGCAGCAAGCATCTAAGAAATCAACAAACAGGTCATGTTTCTTTCTTGCTACTACAGATAGATAGGAGGTATAGGAGCCATATGTCCCACAACATCAGATTCAGGAACAGTTACAGTATTACCCTATAACAATCGGGCTCCTGAACCAGTGTGGATAACTCCACTCACCTCAACTCTGATCTGATTCTACAACCTACAACTCATGTCCTCAATTATTTAATTTCTATTTGCACAAATTGATTTTCTTTGCACATTGGTTCTTTTACCATCATTATTTATTTATTTAGTATAGTTCTTCATAATTTCTGTTGTATTTATTTTCCTGTAAATGCCTACAAGATAATGAATCTCAAGTTAGTATATTAGATTAGATTAGATTATGAGGACACTCAGTCCTTGTTTATTGTCATTTAGAAATGCATGCATTAAGAAATGATACAATGTTCCTCCAGAGTGATATTGGGACATATACATACTTTGCTAATAAATTTGTTTTGACTTTGATGGACTTATATTACTCCAGAAACCATAGAAGAGTAAAGGAAGTGTTGTGAAAGGAAAGAAATAACATAAAAGCACAAAAGGAAACTTGAGCATCCTGGCATAGCATGCTAAAATCAGATGTTCCATGAAAATAACATGCCAATAGCTCATCTATGTGCAAATAACTTGCTGATATCAAACCTCCATGGGATGACTAGGCCAACAACTGGTCGGGATGGAATGGCCATACCAAGATCTGTTCAAAATCGATATGATATGTTTAACAGCCAATCTCCAAAGAACACTTCAATGGTTCAATGGTTCCATTTAACATCAGAGAATGTACACAATATACATACTGAAATTCTTACTCACCACAGACATCTTCGAAACAGAAGAAAAACTCCAAAGAATGAATGACAAAAAAAGTAAGAACCCCAAACCCTCCTGACCCCTTCCACACACAATCCTCCTCCTCCCTCCAATGATTCCAGCAGAGAGCATCAGCACACCCACCACCCACAGTGCAAGCAACAGAAAAGTCCCTAAGAGAGACCTTGGTCAACAATCCATCAAAAACTACTGCGCATCCCTACAGTTTGACATCCCTCAGGCTCTCTCTCTCACTAACAAGGAAAAGAGAGATATCACTCCTTCCACAGTGAGAGGGAAGACAAACAATTGCTGTTTCGATGTTACAGTCTTTCCCCAACTTGAGAATTGGCAGCAAACTCTCAGTTACCAAGGAGGGAGGGAGAGAACGATCACCTGAATGAAAAGGCCTCCGACAGCCGCACTCACTGTCTTGATGTTCCAGCTCCCTGCCACACTTCAGTTTGTGACACCGGTGAGAAATTGGGTCCACAGGGCCACACTAGGCTGTACCTCAAAGATACCCATCCTCCAAGCCACTCCTGGAGGTATCAAAACCCTGGCTAATCAGCCAGATCCAAGAACGGTAACACACCACCGTGCAGAACCGCTGTAGATCACGGACTCTGACAGGACCACAGCCACCTTGAAAAGGAAAATAGCCATGCTGTTATCTACACAGCAGCCAAAATAGTTATTATGGAACAATCATACTGATCACTATGGATATTCATGCTGACAATGGATGAACACAGAAGGCTTCTGCTTCTACACGATCAATGGCATTGCTATCTGACCTCCATGGGATTGCCATATGATCACTTCATGGATTGCCTTTGCTGAAATCTAATCAACATGGGATGGCCATGTTGACATGTGATCCCATTTTACAATCTGATCTCTATAGAGTAATTGCACCAACATCCAATCTACTTAAAGTGATTTTGCTGAAGGATGATTATCACTGAACAGACATGCCAACATTTGGTTAACCTGAGATGGCCATGCCACTGTCAAATCCCCATGAAACTGTCATGCCAATATCTGATCACTGTACAAGCATCTGGTCTCCTATCTCCTATGGAGAGACCATGTCAACATCATCTCACCAGAGAATGGCCTAAGCTGACATCAGAATGAGATTGAATAAAAGGGTCTTAGCTGAGATATTACACTCGTCAAACCCAATTTGTCTCAGTTCCTATTTTTCTCAATACTTAGTTTCCTTTGTTTTTCTTCCATTTTCTACAACTAAAGTCAATAAACTCTTTTTTTTCCACGGGCACCTCAACGTTAAGTGGTAGATTCAATGTTGATCACATGTCAAGTGACTCCTCGCTCAGTGAGGAATTCATAAAAGATTAATGACCTCAATCTTGCAGCCAGGAAATTACCCAGTAGCATATTATATAACAGGATCCAGTGGGAATTCGTTGGCCAGGCCACATCTCATTCTATCAGCCTCAATTTAGACAGCCCTCTTTTGATTCTTGTCTGCCTGGCAACTGGATTTTCTCTGGGTCTGTTTCTTCAATAATTTCTGTCTTTATATCTTTCCTCAATATCAATCAACTTCTTCTAGTTTTCTCTTCAGATGGCTTGGCCTACCATATTATGCTGGTCTGTGGCGTGTGGATGTTCTTCCACATTACGTGATGTAGTTTGTCTGAAATTTTCCAGATAGATACTTACCCGCTTCATTAGACTTCCCAGGATTTTGGGAGTTTAGATTTAAATTCAGAAAACTTTGTAAGCTTTTGACAGTTCACAGGATTATGTTTCTGGGCCTTCCTTAGGTAAGAAGTTGGACATAGCTTATTTTCACATGCTCCAGCAGATGGACCTGTTGTCATCCAAAAGTGGATCCTTTGCCACATCTCGGTCATTTTGCTGAGTTGCCTTGCCCTTCCTGGTTGACTTGCTCATTTCTAGTAAATTCCAGCAAGCTACTTTAATGAAGGAAAAACCTTGAGAAAAGATGGCACTGAATGAGGAAAGCCCCTTAGCAGTGCCATATGTCCTGTCTCTGCTGGGAAATGTGCACTGAGCTTTAAACAACACATAACTGATCACCGGCATGAGGAAGCAGAGAAAGAGCCTTCTGAAAGCAGAGGTAATCTGAATTTGCAGGTGAAATTTAAAATGGGAAATAAGTTAAGGATGATGTATTGGCGTGTAACATGTGTTTCTCCAGCCTTTCATGGAACCTATAGCTTGTTTAGTTTGCTCAACAAGAATATCCTTTGGCTTATAATCCAAAAGACAAGCAGGAAACGCACCCACCAGCAAGTGTGTCAAGTGCCATATTGGGCCAGGAACAACAAGGGGTGCCTTTCACAGTACAGTTGAGATAAATCAAAAAGAATGTCAGAGTCAGCCTTTATCTCAAGGGGAATAAAAAGTTAAGTATATAATTCTGTGTAACTGCTTCACTTGCATAAAGCTTTGACCAAATCCATTAAGAAGACGGCATTCAGTTTTCGCCCTTCCTGTCCTCATGGCTCATGAGTTGAGAGGCGTATATTCCCCCAATCGTGGAGGATTTGTTATTGATCTGATGAACCAGGTTTAAAAGGATTTGTTAGATTTCATACAAAGATACAATGGCATGATGGGAGAAATGGAAAATAAGGAGCTTTTATCTTAATTTCACAGCAGATTGCTGTCACACTCATGGAGACTATAGTTAAAGATAACAGTGTGGTTCTGAGGGTAAATCCCAGTTGGCTGGCAATTTGCTGTCCCCAGCATTAAATCAGCTGCTTTAATGAGATGCCCATTTCCGAACAAATCCAGGTGGACCTTAACCATTAAGTTACTCTCCCCACAATCCACCATTACACTCCACAACGGAGAAACAACTGTACCTCGAGCAATCGCAATTGGAACTGGAAGTAGATTGAACCTTGTGTTTCACTTTTCTCCAAGGAAACATCTCACCTCTGAACTGCTGCAAAATATCAAAGGAAAATAATCTGCTCCAACTACGAACAACACTAAAAACAAACTCTTTCCCTCAAACACCCATATTTTGCGAACCAACACAAACATCATCACAGCAGCTTCTTTTGGTAAATTAAGAAATCAAAGGGTAGAAGAAATCATGAATTCCCCCACCCTACTAAAGCAGGGAATACTGGACCAATTGGAGTTTGCTGGACTGCAATTAGTATTTTATTAGTTCAGTGAACTAAGGTGGTATAAGTCACATCATGCTCTAACTGAGTTGTAATTGGGCTTGAAGGGTTTTCATTACCTATTTCTTTTCAGATATTCTTGTACCTGAAACTGGCGATTTGCAAATAGGGTGCCTAATGGCTGCTTGTGTTCTTTACCACAGCACTGACTTTCCCTGTGGCATAAATTAGCCCCACTAAATGCCTGGAAAATGGGGAGTTAAATAATCTACCTGACTATGCAGAGCTAGCAGAGACACAACTGAATTCAATTATTACTATTCCTATTGCCTTTAAACACTGCAGCCCATCTAACTATCCCAAGTACAAGTAAACAAGAAAAAATAGCAAGAAAAAGTTATGAATTGTCAAAAATTCAGCCAGCCAAAAAGGAGAAGGAATATCAAATGATACCAAACAAAGTGATGGAAACCTAAAGTGAAAATAGAAAGCACTAGAACCAGTCAGGAGATCAGGCAGCAAAAATGGAGAAAGAACATACGTCAATATTTCAGGTCAATGATAGTCTTTTGGAACGCAAGATTTTAACACCACTACATCCCAACTCACCCCATCATTTGATTGTTTCAACATAAGTATAGCTTGATTCACCACAGAAATGATACCCATTCTGTTGTATTAAACTAAATGAATTTAAACCTAAAGTTAAGGCTGAGATACTGGACATTGCTTCTTCAATCAGTCCCCAACAATGGGAAGAAAATGAAGCTCGAATGATGTGATATATTTCTAATATGAATTTTATTTCTTAGTACAACTGCTGAGGTGATTCTGTATTACATGAACTACCTGAACCAAATCAAATCCATAGGTCAATCTCTGTAGTAGCAGTCTTCAGATAACAAAGTCTTGTTCTGTGATTCTGTTCAATATATTAAGGTTGATTCACTCGGACAGTATGTAAGATATGATACATTAATCTGGGCTACTTCAATTTCTAAGTCTGGGACTATAAAATTGGTGTGCTGCATATCTAATTTTTTTTGAATATCTGATTTATGTACCCATCTGATGTGTGGACTCTGTTGTATTGTGTATGCATCTGCCATATTAACAATTGGCTGCATCAGTGCTCAAATCTTATCTCGTTAAATCAGACAAATCTAGCTTCTCCGAAGGAAAAAATTAACAGCCCAGACAGTTGAAGGAAGTAAATTTTAATCCTGTTTGTAAGGTGTTTTATGGTTTTCTGCCGTATGATTAAGGTCACAGAGCATAGCCCTTATTGGCTAGGCTAATTTGATTGTGACAGAACAATGGTACAGAACTTTCCTGCAAGTGAAGTGCATACTAATTATATGATTTGTCCTTGATAATGACCTTGACAGGTCATTCAGCAGTTGTGATCTGTCACTGACTTCTAATCATGTATTATCGTCTGGGTGAATCAGAGTGGCACCCTAAGCTTTCTGTCTTTACAGTGATGTGGCACTGTAATTACCTTATGCCAAGTAGATACACACAGACTGAATTAAGTAATCATAGTGATTGCCTTCAAAATTGTCCTTTTTTCAGCGTTTCTCTGCAATTTAAAATTTTAAAGTGCAAAAGTGGTCAATAAAGAAGAGGACAACAATTTAGAGAAAAAGAATGCTTGCCTTATTCTGCTGTTATTACATGACAAATCATCACCATTCGTCAGATGCACTTGTTTGTGAAAGCTTTTTGGTTTCAGGAAATCAGCCTTGAGATAAGATGCATTCCCTAGGTGACCAAAACTAAATAAAAAAAAATGTGTATATCTGTGTGTGTTGGGTGGAGTGGGGGGTAAGAGGTGGAGATGATGTTGGTGCTGTTCAGGGGGAGATGGTGGTGGGTGGTGGCAGAAGTCTCTTGACATATACAAGAATAACGGCTAAATCTATCAAGTTTGATCAGGCCTGGGATAATGAAGTACTGCATCGTATTCCTGGCAGGGACAATGAACACAGGAGCCGAGATCTGTAAATGTGCTGTTCTCTTTGCAAGGAATCAGCAGCAGCCAGCAGGGAGCTGGTAGATAATTACACAGTATTTGTGCAATTTCAGGAAGCTTCCCACACAGGTTGAATGCTTGCAGTTTATTAAAAGGCAGTGCAGTGAAATGTTTCTAATGAATATTTTTGTCAGAAAGAGCAGCCGTTTGAATGATTTTTGTGCAAGGAATCAGAGGTGGAAAATCACTGTCAAAATATATTTTTATGTTTGGTGCTATTCACGGATTTATGAGATTAAGCCCTTGCATTAATAGAATCACCAAAAACTTTTTTTTGTAATAATCATAAATATTATTTAAAATGTAAGTGCAATAGGTGAATATTTGGAGAATCACCTATACCCACCAGCATTGTTCCTTGTGTTTCAGAGCAGCGATGGAACTTGTCCTCTCTGAATGTTTAATATGAGCTAGTTTCCTACAGAGATGGTAATAATACTGAAGAATAACAGGTAAAGGATTTGAATTTTACTCATTAGCAAACACAAATTAACCAAGGTAAATCCATTTATGCCTTCTGTTTGAGGTATATTAAACATTTTAATTATTAATACTGAACTTGTTTTTGTTGTTTTATGCATCAGTAATCTGTAGTCACTTCTAGTACAGTTTATTAAAGTCTGATTACATGCAAGTTTTGTGTATAGACAGGCATAATAAGAATCTGCTCTACCTGAAATTTGTCTTATTCATCAATCATTCAGCCAACATGCAGCAAAATATTTTTTTATGTAAGGTTACAAGCACCGGACAACTTTTGACATTGCATCTAACCATATAAGGCAAAATAAAATCTTGCAATCATCGGTTAAGTTTCTGCTGAATTTGGAATATTGTTGCGAAGCAGGTAGCTGGACCTTCACCAGGATATTCAAAGGATTTAATGATTATTTCTGACAGGTGCCTGAGAGGTATTATATGGTACTTCGGGCATAGTTGTTCTGTGCACCACAGTACAGTAGTGGCTCCAATGACTTATTGACCTGGGTTTGATTGTGAATTTGGGTGCCATTATGTGAGGTTTGCACATACTTCCTGTGATTGCATGGAATTCCCTCCAGTACTCTTGAATCTTCTCATCTGCCAAAGGCATGCTGCTTGGCAGTTTAATTCGGAATTGCTAAATGTGGTGGCAGGAGAATTGGACTGAAGGTGATGGAATTGATAGGGGTGTGAGAGTGAAAATGGGTATAGTATAGATGGGCGTTTGATGGTTGGCATGAACACTGTCTGATTCTGCTGCATGCCTTCTGAACTCAGGCTAAACTCATCCATGTGGACAGAATTATGTGATCCAGAATTAATTAAAAATGATTTAAAGTGAGCAAAAATTATGTAAATATAAGTACTACAAATAATGTTACTTAAAATTATCACAAATGGTGTAATTTGAAACATTACATTGTAGTTCTTTTGCGAGCTGCCTTTGAACTTTAAATATTACTTACTTTTTAACCTTGGTTAAATATTACTTACTTTTTAACCTTGGTGCTTTTGAATTTACTTCAGTAATTACTCAGAGAAAGGTGTTTCCTTGTGTACAGTCCTGTTTGCACACAGTTGCTTAAATTTACTCTGAATCTTTCTTATTTTCCCAAAGTAATGTCATAACAATTTTATACTCAAGAAATTCTGCAGATGCTGGAAATCCAAAGCAGCACACACAGAATTCTGCAAGAACTCAGCAGGTCAGGCAGCATCCATAGAAAGAAGAGTCAGCATTTCGGGAAGGGACCCTTCATCAGGACTGGAAAGGAAGGGGCAAGACATCAGAATAAAAGGGTGGGGGAAGGGGAAGGAGGATAGCTAGAAGGTGATAGGTGAAGCCAGGTGTGTGGGAAAAGTAAAGGGCTGGAGAGGAAAGAATCTAATTGGAGAGGAGAGTAGACCAAAAGACAAAGGGAAAGAGGAGGGGTACCAGGAGGAGGTGATAGGCTGGTGAGAAGAGGTAAGTGTAGGGAATTGAAGAGGGGAGGGGGAAAGAAACATTTTTCATCTGAAGGAGAAATTGATATTCATGCCATCAAGTTGGAGGCTACCCAAAAGGAATATAAGGTGTTGCTCCTAAACCCCGAGGGTTGCTTCATCATGGCACAAGAGGAGGCCATGGACCAACATGTCAAAACAGGAATGGGGGTTGGAATTAAAATGTTTGGCCACTGGGAGTTTCCCCTTATGGTGAATGGAGAGGAGGTGCTCAAAAAAGCGACACCACAATTTACAGTAGGTCTCACCAATGTAGATGAGGCTGCATTGGATACAAGAGACAACCCCAGCAGATCTTCATATGTTTGGGGTCCTCTTCCTGTACCTCTTCCTAGAGATGCTGTCTGGCCTGCTGCAGTCACCAGCAACTTTGATGTGTGTTGCATGAATACATGCCTTTTCATTCTCCCCACTGAGCTGCCCCCTGTACAATGGCCCTGTGTGCAGTTTGCTCATTCAGTCACATCATCCCTACTCTTGTTCACACAAGTTATACCAACATTCTCAAATTGCTGCAAGGGTCACATGTCTTCCAGCACTTCTTTCTGGTTTCCCACACGTGCATTTTTGTGACCAGATCTCCTAACTCTCTTGACTGGAAAGATCTCCAGCCTTTAATCTCAGAGCAGCTTTTCAGAATGGCAGGCAGTGACTAGTGGGGTACCGCAAGGCTCTGTACTGGGACCCCAGTTCTTTACAATATATATTAATGACTTAGACGAGGGAATTAAATGCAGCGTCTCCAAGTTTGCAGATGACACGAAGCTGGGCGGCTGTGTTAGCTGTGAGGAGGATGCTAAGAGGATGCAGGGTGACTTGGATAGGTTGGGTGAGTGGGCAAATTCATGGCCGATGCAATTTAATGTGGATAAATGTGAGGTTATCCACTTTGGTGGCAAAAACAGGAAAACAGATTATTATCTGAATGGTGGCCAATTAGGAAAAGGGGAGGAGAAACGAGACCTGGGTGTCATTGTACACCAGTCATTGAAAGTGGGCATGCAGCTACAGCAGGCGGTGAAAAAGGCGAATGGTATGCTGCCATTCATAGCAAGAGGATTCGAGTACAGGAGCAGGGAGGTACTACTGCAGTTGTACAAGGCCTTGGTGAGACCACATCTGGAGTATTGTGTGCAGTTTTGGTCCCCTAATCTGAGGAAAGACATCCTTGCCATAGAGGGAGTACAAAGAAGGTTCACCAGATTGATTCCTGGGATGGCAGGACTTCCATATAATGAAAGACTGGATCAACTAGGCTTATACTCTCTGGAATTTAGAAGATTGAGGGGGGATCTTATTGAAATGTATAAAATTCTAAAGGGATTGGACAGGCTAGATGCAGGAAGATTGTTCCTGATGTTGGGAAGGTCCAGAACGAGGGGTCACAGTTTAAGGATAAAGGGGAAGCCTCTTAGGACCAAAATGAGGAAAAATTTCTTCATACAGAGAGTGGTGAATCTGTGGAATTCTCTGCCACAGGAAACAGTTGAGGCTAGTTCATTGGCTATATTTAAGAAGGAGTTAGATATGGCCCTTGTGGCTACGGGGATCAGGGGATATGGAGAGAAGGCAGGTATAGGGTTCTGAGTTGGATGATCAGCCATGATCATACTGAATGGCGGTGCAGGCTCGAAGGGCCAAATGGCCTACTCCTGCACCTATTTTCTATGTTTCTATACAGGTAACTTTCCCCACCTGTATCTGAGATGTGGGCTCCAGCTCGTCATATGTAAGCTGAAGTTCCTCAGACTACAGACACTGGCTACACAGCTGCTCCTTGTGGATCCTCAATGTTTCTATCATCTTCCACACACTGCAGCTGCAATGCTTCACCTGCTACAATAGAAGGTTAGACATAGATAATTTCTTCATTTTAGCTGCCACACATGTATTTCCCTGTTGTCATGACTTCTGTAACACCTGACTTCAGTAAGTCTTCACTAGCCTATTACCTGATTAAATGGGATAATTCAGGTTCAAGTTCAGTTGCCATTCAACCATACACATGAATTCAGCCAAACAAAACTGTTTCTCCAGGGCCATGGTACAAAACACAGTACCAACAGAGCAAATTATTATGATAGCAGGAAAACATACAGTCCTGCAGAAAAAAACAATACAGCTCAAGTCCCTGAGTGGCATGACCTGTACATTGATAGTACATGAGATGTTGTCCTGGAGCCACGATCCTGCAAAAGCAAACCTGCAGCAGTCTTTATCACCCGCTAGTGCAGCCACAGATGAATGCAGTCCAGCTTGTCTTCCACTGCGCACACTCTGGCAGCGCCGACAGGCAGGGGCCAGCTCCCAACCCAGCACAGAACCCACCGGTACCCCTGCTTTCTTTCATGCCATCTCTAGTGTCTCCTTTGCTTAATAATGGACTCCAACACTTTCCCAACCACTGAGGTTAGGCTAACTGGCCAATAACTTCCTTCCTCCCTTCTTAAAGAGTGGAGTGACATTTGCAATCTTCCAGTCCTCCAGAATCATGCCAGAATCACAAGATTCTTGAAAGATCGTAGCCAAAGCATCTCTTCAGCAATCTCTTTCAGAACTCTGGGATGTAGTCTATATGGTCCAGATGACTTGAAATTACCTAGCACAATTTCCTTTGTAATAGCAATGGCACTCATTCCTACTCCCTGACACTCATGGACCTCTGGCACACTGCTAGTGCCTTCCACCGTGAAGACTGCTGCAAAGTATTCATTAAGTTTTTCTGCCATTTCTTTTTCCCCCATTATGACCTCACCAGCATCATTTTCCAGTGGTCCAATATCCATTGTCACCTCCCTTTTACGCTTTATATAACTGAGAAAAATTTTGGTATCCTGTTTTATATTATTGGCTTCTTTGCCTTCATATTTCATCTTTGCCCTCCTTATAGCTTTTTTAGTAACCTTTTGTTGGATTTTAAAAGATTCCCAATCATCCAACTTTCCACTCATTTTTGCTTCATTATATGCCCTTTCCTTGGGTTTTATATAGTCCTTAACTTCCCTTGTCAGCCATACTTGCCTCTTCTGTGGGACATATCTATCCTGCGCCTTGTGAACTGTTCCCAGAATCTTCAGCCACCTCTGCCCTGCTGTCATTCTCGCCAGTATCCCCCTATAATCCACCTGAGCAAACTTGCCTCTCATGCCTCTGTTATTGCCTTTATTCCACTGTGATACTGATACATCTGAGTTATGCTTCTCCCTTTCAAATGTCAGTATAAATTCAACCATATTATGATCACTGCCTCCTAAGGGTTCCTTTACCTTAAGCTCCCTGATAAAATATGGATTATTACACAACACCCAAACTAAAATAGCCTTTCCCTGAGTAGGCTCAAGCACAAGCTGCTCTAGAAAGCCATCCCATAGGCATTCAACAAATTCCCACTCTTAAGATCTGACACCAATCTAATTTTCAAAATGTCCTTGCATATTGAAATTCCCCATTACAACTGTGACTATTACCCTTATTACATGCTCTTTCCAACTTCCTTTGCAATGTCACCCCACAGTTTGGCTACTATTTGGAGGCCTATATATGATTCCCATAATGGTTTTTTAACCCTTGCAGTTTCTTAACTCCACCCACAAAGATCAACATTCTCTGAACCTATGTCACCTTTTTATAAAGATATAATTCTATCTCTTACTAACAGAGCCACAGCACCGCCTATGTCTTCCCGCCTGCCCTTTCAATACAAAGTATATCCTTTGATCTTTGATGTTAAGCTCCCAAGTATGACCTTCTTTCAGCCATAACTCAGTGATACCCACAACATCATACCGACCATTCTCAAACTGCGCCACAAGTTTATCCACCTTATTCTGAATACTACATGTATTTAAATACAGCACATTCAGTCCTGCATTCTTTGCACTGCTGCATTTGTACCCAATTATTGGCTTTTCCATTCATATTACACCCATTGCTACTTGTAAACCTGCTGGCTCATCCTTAGCTCTATCATATTAGTTCCCATCCCCCTGCCATATTAGTTTAAACCACTCCCAACAGCTCTAGCAAGCCAGCCCACAAGGATATTGGACCCCCGTATATTCAAATGCAACATATCCCTTTAATACAGGTCACACCTGCCCTAGAAGAGGTACCAATGATCCAGAAATCTGAATCCCTGCCCCCTGCTCCAATACTTCAGCTACACATTTATTTGCCACCTCATTCTATTCCTATCCTCATTGCCGTGTGGCACAGGCAGCAATCCGAAGATTACTACCCTTGAGGTCCTGCTTCTCAGCTTCCTTCTTGACTCTTTGTATTCTTTTTTCAAGACCTCCTCCCTTTTACTTCGTATGTCATTGATACCAATACGTACCACAACTTCTGGCTGCTCACCCTCCCTTTTCATGATATTGTGGATGCTTTCAGAACCATCGCTGATCCTGGCACCTGGGAGGCAAACTACCATCTGTGATTCTTTTTCACATGGACAGAATCGCCTATCTGTCCCCCTGACTATAGAGTCCCCTATGAGTGCTGCCATCCTCTTCAGTACCTCCCCTTCTGACCCACAGGGCCAGACTCAGTGCCAGAGGCACGGGCGCTGTTGCATCTCCCGTGTAGGCCCCCCATCAACAGTACTCAAAATGAAGTAGAAGTTGTTGAGGGAGACAGCCAGAGGTGTGCTCTCCACTATCTGACATTTCCCTTCCCTTTCTTGACAGTCACCCTTTAACTGTCTCCTATAGCATTGGGGTGACTACCTTTCTGTAGGTCCTGTCTACCACCTCCTCACTTACCCTAATAAGCCAAAGGTCATTGAGCTGCAGCTCCAGTTCCCTAATACAGTCTCCAAGGAGCTGCATCTCGATGCACCTGGTGCAGATGTGGCTATTGGGGAGGCTAAGCGTCTCCTGGAAATCCCACATCTGACACCCAGAACAAAACACTGGCCCTGCAGACATACCCCCTGCTCTTTCAAGAGCTAAATAGAAAAAGAAATAAGAAAAATACTTACCTACTTACCTCACCTCTGCCTGTTCTTGATGAAACCTGTTGAGGCAGAGCCTACCACTCTGACTGAGAGCACTGCGACGCTGACCGCTCTGCTAGACGGTACCTCTCTTTAGTGGAGACTAGGTTTCGAAGCTCCGCTCTGGACTTGCGCGGGAACTCTTCTACTACATCAGCACTGCTGTCCAATCAAAGATTCCCGCTGAAAACTAGCTGCCTTTTCAAGCCCCATTCCAGACCTGCGCGGGAATGCTTCTACTAGTAGGAAAAGTGGATCTGGGAATACAGGTCCATAAAATATTGAAAGTGGTGTCACAGGTAGCTAGGGTTGTAAAGAAAGCATTTGGCATATTGGCCTTCATAAATCGATGTACTGAGTACAGGAAATAAGATGTCATGATGAAGTTGTAAAAGACATTGGTGAGGTCTAACTTGGTGTATTTTGTGCAGTTTTAGTCACCCACCTATTGGAAAGAATTGCAGGTTCTGGAGGACCTGAGTTATAACGATAGATTGAATAAGTTAGGACTGTATTCTTTAGAACGTATAAGATTGAGAGGAGAGTTGATAGAGGTATGCAAAATTTTGATGGGTATGGATAGGGTAAATGCAAACAGGTGTTTTTTACTGAGATTGGCTGGGACTACAACCAGTGGTCATGGGTTAAGGATGAAATGTGAGTACTTTAAGGGGAACGTGAGGGCAAGTTCTTCACTCAGAGGATTGTGAGCTGCCGGCACATGTGGTGCACATTCATTCACTTCCAATGAATTATGAACCTGTATTCCCAGATCCCTTCACTTTATTACACTTCTCAGAGCCTGACCACTCTCTGCGCAAGACCTATCGTAGCTAGTTCTCCCAAAGTGCAACACCTCATACTTGTCTGCATTAAATTCCATCTGCCATTTTCAGCCCATCTTTCCAGCTTTTCCAGATCTCGCTGCAAGCTCACTGGTCTTCCTCACTGTGCACTACTCCCTCAATCTTGATTTATCTGTAAATTTGCTGATCCGGTTAATCACCTTATCAGCAAGAGTATTGATCCAGATGACAAACAACAACAGACCCAGTACCAATCCGTGCAGCACTCCAGTAGTCACAGGCCTCCAGTCAAAGGGGCAACCATCTGCTACCGACCTCTGGCTTGTCCTGCAAAGTCAATGTCTAATTCAATTTTCTACCTCAGCTTGAATGCCATGCAACTTCCTGGTGAATCTTCTCCATCAACTTCCCATGCGCGACCTTGTCAAATGCATTGCTGAAGTCCATGTGGATAACATTCATTACCTTGCCTTCATCAACTTTCCTGGTAACTTCCTCGTAAAGCTCCATAAGATTGGATAGAAATGGCCTACCACGCACAAAGTTGTGCTGATTATCCCTAATCAGTCCCTGTCTATCCAAATACTCATATATCTGGTCCTTTTGAATATATTCCAATAACTCTCTCACTACTGATGTCAGATTCACTGGCCTATAGTTTCCTGGTTTATTCTTAGAGCATTTCTTAAACAGTGGAACAACATTAGCTATCCTCCAATCAAGGTCAATGTCAAAGTAAATTTTATTACCAGAGTACATATATGTCACCACATATAACCCTGAGCTTCATTTTCCTGCAAGCTAACTCAGAAATCTATAGAATAGTAACTATAATAGGATCAATGAAAGATCAAGTAGAGTGCAGAAGACAACAACCTGTGCAAATGCAAATATAAATGTATAGCAATAAATAACAAGAGCATGAAATCATAGGATAACGAGTCCTTAAAGTGAGATCATTGGTTGTGGGAACATCTTAATAGACAAGTGTAGTTATCTCCTTTTGTTCAAAAGCCTGATGGTTGAGTGGTAGTAACTGTTCTTGAACCTGGTGATGCTAGTCCTGAGGCTCTTCTACCTGATGACAGCAGCAAGAAAAGAGTATGGGCCTGGGTGGTAAGAACTTTGATGATGGGTGCTGCCTTTGTACTACAACATGTCACGTAGGTGTGCTCAGAGGATGGGAGATCTTTACCGGCGAAGTTCTGGGCAAAATCCACTACCTTTTTTAGGACTTTATGTTCAAAGGCATTAATGTTCCCATACCAGGCCACAATGCAGCCAGTTAGTACACTCTCCACTACACGTCTATAGAAGTTTGTCAAAGTTTTTGAAGTCATGCCAGATCTCCTTAGACTCCTAAGGAAGTAGAGGCGCTGTCGTGTTTTCTTTGCAATTCCATTTATATGATAGGTCCAGGACAAGTCTTCTGAGATATTAACACCCAGGAATTTAAAGTTACTGACCCTCTCCAACTATGATCCTCCAATGAGGACTTGCTCATGGACCTCTTGGTTTCCCTCTCCTGAAGTCTACAATCAGTTCCTTGGTCTTGCTAACATTAAGTGAGAGGTGGTTGTTATGACACCACCCAGTCAAATTTTCCAGTCTCCCTCCTGTATGCTAATTCATCTCCACCTTTGATACGACCCACAACAGTGGTATCATCAGCAAACTTGCATATGATGTTGGAGCTGTGCTTTGCCACAGAGTCATAGGTGTAAAGCAAGCAGAAAAGGGGGCTAAATGCACAGTCCTGTGGTTCACTTGTGCCGATGGAGATTGCGGAGGAGCTACGAGATGGTATGTGCTGTGGACCTGTTGCACCAGAAGGTAAATTGTAGTGGATCCAAATCGCCACTCAGACCGGAGTTGATATGTTTCAACACCAGCCTCTCAAGATGCTTCATCACTGTGGATGTAAGTGCACCTGAGGCAGGTCACCATGCTCTTCTTGGGTGTCAGAAGTAAGATTTGATGCTTGAAGCAGGTGGGTTCCACACATTGCTGAAGCGAGACGTTGAACATATCTGCGAACACACCAGCCAGTTAGTCAGCACAGGTTTTTAGTACTTGGTCAGGTACCCCATCTGGACTGGATGCTTTCCTTGGATTCACCCTCCTGAAAGCAGCCTGCATGTCATCTTTAAATCTTTAAATACTGAGACAAAGAATCATCAGGAAATATGGGGGTTTGCCATGGTTCCTGCAAGTTCTGATGGTCAAAGCAAGATAGAAGATATTGAGCTCATCTGGAAGTGAAGCCCTGCTGTCCCCGTGTTGCATGATTTAACTTTGTAGGAGGTTGCAGCATTCAAACCATGTCACCACTGTCAAGCATCCCTCGTTGATTCCAGTTTGGTCTGGAATCTCCACTTGATCAAGCATTCTTGATCTCCAGACTTGAATGCCTCTGATCTGGCTCTCGGCATACTTCAGTTTGCATGTTTCATCCAGGGCTTCTGATCGGGGAAAATCCTGAACGATTTCCTGGGGACACACTCATCTACAGCTGTCTTAATAAAGTCTGTTACAACCCTTTTGTAGTCATTCAGATCCACAGATGAGTGCTTGAACAAGGCCCAATCCACTGACTCCAGGCAATCCTGTACCCTTTCCTCTGCTTCCCGTGACCACCTCTGAGTTGTCTTAATCTTTGCAGCCTTGCTTTTTAGACTCTGTCTGTATGCAGGTAGTAGGAGGACAGCCAAGTGGTCTGATTTGCCAGTCTAGGCAAGGAACAAAGAGTATTCCTTATCATAGTGTAGCAGTCGTCTAGTGTGTTGGGACCTCTGTTGCTATAGGTTATATACTGGTGATAATTGGGCAGGGTTTTCTTCAAACCAGCTTGGTTGAACTCTCTGCCTATAATTTGAAATGCGTTAGGATGGGCTGCTTCTAGTCTACAGATGACATCATGCAGTGTCTAGAGTGCCTGCTTATAGTCAGTCACTGATGGTATATAAATTGTAAATCCTCCGGTCAGACAGCTGCATCTGGTGTATCCACAGATAGCCTAGTCTCAGCACAGCAAACAATTGAGATCTGCTTCATCTACCTCTGATACAGCAGCCTTGTCCTCAGATCATCAGTTTTATTTTCCAGTGACTGCACATTGGCCAACAAGATGCAAGGTAGAGGAGGCCGTATTCCTCGGCGTTTCAGCCTGACTTGAATCCCCCCTCTCCTTCCAAGATTCCAGCCATGACAATGACCCTTAAAGGCACTGCGCTTGGCTGTTCCACGTTCTTTCTTTGATAGTGAGATCTGAAGGTCGTCAAAGCGTTTTCAAAGTTCGTGGCTAAGTGGAAAATTACATGCTGCAGATTGCAGTGAAAGTAAATCAGAAGAAGTATACTTAAGAGGAATTCTGGAACAATTTTCTGCAGTCTGCAGAAAGTCACAGTTGAGGTACCAGAGGCACTATTCAGTCCTCCGGTGTCACTTCAACTGTCACTGAGGATGATTTAAATATCTCTCCTAGGGTCCCGTCAATTTCTGCATTTGCCTCCGCAGGGTCTGAGGGAACATCTTGTCAGGCCCCGGGGATTTGCCTGCCCCAATTTGCCTCAAGACAGCAAACACCTTCTTCTCTGTAATCTGTATAGGGTCCACGTCCTTGTTGCTTTACCTCACTTTTATAGACTCCTGAGTAAATACAGATGCAAAAATCTACATAAATCTACATCTGCAAATTACTAATTGAGCCATGTAAATTGGCTTATTATTGTCCTATGTACTAAGGTATGTGGAAAAATATAGATTTCCATACCATTCATACAGATTATTTTATTACGACAGTGCATTGAGAGAATACAAGAGGAAACAATATCAGAATGAAGAATAAAATCTTACAGTTAAAAAGAAAGTAGAGTTCATGCAGACAATAGGGTGCAAGACCATAACAAGATATAAATTGTGAGGTCACAAGTCTATCTTATCACACTAGGGGACTGTTCAATATCTTATAAGAGTGAGATAGATAGTGCCCTTGAGCCTGTTGGTACATGCTTTCAGGTTTTTGTATTTTCTGCCCAATAAGATGGGAAGAAGAGAAAATGTTCAGGAAGGGTGGCTTCTGACTGTGCTGGCTGCTTTACCAAGGCAGTGAACGGTTCACGGAAGCTGGTTTCCATAACATGCTGAGCTGTGTCCGAAACTTACAGCAGTTTTTTTGCAGTCAAGGGCAGAACAGTTGCCATACCAAGCCGGGATGTGTCCAGAAAGTATGCTTTCTTTGGTGCAGTGATTTAAAAAAAATGGTGAGGGTGACATACTAATTTGTTTGGCCTCCCGAGATCCCACACTTTGATGAGGTAAAGGAAACTACAAGATGAGAGTGGGTTGACAGAAAAATAATGTAAAATCTTCCTGCATATGTAAGAAAGGTAAAAATTAGCTAACTTGAATGAGGATTTCTTACAGACCGAGGAAGGAGAAAATGTATCCAGAAATAAGGAAATGCAAGGGACATCAACCACATTTTTTTTTCTGTCTTTGCAAAAGAAGACTCAGAAAACTTCTTGAAAAAAATCTATGGAAATATGGTTACACTAGTTGTCATCTTCCAATACTCTGGAATCTTCCAGATTCTGGAATGGTTGCTTCATGGTGGAAGATAGCAAATGTAGTGGCACTATTTAAGAAATGAGGGAGAGAAAGGGGTCTTCAGATCTTAAAGAAATAAATAAAAAGAAATTAGTTAAATCCCTGATATTTGTCTCAGACTGAAAGTGATCCATGTTAACTTTAACAAATCTTTTCCTTTCACCATCTGTTTTTATATTTCTCACTGGCCTACTCTCATATACTGTACTACTTGTCTCTAGGGTCTCCTCTTTAGAATACTGAAACTTCCCCAATCCTTGAGGTTATTGGGGTACTTTTTTGGCAAGATTACATGTTGTTTCCTTTGATTTAAAGCATCCCTTACTTCCCCTGATGGCCACAGCTGAATGATTTTTCCTGTTTCTTTTTGTCTTGAAGGGATTTATTTGCTGCCACAGTTAGATCCATTTATGTAGTTTCCATTCTACCACAGCCCACTCACCTCTCATGCATTTGTTTAACTTGCTTTATGGAGATTTAAAATACTAGCTTCAGATTAAATTTAATATCATTTTCAAGTTTTACATAAAATTCTATCATTTTGTGATTACTGTTCCCTAACGAACTCTTCACAACCAGCTTATTCATTAGCCCTTCTCAAAGTATAATAGAATTTGGAGAGGAGAAGATGGTGGCACGACGCAGCTCGCAGCAGCCACTCCAGTGATGATGTCTGTTATTTGTGAAGTAGGGTGCCATGCACAATCCTGATTTGATGGAGACGGACGTGAGAGCACGGAGGAACATCTGGTTAAACTTCTGAAATGCCTGCTTCGCTGCTGCTGCTACTGTGTGGTCCGAAATCTCCAGAGGGCAAGGCCCCGAATCCTCGGCTTTGCTTGTTACTCGGCGGCTGGGGCGGGTTTGAAGCACTCGGCAGAGGATGGTGCTCGGTGCGCGGTGTCGCAGAGCTGGTCGGAGGCTCGAAGTTTTTGGATGGACTCAGAGTCAGCTGCAGTCGGGTGCTTCCAATGGTGCTGCATCGGCAAGTTTGCGACGCTTGGAGGTTCATGGCAGGGAGAGTTTCTCCCCTCTACCGTTTGTGTGAGATGATGGGGCTATCGGGACTTTGAGACTTTTTTTTTTACCATGCCCATGGTCTGCTCTTTATCAAATTACAGTATTGCTTTGCACTGTTGTAACTATATGTTATAATTATGTGGTTTTGTCAGTTTTAGTCTTGGTTTGTCCTGTGTTTCTTGTGATATCATTCTGGAGGAACATTGTATCATTTTTTAATGCATGCATTTCTAAATGACAATAAACGAGGACTGAGTGTCCTCATAATCTAATCTAATCTAATTTAATAACCAAATCTAATACTAGATCTAAAAAGCTTATTTACTCATTGGATCTTTAATTTAACTTCTAGAAAACAATCTCTTAAACCATTGATGAATTCACTCTCACGATATTAATATTCATTTGATTTGCCTAATTAGATTAAATTTGCCCATGATTATTGTAGTATCCGTGATAATGCATCTCTGATTTCCTGATTTATACTATGTCCTGACATTTGTGAATACACATGCGACTACCTATATCCAGCTCATATACGGGTTATGCTCTCAAACTGCTCACACAAAATGATTCTACTTTTCGGTTTCTGAGCTATGAGCCTTCTTATCTCCTACATTATCATGTTCATTACTATGAAAGTTACACCATCTTCTTTTCATTTTGCTTTTCTCTTCTAAAGGAGAAGTATCTTGGAATACTGAATTCATAAACTTAGTTACTTTGCAACTTTGTGTTTGTAATGCCGATTAGATATTTATTTTTCTTGAGGCCATATCTTCACATGGCTAGTATGAATGCTGCTTGCTTTCAGGTTAAACAAATCTTTGTAATTTTTATCATTTTCCTAATATGATTCTGATTGGACGAATACTTCCAGGTATAGTAAAATTGGGAGTAACAATATAACTGAAACATAAGACAAGTATTTATTTTTATTTGCTGTCATAGTAGAAGACAGAAAATTGCATAAAGAGTTTATTGAGAGTGGGGAGCATGAAGTAATTTTAGTAACAGAGAAATTATTGGAAAATCTCAAAAAAATCCTCAAGGGTTACTTCCTAATGTTTTAAATGTAGTTCCAGAGGCAGTGAATCTGTCAGTGATGTTCTTTCAAAGTGTCACCAATTCTAAAAAGGCCTATATAACTGTCCCTCCAAAAGGAAGAGAGACAAAATAAGGAAATACAAAGCAATTATTGGTGGCATTTGTAAGAAAAAAAAATTGAAAATCACTATTAAATGTATGGTAATAAAATTGTAGATTTGGTAGTGTCAACACGGTTTATAAAAGGCAAGTTATGTCTCCCAAGTTTAAAGGAGAATTTAAGAGGATAAATAAGAGAATGAATTGATATCTAAATGAATTTTTGGAAAGTTGATAAACTAGATGATTTCTCATGAGGTTGGAGTAAATTGGGATCAGTAGCAAGGCCTCAGGAATTTACAGTATACTGCAGTGATGGTTATAATTTTTCAAGTTTTCTGATGATGCCATGTGAAGTGTGAAAGAGAGCTGTAAAGGGTATATTAAGGAATATATGTAGCTAATGGCCAAGACATTTCAGGTGGAAGATGTTGATTGGAAGATTGAGATAGGGTGAATAAAAAACAGAATCTTTTTTATAGGTATGAGAAAAAGTAAATTTCTCATTTTCTCATTCTCACAGGGCAAATAATTAAATTGTACCTCAGATTCAAAATTCAAAAGGGCGAAGTTTGCAGGACTTAAAAGTGCTGTATTTAAATGTACATAGCATTCAGAATAAAGTGGGCAAACTTGTGGCGCAATTGGAGATAGGTTGGTTTGACGTTGTGGGCATCAATGAGTCGCAGCTGAAAGGAGGCCATAGTTGGGAGCTTAACATCAAAGGATATACTTTGTATTGAAAAGGCAGGCAGGAAGGCATAGGCGGTGATGTGGCTCTGCTGGTAAGAGATGAAATTCTATCTTTAGAAAGAGGTGACATAGGGTCACAGAATGTTGAATCTTTGTGGATGGAGTTAAGAAACTGCAAGGGTAAAAACAAACATTATGGGAATCATGTAGGCTGCCAAACAATAGCCAAGATGTGGGATTGAGATTGCAAAGGGAGATGGAAAAGGCATGCAATAACAGTAATGACACAATTGTAATAGAGGACTTCAATATGCAAGGGGATTGGGAAAATCAATTTGGTGTCAGATGGTAAGAGAGGGAATTTGTTGTATGACTACGAGATAGCTTTTTAGAGTAGCTTGTGCTTGAGTCTACTCAGGGAAGAGCTATCTTAGATTAGGTGTTGTGTAATAACCCAGAACTTATTAGGGAGCTTAATGTAAAGGAACCCTTAGGAGGCAGTGATCATGATAGGATTGAATTCATACTGCAGTTTGGGAGGAAGAAGGATAACTCACATGTATCAGAATCACAATGGAATAAAGGGAATTACAGAGGCATGAGAGAGGAGCTTGCCCAGGTGGATTCGAGAGGGATACTGGCAGGGATGACAGCAGAGCAGAGATGGCTGAAGTTTCTGGGTGTAGTTCACAAGGCGCAGAATAGATACGTCCCACAGAGGAAGAAGTTCTCATATGATAGGGGTATGCAATCGTGGCAGACAAAGGAAGTTAGGGACTGCATAAAAGTCAAGGAAAGGGAATATAAGGTAGCAAAAGTGAATGGGAAGTTGGATGATTGGGAATCTTTTAAAATCCAACAACAAAAGGCAACTAAAAAAAGCTATAAAAAGGGGAAAGATGAAATATGAGGACAGGCTAGCCAATAATATAAAGCAGGATACCAGAAGTTTTTTCAGATATATAATGAGTAAAAGGGAGGTGAGAGTTGATATTGGACCACTGGAAATGATACGGGTGAGGTAGTAAACATAGAAACATAGAAAATAGGTGCAGGAGTAGGCCATTCGGCCCTTCGAGCCTGCACCGCCATTTATTATGATCATGGCTGATCATCCAACTCAGAACCCAGCCTTCCCTCCATACCCCCTGACCCCTGTAGCCACAAGGGCCATATCTAACTTCCTTTTAAACATAGCTAATGAACTGGCCTCAACAGTTTGCTGTGGCAGAGAATTCCACACATTCACCACTCTCTGTGTGAAGAAGTTTTTCCTAACCTCGGTCCTAAAAGGCTTCCCCTCTATCCTCAAACTGTGACCCCTCGTTCTAGACCTCCCCAACATCGGGAACAATCTTCCCGCATCTAGCCTGTCCAATCCCTTTAGGATCTTATACGTTTCAATCAGATCCCCCCTCAATCTTCTAAATTCCAACGAGTACAAGCCCAGTTCATCCAGTCTTTCTTCATATGAAAGACCTGCCATCCCAGGAATCAATCTGGTGAACAAAGAAAGGGAGACAAAGAAATGCAGATGAACTTAATATGTACTTTGCATCTATTTTCACTGTGGAAGAAGACATTAGCAATGTGCTAGAGGTCCGTGGGTGTCAGGGAGCAAGAGTGATTGCCATTGCTATTGCAAAGGAAAAAGAGCTCGGTAAACTCAAAGGTCTTAAGCTGGATAAGGCCCCTGGACCAGATGGAGTACATCTCAGCATCCTGCGAGAGGTTGCTGAAGAGATAACGGATGCATTGGTCATGATCTTTCAAGAATCACTTGATTCTGGCATGGTCCTGGAGGACTGGAAGATTATAAATGTCACTCCACTCTTTAAGGCAGGAAGGCAAAAAAAAAGGAAAGGAAATTATAGGCCAGTTAGCCTAAAATCAGTTGTTGGGGAAGTGTTGGCATCTATTATTAAGGATGAGGTTTCGTGGGACTTGGAGACTAATGATAAGTCAAAGTCGCACACATCAAAGTTGCTGGTGAACACAGCAGGCCAGGCAGCATCTCTAGGAAGAGGTACAGTCGACATTTCAGGCCGAGACCCTTCATCCTGACGTCTTGGCCTGAAACGTCGACTGTACCTCTTCCTAGAGATGCTGCCTGGCCTGCTGCGTTCACCAGCAACTTTGATGTGTGTTGCTTGAATTTCCAGCATCTGCAGAATTCCTCTTGTTTATAAGTCAAAGTCGGCATGGTTCCTGTAAAGGGAAATCTTGCCTGACAAATCTGCTAGAATTCTTCGAGGAAGTAACAAGCAGGGTAGACAAGGGAGAGGAACTGAATGTCATTTACTTGGATTTTCAGTAGGTATTTGATAAGGTGCTACACATGAGGCTGCTTAACACGATAAAATCTTACGGCATTACAGGAAAGATACTGGCGTGGATAGCAGAACGGCTGACAGGCAGGAGGCAGCAAGTGGGAATAAAAAAGACCTTTTCTGGTTGGCTACCGGTGACTAATAGTGTTCCTTAGGGGTTAGCACTGGGACCGCTACTTTTCACATTGTTTGTCAGTGATTTAGATAACGGAATTGAAGACATTGTGGCAAAGTTTGTGGATGATTACAAAGATAGGTGGAGGGGTAGGTAGTGCTGAGGAAGTAATGTGATGGCAGCAGAACTTAGACAAATTGGAAGAATAGGCTAATAAGTGGCAGATGGAATACAGTGTTGGGAATTGTATGATAATGCATAAAGGAACAAGAGTGCAGATGGTTATCTAAATGGGGAGAAGGTTCAAACATCAGAGGTGCAGAGGGACTTAGGAGTCCTCATGCAAGGCTCCCAGAAGGTTAATTTATATGTTGAGTCTGTGGTAAAGAAGGCAAATGCAATGTTGGCATTTATTTCAAAGGGAGTAGAATTTAAAGCAAGGAGATAATGCTGAGGCTTTACAAGACACTAGTCAGGCCACAGTTGAAGTATTGTCAACAGTTTTGGGCCCCATATCTCAGAAACAATATGTTGTTATTGGAAAGAATCTAGAGGAGGTTCATAAGGATGATTCTGGCAATGAAAGGGTTAACACATGAACACAAGAACACCAGAAATAGGAGCAGGAGTAGGCCATCCGGCCCAACGAGCCTGCCCCGCCATTCAATAAGATCATGGCTGATCTGTCCGTAAACTCAGCTCCATCTACTTGCCTTTTCCCCATAACCCTTAATTCCCCTATTATGTAAAAACCTATCTAACTGTATCTTAAATATATTTCGTGAAGAAGCCTCATCTGCTTCCTTGGGCAGAGGATTCCACAGATTCACCACTCTCTAGGAAAAACAGTTTCTCCTCATCTTCGTCCTAAATCTTCTTCCCTGAATCTTGAGGCAACGTCCCCTAGTTCTGGTTCCACATGCCAACGGAAACAACTTTCTTACTTTTATCTTATCTATCCCTTTCAAAATTTTGTATGTTTCTCATTCTTCTAAATTTCAGAGAGTATAGTCCCAGGCAACTCAATCTTTCCTTATAGGTTAACCCCTTCATCTCTGGAATCAACCTGGTAAACCTCCTCTGCACTGCCTGCAAAGCCAGTATATCCTTCCTCAAGTATGGAGACCAGAACTGTACACACTACTCCAGGTGAGGCCTCTCCAGTACCCTGTATAGTTGCAGCATGACCTCCCTGCTCTTGAATTCAATCCCTCTAGCAATGAAGGCCAACATTCCGTTTGCCTTCTTAATAACCTGTTGTACCTGCAAGCCAACTTCTTGCGATTCATGAACAAGCACTCCCATGTCCCTCTGCACAACAGCATGCTGCAATCTTTCACCATTTAAATACAAAGTAATAATCTGCTCTTCTATTATTTCTTCCAAAGTGGATGATCTCGCATTTACCAACATTGTATTCCATCTGTCAGACCTTGGTCCACTCATTTAACCTATCTATATCCCTCTGCAGACTCTCCACATCCTCTGCACAATTTGCTTTTCCAGTCAGTTTAGCGTCATCAGCAAATTTTGCTATGCTACACTCAGTCCCCTCTTCCAAATCATCAATGTAAATTGTAAACAGCTGCGGGTCCAGAACTGACCCCTGCAGCACCCCACTCACCACTGACTGCCAACCAGAGAAACACGCAATTATACCAAATCTCTGCCTTCTATTGGTTAACCAATCCACTATCTATGCCAATACACTTCCTCCGACTCCATGCATCCGTATCTTATTTATAAGTCTCTTGTGCGGCACCTTATCGAACACCTTCTGGAAATCCAAGTATACGACATCCACCTGTTCCCCTCTATCCACTGCACTCATTATGTCTCAAAAAACTCCAGTACCTTTGTCAAACAGGACCTACCCTTTCTGAATCCATGCTGCATCTGTCTAATGGAACCACTCCTTTCTAAATGTTTCGCTATTTCTTCCTTAATGACAGCTTCAAGCATTTTCCCAACCACAGATGTTAAGCCAATTGACCTATAGTTGCCCATCTTTTGCCTACATCCTTTTTTAAAAAGTGGATGTGACATTTGCTGTCTTCCAATCTGCCAGGACCTGCCCTGAGTCTAGAGAGTTTTGGTAAATGATTACCAACGCGTCTTCTATAACCTCCAACAATTTCCTCAGCAACTTGGGATATGAGGAGCACTTGGCAGCTTTGGGCCTGTACTCACTGGAATTTAGAAGAATGTGGGGGATACCATTGAAACCTACCGAATGTTGAAAAGACTAAATAGGGTGGATGTGGAGAGGATGTTTCCTAAGGTGGGGGTATCCAGAACTAGATGTAACAGCCTCAAAGCTGAGGGGTAACCATTTAGAACGGAAGTAAGGAGGAATTTTTTTAGCCAGAGAGTAGTGAACCTGTGGAGTGCTCTTCCACAGTCTGTGGTAGAGTCCAAGTCTGTGCATATATTTAAGGCAGAAGTCAATTGTTTCTTTATTGGTCAGAGCATCAAAGGATATGGTGAGAAGGCAGGTGGATGGGGCTGAGTGAGATCCAGGATCAACCATGATGGAATGGCAGAGAAGACTCGATGAGCTGAATGGCCTAATTCTGCTCCTATGTCTTATGCTCTAAATGTTGATGTACAAAGGGATCTGGTACACAAAGTGGGTGAGGTTAATGTGTAATTACTGTAAGTAATTGTAAAGCTAAGTGCTTGAACAACTGCAATAAATTTTGAATACAGGAGTAAGAGGATCTTATTGAGATTTTACAGAGCTTCTGTGAGACCACACCTCGGGTAGCATGTGTAGTTATTGTATTGCCGTGTCCAGACCAAAGGAAGGATACAGTTACATTTGAGGCAGTATAGCATAAATTCATTTGATTGACTCCTGGCATGTAAAAGTGTTCTCTTGAGGAACAACTGGGTTTTGGGAATGTGAGCTAACCTCATGGAAGTATATGTGATCTGAAGTAGGAATGACAGGATAAATGTCATGGAGATGTTTTGTTTGGCAAGAGGGTCTAGTTGTTCCAGTCCCAGAATAAGCTAATGACCATTAGAAATGATGTGTGGGAGTGTACTCAAAATTATTTGCAGGCCTCTGATCGGTGAGTTCTGACTGTTTGATTTTTGGTAACTGATGGAGTGAAGGGGTAGTAAGGGAACTAGCAACATAAAGTTCATTTTATTTTATTGAAGAGTAGAACTTGTAAAGAATTTTACATTGTGAGTTCTTAGACAGAAGTGAACACTTGTTCCGTTACGCCCATTTCTATTACACGTGCTTAGAATTTCCAGCAGGAAGAGAAAGGCCTTTCAATATTAAAAAAAATACAATTTCCCATGAAAACTGGAACAATGTGCACTTTAGATGGGGAAAAAATCCCGTGGATGTGGACACAGCAAAATAAATTGTGTACCGATATAGATTGGTATGGAGAGGAACAATAAAAAAAAATCATATACATTACTGGGGAAATGTTCCAAGTTCACATGCATGTCTCTCATTGCCAGGGTACTACTACAGGTAGTAATTTATTTCCAATTTGGCAAGGAAAGTGACTATGCATATTTATAATATATGTCAATCCAGCTGCTTGGGAAGAATATTAGTGCATCAGACACTCTCAAACTCTAGGCATATGTAGAGTAGGGATACTGTGACATCAGTCAGTGTGCAATGCTGATTTGAAGTCGACGCTGCCAAACTTGAACTTAAAAATGCAGCCAATGTTTATTTCACCAAGAGGCCGTATTGACACCAGGAAGGACGAGGCAGTTCTGTTATTTTACAGGGCATTTGATTGTATCATGTCTTGATCAAGTTGCAGTAATTCCAAAGTGATAGTCTTTGCTTGCAATAGACACAGTGTGCTTTCTTTTGGAGATGTGCGGGCTGTTTTTATTAAGCAGTGCAAACTAGTGCTAATTGAACATGAAACTGAACCCCATGATAATACAGTAAGGCAATCAACAGCACAATTAGTGCTGGTTAGATGCTGCATCATGATAACGACCAGGTAGCCCCTCTTCCACTTACGGGCCGCTCAGGCTGAATGGAGTGCGAACTATAACGTATCATAATTCTGGCTTCCATTTATTGGTGCTGCCTTATTCATTCCCCAAAGACACAATTACTTGCATTTTGTTGGTAAGTGTGATTGACTGTCACCATTTCAGCTGTTTGTTCTGCCCAGGGTACAATGTTCAGAATGATAGGGGAATAGATAGCTTCATATTTTCATATTTCACCAATGAACTGGGCAAAATCTACTATAATCTCCTGTGAATAATGCCAATGTGCATGTTTTAAACTCACTGATACATGAAAGAATAGAAATACTTTTTATATTGTAGACTCTATTATATTACAGATTTTGTACATCTTGTGATGAGAATGAAGTTTGAGTATTATGATCTGTTTCAGTGATAGGCACATAATGTACCAAGGGAGCTATTTCCGTAGAATAAAAGCATACCAATTAGCAGCTTGCAAACAGCAATGTTTTGCAGAGTATCCAATATAATGAGTGGCCATAACCATGTGCAGTTGTTAATCTAGGTGTTTTGGTGCTACCCTGAACTTTGGGGGCAGTCGCAACAACACCTCTCTGAGAGGCAGAATTCGGCAAGAACATGCTGACTGAAGCACAAACTTCTTAAAAGTTATTTCTTACTGAGGATAAGGGCCTATTGCTCCTGGGTGAATATGGTCTCCACTGGTGCGTCCGCCCATCCTGTTCAAAATCTCTCTTCTGGCAGCTCCTCCTATTTTTCAGGCTCTGTGATTGTTTCCCCGGTCTATTCCAAGGGGCATGCATCTTCTTGCAGCCATGAGTGAGAATGATTGGCTTATGCAGAAGCCAAAGAAATCTTAATAAAGTACTTCAGTGCCTACCCCACCGTACACTGCAGGTTATTGCACCTTGTAAACACCTTGGAAAACACCAGCATTCACACGAATAGCCAGTGAAGATGGAGCTATCCGATTAGAGGGTGGAATTGTTACTTTTCTTGGAACATGTGGACTCACTTTCAAGCATTCTACAAATCATGTTCTCAGTATTTTTTAAAACGTATTTATTTATTATTATTATTATTAATATTTTGTATTTGATTAGCCTGTCAGTCCTTATGTGTAGTTTTTCATTGATTCTGTTGTATTTCTTTGTTCTATTGTGAATGCCTGCAAAAAAAAAATCCTCAGGGCAGTATGTGCTGACCTATGCTTACTTTGATAATAAACTTACTTTGAACTTTACTCAACAGAGCAGGTTGCATCTATGGAAAGAGAAATAATGTTTCAGGTCTGATGAGGGTCTTCAACTTGAAATGTTAGCTCTGTTTCTCTTCCCACGGATATTGCATGACTTGCCAAGCACTTCCTTCATTTGCTGTCACCTGATTGATATCTGCCATAAGGAATTTGCCTTAAAAGGAAACGTTGACCAGATTGGACCCTATACTCACTGAATCTGAAATAGATTTTGTTGCAATGTGCAAGAGTTTGAAGTGGCTGAATTAATGCCTCCTCATTTAGGAAAATATAGAACTAGTCAGCACAGCTTCAGAATCCAGGAACAGAGATGTGGGATTTTTTTTCTGAGGATTGTAAACCTTGGCAATTTTCTACCCTAGGGAGATGTGAAGGTGAAGTCATTGAATATACCCAGGACAGAGACTGACACATTTTTGGACTGCAGAGGATTATGGAATAGCAGAGCAGACTCAAGGGCCTATATAGCTGAATACTGCTCTTAGCTGTAATGCTCTTATGTTCCTTTTAGCTGAAGCATTGAGCTATGATGTAGTCACTAGTTTTCATTCAGTATAGCAGTCCAACTAACATCATGGTCAGCTACTCTGCAGATGTCTGGCAGGCATTAGTTGCACAGAGACAAATCCTTCTGAGAGTGAGGGATCTGGAGGGCCACATGTGAACAATTATGCCACAGAATTTTGGACCAGAAACAGTGCCCAAATATCCCAAAGGAACATGCTTTTTGATGTGAACTTTATTTTGAAAGTACCTCTCAATTTATGTTCATTATAATGTCGTCAATGATACAAACTAATCAAAATGAATATATTTTTTATATTTCTCCCATCACTCCCCGGAAGTTCCATTCCAATGCTGTTCTCTGTTATCTTGCCTGTTGGGTCCACATGTACATTGTCTAGATGTCCAGTTTATTCTGTGAAGCTGGTGCTAACCTGGTTGTTAACATGGCATTCGAGCATAATGTAGAAAGCCCATATGTCCCCTCAGGAATGTTTTTCATCAACCAGTTAAGCCATGACTCCAGGCTACTATGCTGGATGTCAAAGAGTTTGAAAGCATTCAAAGTATGAAAAGTTCACAGCACTTATTTAGAACATATATTACTGTGTAAAAGAAGTTCAAGGGCAAAGATCTTTTTTTTAAAAATACTATGAAATAATTTAGTAAATGTAAATAAATACAATTAATTTAAAAATCAAACTACGTTAACCTTACCTACATTGAAATGAATAGAGATATTGACCCTGCATCTGGGAAAGGTGTGAGTTCACTAAAAGGTGTAGCTTCTATGAACCTGCAGGAGTTTAGATTTTCCATTGTTGGACTCCTTGAGGAAACACTGACAGTCAACTATGAGGAAGTTTGGAACAATGATGAACTGTTGGCAAGCTTTTTCAGGATTGTCCTGGCTATTGATGAGTAGATTTTTGATTGAAAATTTATTGTGGCTTTATATAATAAATTAATGTCAGATATTTTGTATATTAGTTTTACCTTTAGGATAAAATTAAGATGGTCCAAAAATGCCAACTTAGATCAATGTAACTTCCCAAGTGTACTTAATGAATATAGTGTTCTGCATGACACGTTGCTGAATTGTAAAAAAAACAAATTGGCAGATCTACAAATTATCTGAAACCTTGTGAACAGGAAAAGGAACTATGCATGTTACATGCTGTACATAACTTGTGTTCAGACAGCCAGTGACACCAGTAAGATTTGGGAAAATATCCTTTGCTGAAAATAATGCCTTTATGTTTTGTAACTCCAGAACATAAAACTAATTGAAAGGAAAACATAAGAGCCCAGGATAACATTTAGACTTCATGTTTTACTTTAATAAGGCATGTAAATATGATGTGGAGACACAGTGACGTATGCCATTCAGGTACGTACTTCAACATATAACCTGTAATGTAAACATTAAAGAATATTTAATCTAACAATATATTTACAATATTACTCGAAGATTACTGAAATATTAAATACACAACACTCCTCCCTGCTTAGCTATAAACTCCAATTCAGTATAGAGTGCATCTCAACTTACGGTGTCCTGAAAAAATATTCAGCCTCCAACCCTTTGTTCACATAAATGACTATTACAACCAGAGGTTTTAATCAATTGAACTGAGATTTTTTATTTGTGAATCACATGATCCTTTTTTCAGAGTAAAGCACAAAAAACAGGGCAAGTTATAAAGCATGAAAAACTTAAAATTCAAAAACGGAAATGGCAGCAGTTCAAAATTATTCATCCCCCTTTGCTCAGGGCTTAGTTGAACTACCTGTTGCAGTTATTAAAGCCCATAGTCTTTTTGGATACGTCCTTATTAGCTTTGCCCTTTCCTCCTGGCAAAATTGCTCAAAGAGAGTCAGATTAGTTTGGCAGCAGTGGTGGACAGCAGTCTTCAGGTTTTACTAGAGATATTTGATTGGGTTCACATTATAACTCTGACAAGATCACTCAAGGACAACAATTTTCTTCATTTGAAACCATTCCATGATAGTTTGCTTTGGGTCGTTGTCCTGCTGAAAGATGAACTTCCTCCCCACTTTAAGCTTTCTGGCAGAGGTTAGCAGATTTTTATCCAGGATCTCTCTGTATTTTGCAGTATTCACCTTCCTATCAGTTCGACTAGATTTCTGGTCCCTGCTGCTGAAAAGCATTCCTACAGCCTGGTGCAACCTCCATGATACTTTACAGTATGGATAGTATTATCTGGCCGATGCACAATATTAGATTCATGCCACACATATTGCCTAATGTTGAGGCCAAAAAATTCCACAACAGCTTCTTGCACGTATTTACAGTATCTTCCAAGTGACACTTTGCAAAGTCTTTATGGGCAAGGATATACTTATATATCAGTCCTGACTTGTGGGATAATGTCTTTCTTAATAAGGGGAGGGGTCGCTTTACTTGGTAGGAGAGACTTGTGGCTGTGAAAACAATCTCAGGTTCTGGGGCAACCTCTATTGTGATTGTAGGAGTTGACTCTGCAACTGCAGGAAGTGGTTCTGATATCTCTGGACACCTTTCTTCTGTAACAATTGACTGCGCTCCTCAACTTATCGATGTGTCATCTCCAGTTAACACATTTGATGCCGTCTCCACTGTGTAGGAGATTGGTTCAGTTCTGTCCTTACACTTTCCAAGTACCCACTTTTGATCACCTCTCTAGTCCCCCATCAGGACTGCTTGTCCAAGAACATTAAGCCTTCTTGTGTGAGGAGTCCTCAGTTTGTCTCGCATGCTCCTTCTGAGATTGGTTTTGAGCAAATCCAAGCATGAGTGCAAGGGATGACCTAGGAACAGAGCAGCAGGTGAGTTATTGAGTGGCAAGTGTGCTGCACTGAGATATGCAAGGAGGAAATTGATGAGCTTCTGATTCAATGGCAGTATAGTGTGTTCTGCTGATGTTGCTCGCAGTGCATTTTTTAGTCTCTGGACACACCTTTCCGCCATCAATTGTACCTGGGTGGTACAGTGCAGATGTAATATGTCTTATTCCATTCATTTTCTGGAATGACTGAAACTGTTCCACAACAAACTATGGCCCATTGTCACTGACTATGACTTCTGAAACACCAGTCCTTGCAAAGAACACATCAACAGTATGCAAGGCTGTAGAGAAGGCAATTGGAGACACTTGTGGCAGACATCCCACCCTGCAAAAACTCATTTCAGGGAGGTAGCACCACCATTTCAGTGAGGTAGCACACCGCCGCCCCGGTGGACCTCAAAGGTGTATGTAATACTTCGTTAGGTGATTTTGTCTAATCTGTAAACCAAGTTGGATATATGCAGAAAATGTGACATTAAAATATGTACTTATATTATATTATCATCGAGTCATTTTTTTTATCCTATTACAACTTTAAGCAAGTCTACAGGGAGTTTGGCCTCATCACGTAGGACATCAATAGAGTAGCTCCTTAGCAGCTAGCCAGCTAGTTTAAATAACATTAGCTATGCTAATGAACGAATGATAGCTGTTAAACTCACCTCAACATGTCTTTTACAGTCACTTAACCTACCATGGGCAATAGACAAGTCACTGCTGCAAACAGTGCAGCGAGCAATACTGTCATGATTTTTGAGCTTGACTGTAAAGCCCACCCACGGAGGAAACTGATAGGGTCTACTTAGCATGAAGAGAGACCGATCAGGATACTCCCTCTTGCTCTTCCTCTTCCTCTCCCTCTCCCTCTCCCTCTCAAAAAAATCAATTTCTGTGATATTGTTTATAATTTGTGGGCATCAGGGAAACTCTATCAATTTGCAGGAGACTCCCGGAATTTCCGGTAGAGGTGGGATGTCTGCTTGTGGCCACTTTGTAGCTGCATCCATTACTACCATGAAACTTGTGCCTATAAATAGTCCAGCAAAATCAACATGAATCTTCTGCCAGGGCAATGCAAGTCATTCCCAGGGATGGAGAGACATTGCTCTTGGCATCTTCTGGACCCATTGGCATCCCAGACAGTGCATGACAAATTGCTCCATCTGCTAATCTATGCCAGGGCACCAAACAAAGCTTCCATTTTGACCACACCTGGATGACAGCATGTAGCTCCTCCAACACTTCAGCTCTCAGCTTGGATGGTACCACACTCAATCCCCACATGAGGTGACACCTGTCAAGGACAAGTTCATCTCAACTCTAGTAAAAACAGCGAAACTGGAATTTATGCTGCACATTCCAACCATTTTGGGTGACCATGTAGACCTGAGATAGTGTGGGGTTTGTCTGGTTTCTCTTTGTATCATCCCTGCTGCAATAGGGAAACTTTCAATTTACCAAGAGTAGTGTCTACTTTTGTTAATTTTTTAGGTATTTCATTTTCCAAGGGTAAACAGGACTTCCTTTTCAATGAATAATCATTCTCTTGAGTTGCATCTCGTAATTCTGTCCTTCAAGAAGCAGCGTCTATCTCTGCATTTGTGCTGCTGCTGTTAGAGGAGCACCCTTCTGTGAATTGAGAATGGACACTCATGGCTGATTATCAGCAACGAAGGTAACCTCTCTCCCATACAAGTACTAGTTGGAATGTTTTACACTCCGAACCAAAGACTCGAGGCCTCTCTGTCAATCTGTGCAGAACTTGGTGCAAAGTCTATGGAGCATTCACTTCGGTCACTCATAACATGTGACATGACTGCATCTATACCATAAAGCGAGGTGTCGCAGGCAAGCTTCACTGGACACGGTGGATCATGTGCGAGTACAGTGCCTGATGTCACCACTGCCTTCGTGTTTTGGAAAATTACCTCACACTGCTTTGTCCATTGCCTGGGAAAGACATCTTTGCCATAGAGGGAGTACAAAGAAGGTTCACCAGATTGATTCCTGGGATGGCAGGACTTTCATATGAAGAAAGACTGGATGAACTGGGCTTGTACTCGTTGGAATTTAGAAGATTGAGGGGGGATCTGATTGAAACGTATAAGATCCTAAAGGGATTGGACAAGCTAGATGCAGGAAGATTGTTCCCGATGTTGGGGAAGTCCAGAACGAGGGGCCACAGTTTGAGGATAGAGGGGAAGCCTTTTAGGACCGAGATTAGGAAAAACTTCTTCACACATAGAGTGGTGAATCTGTGGAATTCTCTGCCACAGGAAACTGTTGAGGCTAGTTCATTGGCTATGTTTAAGAGGGAGTTAGATATGGCCCTTGTGGCTACGGGGATCAGGGGGTATGGAGGGAAGGCTGGGGCGGGGTTCTGAGTTGGATGATCAGCCATGATCATATTGAATGGCGGTGCAGGCTTGAAGGGCCGAATTGCCTACTCCTGCACCTATTTTCTATGTTTCTATGTTTCTATTTCATCCCAATCTGAAGTAATGGGTTCCAGGTGTGGAGCACAGTATCTGGCTTTGGCAGGAACCTGCTATAGTAATTGGCAGATCCTAAAAAGGATTACAACTGTGACACATCCGCTGGCCTTGTGTCATCCACCACTACTTGATTTTGCTCAACCCATTTGTGTAATTCTAGTGCATCAATCATGTGACCACAGTAAATGATGCTTAGTTTAAAGAATTCACACTTGACCCAAAAACGTGCATGCTTCATTTTTTACTTTAGTGAGGTGTGCAAATATGACCTAGTGGCATAAAGATGCATGCCATTCATGTACTTTTACATATAACCTGTAATGAATTATGTAAACAATAAAGAATGTTTAATTAAACTCAAATTTACAATATTAATCAAATATGAAATACTCAGCACTTCAAACTGGCAGTGGCACTAGTGAGGTTTGGGAAAATATCCTGTGCTGAAAATAATTCTGTACGTATAAAAATGTTCTAACATGTCTATCACACTCTAAGCATCACACGTGTGGGTTTCTGTCACACTTTACAAAGCATTTGCAATGTCATTGCTCATGAGGAGTCACAGTTGATTCGTTTTACAAGAAGGGTATTCTGCCATCTGAGGCATTGCACAGAGCCACAGGCTCACAGTGACTGAATAATTCCATTTTTAAATGCTATACGTGGATTTCTACTGGTGCACTAGAGATCAACTTTCACAAATTCTGTTTCTTATTCTACGAAAACCATAAATACATATATAAATGTATCCAAGCTAAAAACTTCATGCTGCAGTAATTTGGCAAGGTGGTTTTCAAAGGTGGAATGGGCTTTTCCACTGGAATGTGAGAAAGGTGGGGGGGAGGGTAAACTAAAGCAGAGCTGAGATTTGTCTTTCAGAACTATTTCAGAAAATACTAGAAATACTTAATAGATCATGGTGAGACAAACAGGGTTGATAGTTCAGTTTGATAGCATAAATTTTGATGAAAGGTTATCAACTCAAAAGGTTAATTCTGTTTCTCTTCCTCACATGTCCCCAGACCTATAGCGTATTTTCCTCAGTTTCTGCTTTTATGTAAGTTTTCAGCATCTGCACTATTTTCTTTTCATTTTGGAATTTTTTTTCTGGGTGTTTATGCAAGATCCAAGTACTGTTCTGCTGTATGAATTTGTTTGAGGCATTTCAACACTGGATCTTTGATACGAGTCCCACGTGCTGACACCATATATATCTAAACACTGATGGGAGGTGGTGCGGTGACACTGCAATGTAGCTGCAGCAAAGGTTGAAAGGAGCATTACCTAACTGGTGAAGGGCAAAGCTACAGGTAAGAAATTAATTCTGTTCCAGTGAAGAAACTGTTTGGCTCTTTGGAAAGACCTGAGGAAATTTCAGTAAGCGGGGCCAGTCACTATGAGGAGTTACTCACTTCAGACTAAAACTGAAAGGGAACATTTGGTTTAAAGTATTCTAAATTGAATAATAAGCCACATATTATTTCTTCATTCATTCTTCAAGATCTGGGCATCACTAGCAAGGCCAGCATTTATTTCCTGTCACTAACACCCCATGATATTTGAAGGTGAGCACTTTCAGGAGAAAGCATTCTCACTGAGCTGTTGAATGACGAATTGCCTGCCCTACATTACTAAATCAGAAAAAAATATGTGACTAGGAGGGGGACCTGCAGGTGTGAAAGTTCAAGAGGTGAAATGTCACAAGGTTGAAAATATAGACAACAATAGGCTGCTGAAGTGTAGAAAGCTGTCTTAAAGCTAGAGATTCCAATCACGACAGACTATTGTTGATATTGGGAAAAGAGAGAGTTCCTACTACCATCCTTTTCCATGAACTTTGACAGGAGAATATTACTCAAAATATTGGATGCCAGCTTTGGAACAAGAACGTGTATTAATATTACATTTGACATGGAAACAGACTCATATTTTCCGTATAGTTTGGTAAAGGGTCACAAGCACAAAATATTAACTGTTCCTCTTTACTCAGATGCTGTCAGCTATTTCCAGCATTTTCTGCTTTTATTTCTCTTCTCCTGTTGCTTGTAGTGTGAATTACCTCTCAGTAGGCCACACACTCTTTCTAATATTTTCCTAACAAAGTTGAAGACAGTCCTTCCAGGTGAGACAACACTTCACCAACACATCTGCTGGGGTCACCTATTGTGTCCGGTGCTCCCGATGTGGCCTCCTCTACCTTGGTGAGACCCATCATAAATTGGGGGAACTGCTTCAACAAGCACCTCCTCTCCATTCACCAAAAGCAGAGCTTCCCAGTGGGTAAACATTTTAATTCCCATTCCCATTGCAACATGTTAGTCCATAGCCTCCTCTTGTGCCAAGAAGAGGCCATCCCCCAGGGTGGAGGAGCAACACTTTATATTTCATCTCGGTAACCTCAGTTTCATATTCTGGTAAAAAAAATCCCTCCCCCTCCCCTCTTCTATTTCCCACTCTGGCCTCTTACCTCTTCTCACCTGCCTATCACCTCTCTCTGGGTCCCCTCCTCCTTCCCTTTCTCCTGTGGGCTATTCTCCTCACCTATCAGATTCCTTGTTCGCCAACTCTCTACCTTTCAAACCCACCTACGCCAGCTATCCTCCTTCCTATCCACTCACCTTTTTATTCCGGCATTGTTCCGCTTCCTTTTCAGTCCTAAAGAAGGGTCTCAGCCTGAAACATCGACTGTTTATTCTTCTCCATAGATGCTGCCTGACCTGCTGAGTTCCTCCAGCATTTTGTGTGTGTTGCATTGGATTTCCAGCATCTGCAGACTTACTCGTATTTTCAGTGTTGAAGAAGGTTTTTCAGACCTTTTAGTCTATGACATCTCTCAGAGTGCATCTGTCAATCTCATCCTCAATTATTTCCTCAAACATTTTCTCTCTGAAATGTTCAACTCCCTTCTGATCTTCCTACCGCCCATCCACCTTTTGGTCTATGGTTGTGGATGGAAACAGGAATCCCTGGGGAACACAGATATCATTGTCAATTGGTGTTGTAATGCCACAGAGGTCAATGTATCTTTCTCAATTATAATGAACACATTGCTGTCTTTAAACAAAGTATTGGGAACTTCATAAGCATGGAAGTAGACAAAAGTGCATTTGAGAGTCGAAGCAGTTGCTGAGTTCACAGATTCCTGCTCATTCTATTCCAGCGATGTTGTCGCTGTTGTCCTGTGATACATCAGCTTACTTTATTGTCGCCAAACAATTGATACTAGAACGTACAATCATCACAGCGATATTTGATTCTGCGCTTCCCACTCCCTGGTTTACAAATCAACAGTAAATATTAAAAATTTAAATTATAAATCATAAATAGAAAAATAGAAAGTAAAGTAGTGAAAAAAAACCGAGGTGCAGGTCCAGATATTTGGAGGGTACGGCCCAGATCCAGGTCAGGATCCATTCAGCAGCCTTATCACAGTTGGAAAGAAACTGTTACCAAATCTGGCCGTACGAGTCTTCAAGCTCCTGAGCCTTCTCCCGGAGGGAAGAGGGATGAAAAGTGTGTTGGCTGGGTGGGTCATGTCCTTGATTATCCTGGCAGCACTGTGTTGGTGTAGCATTGTCAAATGGCATGGAAAATGGAGGACTGCAACCAATTAGTTTTGTGTTGTGCATAAAGCAATAATGTTCACAATTAGATTAAGAACGTTCACTAGTATGCATACACTTCATTGTACTTGTATGACCAGATGTAGCCATCATGCAGACGGAAGCATTAACACTGTCTGTACATGATAACAGTCTGGAATCTAAGAGAAGGTGTACAATCAGAAAGTAGCTGCTCTGAGCTACTCCTGTCATAGTCGATGAGGAAAGTCAACACTGAGTGAAATTGCATTCCAAACACACAACAATTTTCTGACACCTGATGACCCTACCTGACTGAACACAGCTGACACATGCAAATGCAAGGTTGTTATTTTCTCACTATATTACACTGCGTAGAAGTGCAAAATCAAGCATATCAGAATGTATATCTGTCACACATTTTTTCCATGTACAAACTCTTTAATAGATTGCTCAGTTAAATCCATTAAAGTTTGGAGTAGCAAAACTAAAAGTATTGCATGTCTGAGCCAAGCAAAACAAAATGAATAACATGATGCTAGAGTTCTTGAACAGTTTTTAAGGTGATAAGTATTTGCCAGAACAAGAATTTTCCTTTTATTTGAGTGAAACATGTTGTGAAGGGGAATCCTCAAGAAAATATTACTATGGATGGTACTATCGATGGACATTATTCCAGCACAAATTTTTTTGTGCCAATAGCAGCAAGTGCAAAGAGATTGGACTTGTAAGTATCACTATGTTGGTTTTATAGTTCTGGTGTTACTTAAAGTTTGTTTACATAGATATGAAAGGTAGCTTGTGGATGTTACTCTGCAGGAATGTGTTGTAATCGGATTAAGTGTTCTCTGGAGGAAGAATAGTACATTCCACATGGTGGTTCCATATGGTGAATACTGAGTGTACTTTTTAAACTCACTTTGTGAATACATTAAGCACTGCCATTTTGATAGTGATTACAAAAAAACACTTTCTCAGATTCATTACAATTATTTTAACTTCCTTCGCCATCGAAGTTTACTCTGAAATAATATCAACATGGACCTAAATGAAGGCTATGTAAAAAAAAGCAGCTACAACATTTTCAAATCAGAGCTCTTCAATACCGAGTAGAAAAAGGGCAAATTTGTCCATTCCATTTTCCCTCCAATCCGGATATTGCTTGAACACAAGAACATAAGGAATCGGGCCCATTGCATTTACCCCACCATTTCTTAATATCATGGCTGATCTTTCACATCAGTGCCACTTTCTGGCATTAGTCCTGTTTTATCAACTATGAAGCCTTACAGCACGTTATGCAAAATAGTTTAGCTGTTTTAAGCGCCAAGCCAGATAAAAAAAATATTAAGACAACGCGGCCAAGGGTAGAGGATGAACTGGTGTTCAGCTCACTTTCTCATATCAGCCAAGATCCCCCATGTGAGCCCATCCTATCTACCTGGTTTTGACCAGTCTCCCTCTCTTCTCACTGCTACCATGGGGCGGGAGATGCAGGAGTTTGGGGTCCATGTTGCTAGTTTCGGGAGAAACTGTTACCCTGCAGGTGTCAGGGTCCGGGATTGGTTTCACAGCTGTGTCCTGCAGAAATCGTGCTCCTGGACCAGCTTCACACGCCTCAGCACTGAACTGGCTCCATAGCAGAGGACTCACTATTGGGGTCTCTGAGGTTCATGTTCTGTGTGTTATTTGTTTACTTGTTTTTGTTTACACAATTTATTCTTTTTCTCACACATTGGATGTTTGTCTCTCTTGTTTGTGTGGGCTTTACATGGATTATACTATGTTTCATTGTCTTGTGGCTGCCAGCAAGAAGATGAATCTCAAGGATGTATATAGTATACATACTCTGATAATAAATTTATTTTAAACTTTGAACTTTAATTGCTGTCACTTTGTCACCCACTGCCCTTCTTAAATAATCCACTGTGCACTTTGTGATATGGTCAGGATTAAATGCAAGTTTGTTTGTACAACATGTATCTATAATTGACAGCTATTAGATAAAATAGAAGCTTTAATGTAAATAATGACAGGAAATCAAATAGTGAAAAAGTTGGGCTGAATCTTGTTAAGTTCCAGCAGTTCCAAAGAGATCTGTTGAAATTGCCAATTTCAAAATTCAGTTGGTATATCTGTCTGCACACCCAAAAATGGAGGCCAGTACTGAAGCCAAAATTTGCTGAGATTCCCTCCACAAATGCTAGGGAAATTACTTATGAATCAAGGATCCACAAACCCGCACATTTCAATGGAGGTTTTGTAGTTTTGTGAAGAAAAATAAAGTAAGCTTAACTTACTTGTATTTGCAGAAATATATTTAAAGAAGTAACTTCAGGTGATTAATTATTTAAAATACTTAATACATTTGTAAACATAATTTCTAATAGGGTTTTGAATGAAATCCTCCAAAAATTGACTCTGTTGATGCAGGCAGGGCCTGACTGGAAGCCCCTGCAGTAGGCAAAATAGAACTGAGGGGGAGAGAAAAAAAAACACTTTATGGGAAGGTCCCAGATTGTTAGGGTGTGACTACTGATATTCCACAGGGATTAGTGTTAGGGCCTTGACATTAATTATATTTATGAGTGAAATTGATGATAGGATAGAAAGCAACTTACCTAAGTTTGCTAATCTCACAAGATGGATTTTTTTATGAGAATGTAAATGGAACTATAAGCTATTAAAATCTCTTTGAAATGTAAAGCAAATGGTCAAAACTGTGACAAATGGTTTTTATTCTGGGCAGATGTGAGGTTTTCCTGCTTTGAAGATAAAATACTTAATGCTTTCAAAATGGTGAAATGCTAGAAGTCGTGAAACTCCGTTGAAACGAACCTTAGAATATCATGGGGGAAATTATCTGAAAAATGAAAAGACTAAAGAATGTAATATGTTTACAAGACTCAAATGTTTAGGGACCTGCTGCAGCTATGTATAGTTTCAGTTAGACTGTAGGTGTTCAATATGAATGCTGTCTTTCTAACCCATATGTGTTGAGCCTTTTACTATTCTTCAAAATGGGGTTCACACTGCTAGACTGCTTAAGTTTGCCCTGATCTTGAATTACTTCCAGACATACCTTAATGCTACAATTTTAGCAACCAGCCACCATTGTATCTGCACTAATAAGCTCAATGTCAAAATGCTGCCACAGCTATAACAAATCCTCATTAAGAAATCTTTCTTTTTATCCACCCAAGATACTGTTTACCTTGATTCCAGATTTTGATTTTGTGCTGCATTTTCCCTTGCCAGGGCAACATCAAACATCCACATGAAACTGTTTCTTCTCTTGGAATGTCTTTTGTTTGAGGACACCGCAGATTCTACAAAGTACGTGATTTCACAGCCCCTCTTCCAAGCTTGCTCATTCTTGAAAATTTCAGTGAATTGCCTTGAATTTGCAATAAAATCTCAACTTGTATTGTTGAACGATAGCATGGAGGAAGGCAGAGGCATTTGTATTGTTCAGCTCGTTTAAACGTCATGCAGCTCTGTTTGGTGGAAGCTCACCAGCTTTTTAAACAGGTCTTGCATCCTAGCAGCTATAGATGAGAGCAACATGGACCTCTTTTTCACGTCTGAAACATCATGTACAGCAGAAGTATTCCATCTTCTCTACTTAGTCAACCTGTAATTCAACCAAATTTAGAAATAATCTAAAGTGCCAATGTATTCTTCTTAACACCAATGCAATGACAAAAGACTGTGCTGTTCCAGAGAATGAAATCGAAATCTCAGGAAAGGTAACTAATTGTTACTCTTGAAAATATCCTGGTTAATTTTTGTCCAGCCTTGATATAAATTACAACAATGGCTGTGGAAGTAGAAGGGAAACCACATGGCTTTATTCAATCTAGGAAAAATAACATGATTCAACAACTGAAACACACGGGGCTTTGTTTTAGAAGTTATCTTTATTTTACGTCTTTTATTCTACAGTTTTGAATCACAGTACTCAGAGTCCTATATCTGTAACATATTACAATGTATCAAAGAATGTACCCAAGTAACATGAAGAAAATTTCCTTGATGTTGCATTGCGATTCTGCTCTCCACTGTTAAAATAACAGAATTCAATTCAGAGGAGATTGTAATCAAACTCTGCAGGCCCCAAAACCTTAAGCACTTGGGTTCTCCTGGGATAAGGTTCATGCTGATTAAGTCACTGAGCTAGTGGCCAAAGGCCTTAGCCAATTATCCAGAGAATGAGCTTTAATTCCATCAAAGGAAATGGGAAAATTAAAGTAAAATTGATGAATCAATCTGGAATAAAACAGTAATAAAGTAATAATGACCATGTACATGCCACATTCTTGTAAAGCCCCACCTACGCCACCAACATTCTTGCAGGAATGAAATCTGTCAGTCTAGTTTAGCTTATGTGTGACCCTTGACTCGTAGCAGTCTGGGCCGTCCCTTCATTTCCCTCTGAAGACCTCCAATAAAATTATTCAATTAAGAGTCAGTTAATGCAGGCAAGCCAGCAATGCTCATATCCTGTGCAAGAATGAACTATCCAGATACAATAAAAATAGTTAAGTGCAAGAAAGAGCATTGCCTCCTTTCCAGAATATGAAATGCTAAATACATAGAGTACTAGAGCACAAAAATAGGCCTTTTGGCCCATCTAGTCCACGACAACCTAGTTTTCTGCCTAGACTCATCTACCTGCAGCCAGACTATAGCCTCCATATATCTCTCATGCATGTACTGTACCTATCTAAACTTCTCTTGAATATTACAATTGAACCTGTACCTATCACTTCCACTGGCAATGCATTCCTGACTCACACTACCCTCTAAGTGATGAAGTTCCCCCTCAGATTCCCTTTAAATATTTCACCTTCTATCCTTAACATACAAGGGGTGATTGATAAGTTTGTGGCCTAAGGTAGAAGGAGTCAATTTTAGAAAGCCTAGCACATTTGTTTTTCAACATAGTCCCCTCCTACATGTACACACTGAGTCCAGCGATCGTGGAGCATACGGATCCCTTCTTTGTAGAAGTGGTCCACTGCAGGGGTGATTGATAAGTTCATGGCCTAAGGTAGAAGGAGATGAGTTATTATCTTCAAACTTTCTGCATTATCACTCAAAGAGTTGAACTACATGTGCATGTGACAAGAGTATCTTGGACCTCCAGGTGGTCCACAGCAGAGGTGATTGATAAGTTCGTGGCCTAAGGCAGAAGGAGATGAGTTATACAGCTCTAGTTACATTCAAGTGCATTTCAACTCTGAGTGAAAATGCAGGAAGTTTGAAGTTAATAAATTATCTCCTTCTACCTTAGGCCATGAACTTATCAATCTCCCCTGCTGTGGACCACTCTGGAGGTCCAGGATGCTGACTTCTACAAGGAGGGATCCGTATGCTCCATGACCACTGGACTAAGTGTGTAAACATAGGAAAAATAAATGTGCTAGGTTTTCTAAAATTGACTCCATCTACCTTAGGCCACGAACTTATCAATCAGCCCTAGTATGGTCTCTAGTTCCAGTCTCACCAAACTCGATGATGAATTAAAAATTAAAATTCTTAAAGCATAACAAGGATACATGAGTTTGAATTAATTCCTGTCAAATTTTGAATGTAAATCAATATGTATTTTTCTTCATGCATACTGCAATCAAAATATACAGTAGAACAGATCTCAAAATAGACAAGTTGGGTAAAAATCATGGAATCAGTTAAGAAAGTGAAAGAGACATAAGGTTGTATGGCATGAATGTACTCTGGTGAGGTAAGTGATCATCCACATCTGTAAGTATCATATGTCCAATAGAGGCAGGTTTTATCCTGTTGTTGTATGAGTTAACTTGTTAATGGGCTAAACTTATAAAAGAAGCCTCCCTAATCTTGCTGTTCGAATTTCCACAGCTGATGAAGTCCAGACAGACAAGTCAAAATGTTTGAAATAGTAATTACATGCTGTCACTTAAATAATACCAAAGACCAAAAATAACTAATAATGAAGATATTTCCCAGCACAAAGTAACTTTGTAATAGCAGCAAACTTTAATCTTTTGAGCATGATGGATATGCAGCCACCTGAGCTGAAATGGATACATCTTATAATATCAAATATGAAGCCAAACTTCAGATTCTGACCTTTCAAAATGGTAGAAAGACCACAAAGGCAGCTTTCATGCAAACAAAGCTATGCTTTAAAAATCTTTCCACAAGAAGAAGGCAGAACACTATAGGTAAAAGCTGATTTTAACCATCAAATGATAACATGATAAAACAACATTTAATTAAAGATGAAATAAAAACTAATAATTGGAAATTGAAATGACAGGAACACTAACTTTTTCATAGATTTATGAAATGCATGTTTCATTTATGAGTTAAGATTCATTAATAAAGTTAACTTTTTACTCGATTTATTACTATGATAATGTTCACTTTAACATCTCATTGAATCAACTGATAACAAAGAAATGCTTCCTTCTAGCTGAAGGATTATTGTTTCAGTACATTAGTGTAAAAAGCACTTGTGTCACATTTGTATTTAAATAAAGAACATGAAAATAATGGGCAGGAAAATGAAAATCTCTTGTATGAAAGCTTGGTTGTACCTTCGTGTGCCTGAAATAAAATGCTTAGTCATTACTACCCACTAGCAGCTTTGTAGTCTCCTGGGATGGGCAATAAAACGCAAACTAGTTATGGGAAATGACCTGGAAAATTCCTCTGACTCCTCTAAGAAATCAAAACATATCCAGGACAACACAGTGACCACCCTGCTTTTGTGGAAAATATTTCTACCCCATTCAAGAACTATTCCAGCTCACCTGCCAACAGTTTGCAGAATCAGTTCTCATTCAGAACTGGCAGCTTGTTTATTTAATCTTAATAGCAAAAATAGTTTAAACTGTGAAATGTTATTTTCTGAACTTTTCTTGCACCATGCAAAGAGATTAAGAGTTGTGGTAGAAATTTGCCTGAGGCAAAAAGCAGTTACTAGTGAATGGCAGTTTATTTTACATTCTGCCCTTTTTGTGGAGTGTAATTTTCTTGTTTATTTTGACAAATGGTAAATTTCAGACAATATTCTCTATGTGTAAATGGAGAAGCACCAAACAGTTAACTGGTGGTGTGTGCATCCCATTTCAAAATCTGCTGGTGCAAATAATCTGAATTAAAAATAAAATCTGAAAATGCTGGGTGTACTACCATCTTTTAATTTGCAGAGGGAATGGTGTGAGGAGACACAAACATCCTCCTTGTTCTTCATATCTGCCTTTCCCCTCTGCAACTTCATACATATTTGTTTTTTTTTATTGTTCCTGATTTGATTAAGTCATTTAACTTGAAATGTTAGTTCTCCCTGACTCTCTATAGATAGTCATTTTCTTCCCAGGGAATGCAGTTCTTAATCTATGGCAACAGTTTTCCATTGATCCCATAAAATTCTGCCTTGTACTGCAATGAATTGGAAGTTACATTTTCAAGGGGTTCCACAACTGTCTACCAGGATAGTCTCATATTTTAATATCTCCAAAGAAAAATGGAGAAAATTAGCAAATAAATACCTTCCTTTCCTGAACCCATATGAAGAGTTTCTGTTCTTTCTTCAACTAATTAAATATTGATAAAGATAATTCCTGATATCTGAAATATTGTTGACCAAAAATTGATGTTAAAGTGTGGTGTATAACAGATAGGACCTGCTTTGAAAGACTTTATGAAAATGCAATAACGATTTATATTGTACCATTTTTTCCAAGTTGTTCCAAAATGTACAGCAACAAAACAATCAAATACTACATCACACTCCATCACACAAAGAATTATTAGATAGAGCACAATGAGATTTCAGAACTTAGTGTTCTAAAAACTCAGTGGCCATGGATGGCAACCTTACAATTATATGTAATATTGACTATATACTCAGCTGCACACCTATTCCTTTCATGCACATGTTTCCTGAGTCAGATTAAACTATTGGCATGTTGAATTTTGTTTCTTTGTACAAAGTTTAATCATTACCTGACAAAGACTATAAAAGGGATTTGACCTTCTTACCTTGACTTCGGATTTTTCTCTACTCTCACAATAGCCTTCTCCATCCCAAACTGCACTATTAAAAAATCACTGTGTTGTTTTGTATGAAAATGTGTAACCACACCCTGAAATTTTGATATTTCTTAGAACGAAAGATGCTGACCACTTTGTTCTCATGATTTCACACCAATAACTTTTACTGCCATTGTGATGGATATTCACTTTCCAAGGCCGGAGAGGCTTATTGCTAACCTCAGCTTTCCAGCACAGCAGTATGCCCTTTCCAAAGGGTCCAAGTTGCTTATGACAAAGTTAAACTTCTAACCAATATTCCTTGTTTAGTTTCTTGTTGGAAATAAGAACCAGTCTTCAGTTCTTAATGCAAATTGCCAGCAATAATCAGTCTGACAGCTTTGCAAACAAACACACTGGCCGGAGTCAGCACTCACAGCATAAGTTTTGGGTGTCTGAGATCTCTATCCTCAGAAGCTTTTAGACCATCTGTGTGAATTACTTTGTTCCAGCAAAAGTATCTGAAAAAATCTCATGCAAGTAATGTCAATTAGTAGTAAAATTGTAGAATTGCTAGAAGGCATTGGGGATTGTTAGGAGTAACAAGGAGAATGGCAGAAAAATGGGGTGACAGAAAGACAGAAATGCCTCAAATTTCAGATTCTGCATGAACGACTCATTCATCTGCAACTTGTTGGTATGATCTTTTAGTTTCAAGAATTGTACATGCGTTTGGAAACCCTTTGTAGTTTATAAATCAAAGGTTTCAAAGGTACATTTAACGTCTGAGAAATGTATACAATATACATCCTGAAATATTTTTTCTTCACAGCCATTCATGAAAACAGAGGAGTGCCCCAAAGAATAAATGACAGATAAATGTTAGAACCCCAAAGTCCCCTCCAGCTCCCCTCCCTCCCTCTCTCTATTAGCAAAAAAAGCATCAGCACCCACCACTAAGCACTCAAGTGTGAGCAAAGCAACAGCAAAGACACAGACTTGCAAGACTTAGCGTTTCTTCTGGTATTCGACATACTATAGGCTCTCTCTTCTTAATAAGGGAGAAAGAGGTGTCTCCGTTTTCACAGAGAGCGGAGAGACATAGCAAACAACTCGCTGGTTTACGATGTTAGAAGTCCATCACGTTGTTTTTCTCAAGTTCTGTGCCCAAAGATCTGGGCACACAGCCGTAGATATTCCAACTGCTCCAACGACACACGGGTCTCCTGCCATGACACTGAACTTCGACCTGCCTCTCTCCAGAGCTTGAGATCCTAGACCTTCAAATCTGCACCTGACTCTTAGGCTGAGCCCTTAGTTTGCCGAACAGCAATGGCCGGTTATGAAACCCCAAGAGTGGGTCCTATTCCGCAGAGAACCATAGTCAGCATGCAACTCCAGGTCAGGGTCTTCAAAAGAACCCTGTAAGGGCAAAATAAAGATTAAAGATGGAAATAGAGCTGTTTCCAAAGATGCAAGCAAAGAAGTCACCATTTAGTGTCATCATCACTTCGCTCCACCTCACTTCTTCTAAATCTTTTGTAATTTGGAAATATTTGGTAAATTAGAAATGCTCTGTGTTGTAAGTGTGTGTAAGTGCTATTTGTCTAAATTTAAGCATGTATCATGAAAAAATGAACTGTGTTTAAACTACTTTTTAGCTGGAAGTATCTCCTTGGTATGGAGGGGAATCATACCAGTCAAACAGTGGGGATTCGTAGCTAGACCTCACTGTAGGGAGTAATCAGGGAAGTAAGGTAGGCTTTGAAAATCAGTTGGATACAGTATAACTTCCTTAACAGTGTGGGTACTCATTGCCTCCTATTTTGGATAGGGTTTAAAATCTGCTTTTGAGTTTAGGGCTTTGCAGACAGTAAACCCAATACCATCACACCACCCACATGCAGAATTAGTGTCCCAGTGAGGGCAGCATGCTAGCATAGCAGTTAACAGAGCATTTTACAGTGCCAGTGATTGGAGACTGGGATTCAATTCTGGCCACTGTCTGTAAGGAGCTTGTATCGTATGTTAACCTCGACACTGTGTGGGTTTCCTCCAGTTGCTCTGCTATCCTTCTATATTTCAAGGACATACGGGTTAGAGTTAGTAAGTTGTGGGCATACTATGTTGGTGCCAGAAGCACTTCCACCCTTGCGAGCTGCCCCCAGCACAACCTCAGACTGTGTTAGTCATTGACACAAACAACACATTTTACAATGCTTCAATGTACATATGACAAATTAAGCTAATCTTTAACGTAGCATAAGAACCATCTAACCTAAAAACCAGTATAGTCAATGATGGTGGTGAATTAGTTGGCTGTTAAGCTATCAAACCAATTTTACTATGTATGGAAAATAAATTTTGTGTAACAGGTGGTCAGCATGCTGACATATAATTTAAATGCTTAACAGAGTTATACACCCCCCCCCCCCGCTCCTCATATTTTTGAAATCATTTTGAGTCTCAGCCTGTGGGAATAAGTACAGTTTGGTGGCTAGCGAAGTTACCCCATTGCCTTATGGAGCACCAGGAGAACATCAGCAATCTGGGTCGATAACTATTCACTGTAAGAATTGTAGTCTGCATTCCCGCTTTGATGCATGCCATTCACTAATGAACAAATAAATGTGCAGAGGTGATATTCTCTGCATGCAAATTAAAACAAACATTTATTTAAAAATAACTTTAAGTAAAAATGGAAACACTTAGGTCAAGTAGTATCTGTGAAGAGAGAAACAGTTGACATTTCTCTTGAAACATTCTCTTTCCACAAGGTCTGCCTAACCTCAGTCTTTTCAACATTTTTTTTCTATTATATGTGGTATTTTTATTTATTTCCAATAATACTAAATAATTCATTCATTCTGCATTGAGGAATGTGAAAAGGACACATCTTGGGAGTATCTTCTGACCCATGATAAACCAAGCAGGTTGATCACTGCATTAGCTGGTAAAATATTTTGATCATTAATATATCATATTGTGTTGCTCTGATAGACACATATGTACAGCTGCATTTAAAAGTAAGACTCAAAGCTGCATCAGCTACTTGCCTGAAAACACAACTGCGTAATTTATGTATCCGTAAATAAACTGTGGAGCAATACATATTAAATAATGAAGTCAAGGGGTTTTTTATGTCAGAGGAACACAGCCAGCTTTGTTACATTCCATTACTGTGAAAACGTGTTTGAAAACCTGAAGTGGATCAACCAACTGCAAACTCAACAAATTTGTCCCTGAAACATAAATACTGGCCAAGAGAAACTGTTTATGCAAAGAGTCAGTGCATGCAAAAGCAAAAAGAAATCTTTTTTAATTTCCTACCAGTATCCACTGGGTGTAATTCATACTCTTTGTTCCCCTGGCTGCTGGTTATATTCCTGGAAACGAAGAATGTAAAGACGGCTCGCTGGCACTAACTGAAAGAAGGGAAAACAGTATTGCACAGTTGGTAGAAGGAGTTGGGGTGTGAGGGAGAGAGTGTTGAGCAGTGAATGGTTGGCAGCAGAGGATAAAGAGGGGAAGAGGAGGAGGAATATATTTACACCTTAATTTTGCATGGTATCTCATTAGAGAAAAGCAGACTCCTTCTTTTCCAAAGTGAAAGTAGTCCTTAACAATTAAATAAAAAACATTTGTGAACTGCAGATGCACTGAACAATGGAATCTTCTTGCAATCTTTTAATTGGAGAGTCATTTCTGAATTTTGACGTGTTTCTTTAATCTCTTATTGAAACAGATTTTTATAATATTTATACGATCTTGATAAATATGTCCGAGTAAATATAAAGGCATATATTCAGAGAATGTATTCATTTTCCTATTATTTACGTAATGGAAGTTGGAAAAGTTGAGCTCTGAGAATAAGCACGGCTGATGAAGAGTGTGTGAAAATAAATAGGAACATGAAAAAAGAGGATGTAAGTGAGAAAGAATTGAAAGATATGGAGTGTGTTGGGAATATAGCCAATATAGGGAGATAATGGAAAAGGGAAAAAAGAAGGAAAATAATCGTGTGGCATTATACATAAGAAGATATGGGAAATACTGAAAAGCAAAGGTATGTAAGCACAGAGACGTTGATTGTAGGATTTTGGGAGTGATTGTCTAAAGTAATATAATTACTGTGAAAAAATACTTTAGTTTACTGTCAATTAATACAATTGCAATATTTGGAAATTACAAAATCCTTGCAATCCAAAGTAATTAAGAGAAAAGCTCTGTAATTAGTCCTTCGAAACTACATGAACCAGGTGACCTGTGAACTAATCCATTAATTGTGTCACATATGTTTTGCTGATTTATAAAACTCCTTTTCTCCCCCCTCTGCGTTGCCTCCAGTTTTTACAATTTTGGCTGCTACAATTTGTCTCTCTAGATTTGTTTCCACCTTTCTTCTTTTACCTCATAAATATTACAGTCTGCTTTTTATCAGAAACTAGGCCTGCATGGGGTTGGTGGGAGGTGATCAGGGCGAGGGATTGTGGATGTTGGGTGGAAAGCCAAATGGACAAGTAGACTGCAAGAATTGAGTTTAGATACAATTCCACAGGGCCTGTCCAGAAAACTGGGTAATGAGAAATGCTAGTATTAATTTAGTGTGACAATCCAATCGATGGTCACCATATTTAAATCCAATATAAAGTGTGTCTGTATGTAAAATGAGTAACGTATTGACATACACCATATTAATCAATATTAGAGGATGGCTGGAAGTTGGAGAATAAAGAAAAAATGCTCTTAAATCCTGTAATTTGACGTTTTTTTCTTTTGTTTAACTTCACTATTGGCAAGCTCTACAGTGCACAGATCTTATCCAAGCCACAAAATACCTCACTGCACTAAAAGTGATGTTTTATATATACACAGTCTGCTGTATGGCTTCCCCAGTTCAAAGTAACTGCGTAGTATTTCACAGAAACCAAGCCAAACCTCAAACTTACATTTTCAAGGTATTTTTGGTTGACTTTTCTTTCTCTTGTGTCATTTATTTACTTACTTCTCTTTAACTCTGCAGTAAGTGTGAGCACGAAGGTGAACACTAGTTTCAGAAATCTCTTTGCACATCAAAACAGCAACTTGCACTCCTCAGCCAAATGAAACACATATCGGATGAATAGAAGGAATCCCTAGGGCCTGAAATTAAGAAAATAAATCTTAGTGGGCAGGAAAAACATATCACAAATTTTTGGTGTGGAAATGTAAGAAGCCTTTCTACTGACAGCTGAGTACAGAGTCTCTACACTATCTCAGCCAAGAAAAATGATAGACTGACCAGGGCAATAATGGAAATCGGTATGGAATTAAAATCAAAAGTACACTCAAAATCAAATTTTCCATTTGCTTATGTTCCATTCCCTGGTTTCCTGAATATAATTTAGACTGCACATGGCCTAAATTGGGTCACTGGCCTAAGACTCTTGGATTGTAATCCGGGTGAGACTGTGTCAGGTGAGAACTCTGTTGTAGACCTAAGGGAGATTTAAGTCATAGTACCAGTGGTTGCAAAGCTAGGAATTGTTCAAGTGTGATTACTTCAAACTCATGCACCTAAGTGTTGTCTGAAGGGTGGGGGCAGAGATGATTAGGATTTTCACATTCCTCCTTCACCCTTCTCACCAAACCTGCAATCTGAACAGTTGTTCTCTCAGCTAGGACTAGATGACCAACTGGTGCCCAACCATCAATTTTCCAGTAACTGAGACTTCAAACAAATTCTTAGAAACAGTTGTGTCTGTGGTATTTTCATTGTGACCTGTTGCAGTGAAACACTGGTCTATCTACCGAGAAACTGGAAGGGCTGCAATGCATGCTTTGACATTTGATCAGCTTATTTCCTGGAATGTTATATGTTGACCTGACTATCTCCCTCTCATTGGTAGTCAGAAACACATCCACGATAGATTGCAAATCCAGTCAACTTGCTCTGAGCTTTGTAGAAAGTCAATTATTATTAATTACCTGCCATTTATATAATGTCATAGAGCGGCTATATAAACCAATAATGTTATTAGTCATTGTATGTTAAAGCTTGCTATTTTAAAGGACACTTTAATCTGAATTTACTGCAAGTGGCTAAAATTATGGCTCCCACTACCAAACACATCTTCCCCCCCACCGTTCTACTTTGTGCAGGGATCGCTCCCTATGCGACTCCCTTGTCCATTCGTCCCTCCCCACTGATCTCCATCCTGGCACTTAACCTTGCAAGCGGAACAAGTGCTACACCTGCCCTTACACCTCCTCCCTCACTACCATTCAGAGCCCCATATAGTCCTTCCAGGTGAGGCGACACTTCACCTGTGAGTTTGTTGGGGTCATCTACTGAGTTTGGTGCTCCCGGTGTGGCCTTTTGTATATTGGTGAGACCTGACATAGATTGGGAGACCACTTCGCCGAGCATTTATGCTCTGTCCACCTGAACAAGCGGGATCTCCCAGTGGCCCCTCATTTTAATTCCACTTCCCATTTCCATTCCGATATGTCCATCCATGGCTTCCTCCACTGTCGGGATAAGGCCACACTTATGCTGGAGGAACAACATCTTATATTCTATTTGGGTAGCCTTTGACCTGATGGCATGAACAGTGATTTCTCAAACTTGCAGTAATACCTCCCTCCCCTTTATTTCCCATCCCCTTGTCCCTCTCTCATGTTATCTCCTTGCCCACCTATCACCTCCCTCTGGTGCTCTTCCCTCCCCCTCCCCCTTTTTTCTTCCTTCCATGGCCTTCTGTCTCTTTCACCAATCAACTTCCTCGCTCTTTGCTTCATCCCTCCCCCTCTAAGTTTCACCTATCACCTGGCATTTCTCTCTCCCCTCCCCCCATCTTTCAAATCTACTCCTCAGCTTTTTTTCTTGTAGTTCTGCCGTAGGGTTTTAGCCCAAAACGTTGACCATAGATGCTGCCTGGCCTGCTGAGTTTCTTCAGCATTTTGTGTGTGTTGCTCAGATTTGCATCATTTGCAGATTCTCTCTTGTTTGTAACATTATGGTCCAACAGTTACTAAGGCAAATCCATTTAAAAGGCAGAACAATAAATTTCTACACATACATAAGTACACGTTGAAATTAGTTTTCCTTAATTGGACCAAGGTAAAATAAAGCCTTCTCTGGATTAGAGGCCATCCCAGGGTTTCATCATGTTATTCCCCCTATTCCAAACTAGTTCCAACTAGAAAAGGCAGAGTCTAGGAAGACAGTCCGGTGTAGCATTTGCTGAGTACTGTGCAGCTGGAAGAGCTGCTCTTCAGCAGAGACATTGTACAGCAGCACTTGCTGCTCTCTCAGGTATCACACTGAGGAACCACAGGGAAGTTCTCTCCAACAACCTACTCAATACTTGTCCTTCTGTCAATGTCACACATTAACAGCAGATTCTATTACATTATCAGTTTGTAGTTTCTGAAAGATTGTTCTGCACAGATTGATGCTGCACTTACAATCACTACTTCTTAACAAAGTTCCTGTTAAAATGTATATTCAGTTTACATTTAAAATAAACACAACAGCGGAAAGGGTATTTACTGTGTAGAGATCTCATCCCAACTCCCCTTTTAAAAGGATCAACCCAATCGCAAGTTCCACTTTGATATGCAGTTACACTTTTAACAGTCATTATGAACTCCTGAAGTACCTGCTGGAAAGCACACTTTGCAAGTGACTGTATTCATACATTCCTATACATCCAGTAATCTGAAAATATGATTTTTGATTTATAAACTCATGCTAGAACTTTTTTTCAAAAGCAGTCTCGTATGAAAGTATTAAGAATGGTTATGAAAAGAATGATTGATCATAATATACAGTGGATTCCAGTTAATTGGCCCATTGGTTAATTGGTACAGCCACTTATTTGCAATAACTCTTAAAGTACAAAAACTAATTGAGAAAGTGGCAGGGATTCCCTTTGTTTATTTGGGACACAGTGCCCTTAATTGGGACAGGAGACTTTGGCCAAATAGTTTCTAACTGGTATCAGACGCGTACACTTGTGTGGCTGTTAGACACCACACCATGCTTAGAGTGAATTGTTTTTAAATAGTGACTGTTGTGTGTGCTTGTGTTCAAAATGCAGTGATATCTGTCACTGATTGTTGACAAGAAATAAGCAGTAAGGCAATTCAGAATTGTTTTGCTCACTGCAGTTTCAAGCATTCAGGCTTGGAGATGCCAGAAATAGTCAAGAATGAAAATGAAACAATTTCGCTACTTCAACAAGTGAGAAATTATGAATAATTTGAAGATATTGACAATTATCTTGAAGGGAACAATAAAAGTGAAGATTTGGAGGATGCAATTATCGAAAGCATTATATGAAGGTAGTCCATCATCTACACTAGGTGCCTGCACTGATTTTGTTCATTTACAGTCAATGGAAAGAACATGGCATGTACTGTGGATGAACTCCCCCATCTTTGGAAATAATACAGTTTTATTTATTTAAATTTTATTTAGCACTACAGTGTGGATTAGGCCAGTCTGATCCAGCAACCCCTGACAAACCCAATTAACCCTAATCTAATCATGGGACATTTTACAATGAACAATTAACCTGTCCAGTACATCATTGGACAATGGGAGGAAACAGGAGCACCCAGAGGAAACCTACACATTCCACGGGGACGACGTGCAGACTCCTTACAGGTGATGCCGGGATTGAACTCTGAACTCCAGATTTCCATGAGCTGTCATACCATTGAGCTAACCACTAAGCTACGCTGGCACTCAACCTTTTACTGACTACATTTGCTGCCATAAACTACGATACTCTGTAGTGTCTTTAACCCTCTTAAATATATACATTTTGATAATATAATTTTGCCATGAACGCTTCACTTTTGGTGAGTCATTGAATACTCTCAGTCTTTTGAAATTTCTCTCTTGATACAGTTTTCTCTCTGATTTCAATGGACCTTTCTGATTTAGTGTGGGTGTGTACTGTATGTGTTCGTACAGCACAGTACACATGAAATGAATTGTTTCTTGTACAAAGCACCCTTTCTCCACCCATCCCACCGCACAACTGGCTGCACCAACTGTAACGCAGTCCCAGCACTTCCGCTGCTGCAGAGTGGTAGAGAAAGTGTTGACGAAAGTACTTTGTGTAAGTTAAGGCATGAAAGGCCTACTCTGTTGTCCATTGCGCCTTGAATCACACGGCTGGTAAAAGTTGTAGCTGCAAAGCCTTGCACTAAACTTGACCCAGCATTTGACAACACTTCAGTAAAAAAAGCTTTGTGTATTTTACTATTTTTACAGCACTGTTTAGTTTACTGTTGCAGGTCTCTCATTTTCTTCATTATTTTCCTCCTGTTTTCTGCTCTCTGCTTACTTTCATTACAGCCTTACTCCGTAATCTTTTACGCAAACATTTTGTTTTGGATAATTGAAAATCAGTTTCCTTTGAGAAGTCTCATACCCACCTTCCATTGTGTCCTTAGACATGAAGTTCACACATTGAGGCCAGAAAAGTTCACAATGGATAAAGACATTTCAGCATCACCATTTGCCCATGATTTTTAATCAATGTTTTGAACAGGCTGACAGTGAGGACAAGAACTAACATGGACTATGAAGGCAAGTTGGTGGCTGCCCTCGGTTCTCTGGAGGATTAAACAAAGGGCAATACATAGAAACATAGAAATATAGAAAATAGGTGTAGGGGTAGGCCATTCCGTACTTCGAGCCTGCAGCGCCATTCAGTACAATCATGGCTGATCATCCAACTCAGAACCCTGTACCTGCCTTCTCTCCATACCCCCTGATCCCTTTAGCCACAAGGGCCATACCTAACTCCCTCTTAAATATAGCCAATGAACTGGCCTCAACTGTTTCCTGTGGCAGAGAATTCCACAGATTCACCACTCTCTGTGTGAAGAAGTTTTCCTTCATCTCAGTCCAATACATCAGATAACATTCAGTAAAACTCTAATAACCAGGTATCCAATTGTTTCAAAAATCCTAATGATTTGACATCTGGATCACTTGTTACTTTCAGGAGCCAAGTGAATCTATTCAAGTCCTTACCTCGATTTCCTTGATGCCAAATGCAAAATCAGTTCCTGAGTGTCCGTTGTTATATTTATTTCTTCAAGCCATCTAATTCATAACTGATTGTAATGCAAACAGTACACATATTTACTGTGCTTGTGTTGTTGTTATTCCTTTCCTCAACAATAAGTGGTGAATTATTGGGAAATTACAACCTCTAGGAGATATTGGGCGGCAAGTTCCTTTAGCATTTTGTCTGTTTTTTTTTAAAGAGGCCAAGATGCTAGGTTGGCATTCAATCCAGCACAGATGCGAAGCATGCAAAAAGCAGGTCAGATTCGAAGCCGACACCACTCACCTTGAAGTCTGCAAGTCTGACGTTGATGCCACTACAGCACTGACTGGCAATTTACTATCCTTATGAATATTATATTACTGCGAAACATGTAGAAAAGACAAAAATAAACTCTATTGTGATATTAATAGCAATACAATTCAATAATTCCCAAGGCTGCTGGATTCATGAAGTTTTACTGAACATAGCCACAAATAACCAGCAAAACCTCTGGGATTTTTTTACATTTGGATGAGATCTAGGTCAATCACTAACATCATAATTATATTGTTAAACACAAGGGTCTTGAGGAAATTTAGACAATGGGATTTGTTATGCATTGATAGTTCTCTACACCTTGAACTCTGCAGCTGGGTGTATTTGGAGGTACTTAACCAAACTTAGATTGCACTGGTGATCACTTCCAGGTGAAGCGAGGAGCAAGTGTAGTCGCCATTGTTGGAGCAGATATTTTTGGAGTGGTCAGACTTTAGTTCAACAGGCCTAGGTGAGAACAGGTGCAGGTTAGAACTTAACCTTAACAAGTTAGAGGAATAACAAATGTAGGCAGGATGGCAGTTAAGGCAATGGAATGCTCTTCTTGTGTGATGTGGGGCTTCAGGGTATCTAACAGTCTCACTGATGACTACATCTGCAGGAAGTGCACTCATCTTCAGCTCCTGACTGACAAGGTCAAGATCAGTATCCAAAAAAGCCAAATTAAATCCAGAGACTCAATGTTGTAAAACAATATGACATGAAAACTTCCAAGGGGGGTGAACGCTTTTTATAGGCACTGTAAAAGCAATGATGCAATGCTGAGGATCTATAAGGCATTAGTCAGACCACACTTGGAGTATTATGAGCAGTTTTGAGCCTTCTATCTAAGAAAAGATGTGTTGTCTTTGGAGAGGTCCGGAGGAGGTTCATGAGAATGATTCCGGAAATGAAAGCATTAATGTCTGAGGAGCATTTGATGGCTCTGGAACTATACATGCTGGAATTTAAAAGAATGAAGGTGGATCTCATTGAAACCTATTGAATATTGAAAGGTCTAGATAGAGTGGTTGTCGAGAAGTTGTTTCCTATAGTGGGTAAGTCTAGGACCTGACAGCATAGCCTCAGTATAGAAGGACATCTTTTTGGGACAGAGATGAAGAGGAATTTCTTTAGCCAGAGGGTGGTGAATCAGTGGAATTCATTGCCATAGACTGTTTTGGAGGCCAAGACATTGAGTATATTTAAAGCAGAGACTGATAGGTTCTTGATTAGTCAGGACATGAAAGGAGAGAAGGAAGGAGAATGGGGCTGAGAGGGATATTAAATCAGCCATGATGAAACGTTGGAGCAGGCTCAATATGCCAAACGGCGTAATCCTGCTCCTGTTTATTGTCTTATGAACTTAGACCAGACTTTTCTTCACATTTCATTTTCAGCATTCCTTACAATATGGCAGTGACCAATGGACACCTAATGAGAACATTTGCCATTTCCTGCATGCTTCCTCACTTACTGATGTGTATTGGAACATTACGGTCAAAACCATAACCTTGTTTTATCAATTACAATAGAGTGTGAAAATTATTGCACTACTTTGTTGTAATTATATCTATTTGAAGGAAGTCTGAAAATACTCGGGAAATAATGATAACTAGAAAGCTTTTCAACTGATTGCTGGAGTCTCAATGTTCTCAGAGTATACTCAGAGTGCTTTCTACAGCATTTAGCCGCCGATGTTTTTAACTGGCAACAGTGTTGGCGGCACTCTATTACTGAATGTGTCATCAAGGCAATGACTGGCACAGAAGGCAAATGCATAGTTACCAATGCAGAGCCTATTCTCCTCCTTTAGCTTCAGGGACACCAAATCCCACCTGCAGCTCTCTGATAAACAATGCCCTGGTTCATTGCTCTGGTTTGCCCATGGTGACACCGCAGAGAGATATGTGGCATTCTGTAGGAGGAATGTCAGACGAGTCTCATGGGCCTGAATTGCTCTCTCTCTGATGCTCAAGGTCACGTTGACTGTCAGCCCCTGTGTCACAAGGTCTGCAATAGTTTCCTGCTTTATCTTCCAACTGGCTGGTCAGTGATCCACTGGTGAGGTCTCTCAGGCAATGTACTCTCAGAGGAAGAGAGGGGCTCTGCTTTGAATTTGGGAGGATCAGGTAGCATTTTACAAAGTGGGATTTACCAGCAGCTCATGAGGGGAGAGCATTGACCGCAGTTGTGTGTCCATCAGGACCCCTGTAACAAGCTAAACCTTCCCATTAACAGGAAAGATTTCCACTGGTTCCACATTCACACGGTTGTGATCATTAGCTAAGTATGAGTCTGAGGCCTCTGTCGGTCAGAGTTGACCATGCATGTTGTGTTCTGGCTGTCTAGATACACAAGCCTGGGCAGTACGATATGGAGAGCAAGCTGTTGCCCCTGTAGCAAGCTCTCCATCTCCACACGTCTGATGAACCCAAAGGAATGGCAGAGACCGATACAGTTTGGTAGCAGCAGCATCGCAGGAGTTTCCAGTCAGCATTGAACTCAATGTAGGACTGCCCTAGGGACTCCAGCTCCAGGCTTACTCCTGAAGCCTTCCCCATGAGTGAGTATAGCCACAAGGCAGCGGAGATTTTCGATCAGAGTTTTCCTTCTCCGAGATGAGCCACCATCCATGGCTGACGAGCCCCTTCAGCCTGAAATAGCAGGTTTTAAAGCACCAGAAATCCATCTTTCTCCCTTCTCCTGTTAGTAGAAACAGTTCCGCCAGGCTTAGTAGCTAAGCCACTCGTGAAGGCCAGGAGCTGGACTTCATTGTCAGAGGCTATTTGAGATGCATGCCTTTGGGAGCGTACACAGTAATAGGTAGTGGGAGCTTGTCCCCATAATAATCCCTGGCTATACAACCTTAAGGAACCTTAGAAGATCTCTCTAATTCTGAGTGCCCTACCTGGTAGAAGCAGACAAGGAGCTTATTGCCAGACATTAAGGGTAGCCAGTACTACCCTGAGGGATCATTCTTTCCTGCTTGCTGTCGACGGTTGACAGTTCCACCACAGCTGGTGAGTGCCAGAATCACTGTGGTAAACCACAGTGTTTTTTCTGAAAATGAGACTCCAGTGATTTCAATGTTGTGGAAGGAGCCTGTGGTATTTACTCAGGTATGGTAACTTTATCATTCTGCACTACATACTACACATCCTAATAATCAAATGAAATGAGGAATGCTGAAGGAGGAGCAGTGAGCAACTCAAGGAATAGAGTGCACAAGTGGTGGGTGAGGACAAAGGCGGCAACCAATGTAGCATATCAACAACCTCATCTCCAAACAGAGCAGAGGAGGGAGGCAAAATGGGGCCCTCTAACAGAGAGAATGCTGTCTTCTTAGCTGAACTAGAACAAGTTACTCTCTCCATTCGCCAATCCACAACACCAAAACAGTTCACTTATAATTAGCCAAGAGTGCCCAGGTGATTATAAGACCATAGGATATAGGAGCAGAATTAGGTCATTTGGCCCATCAAGTCTGCTCTGCCATTTCGTCATGGCTGATCAATTTTTCCTCTCAGCCCCAATCTCCTGCCTTCTCCCCATATCCCTTCATGCCCTGACCAATCAAGAATCTATCAGCCTCTGCCTTAAATATACCTAAAAACTTGGCCTCCACAGCTGCCTGTGGCAAAGAATTCCACAGATTCACCACTCTCTTGCTAAAGAAGTTCCTTCTCATCTCCATTCTAAAAGAACTCTCCTCTACTTTGAGGGTGTCCATGGTCTTAGACACACCCACCACAGAAAACATTTTTTCCACGTCCACTCTATCAAGGCCTTTCACCATTCGATAGGTTTCAATTAGGTCACCCCTCATCCTTCGAAGTTCCAGTGAATACAGGCCCAGAACCATCAAACACCCTTCATTTGACAAGGCATTTAATCCTGGAGTAAATGTCGTGAACCTCCTTTGAACCTATTCCAGTTTCACCACATCCTTTCTAAGATAATGGGTCCAAAACTGCACACAATACTCTAAGTGAAGCCTCACCTGTTCTTTAATAAATCTTAACATTACATCCTTGCTTTTATATTCTAGTCCTCCTGAAATAAATGCTAACATCACATTTGCCTTCCTCATCACAGACTCCACCTGCAAATTAACCTTTAGTGAATTTTGCACAAGTAGTCCCAAATCCCTTTGCACATCTGATTTTTGTATTTTCTCACCAATTAGAAAATAGTCAACTCTTTCATTTCTTCCACCAATGTGTATGACTATACACTTCCCAACACCGCATTCCATCTCCCACTTCTTTGCCCATTCTCCTAATCTGTCTAAGTGCTTCTGTAGCCTCCCTGTTTCCTCAAACCTACCTGCCCCTCCACCTATCTTTGTATCGTCAGCAAACTTTGCAGCAAAGTAATTAATTCCATCATCCAAATCATTGACATATAATGTAAAAAGAATTGGTCTGAACACAGACCTCTGTGGAACACCACTAGTAATGTAATAATTCCTCACTCTACTTTGCTGGACCCCTCACAATAATCATAACACATCAGCAAACAATCCCTGAATGATTTATTAGAACTGTGGAATATGGGGGATGATGGTCAGGAAATCTGCCCGGAAGAGGCTGGCAGGACCTGACTCTGGTTGTAACCTCCAGAGGTGAAAATCTCCACACCGTCGAGCACTCCAGCCTATTCTGCTTGGACTTGGGGCGACATAAAATTCTCATAAAATTCTTGCAGGATGCAACCGGATTCATCTCCTGCAAGGTTCTTCCTGCTGGGTCTCCTGGCCAATGTTCCCCATTCCATCAAAGTTGCTGGTGAACGCAGCAGGCCAAGCAGCATCTATAGGAAGAGGCGCAGTCGACGTTTCAGGCCGAGACCCTTCGTCAGGACTGTCCTGACAAAGGGTCTCGGCCTGAAACGTCGACTGCGCCTCTTCCTATAGATGCTGCTTGGCCTGCTGCGTTCACCAGCAACTTTGATGTATGTTGCTTGAATTTCCAGCATCTGCAGAATTCCTGTTGTTTCCCCATTCCAGTCTGGTTCATAGGCTTTATTTCTCATTTACTAAATCTAGGTGTTCTCCCTCCCTTCCAACCTCCCCTCTCCCTGCAGTCATTATGTTTGATGACTACCTGTCCTGGGGATTGTGTCTTTAGAACGTAACAACTTTGTTGGTAAAATGTGAAACACATTGCCAGAAAGTATGTTCAGGGAACCCTTGTCACACTGCAAAGGCTTTTACTACCTGATGTCAATCAGCTCTTCAGCTAATTTTGCGACTTTGGCAGGGCTCCCTATTGGATACCAATACACATACACTGTTTAGCACACACACACACAAAAAAAATTGAAATCCAATTTCTAGGAAATTAGTGTACAAGCAAGAAACAGCCCCTGTCTTATTCTTTATGTTCACCTTTAATATTTTGTCACAATATAATTGCATCTTGTATATGAGAAACAATTATTAAAATTATCATGTGGCAAAAAGCATTTTATTTGACTCAAGTGAAGCACGCAGTTCTTATAAACCTGGTGGAACAAGCAATCACTATTTATGTTTAAAATGTCATTATGTTAAATTAGGCCTTATTACTTTCTACCTTGAGAGCAGGCCAGCATACACACTGTAGGAAATGAGAAAGAAAATGAAATGTTCCACCAAAAACAAATACACCAGACAACCAGGGACTTATTAAATCTGATTAATAAGATGAAAATATGATTTACCAGCAGTTTATATAATCAACAATGAAAATTGTGTCTTGCTGTTTATTTGTAATGGACTCTGCATTTTCTTTTTGCTTTTTTTCTGAAAGAAAGAAAACATTGACTTCATTAGCTGCTTGAAGGGAGGTAGTAAGAGAATATTCACTCAACATTTACCAATTCTTTCTCAAACAGCAGGGGCAGTGCATTGGGTCAAAATGACACCTCTGTAAAATGCAAACTCCCCATTTCATTGCCACACTAACCACAGCACTGCTTTGCTGAGCAACTGACTACTCTTTAACAAGCCCCTTTGGTAGCGGAAAAGAAGGGGAGCATAAAAATCTTGTCTATTTGTCTTACAAATATCAGACTAACTACCAATTACATTGTGATAAAAGTTGTTCATGTTTTCTTTTGCACAATATCAATAAAACTGGTAGAATAGCATAAGCAAGGAAACATTTTAAATGATAACTATCTCAGATGATCAAATTGCGTTCAATTTGCTAACGGTCAGTATATGTAAGCACAATAGCCTAGCAAAGAAATGAGTGAAGGATGAAAAGTTATATTGGAAGTAATGTACATGCTAGGCTCTTCATTTACAATTTATCTTTAATAAAAGTAATAATTTTTATGAGTACAGGTCATTCTTATGCAATAAGGTTAATATTATGGTAAAAAGCTTCATGTTATTGGTTGAGAAAAATAATAGAATTGATACACTCATACTTCATCAGAATCTACTCATTTACAGAGAAAAAGTGTAGTTTAGTGTAGGATTCAATTAATTATAAATGATGGCAGATGAAGGCACTTTGACAGTAAAATCAATATTTGAAACAATAATGGTTTTTTATATAAAGCATGAGATACAAGTGAATGCTAATACACTCACTACTATTTACAATCCATCAAAGACCAAACAAGCTTGCAACAATGATGTTGTGAGATCCCAGACCACACACACAATATCACTAACACAAATGTCCTGGGCAAATAGATTCTAATGCACCTCTCCAAGTGGGAACAAGGCAGCTGTGTAATTAAAAGTGTAAATGTAGCGTCTCATTTCTGTTTTGGCCTCTGGAATATCATTAAGGTCCTTATGACAGCTTAATTGCTTATTGTTAACTAGTAACCCGACTTAACCGGCAGAGTACAAAAGAAGGCCCTTTTTGGGGTCTGGAAAGTGGGAGTCTCTCCAACCCCAGTATAAAATTTCTGGGCAGCACCATGTCACCAACCACAAATAGTTATTTTTCCCTTCAGTTTGTCAATGATGGTCTCTAGACTTTCAACTTTAATCTGCATGTATCAATTATCTGCCTCTACCCGCCCAATTTTGGCAGGCAGCAGGCCAGCTGGAGGTAACTTTGTGAGGTAGAGTAGGGTTGATGTCTGTTCTACACTGGTCTAGCTCAATCCCTCTCATACTCCTTCGGCTACCATATCAATTCCCTGTGTATATCAATTAATTAGAAATATTAAATTAACCTTGTTTCATATGTATTTTCTCTCACAATATTCCATTATTATATCAATATAAGACCTTAGTTAGAAACCACTTGGAGTATTGTGTTCATTTCTGGTCACCTCACTACAGGAAGGATGTGGATACTATAGGGAGAGTGCAGAGGAGATTTACAAGGATGTTGTCTGGAATGGAGAGCATGCCTTATGATAACAGGTTAAGCGTTACTCAGTCTTTTCTCCTTGGAGTGATGGAGGATGAGAGGTGACATGATAGAAGTGTACAAGGTAATGAGAGGCATTGATCATGTGGATAGCTAGAGGCTTTTTCCCAGGGTTGAAATGGTTAACACAAGGGGCATAGTTTTGAGGTGTTTGGAAGTATGTACAAGAGGGATGTCAGAAGTAACTTTTTCACATAGATAGTGGTGGGTGCGTGGAATGCACTGCCAGTGACAATGGTAGAAGTGGATTCAATAGGGTTTTTTAAGAGACTCTTAGATAGGTATAAGGAGCTTCGAAAAATAGAGGGCTATATGCAGGAGGAAAACTCTAGGCAGTTTCTAGAGTAGGTTACATGGTCTGCACAACATTGTGGGCCAAAGGGCCTGTAATGTGTTGTAGAATTCTATGTTCTAATAGGATATCACATGATATGTGATCTATTTCACTTATATCAAGCATAATCCATTCTAAGTGTAAACATTTCTTATACAGTAACACAACGAGACTCTCCTTCGTGTTGAAAAAAAGCAGGAGAAATTAATAAGATAACAATCATGAAAATAACCTCTAAAAAATAATTGGTAAGGGTCATTGTTTATGTGAAACCCTTTTACATTTCTCAGAAAATTTTCAAAGCTAGAGACAATTTGGGAAATTTGAAGAGACATGTCATAAAGGTAAGTCAATATCCCAAATATCTGCATGATATTAGTCGATGCTTTTAGAGTTTTGGGAACAGATGGCAAAGTTTTAAACATATGGCAGTGTTTTTTGTGCAACCTTGGGCAAACAGTATTGGTCATCTGCCCATAGGGTACTAGCCATACCTACCTTGAATGTATGAATACACCTCTTCACACTGTCAGCACAACATGAATTTGGAAACATTTACTAGTGTAAGGAGAGTGGGAGAAGCTGGTTAATTTAGTGGAGATTACGTGGCCTCTGCATGAATAGGTGAAGTATGGATTGTGTTGAGGAAGAGATTACATCTGCATTTGAGCATTCCTTCGGCCAACCACGAGGGGATGGGCAGCTCTGGATTGATGTTGTGTAATGAACTAGATTTGATTGGGAAACTTAAGGTAAAGGAAGCCTTAGAAGACAGCAATCAAAATATGATAAAATTCACCCTACAGTTTGAGAGGAAGAAAATAAAAACGGATGTATCTGGGGGGAGAAGTGGTTTTGGAGCTTCAATGTTTCTATCATTTATTCTATGGTGGTCTCTTGTTTCGTGGATGCCTGTGAAGAGTACAAATTTCAGGTTATATACTATATACATTCTCTGATATTAAAGGAACCCAAACTAAAAGCCTAAACCAGTATTACAGTGGAGTAAAGTAAATTACAGAATGAGAGAGGAGCTAACCAAAGTCAGTTGGAAGGGGACTCTAGCGGGGTTGATGCCAGAATAGCAGTGGCTGGAGTTTCCGGAGACAATTCAGAAGGCGCAGAATAGATACATCCCAAAGATAAAGAAGAGGATGACACAACTGAGGCTGACAAGGCAAATCAAAGACAACTTAAAAGGAAAAGAGAGGACATATAATATAGCAAAAAATAGGAGGAAGTTAAAAAATCAAGAACCTTTTAAAAATCAACAGCAAGAACTAAAAAGCCACAAGGAGAGAAAAGATAAAGTATTTATTTATTAATTTATTGAGATACAGCGTGGAATAGGCACTTTGAGCCACGCCGCCCAGCAAACCCTTGATTTAATCCTAGCCTAATCACGGGAGAATTTACAATGAACAATTAACCTACTAACCGGTATGTCTTTTGGCTGGAGGAGGAAACCAGAACACCCAGAGAAATCCATGTGGTTACAGGGATTACATACCGACTCTTTACAGCCAGTGGCAGAAATTGAATGCAAGTCGCTGGTACAGTAAAGCGTAGTGTTAACCATGATGCTACCATGCCACCACATGGTAAAATTTGACAGTAAGATAGCCAATAATAAAAAAAAAGGATATCCAAAAGTATTCTCAAATATATAAAGAATAAACAAGAGGTAAGAGTGGATATCAGAATGCTGGAAAATGATGCTGGAGAGGTAGTAATGGGGGACAAAGAAATGACAGACAGACTTAAGTAATTTGTGTCATTCTTCACAGTGGAAGATATTAGTTGTATGCCAGAAATTCAATAGTGTCAGGGGGCAGAAGTGAGTGTTGTTGCAATTACTAAGGAGAAGGTGCATGGGAAGCTGAAAGTTTTGAAGGTAGATAAGTCACCTGGACCAGATGGACTATACCCCAGGGTTCTGAAAGAGGTGGCTGAAGAGATTCTGGGGGACCTGAAAATTACAAATGTCACTCCTCTCTTTGGGGAGGGAGGCAGATGAAAGGAAATTATAGGCCAATTATCCTAACTTCAGTGGTTGGGAAGGTGTTGAAGTTCATTATTAAGGACGAGGTTTTGGGATACTTGGAGGCACATGATAAAACAGGCCAAAGTCAATTTCCTTAAGGGGAAATCTTGCCTGGTAAATCTGTTGGAATTCTTTGAGGAAATAATGAGCTGGATAGACAGAGGAGAGTCAGTAGATGTTGCTTTCTTGGATTCTCAGAAGGCATTTGACAAGGTGCTGTACACAAGGCTGCTTGACAAGATAAGAGTCTATGGTATTACAGGAACGATATCATGGATAGTAGATTGGTTACCTGTCAGGAAGCAAAGATTAGTAATAGAGGGAGCCGATTCTGATTGGCGGCCAGTGACTATTCTGGTGTTCTGCATGGGCCAGTGTTGGGACCAATTCTTTTCACATTATACGTTAAGGATTTGTATGATGGAATTGATGTCTTTGTGATGATACAAAGATACTGCAGAAGGACTTAGACAGATGTCTGATAGTGTAGGGAAGCGTATGTTTATATACTTCCCTATACGGAATAAAGGCATAATCTATTTTCTATGTGGGGAGAAAATTTAAAATTAGAGGTGCAAATGGATTCGAGAGTCCTTGTGCAGGACTCACTAAAGGTTAGTTTGCAAGATGAGTCAGCGGTAAAGAAGGCAAATGCAATATTAGCATTCTTTTTGAGAGGACTAGAATACAAAACGAAGGATGTAATGCTGAGACCATTGGTTAGACCAGATTTGGTGGATTGTTCACAGTTCTGAGCCCCTTATCAAAGGAAAGATGTGATAGCATTGCAGAGATTCCAGAATAAATCCACAAGAATGATCCTGGGAATGAAAGGGTTAACATCTGAGCGCATTTGTTGGCTCTCGGCCTGCACTGGTTGGAATTTAGACTAATGTGGGTGGATTTCATTGAAAGCTGTCGAATATTGAAAGGCCTAAATAGAGACTATGTGGGGAAGGTGCTTCCTATAATAGTGTGGCAGTCTAGCACCAGAGGGCCCACCCGTAAAACAGAGGAACATCCGTCTAGTACAGAGATAAGGAGGAAGTTCTTTAGCCAGAGGGTAGTGAATCTGTGCAATTTTTTGCCACAAACGCCTGTGCACTTCTACTTCCGGGGTGCCAATTAAGGCAACTCGAAGAAGTGAAGGTCAATAGAAACAATCAAATATTCCCATTTCAGCCTGCTACAGCCAGAAACACAACTGCACCTAAGGTGTGTATACTCAGTAACGACATTCTAATATGATTAAGCAATCTATCACTGCTGTGGAAAGATGATGGTGGAAAGGAGGTCATCGCAGTGGACAAATAGCGCATTAAAAAAAATGAGGTTTTTGACTCTCAGTACCAACTATTTTGCTGGCAAGTGTACAGGTAAGTAAAATTAAAGATCTCAGAGCTAGAATACTGTACTAGGGGGACAATAGGACCACTTGCATCTTTTGTATCACAGAACCTTGGTTAATCCCTTCTGTTCCAGATGCAGCAATTCGAATAGATGGGTTCACTATACACCGCCAAGATAAGATTGTTGAGCCTTAGCCAAAGGTGGTGGGGGGAGTTTGCTTCATGATAAATTCCTTGTGGTAGTGCAATGTGGCGGTGCTGCCCAATCCTGTTTGTCAGATCTGGAACATCTCATAATCAAGTGTCAGCCATTTTATCTGCCACAGGAGATTTCAGTGATCATTTTGGTAGAGGTGTACATCCCACCATAGGCTCTAGACGAACAGAGTGGTGTAATCAACAGGCATGAAAGAGCACATCCTAATGTCCTGTCCACCATTGTGGGGAATTTTAACCAAGCTAACTTGAAAAAGTCACTAAATAATTATCAACAAATCACTTGTGGTACCAGAGGAAACAACACACCACCATCAAGAATGCTTACTGTGCTATTCCAACCCCACACTTTGGAAAGTCTAATCATCTGGCTGTACTTCTACTCCTTGAGTAAAGGCAGAGACTAAAGATCGCAGCACCAGCAGTGAGGACCAAGAAGGTTTGGACGAGGGAAGCACAGGAGTGCCTCCAGGACTGCCTTGAATCGGTGGACTGGACTGTATTCAGGGATTCATCTCCAAGTCTGGATGAGTATGTCATAGTTGTCACCGACTTCATTAAAACCTGTGAGAATGAGTGTGAGCCCATGAAAACTTGCTGTACATTCCCAAACCAAAAGCAGTGGATGAACCAGGAGGTTTGAGGTCTGCTGAGAGCTAGATCTGTGGTATTTAAGTCTGGTGACCCAAATCTGTACAAGAGAACAGGTATGACTTGTGGGGTGCTATTTGCTATTTCAAGAGCTAAGAGGCTGAAGGCAACATTGGATGAAAACTACAGCTCTGAGGATCCCTGCTGCACCTAGTAACCCTGCGATCTGTCTTGGAGGCTGACACCAACCTGTCTTTCAGGAGGTTGAACTCTTGCAAAGTGGCAGGCCCCGATGGAATACCTGGTAAGGCTCTGAAAACTTGTGCCAGCCCACTGACAGGGGTTTGCAAAGACATTTTCAATCTGTCGCTGCTACGGTCAGAAGAACCCAACTGCTTCAAAGGGGCAACAATTATACCAATGCCCAAGAACAGTAGTGTGAGCTGCCTTAACAACTGCTGACCAGTAGCCCTCACATCTACAGTGATGAAATGCTTTGAGAGATTAGTTTTGGCTAGAATTAACTCATGCCTTAGCAAAGACTTGGACCACTGCAATTTATCCATTACCACAATAAACTTACAGCAGACATGATCTCAAATGCTCTTCACAGCCTTAGATCACCTGGACAATGCAAACATCTATGTCAGGATGCTGTATTAGGTTAGATTAGATTATGAGGACACGCAGCCCTCTTTTATTGTCATGTAGTAATGCATGCATTAAGAAATGATACAATGTTCCTCCAGAATGATATTACAGAAACGCAAGACAAACCAAGACTAAAAAAACTGACAAAAGCCACATAATTATAACATATAGTTACAACAGTGCAAAGAAATACCATAATTTGATAAAGAACAGACCATGGGCACGGTAAAAAAAAGTCTCAAAGTCTCTCGAAAGTCCCATCATCTCATGCAGACGGTAGAAGGGAGAAACTCTTCCTGCCATGAACCTCCAGCGCCGCAAACTTGCCGATGCAGCACCCTGGAAGCACCCGACCACAGCCGACTCTTGAGTCCATCCGAAAACTTTGAGCCTCCAACCAGCCCTCCGACACCGAGCACCGAGCACCATCTCTGCCGAGTGCTTCGACCCCAGCCCCGGCAGCAGGCAATAGGCAAAGCCGAGGATTTGGGGCCTTCCCCTCCGGAGATTCTCGATCGCATAGTAGCAGCGGCAGCGAAGCAGGCATTTCAGAAGTTTCTCCAGATGTCCCTCCGTGCTTCTCAAAACTGTCTCCATCAAATCAGGATTGTGCATGGCCCCTGCTTAACAAATACGATATCATTTCGGAGCGACCACGCGTGCTGTGTCGCGCCGCCATCTTCTTGAACTTGATCAGAAGATCAAGTATGTTGACTATAGTTCAGCTTTTAACACCATCATTGCTACTGACTGAAAAGCTGTAGAACCTGGGACTCTGTACCTCCCTCTGCTAACGGAACCTCGACTTCCTAACTGGAAGATCACAATCAGTGCAGATTGGTAATGGCATCTCCACCTCACTGAAATCAACACTGGTGCACCTCAGAATGTGTGCTTAGCCCACTGTTGTACTGTCTCTATGTCCATGGCTGTGTGGCTAGGCGTAGCTCAAATGCCATCTATAAATTTGCTGATGATACAACCATTGTTGGCAGAACTTCAGAAGATGACGAGAGGGTGTACAGGAGCGAGATATACCAGCTCGTTGAGTGGTATTGCAGCAACATTATCAGTAATACAGAAGAGCTGATTGTGGACTTCAGGAAAGGTAAGACAAGGGAACACAAACCAATCCTCAGAGGGATCAGAAGTGGAGATAGCGAACAATTTTATATTCTTGGGTGTCCAGAGCTCTGAGGACCTAAACTGGTCCCAACATATCTATGTAGTTATAAAGAAGGCAGGATAGTGGCTATATTTCATCAGGAGTTTGAGGAGATCTGGTTTGTCACCAAAAACACTTGAAAACTTCCACAGATGTACTGTGGAGAGCATTCTGACTGGCTGCAACACTGTCTAGTATAGGGAGCTTCTTCGCAGGATTGGAGCAAGCTGCAGAAAGTTGTAAAATTAATCAGCAGTATAGCCTCAGCAGTATCCAAGACATCTTCAAAGAACAGTGCCTCAGAAAAGCAGCTTCCATCATCAAGGGCCCCCACCACCCAGAACATGCCCTCTTCTCATTGTTACCAACAGGTAGGAGGGACAGAAGCCCAAAGGCACACAGTCAGTGATTCAGGAACAGCTTCTTCCCCTCTGCCATCCAATTTCTGATGGATATTGAACACTACCTCACCTCTTATTTTTTTGAATTTCTGTTGTTGCACTACTTCTTTTAATTTAACTATTTAATACATGTATATATACTTACTGTAATTTAGTTTTTGTTTATATTTATCACGTATTGCATTGTACTGCTGCCACAATGTTAATAAATTTCACAACGTATGCCAATGATATTAAACCTGATTCTGATTCTGTAGAGTCAAGACACTGAGTTCTTGATTAGTCAGGATATCAAGGGTTGCAGGCAGAAGGTAGGAGAGTGGGACTGAGAGAGATAATAAATTAGCCATGATGGAATGTGGAGCAGGCTCAATGGGCCAAATGGCGCAATTCTGCTCTTATGTCATATAGTCATAATAGCAACTAATATATACATCACTAATTCCATCTGGTGATTTAATTCAGAAAAAAATCTGGATTTAATGCTCTTCCAACTACAGCTATACTGCTCGTATTGCTTTCAAGAATATTAATTGCCGGTGTTCCTATTCTGCTATCTTGAAAAATCAGACTCTTAAAATTTCCACTTGCTGCTTGGTTATACTACGGATCTGAAATCGTCAGAATCTAGTACACTCAAAAATTAATCCACTGGAACTTAAAAGAGAGAGCACTAAATGGCATTTGTGAAGTTACTTTTATTCTGGTCAAGATGGCGCCTGCGTACAACGCTCCGTTGCTCGATATCTTCTGAATAGAGAATGAGACCATTTCCATTTTTTTCACTTCTATTATATCTTTTACATTTGTTTCTTATTTTGAATGTGATTCTGGAACTGTTGGAGCCTGTGTTTTGCCGTTTGGAGATTGTTTGGGTGCTTTAGCGCTCTGCAGTCTTCGAGAGGATTCCAGGAGGTGGAGGCAGTGTGAGCGAACCTCGTGGCGAGAAGACTGTAGGATGGCACACGAGCTGGTGTTTGACCCCCTTCTGCTAATTATAGCTTCCATTGCTTGCCAATTAAAGTGACGAGGGCAATTGAAACATCGAGGCGAGTGTGGAAGATTGGTGATCGTTCGGCTATTCCAGGTCTGCAGTCTCCAAGAGGAATCTGGGAGGCACAAGCAGCATGCATGTACCTCGTAGCAGACAGGCTGAGGGACTGGGTGCAAGCTGATGTTTGGCTCCATTTCTCCGATTAAAGCCACAGGGGCGATTGAAGCATCTCAGCAAGTGCAGAGGGTGAGTGCCGGCTGCCTGTCTTTTGATCAGTTGCTCTGTACCGGAGAAGGGAGAGCATGCTGCTGTGCCCAGAGAGTGTTACCCAGGACTGTAGACTCTTTCTTTCAGTCTTATAGCTTTTGTATTCTGTGTTTTTTCATCCAGTCTTCTCAGTTTATTTTTGTGCGGGGAGGGGGATTTGGGGGTCAATATGCCTGATCTCTTTTTGTTTTTTTGAGCAGGAGGGGGGATTTGCCTGATCCATTTTGCTTGGTTTTGGTGGGGGAGGAGGAATTTGGGATTTATGATCATGCTGTCTTTCTTTTCTTTCTTGGTTTCACGGCTACTCAGAGATTTGAAGAATTTCAGAGTTGTGTACTTTGATAATAAATGAACCTTTGATTTCACACACATATTAGAACATAGATCATAAAACAGTACAGTACAATACACATCAAAGTTTCTGGTGAACGTAGCAGGCCAGGCAGCATCTCTAGGAAGAGGTACAGTCGACGTTTCAGGCCGAGACCCTTCGTCAGGACTAACTGAAAGAAGAGCTAGTAAGAGATTTGAAAGTGGGAGGGGGAGGGGGAGATCCGAAATGATAGAAGACAGGAGGGGGAGGGAAGGAGCCAAGAGCTGGACAGTTGATTGGCAAAAGGGATATGAGAGGATCATGGGACAGTAGGCCTAGGGAGAAAGAAAAGGGGGAGTGGGGGAAAACCCCAGAGGATGGGCAAGGGGTATAGTGAGGGGGACAGAGGGAGAAAAAGGAGAGAGAGAAAAAGTATGTGTGTATATAAATAAATAACGGATGGGGTATGAGGGGGAAGTGGGGCATTAGTGGAAGTTTGAGAAGTCAATGTTCATGCCATCAGGTTAGAGGCTACCCTGACGGAATATAAGGTGTTGTTCCTCCAACCTGAGTGTGGCTTCATCTTTACAGTAGAGGAGGCCATGGATAGACATATCAGAATGTGAATGGGACGAGGAATTAAAATGTGTGGCCACTGGGAGCTCCTGCTTTCTCTGGCAGACAGAGTGTAGGTGTTCAGTGAAACGATCTCCCAGTCTGCGACGGGTCTTGCCAACATATAGAAGGCCGCACTGAGAGCACCGGATGCAGTATATCACCCCAGCCGACTCACAGGTGAAGTGTCGCCTCACCTGGAAGGACTGTCCGGGGCCCTGAATGGTGGTAAGGGAGGAAGTGTAAGGGCATGTGTAGCACTTGTTCCGCTTACACGGATAAGTGCCAGGAGGGAGATCGGTGGGGAGGGATGGGGGGGACGAATGGACAAGGGAGTCTCGTAGGGAGCGATCCCTGCGGAAAGCAGTGGGGGGAGGGAAAAATGTGCTTAGTGGTGGGATCCCGTTGGAGGTGGCGGAAGTTACAGAGAATAATATGTTGGACCCGGAGGCTGGTGGGGTGGTAGGTGAGGACAAGAGGAACCCTATTCCTTGTGGGGTAGCAGGAGGATGGAGTGAGAGCAGATGTGCGTGAAATGGGGGAGATGCGTTTGAGAGCAGAGTTGATGGTGGAGGAAGGGAAGCCCCTTTCTTTAAAAAAGGACATCTCCCTCGTCCTGGAACGAAAAACCTCATCCTGAGAGCAGATGCGGCGGAGATGGAGGAATTTCGAGAAGGGGATGGCATTTTTGCAAGAGACAGGGTGAGAAGAGGAATAGTCTAGATACAATACAGGTCCTTTGGCTCACAATGCCAGTCCGACCTTTCAACCTATTCCAAGATCTCTTAAGCTCTTTTCTGAATAACATACAGTGGCATGCAAAAGTTTGGGCACCCCTGGTCAAAATTTCTGTTACTGTGAATAGCTAAGCGAGTAAAAGATGAACTGATTTCCAAAAGCCATAAAGTTAAAGATGACACATTTCTTTAATATTTTAAGCAAGAAAACTTCTTTATTTCCATCTTTTACAGTTTCAAAGTAACAAAAACAATGAAAAGGGCCTGAAGAAAAAGTTCGGGCACCCTGCATGGCCGTACTTAGTAACACCCCCTTTGACAAGTATCACAGCTTGTAAACGCTTTTTGTAGCCAGCTAAGATTCTTTCAATTATTGTTTGGGGAATTTTTGCTCATTCTTCCTTACAAAAGGCTTCTAGTTCTGTGAGATTCTTGGGCCGTCTTGCATGCTGCTCTTTTGAGGTTTATCCACAGATTCTTGATGATGTTTAGGTCAGGGGACTGAGGGGGCCATGGCAAAACCTTCAGCTTGCACCTCTTGAGGTAGTCCATTGTGGATTTTGAGGTGTGTTTAGATTCATTTTCCTGTTGTAATAGCCTTTGCTCATTGCGGCCAAAAAGTTCTATTCAAAAGGTTCAAAGGAACATCTAAACAAGCTGATGCACTTTGGAAACAAGTCCTGTGGACTGATGAAGTTAAAATAGAACTTTTTAGCCACAATGAGCTAAGGTACGTTTGGAGAAAAAAGGGTGCAGAATTTCATGAAAAGAACCTCTCTCCAACTGTTAAGCACGGGGGTGGATCGATCATGTTTTGGGCTTGTGTTGCAGCCAGTGGCACGGGGAACATTTACTGGTAGAGGGAACAATGAATTCAATGAAATACTAGCAAATTCTGGAAGCAAACATCACACTGTCTGTAAAAAAACCAAAGATGAAAAGAGCATGGCTATTACAACAGGATGATGAACTAAACACATCTCAAAATCCACAATGGACTACCTCAAGAGGTGCAAGCTGAAGGTTTTGCCATGGCCCTAACAGTTCCCAACCTAAACATCATCGAGAATCTGTGGATAGACCTCAAAAGAGCAGTGCATGCAAGACAGCCCAAGTATCTCACAGAACTAGAAGCCTTTTGCAAGGAAGAATGGGTGAAAATCCCCCAAACAAGAATTGAAAGACTCTTAGCTGGCTACAAAAAGCATTTACAATCTGTGATACTTGCCGAAGGGGGTGTTACTAAGCACTGCCATGCAGGGTGCCCAAACTTTTTCTTCGGGCCCTTTTCCTTTTTTTGTTATTTTGAAACTGTAAAAGATGGAAATAAAAAAGGTTCCTTGCTTAAGATATTAAAGAAATGTGTCATCTTTAACTTTATGCCTTTTGGAAATCAGTTCATCTTTTACTCAACCAACACACATCAAAGTTGCTGGTGAACGCAGCAGGCCAGGAAGGATCTCTAGGAAGAGGTACAGTCGACGTTTCAGGCCAAGACCCTTCGTCAGGACTAACTGAAGGAAGTTACTCTTCCTTCAGTTAGTCCTGATGAAGGGTCTCAGTCTGAAACATCGACTGTACCTCTTCCTAGAGATGCTGCCTGGCCTGCTGCGTTCACCAGCAACTTTGATGTGTGTTGCTTGAATTTCCAGCATCTGCAGAATTCCTGTTGTTCATCTTTTACTCACTTAGCTGTTCATAGTAACAGAAATACATTTTGACCAGAGGTGTCCAAACTTCTGCATGCCACTGTAAATATCCAAAGCCTTATTAGATCTTTGCTTACTTAATTATAATTCCTTCTTCCTCTTGAATAGATGTTCCACCTCTCTTGTCAACCATAGTCCTTTCATCCTACCATCCTTTCCCCACCTCTATGGGATAAACCTATCCAGAACCCCAAAACTTCCTGATTAACCTCCACATTTCTGTTGTACATTTTCCTGAGAAAACCTGTTTCCTAATTTGTGCTCCGCAGTTCCTGCCTAATAGCATCATAATTTGCCCTACTGCAACTGTATACTTTCCCGTACTATCGGCTTTTATTCCCATCCAAGACTATGGTAAAGGTCAGGAAGCTGTGGTCACTCTCTCTGAAATGCTCACCTACCAAGAGATCAGTCACTTGACTAGGTTCATTGCCTAGTATTAGTTCCTGTATGGCTTCTCCTCTTGTTGGCCTGTCCACATATTGGGTCAGCAATTCTTCTTGGACACACCTAACAAATACTGTCCCCTCTGAACCTCCCATCAAACGGAGGAGCCAATCGATACTAAGGAAATAGAAGTCACCAGTTACAACAACCCAGTTATTTCTCCAAAATCTGCACACCAATCTGCTCCTCAGAGTCCGTGTTACTGTTACGAAGCCTATAGAATAATCCCAATAGAATAACTGCCCCCTTCCTGTTTCTGCCTTCCATCCATACCAACTCAGTGGATGATCCTTCCACACCGCCATCCTTTTCTACAAATGTGATACCATATCTGATAAGCAATGCTGCACCCCATCTATTTTACTTCCCTCCCTAAATGAAATACTGTTTAATTCCTTCCAAGAACAGGAGCAAGTAGTAGATAATGGACATAAAGGCACATGATCAAAGATGGATAGGAACAGACCTTTGGTTTATCCAGCCTTCACATTTAGTATAAAGCTTTTTAAAAAAATTCTCTCAGTTTCAAATTTAAAGTGTTTGTTTAAATACATTTTGCTTGCTACTATGTTTGAATTAGTGGGCTGATATTGGAGACTCACACTACCATAAGGCTGCTTCCATGCTGCTTTTTTTTAAATCAGTAGAACATTATGAATTGGATTATTGCTTACAAGCTTTGAAGCACAGAGTTTCATTTCCACTGAAACATTTTGCAAGTTAAATTGAGTCCTATTAACATTTTTTTTAGTTCCATTTCTGTTCTAAATCACTTCTCTTGCAGGCTGCAAAATAATATAAGTTGGCACCTTGCTGTCATTATTACTCAAGAAGTTCCTTCAGACGGCACTTAGTGATGAGAGATGAAAGCTATCAATCACACATCCAAAATGATGGAAAGATCTTAATGCTGATGTTATAGAATCATAAAAATAGTGCACTCTTTCACTGATGAACACAGCCTATTTCTATTTAATGAACACTAACATTCATATAGCAATTCACTTGAAATATTGGTATGAAGTTTCAACTGGATTTTTAATAACAATTTATAGAATATAAAGGAATCATGTTCTATTGATGATAATAAACTATCTGGGAGATAAGCATGTGGTAGTACCCTTTTGTCTCAAAATCCAATCAGCTGCATGGAGTACAATCATAGGAGGTGATTCTCTCCCAGAAAACTCTGTGTGTCATTTACTCCCAGGGAATTAACTTTACTGGGGATGGTGCCAGGTACTTTGGAAGGTTAAATCAAATGACCTTCTTTTTGCAGTTCATCAGAGAAATTCCCATGAGGTAAAAGATTAATTAAAAAAAGAGAACCATTGGATATTAGCAGCACTGTCAATAAAAGCCAGGATGGACTTTGCCTGCTGTGGTAATGGGTAAGCTGTTAACTGGTTAGCATGCCGAGCTCAGTCTCGGGTAGATATCACACTAGACCTTTGTGACTTGGCACCACTTTTATAGCACCCTAAATAAGGAGGATAAATGGGTAGGAGAATTGTGATACAGGTGTCCCCTGCTTTTTGAACGTTTGCTTTACGAAACCTCGCTGTTATGAAAGACCTACATTAGTTACCTGTTTTCGCTAACAGAAGGTGTTTTCACTGTTACGAAAAAAGGCAGCGTGCGGAAAAAGCAGCGCACTGCGCACCCCGAACAGCCGCTGTCCCCCGGATTCAGAACAGCATTCTCGCCGGCATTGTTTAAACACGTGCCTGTGAGCAGCCATTTGCAAGGTGAGTTCTAAGGTATCAGAAAAGCCTAAAAGAACTCGTAAGGGTGTTGCGCTTAGCGTAAAACTAGACATAATTAAGCGTTTCGATCGTGGTGAACGAAGTAAGGACAAAGTGAGTTTGGCTTGTGGAAGTTGACGAAGATGATGTTGAAGAGGTTTTGGCATCCCATGACCAAGAACTGATAGATGAAGAGCTGGTGCAATTGGAAGAGGAAAGGATAACAATCAAAACCCAATGCAGTAGCGAAAGTGAAGTCGTCCAGGAACTGAACATGAAGCAACTGTGTGAGATTTTCACTGCAATGATAAAGTACGACTTTAATTTTGAAAGGGTACATTGGTTTAGGGCATATCTGCAGGATGGTTTAAGTGCTTTCAAAGAACTGTATGATAGAAAAATGCACGAGGCTAAGCAGTCAAGCAGTCTGTCGTTTTTCAAGCCTTCCACATCAGCCACAGCAGACGACAAACCTCGACCTTCGACAACAAGGTAGGCAGACATAGAAGAAAATGACCTGCCTGCCCAGATCGACGATGAGATGACACCCCAGTGGTTCCAACCCCCGGGCCGTGGACAGATACCGATTCGCGGAGAATGTAGCGGTAGCCGCCTCTGATCTGGGCTGACATTTATGTGCCGGGCGGCACCTAATTAATTAGCTTGTTTGTTTCGGCTTTTTTCTTAAAGATGTGCTGGGTATGTCCCGGGCACCGCTGGACCACTGCATTCTTCGCGGATCGGTATCGGTTTGCTGCCAGGAGGGTGGGGGCCACTGCACCGGCCCAACCTCCGATGACCCAGCCTAACACACCATCATCAGTGTGGTCGACACTGTCTTCCCGATTCCCATAAGTGATATTACACTGTACATATATTATTTCTACTTTATATTTTTACGTGTTATTTGGTGTGATTTGGCAGCTTCATAGCTTAAAGGTTACTGGAGAGCGCTTGCGCCGTGTTTCTGCCGAGAGTGCTTGCGTGAGATTTTCGCTACGGAGAACAGTGGAGGCAATCGTTGTAGAGAAGTATTTCTAATTTATATAGGCTGTGTATTTATCATATCATTCCTGCTTTTACTATATGTTACTGTTATTTTAGGTTTTATGTGTTATTTGGCATGATTTGGTAGGTTATTTTTGGGTCTGTGAACACTCACAAATTTTTTCCATATAAATAACTGGTAATTGCTTCTTTGCTTTACGATATTCCGGCTTATGAACCGTTTCATAGGAATGCTCTACCTTCGGATGGCGGGGGAAACCTGTAAATATAGCTGTAAAAAATGCCACTGATAACCTACTCACTTTATATGTATGACTGTGTGACTAAGTACAGTTTCAACGCCATATTTAAGTTTGCTGATGACACCACTGTTGGCCAAATCAAAGTGGGAACAAATCGGCATATAGGACAGAGACAGAAATTCTGGTTAAACGGTGCCAACCTAGTCATAGAGAAGTACAGCACAGAAAAAGGCCCTATCTAAGTCCATGTCAAAAACTATTTAAACTGCCCAAGTCTAACAATCTGCACTGGGACCATAGTCTCCCATATTCCATACTATCCATATACCTATCCAATCTTCTCTTAAATGTTGAAATTGATCATTTGTCCTGGCGGCTCATTCCACACTCTCACGACCCTCTAAGTGAAGAAGATTCCCCTCATGTTCCACTTAACCTCTCACCATGCACCCTTGAGCCATGACCTCTGGTTGTATTCCCGCCCAGCCTCAGTGGAAAAAGCCTGCTTGCATTTACCCTATCGATATCCCTCATAATATTGTATACCTCTATGAAATCTCCTCTCAATCTTCTTGCTCTAAAGAATATAGTCCTAATCTATTAAATTTTTCCTTGTAATTCAGGTCCTCCAGACCCGATAATATCCTTGTAAATTTTGTCTGTACTCTTTCAACGTTATTTACATCTTTCCTGTAAGTAGGTGACCAAAACTGCATGCAATACTCCAAATTAGGCCTCACCAACTTCAACATAACATCCCATCTTCAGTTCTCAATACATTGATTATGAAGGCTAACATGCCAGAAGCTTTCTTTACAGCCCTGTCTGCCCGTGACACCACTTTCAACAAATTATGTATACATAGAACATAGAAATATAGAAAAGGATGTAGCACAATACAGGTCTTTCGGCCTACAAAGCTGTGCCGAACATATCCCTACCTTAGAACTACCTAGGCTTTACCCATAGCCCTCTATTTTTCTATGCTCCATGTAGCCATCCAGGAGTCCCTTAAAAGACCCTATCATTTCCACCTCCACCACCACTGCTGGCAGCCCATTCCACGCACTCACGACTCTCTGCATAAAAAAAACTTACCCCTGACATCTCCACTGTGCCTCCTTCCAAGCACCTTAAAACTATGCCCTCTCATGCTAGCCATTTCAGCCCTGGGGAAAAGCCTCTGACTATCCATACGATCAATGCCTCTCATTATCTTGTACACCTCTATCAAGTCACCTCTCATCCTCTGTCACTCCAAGGAGAGAAGGCTGAGTTCACTCAACTTATTCTCATAAGGCATACTCCCCAATCCAGGCAACATCCTTGTAAATCTCCTCTGCACCCTTTCTATGGTTTCCACGTCCTTCCTATAGTGAATCAACCAGAACTGAGCACAGTACTCCAAGTGGGGTCTGACCAGGGTCCTATATAGCTGCAACATTATCCCTTAGCTCTTAAACTCATTCCCACAATTGATGAAGGCCAATGCACCGTATGCCTTCTTAACTATAGAGTTAACCTGCGTAGCAGCTTTGTGTGTCCTATGGACTCAGGCCCCAAGATCCCTCTGATCCTCCACACTGCCAAGAGTCTTACCATTAATACTATATTCTGCCATCATATTTGACCTACCAAAATGAACCACTTCACACTTATCTGGGTTGAATTCCATCTGCCACTTCTCAGCCTAGATTTGCATCTTATTAATGTCCCATTGTAACCTCTGACAGCCCTCCACACTATCCACAACACACCCAACCTGTGTGTCATCAGCAAATTTACTAACCCATCCCTCCACTTCCTCATCCAGGTCATTTATAAAAATCACAAAGAGTAGGGGTCCCAGAACAGATCCCTGTGGCACACCACTGTCACCGGCCTCCATGCAGAATGTGACCCGTCTACAACCACTGTTCACCTTCTGTGGGCAAGCCAGTTCTGGATCCACAAAGCAATGTCTCCTTGGATTCCATGCCTCCTTACTTTCTCAATAAGCCTTGCATGGGGTACCTTATCAAATGCCTTGCTAAAATCCATATACACTACATCTACTGCTCTTCCTTCATCAATGTGCTTAGTCATATCCTCAAAAAATTCAATCAAGCTCGTAAGGCACGACCTGCCTTTGATAAAGCCATGCTGACTATTCCTCATCATATTATGCCTCTCCAAATGTTCATAAATCCTGCCTCTCAGGATCTTCTCCATCAACCTTACCAACCACTGAAGTAAGATTCACTGGCCCATAATTTCCTGGGCTATTCCTATTCCCTTTCTTGAATAAGGGAACAACATCCGCAACCCTCCAATCCTCCGGAACCTCTCCCGTCCTCATTGATGATGCAAGTATCATTGCCAGAGGCTCAGCAATCTCCTCCTACGCTTCCCACAGTAGCCTAGGATACATCCCGTTCGGTATTCTGTATTCCCAGATCCCTTGTTCTACCACACCCCCAGTGCCCTACCATTCTCTGTGTAAGGTCTACCCTGGTTGGTCCTACCAAAGAGCAAAGCTTCCATTTGCAATTTTCCAGCTGTTGCAGATCTCACTGCAAGCCATGATAGCCTTCCTCACTGTCCATTACATGCCCAGTCTTGGTGTCATCCGCCAATTTGCTGATCCAGTTCTCCACATTATCAGCCAGAACATTGATATAGATGACAAACAACAACAGACCCAGCACCAGTCCCTGCGGCACTCCAGTAGTTACAGGCCTCCAATCTGAGAGGCAATCATCTACTACCAACCTTTGGCTTCTCACACAAAACCGATGTCTAATCCAACTAACTACTTCATCTGTACTTCTATGTACTGATGAAGGGAACATTCCTGAACACATTTGTCAGCCTCAATCCCATCTATCCCTTTTACAGTATGAGATTCCCAGTCAATATATGGATAGTTGAAATCACAGACAATAACAACCTTATGTTTCTTGCAATAGTCTGAGATCTCTTTACAAATTTGTTCCTCTAAATCACCTAGAGCAGTTGTGTGGTCTGGAATATAGCTCCATTAATGTAGTCACACCTTTCTTACTTCTCAGTTGCACCTCTGCCTCACTAGTTGAGTCCTCCAGTCTGTCCTGACTAAGTACTGCTGAGACTTATTCTCTGACAAATAACACCACCCCTCCTCCCTTAAGTCCTCCCACTCTGTCACATCTAAAACAATGGAACCCCAGAATATTGAGCTGCCAGTCCTGCCCCTCCTGTATCCAAGTCTCACTAATGGCTACAACGTCATAATTCCAGGTGTTGATCCATGTCCTGAGCTCCTCCGCCTTTCCTACGATATTTCTTGCATTGAAATATACACAGCTCGGGACACTAGTTGCACCATGCTCAACCTTTTGATTCCTGACTTGTCTGAGGTCTTACCAATATCTGCCTCCATAACCTCTCTACTAACTGTTTTAGCACTCTGGTTCTCATCCCCCTGCAACTCTCGTTTAAACCCCGCCATACAACATTAACAAACCTTCTCGCTGGAATTTTGGTTCCCCTCCAGTTCAGGTGTAAACCCTTCCTCTTCTACAGGTCCCACCTTCCAAGGAAGAGAGCCCAATGATCCAAAAATCTTATGCCCTCCCTCCTACACCAGCTCCTTAGCCACGTATTAAATTATATTATCTTCCTTGTTCTGGCCTCAGTAGCACGTGGCCTGTTCAGCAATCCTGAGATCACATCCCTGGAGGTCCTGTTCTTTAACCTAGAACCTAACTCCTTGAACTCCCTATGCAGAACCTCTTCACTTGTCTTATATGTCATTGGTACCTACGTGGATCACAACCTCTGGCTGTTTGACCAACCACTTAAGAATGTTGAGGACTTGATCCGAGATATCCCAGACCCTGGCTCCCAGGAGGCAATGTACCATCCAGGAATCTCGTACTCACTCTTAGAACTAACAAATCCTCTACCTCTCACCATTTCCCTTCTGAGTCATAGAGCCAGACTCATTGCTGGAGACCTGACCACTGTAACTTCCTGTGTTAGGTCAACCCCCCAACAGTATCCAAAGTGATATACCTGTTGCTGAGGGGGATGGCCACAGGGAGACTCTGCACTGGCTCCTTAACCCCTTTCCCCTTCCTGATGGTCACTCATTTTCCTGAGTCCTGCATCTTAGGTGCAACTACCTCTGCATATGTCCCATCTATCACACCTTCAGCCTCCCGAATAATCTGTGGTTCATCCAGTTCCAGCTCTTACTCCTTAATGTGGATTGTTAGAAGCTGCAGCTGGATGCACTTCATGCAGGTGTAGTCAAGATGTAAAGAAGGGAAAGAAAAAAAAACAACCTAGATCTTTTCTTTTCTTTACCTCTCTGACTGAAGCCTCTCTTCAATGAAGCCTCGAAGAGCTAAAGCCTCAAGATCACTACTCTGATTGTCCGCTCCAAGGATGGCTGCTATGACAATGGCCACTGCGCTTGCCCCTGCCTTCCTGCAATTTGCTCTTGTTAATTAATCTCAAACATGGATTGGTCACTGGTCAAATCTCTGTCACGCCGTTGTGACTTGCTGCTCCGTTTCCTACTCAGGCAGAGGACTGAGATCCACTCCTCTCAAAGTTCTGATGTCTGGATTGGTCTCTGGTGAAAGTTATATCCAGCTCTATCCACCTCTCACAAACTTTCTCCTGTACAACATCTCACTCAACATCAGCAAAACTAAAGAGCTGATTATTGTCTACAGGAGGAAGAAGCTGGTCTTCATTAGGGGATTGAAAATGGAGAGGTTAGTAACTCTTCATTCCTTGTCTTTATCATCACTCTGTGGATGAAGGGCCTGTATTGTGCTATACATTTTCTATGTTTCTATATCAAAGGATCTGTCATTTGTCATAGGACTAGCATGTAAATGCCATCACAAAGACACAAGACTGCACCTCTGCTTTCTTGGATATCTGTGTAGATTAGTCATGTCATCTATAACTTTGACAAATTTCTAAAGATGCACAGTGGAGAGTATCCTGCCTGGTTGTATCACAGTTTGGCATAGAAATATCAATGTCTATGAATGGAAAAGTCTACAGAAGTGGTGGATGACAACCCTCCCCATCACTGGGCACATTTACAAGGAGAACTACTACAAGAAAACTACATTCATCATCAAGGACCTCCACCATCCAGGCCATGATCTCTTCTCACTGTACCAGGTTCAGCAACTGTTATTGACTTACAAGCATTCGACTCCTGAACCAACGTGGAGAAATTCACTCACCTCAACTCCAAACTGATTCCACAACCAAGAGACACTCCTTTGAGGACTCTGTAACTCTTGTTCTCAATATTACTATTATTTTTTATTTGCACAAGTCTTCTCCTACACATTGGTTGTTTGTCAGTCTTTATATATAGTTGTTTCATAAATTTTATTGTATTTCTTTATTTTCTTGTAAATGCCTGAAAAAAAAGTGGATCTCATGGTGACATACATATGTACTTTGATAATAAATTACCTTTGAACTTTGATGTGTCTGGAGACCTTTACAGAACCAAGCTGTTGAGTATTATTCAGTTTAATTTTCTTTGCCATATTCTGCCTCCAAGGAAGTTCAGATCATTTCTAAAGGAACATTGACATCTAGATTATTTTATGTTGCACAGGACAGAGCAGAGTTTAAAAAAAAAACTGTGAAATTAAGGCAAAAAAAAATCTTCATAAATTCCTGTAGTTTGGACACCAGTACCCTTCAATCTCTGAAACACCTCACTGACAAAATTCTCAGCTGATGAGCATGTGCATCTTCAAAAATTGCCACCTGTGTGACCACAGCTGAAATGCTGTGATCAAAAGCACTCAGATTCTTTAAATCAATGTTTATTTAATCAATGCCTGAAATAAAAGTGGCTACATGCACCTACAAGAGTTGCCTGTGTGAGTTTTGTACAGGGGTAAGTCAGTGACCAAAACTTCAAAATCCTAGCATGTTGTGGGTGAAGTAAAGATTCTGAAAGTGTACAAGCTGTCAGTGTCCATCAGAGTGACAGAGTGAGATGGAGGATGAGGAAAACAATCCAACGCCCACCACCCCACCCCATCTGGTTTTTGACTGTAGATATATAATATACACAAATAATAAAACAGATTTAAAAATGTCAAAAATATAAATACGGCACTACTGAAAAAATTCCTCAAAGCCTAGTTATGTAAACAATCAACATAACGACACTGAAGCTAAGTTTGTGAACAGAGAGTAGGTGCTGTGGATTTTTACATGCTTATTTCCCCATCTGGAAGATGCTGTATTATTAAAGTCTAAACCTATCATATCTATCGAAATTGCCATGTAATTCAGAAATTAGGAATTTTTTTCTCCATATCCAAAAGCTAACCAAGATGCCGGAGAGTGGAAAAATAAGCCTATTCACTAATGTTAGCAAGGGGAAACTGCAGCAATATGTAGTTATAGATCAAAGGAGAAGCTGCAGCTACAATTGTTTATGGGTTCTGGATTTTATCTTTAAAAGTAAGGCATTCCAACCTGTAGCATCACTGCAGTTGGGAATGGTAACCCAATCAATAAGATGTCAGCCAGTGGACCAAGAGACAGTGGGGAGGTCTTCACCAGATGTTACCTCACATTGGAGCACAGACAGATTTGACCCACAAATGAACAGGAGGAGCAGAGAGAATTTGGTGTGTTTGTCATTCATTGGAATTCCCTAGTCTTCTGCAGTAATTCAATTATCAGGCTTTTGGAAATGGAGACAGCAGGCTGTGGAAGACTCAGTGGACTTCTGATATTTATGGCCAGGCTATAGTGTTGGTTGTATTTTAGGCTCCAGAAATTTCAAGGCCACTGTTGTGTCTTAAGGTTAGGGAGGAATTAAATAAAACAAAGTAAGGAGCTCAGCAGACCAGACAGCATCTGTGGATTCTGCAGTCCTGATGAAAGATCTTGACCCAAAATACCATTTGAACATTTCCCTCTACAGACGCTGCCTGGCCCATTGAGCTTGTCCAAGGGTCTGGTTTATTTTGCTCCTGATTTCAACATCTGTAGTTTCTTATGTCTTCAGGTTAAGAAGAAAAGCTATTTCCTGCTGGCATTTACAGTGTAGGTACATTTAAAATTCCCCTATGTCTAGGTGGAGATAAATTTAAGAATATATTTTTTGAGTTCTGTGTTACAAACTTTATTTTTCAAATATAAGTCATTAAACATTATTTAAAGGCAGGTGTTCTATGCAGTTCAAGTACCAGAAACTAAATGCAAGTAATTTAATTTTAGCATCTGCAGTGTTTGAGGTAAATTTACTGATCAGCGATGCATTCCCTACAGGGAGAAAACAATCAGCATGAGCCTTCAGCTTCTTTAGCCTATTAAAGTAGGAAGCTTTCACTTTACTCTTAGTTAAGCACGCAGAGGCAGACCTAAGAGTGGGGAAAAAACAACAAGTCTGCAGCCGGCTGCACTGTACGAGGTGAAATTGTTTTCTGCTTAACTGAGCAGCAGTGAATTGATATGTTAGCAGTGAAATGCAACGACAATTAAATTGTAACTGACCTAGTTGTTACCATCATTATGCCTTCTTTTTTAACAGCTTTCACCATTATTCAAACCAATGTATTTAAAGATGACATTGCAGGAAAATTGTCACTATGTTTCTATATTGAAGTAATTATCCATTTAGACATAAACTTCATCTGCTGACTGTGTGTGCATATGTAGGAAGGCAAAAATGAAGCAAACAAAAGGATCATTTTGCTGAATCATTTCTTGCTTATTCGTGACACCACTTTATCGATAATGATGTCTTTGAAGTTGTTCCATCATCCTGTTACTTTGCCATTTTCTGCATCAATTGCAATAGCAACTTCCATTCTGTACAACGGGCACTGAACAAATGTGGTAAAAATAGTTGCTGCCATCAGTGACAGAGCTGAACTTTAAAAAGGGAAGTGGAAGGATGAAAGGATTTCAGACAAAAGCAAGAGGAAATGAGGCTAGTTGGTTTGTCAAGGTTGGAGAGAAGTTACAGTTAGAAAAGTGCAGTTAAAGAGAACAATGGTAAGAGCAGAAAAGGGGAACTTTTAAAAACTTAACAAAGCTAGTGAATTTGAATTTTGTGTACTATAAGAGTGGAAAACAACAAACATATAGAGAGCAGCCCAAACTGAGAATGTGTTAAGCAAGTGAAGTTTAGTGACAGAGCCCAAGCAGTGAGTATGGAAAGCGAGTGAAGTTAAGCAAGTGAAGAGTGAGACCAGCACAAGAAATGCGATGCCAGGTGCGGAGTGGAATTCATTGTGGTTAACTTGGTGGTATGAGTGAATGGTACTGGGCTGTATTGATAGCTCTGAATTACTCTAAATGCAGACACACAAAGGAGTATGCATTCCTATTACATATTCACGAAATTCAGAACATTGGTGCATTTTCTGAAAAGCAATGTATTCTATTAGCTCCTTATCAACATTTATATTGGACACCTGATTTCCAAAGAGGTTGGCGATTACTTCCTAAATTTTAAGATTTTTTTAAATCAATGGCAGTCTATAATTATACCACATTATGTTGACAGAGAAACTGCAACATAATTGGCCTTTCAGATAGTTGTATTAAAATTGACTTCTGGTAATTGAGCTCCTGAAGAAAACTATACTATGGTGCTCATTATATGCTGCTTGGCACCTGTGTCACACTTCATTGTTTCATTATTCTTCTTTCTTTCTGTACTTTATACCACCGTGATTTTTCATCTCATTTTCAACAACTGAAACGTGCTACCGTAAATAAACATATCATATAAAGAATAACAACTGACTATAGTGAGCTGAAGCCACCAATCTGATGTGTCTGGTTAACTGACATTCATAAACACTAAGGTTTTCACTGGAGCTTTATAATGCCATTCAAAATGTTCATCTGAATTGCTGCCTGGTAACTCAGTTAGATATTAGTTGTCCTTTGCCTATTAGCTCCTCACTTACTCTTGATGATAACCACATTAATCTTGTAAATTGGTTAGTTCGAGTCTAAGAAAAACAGTTTCTATTAGATGTTTTACTGATGATTACAAAAGGGAGTTTTAGTTGACAGTCAATAGTCAATCAATGTTCTCCCCTGTGAAGTACCTTTAATCACAGTTGTCTGCTTGAAGTCCATGTTCTTTCATTCCCCTTTCCTTCAATAATCCACTACTTATTTCTAAATGTTGTCATGGTTTCTACTTCAGCCACTAACTCCACTAATGCATCTTACAGCTTCACAGTCCTCCTACTTGGAACTAAATCTCTCACATTTGATCATATATCCAAGTTGCTGAATTCTTGTTACAGGAATCATTGAAGATTGACTCTCTCTATCTGCATTATCCCATTGCTGCATTCTAACACTGTCTAAGAAATCTCCACTAATCTATTTGAAACAGCCCTGGAGTGGAGCTCAAAGTGGTGACTGACATTCATTCTAGTAATGTCTTGTTACTTTTAGAACAGCCACTCACTCACTCATTGCTGATCAAGCCATTAGAAAGTAAGCAAAGAGTAACATTCTATTCTTTTAATACTTCATGTTTGAGTCAGTATCGGTAACGTTCATTCTTAGGTACATTTGCTATTGAACCTGAATATATTAACATAGGTAAAGTTGGACTAAACAGTATTTAAATTGGCTACTTGAATTATAAAGAGGTTAACTATTGCAAATGGTGGTCTTTAGTAAAGAGTGTGTCAAACCTCCCTTGGAAATATATATTCCTGGTTTGTGAGCAGCAATTAAAAATGAGAACTTGTAGGGTATGGACAGGCAGGTATGCTCCACCAAGTATGACTTATGTTAGTCCATGACAACCTGATCTTCTGAAGTCCCCTCCCAAACCCCTCCCGTCCATGTACAAATCGAAACTTCTCTTAAATGATATGATTGATCTTGCAAATACCATTCCCACTGGCAGCTCATTCTGCACATGCATCACTCTGAGTGAAGTATCCCCTCAGATCCCCCTTAAATATTTCGACTTTTCACCCTTAACCTGTTACCTCTGGTTCTCACCTCACCAATCCTGAGGTGGGTCCTTTCCCACTCAAAGGAATCCTTGCATACTGTGCCAATGTATCCAGGTTGCCAGGTTTGCAAAAATTGGCATCAGAGGTCAGATTCTTTTGAATCCTCTACTAACATATGTTTGAACTGAAAGCTCCAAAGGAAAACTTAAAGGACAAAAGTTGATTCATCAATATTCTTACAGAGATGGATGCTGGATTTGCAAAATGTGGGTAGCTATAGTATAAATTATAATGGTACCAATGTAGTTAAGGAGTGGACAATTAGCCTTCCGAAATATTTTCTTCCTTCTAATCATAATCTGAACCAAATAAAAATGATGGGTTTATTCACTGCCCCAGTCTATTTTACAGAGAAAACATAGCAGGACCAAAGGAGAAGAATTTATGTTACAAATAACATTTTAAAAAAAGCTGTTTTTTTTTTGGATTTAATATAATAAATCACTTTTTTTTTGCTCATTCAGGACTCTTTTTTTGTCTTGGATAACATGTAGTTTTGATATCTTGTAACCTCTCATTTGGGTGCAATAATTCTCCATTTACCATTTCATACAGGTCTTAACTACATCTAATAATATCTAATTAATTTATAATGGTCTGCATAACAAGGAGGTTAAACATTTAACATATAAGCTGACTTGTTTAAATACCCTTGAGTGATCATTTGTGATAAAATGCCAATTCAAATTCACTCCATTAAAACTTGAGCCTAAATGGCAAAACTCAAATGTTCCTATTATTAGCATCACTGTTAGTCATTGCAGTGGTGTGATTCTGGCTCAGGATGCTCTAAGAACTATCTCATTGCTAGCACATTCAGAATTTCCGTACATTAAGACTCTCATTTCTCATTTACTTCCAAGTGCTACAATTTCTGGGCCAAAATCAAGAATAAACATGATAAAAAATGTTAAATATTTTCACTTCCTACAGTAACTAGCCACATTCACATTGTAGTTACAATGTACTACATTGGAAATTATGCTTAGAGAGTATGAGTGATTATTATACTTTGCAAAACCAAAGTATTTATGAGCTGTGTTCAATGGAAGATGAAATAATGCAAAGTATAAATGCCTCTTAGAACACCCAAAAATTGTCAGTGCACTGAATTTATTAAATTTTTGTTAACTTCTCTGATGTATATATTACATAGTACGTAGGTCATGACTGAGTTGAAAGATTTTCTGTTGAGTCCAAATTCTTCACTTTTCCGAGAATTGGTTTGTACAATACAGAACATTCAACATATCTTTAAATTATCGTTCAGTATTGACAAAGGTTAAAACAAATGTTTTGGTATATGAAAGTCACTTGGTTGCTGCTTATAGCTATTTTATATGAATAATCTAAATGTAATGTCTCCAATACACTTTCATAAAATTGATTTATTATTATTATGGAGGTGGATGGAGAGATGGAAGCAGAATAACCTCACTGCCTGTAAGGAGTTTGTACATTCTCCCTGTGACCGCGTGGGTTTCTTCCCACAGTCCAAAGATGTACTGGTTGAGAGGCTAATTGGTCATTGTAAATAGTCCTGTGGTTAGGCTCAGGTTAAATCTCAGGATTTCTGGGCAGTATGGCTCAAAGGGCTATTCCATGCTGTATTCAATAATTAAATAAAAATAAATAAAATATTTTGACAGATAGCTAATCCATTTCCTTAGCCTAAATCAAATGTCAAACTCATCTAGAACATCTGAATATCTCTGGCAAAATGTGAGTAAAGAGTGTAGAATCATAGAGCAATACTGTATAGAGACAAGCCTTTGACCCAACTGGTCCATGGCAACCTTGATGTCCACACAGCTAGTCCCAACTTCCTGGTACAGCCTACAACCTCCTCCTCCAGGTACCTATTCAACCACTTCTTTTACTGCAGCCAATAAGATCCATAAGCTGTGTGTTGCTGTCTGAGGATTTTAGTAGGGCATTCCTTAAAAATGGAGTGTATTCCCTATTTACAGTATGTCAATCAATGAACTAGATATACTGTAAGGTAGAGTGAATACAAGTCAATTTACTCTCCAATCTAAAATGGAGGAAAAATATACTAACATTTCCCAGTAAGTACATAGCAATGAGTGAAGGCAAGTTTGTTATGCATAAAATCAATCTCAATAACTTACAGTAATATGGTCAGTAGACTTGATTGACAGAGGACTTGATCATCACCACCCCAGCTACCATCACATGCAACCAATCAGAAATCAGCAGGTCGGACAGCATCTGTAGAGAGAGGAAGAGTTGATGTTTCATCTCATCCAAACTCTTCAGATATCTCCAGCATTTTCTGATACAGTTTCCTGTTCTTAGCTTCCACAATTTTTGTTTGTTTAAATAAAGAACCTCTGTCAGCAATGAGTCAATGGAACCAAAGTGTAATGTGTGGCAGGCACCATATTGGGCATTTAGTAAAAGTGATTAATAATTTCTATCCTAGAGACTCTGAACCATGAAGTTTAAAGCAAGAAATTTAAATCAGGCTTAAATAACATACATAAAACAAAATAAAGATGGAATACACAAAGGACTGAAATAGAGTGATAAAAGAGCCAGAAAGATCAGGTAAAATATGAAAACTATTTTAATTTTAAAATAACCTTCAACACCAATTATCTTCTTCATAAATTAAATTATCAAGGTTAGTGAGTAGGTCAGCAGTATTTTTCATTTAGCTCTCCCTTAAAAACTTACCCATGCACAAGTGCACTTAGTCTAACCTGTTTAGTTGTTTTTTTATTGTAGAACACGTGAGTAGGCACATCAAGTTTTGAAGGTTTTGGCCTTGAGTCTCAGTGAGAACGGCAGCAGTGCACTATGTGAAGACGCAAGGGATCTTTGACAACATCATCTGGATTTGTAGGTTCAACTGTGTACATGCTAATTCCAGAAGTTATTTGACATTATTCTTTATTACAGTGAATTAGTTCAAAGAAGGGTCTATCTCAAAATTCAGCCAATATCCTACTTCCCAATAATGACATGCATTTGGTCACTGTGTTGCCATATGACACCTCACCCAAACTAAGGAGTTACTTTTGTGTTATTTTTAATGACTGCAATGCAATAAAAGATTAAGGATCAACTCACATAAAATGATACTGTTAACACATGTGGAACAGATGTTGTAGGTAGCAGCTTCACTTCCGTAAAGGATGTCAACAAAACCTTATATCTTTAGAGTGCAGAACTTAGGATGGATAGCACTAAATACTTAATTTCAAGCTACCCAAGTAAATTTCATGATGAGTAACTGGAGCCTTAAAAAGAAAATTGGGTTTTTCAGAGCGTCTTAAAATGGATAAAAGTAAGATCAAGAGGCTAGAGATTTAAAGAAGAATTACAAAGTTTAATGCTCAGTAAACCTATTTAAGTTTTTAAGCACAGTCCTTGGATGGTTTCTGCTGCTTGCCCACAAACTTACACATCTACTTCAAGAAGACTTCACTTATACCTCGGTCTAAAGAGAACGTGATAACTTGCCTCAATGACTATCGTCCAGTAGCACTTACATCCAAAATGATGAACTGTTTTGAGAAGTTGGTGATGAAACATACCATTTCTTGCCTAAGAACCAATTTGGATCCACTCCAATTTGCCAAGTGGAGTAACAGATCCACAGCAGATGCCATTTCATTGGCTCTTCACTCAGCCCTGGAACACCTGGCCAGCAAAGGTGCATACCATCAGAAAGCTTTTTACCGCTGGACATTCAATACCGTTATCCCCTCAAAACTAATCAATAAGCTCCAAAACATTGGCCTCAATACCTCCTTGTGCAATTAGATCCTTGATTTCCTCACTTTACAGATCCCAGGCATTTTGGATTGACAACAACATCTCCTCCATGATCTCCATCAGCACAGGTGCAGCAGAAGGCTATATGCTTAGCCCCCTGTTCTACTTGCTTTACACTTACGACTGTGAGGCTAAGCACAGATCCAATGACATATTCAAGTCTACAGATAGCACCCCTGTCATAGGCCGTATCAAAGGTGGTGATGAATTAGCATTTAGGAGGGAGTTTGAAAATTTGGCAGAGTGGTACCTCAACAACCTCTTACTCAATGTCGGTAAAACAAAGGAGCTGATTATTGACTTCCGGAAGAGGAAACCAAAGGTCTATGAGCCAGTCCTTATTGAAGGATCAAAGGCGGAGGGGGCAGCAACTTTAAGTTCCCTGCTGTTATTAATTCAGAGAACCGTTCATGAAGGAAGTATGGCAGCGGCTCTACTTCCTGAGGGGAAACCGGCATAAGTACTAGCCTGATGGGCCACAAGGCTCATGACAGACTTTAAAAAATAAACTACTTCCTTAGGAGCTTGTGAAGATTTGGCATGACATCTAAAACTGCGACAAATTTTTAGAGATGTGTTGTGGAGTATATTGACTGGCTGCATCATAGACTGGTATGGAAACACCAATGCCTTTGAACGGAAAACCCTACAGAGGTATTGAACACATCTACATGAAGCCTTGTTGCAGCAAAGCAGCATCCATCATCAGGGACCCCCACTACCCATGTCATGCTCTCTTCTAGCAACTGCCATCAGGAAGAAGGTCCAAGAGCCTCAGGACTCATATCACCTGGTTCAGGAACAGTTATCCTCAGCCATTAGGCTCTTGAAACAAAGGGGATAACTTCACTCAACATCACAGCAATTTTCCCACAACCTATGGAATCACAGTCAAGGATACTTCATCTCATGTTTTCAATATTAATTGCTTACTTATTATTATTATTATTTCTTCCTTTTTACACTTGCAGAGTTTGTTGACTTTTGCATACTGGTTTAAGACCCAAGTTGGTGTGGTCTTTCAAAGATTCCATTACAGTTATTATTCCATTATGAATTTACTGAGTATGCCCGCAAGAAAATGAATCTCAGGGTGGTACATGGTGACATACATGCACTTTGATAATAAATTTACTTTGAACTTATAAAATTTAAAACATATTTAAAACTCAGCATCAATGACAAATGATAAAGAGTCATCATATAACATTTTCCACCATTACCACCTTAATAATCTAGCAATAAAGCCCAGCAATTTACCATCCCCTTGAATTGCTAGGATTGCTGGAGTGCACTTAAAGTACAGGAAGCCTAACCAAGCAAGTGCAGTTGCTCATGTAGGGCTACATTAAGAAGGTTTATGAACTCTTGCCAATTGAAACTACCAACTTAAAATTTATTTTTGTCTACTTGCTACTGAACACTATCAAACAGTTTTTGTTGTGTTGTGCAAGGAGTTATTTTGTTCAGAAAGTAGAACTGTACAGCACAGGAACAATCCCTTCCGCCCGCAATGTTGTGCCAAACTAAACTAATCCCTTCTGCCTCTTTTCCTCACATTCCTGTGCCCGTCTAAATGTCTCTTAGAAGTCCCTAATATTTCCACCTCTACCACCACCTCAGGCAGTGCATTCCAGGCACCACAACTCTGCATTAAAAAATGTGCCCCTGACATCTTTGAATTTACCCCCCTCACGTTAAATACTTGCCCTCTGGTATTAAATATTTCAACCTTCAGAAAAAGGTATTGTCTGTCTACTCTATCTATGCCTCTCATAATCTTATAAACCTGTCATAACGGGGGCGCTGGGAGCGGACCCAAATGCAAGACACAGACACTGAAGTACTAGGAACAGGACTTGACTAGAGAGCTGGGACAAGAACACAAACTTGGGCTAGGACATTGACTAGATAAGCGGGACCAGGACAAGGAACTGGGAACTAGAAGTCTGGGCTTGGACTCTGAGCCGGAGATTGGACAAGGACCCAGAACCTGGGCTTGGACCTCGGGACTAGGCGAGGACATGATGTGGATACAGGACTGGGGACATGACAGGCTTGGGTTCGGACTCTGAGCCGAGGACATGACGAGGCTTGGGTTCAGACTCCAAGCCGAGGACATGACGAGGCTTGGGTTCAGACTCCAAGCCGAGGACATGACGAGGCTTGGGTTCAGACTCTGAGCCGAGGACATGACGAGGCTTGGGTTCGGACTCTGAGCGAGAGACTGGACAAGGACCCAGAACCTGGGTCTTGACTTGGGTTCAGACTCCGGAACTAGGCGAAGACATGACATGGTCTTGGGAGACAGGACTAGGCGAGGCTACAGGACAGAACGAGAGACTCCTGGGCAAGACAAGGGAAATCCAGTACAGGAGAAGGGAATTCCAGCAAGGGATGAAGCACATGGACAGGACGAGAAAACGAAGCCTTGTCTTGGTACTCAGGAACAGCTGAGCCTTGGACTTGGGACGACGGGAATCTCGAATCCTTGGACTTGGGATGACAGGAACCTCGGAACCTTGGACTTGGGATGACAGTAACGCAGAACACAGAGCCTTGGTCTTGGGGAGGATAGGAACACAGAGCCTTGGTCTAGAGCACAGGAATACAGAGCCTTGGATGTGAGAGACAGGAACAGAGGGACATGGAACACAGAGCCAGGACCCCTCCTTGGGAACAGGACTTGGGGCTAGGGCTCTACACAGAATGCTGAACACGACAAGTCAGTTCCCAACGCTAGGTAGCAGCAAACGGCTGGACCTACCTAGCGAAGGCGTGGACACAGAGACAATTTCAACTCAACGATAGACAGTTCCTTTTGACACAACAAGGCTCCGGTCTCACTCCAGTGGTAGAACTTGACCGGTTGCAGGCAAGGCTCCAGAAGGAAGGGGAAGGGAAGGGAACAATCCAGCCTCATGGGAACGGCAAAGACAGCCTGGCTTATCCAACAGAGGCAAGGACAGGAAGGGACTGATCCAACCACAGGGTAACAGCAAAGACCCGACAGAGGCAAGGACAGGATACTGACAAGACAAACCAGCCATCAACTCAAACCCAGGGCCACTTATATTCCCAGCCCCAAGACGAGCATCAGGTGCCTATGATCTGGAATCTAGAGTCCATGGACCGGACCATGAACCAGAACGTGGACTTCACAGACCAGACCATGACGAAACCTCTATCAGATCTCCCCTCAGCCTCTACTAAGCCAGAGAAAACAACCCAAGTTAGCCAACGTCTTGTTATGCCACATGCCCTCTTATTCAGGCAACAGCCTGGTAAACCTCTTCTCTACCCTCTCAAAAGTCTCAACATCCTTCTTAGAGCTGTTGTTAACCTCTGTTTACCAGAGCTCTATTTAAGCTCTGTTTAGCTATTTACCACACCCTGCTATCGCGGACACACTGTGCAATACTACCATCATTTTTTATCTGGTCAGTGTGAATGTGCACCATTACTGTATTATATAGAAACATAAAAAACCTACAGCACAATACTTTATACTTTATTGTCGCCAAACAATTGGTACTAGAACATACAATCATCACAGCGATATTTGATTCTGCACTTCACGCTTCCTGGATTACAAATGTTAAATATTAAAAATAGTTAAAATTAGTAAATATTAAAAAAATAAATTATAAATCATAAATAGAAAATAGAAAAATGGGAAGTAAGGTATTGCGAAAAAACCGAGAGGCAGGTCCAGATATTTGGAGGGTATGGCACAGGTCTGGGTCAGGATCCGTTCAGCAGCCTTATCACAGTTGGAAAGAAGCTGTTCCCAAATCTGGTCATATGAGTCTTCAAGTTCCTGAACCTACAGGCCCTTCAGCCCACAATGCTGTGCCGAACATGTACTTATTTTAGAAATTACCTAGGGCTACCCATAGCCCTCTATTTTTCTAAGCTCCATGCACCTATCCAGGAGCCTCTTCAAAGAGCCTATCGTATCCGCCTCCACCACAGTCGTTGGTAGCCTGTTCCATGCACTCACCACTCTCTATGTGAAAAACTTACATCTAACATCCCCTCTGTACCTACTTCCATGCACCTTAAAACTGTGCCCTCTCTGTCAGCCATTCCAGCCCTCGGAAAAAGCCTCTGACTATCCACACGATCAATGCCTCTCATCATCTTATACACCTTTATCAGGCCACCTCTTATCCTCCGTTGCTCCAAGGAGAAAATGCCAAGGTCACTCAATCTATTCTATTAAGACATGCTCCCCAATCCAGGCAACATCCTTGTAAATCTCCTCTGCACCCTTTCTATGGTTTCCACATCCTTGCTGTAGTGAGGCAACCAGAACTGAACACAGTACTCCAAGTGTGGTCTGACCAGGGTCCTATACAGCTGCAACATTATCTCTCGGCTCCCAAACTCAGTCTCACGATGGATAAAGGTCAATACACCGTATGCCTTCTTAACCACAGAGTCAAACTGTGCAGCAGCTTTGAGTGCCCTATGGACTCGGACCCCAAGATCCCTCTGATCCTCCACACTGCCAAGAGTCTTACCATTAATACTATATTCTGCCACCATATTTGACCTACCAAAATGAACCACTTCACACTTATCTGGGTTGAACTTCATCTGCCACTTCTTGGCCCAGTTTTGCATTCTACCAATGTCCCTCTGTAACCTCTGACAGCCCTCCACACTATCCACAACACCTCCAACCTTTGTGTCATTAGCAAACTTACTAACCCATCCCTGCACTTCCTCATCCAGGCCATTTATAAAAATCACAAAGAGTAAGGGTCCCAGAACAGATCCCTGAGGCATCTCACTGGTGGCTGACCTCCACGCAGAATTTGACCCATCTACAACCACTCTTTGCCTTCTGTGGGCAAGCCAGTTTCTGGATCCACAAAGCAATGTCCCCTTGGATCCCATGCCTCCTTACTTTCTCAATAAGCCTTGCATGGGGTACTTTATCAAATGCCTTGCTGAAATCCATATACACTACATCTACTGTTCTACCTTCATCAATGTGTTTAGTCACATCCTCAAAAAATTCAATCGGGCTCATAAGGCACGATCTGCCTTTGACAAAGCCACACTGACTATTTCTAATCAAATTATGGCTCTCCAAATGTTCATAAATCCTGCCTCTCGGGATTTTCTCCATCAACTTACCAACTACTGAAGTAAGACTCACTGGTCTATAAACTTCCTGGGCTATCTCTACTCCTTTTCTTGAATAAGGGAACAACATCTGCAACCCTCCAATCCTCCGGAACCTCTCCTGTCCCCATTGATGATGCAAAGATCATTGCCAGAGGCTCAGCAATCTCCTCCCTTGCCTCCCACAGTACCCTGGGGTACATCTTGTCCGGTCCCAGTGACTTATTCAATTTGATGCTTTCCAAAAGTTTGAGTGGAAAATCCTACAAAAGGAAATGGATTCAGCCCAGTATATCATGGGTAAAACCCTCCCAACCATTGAGCATATCTACGCAAAACATTGCTGCAGAAAAGCAGCAGCCATCATCAAAGACCCTCACCACCTAGGGCATGCTCTTTTCTTGCTGTTACCATCAGGCAGAAGGTACAGGAGCCTCAAGACTTGCACCACCAGGTCTGAGAACAGTTACTACCCCTCAATTATCAGGCTTTTGAAGAAAAGGGGATAATTAACCTTACTTAAGGACTCTTATATTGTTATTTCATGCTCGGACATACTTTAAACTTTGATCTATCAAGGAGCAACACTTTACATTGGGCTGTGTTGAACTCTATCTGCCATATCTTTGCCCATATCAGCAACTGATCTATATCCCACTGTATCCTAGAACACCATCAATATTTGTATCATCTACAAAGTTACTAAACCACTCATCTGCCTTTACATCCAAGTCATTTATATACATTACAAACAACTGAGGTCCCAGTACAGATCCCTTTATAACACCACTGTTCATAGACCTCCAGTTGGAATAACTCCCTTCAATCGCCACCCTCTGCCTGCTATGAGCAAGCCAGCTCTGAATCCGAATGGCCAATTCACCATGGATCCCATGCATCTTAATCTTCTGCATCACTCTCCCATGGAGGACCTTGTCAAATACCTTACTAAAATCCATGCAGACAACATCCACAGCCATGCCTTCATCAGTCACCCTCATCATCTTGTCAAAAAAAATTGTCCTGCTCCAAGTTAATCAAGTTATTAAGACATGACTTTCTCAGCACAGAGCACCCCCCCCCCCCAATGCTGGCTCTTCTTAATTTGGCCTTCGTTTTCCCAATGCTCATAGATCTTATCCCTAAGAATTCTCTCTAGTAACTTCACTACCACTGACATGAGACTTACTGGTCTATTGTTTCCAAGGGTTATTCATGGCCCCTCTTGGCTTTCCTTCTTCCTTTCTTGAGTTCTTTTCTGGCTTGTTTATAATCCTCAAGGGCTCTGTTTGATTCTTGCTTCCTAAGCTTTTCATACAGCCCAGTGCAGGTCCAGTACAGCCTATGTTTTCTATTGGACTTTCTACATATCCCCTGGATGCACCTAACAAATTTTGACCCATCTAAACCTCTTGCACTCAGAAGTTCCCAGTTTATATTTGTTCATTCATTATCTGCCACGCTGTATGATGTGGGCGACCACGGTCTTTTCATGACCATGATTGTTCTTGGTAAAGTTTTCTATAGAAGTGGTTTGCCAATGCCATCTTCTGGGCTGTGTCTTTGCAAGATGGGTGACCCCAGCCATTATCAATACCCTTCTGAAATTGTTTGCCAGGGCTTGTGATATGCACCAGCTACTCATCTGACCATCCACCACCTACTCTCATGGCTTCACATGTCCCTGTTTGGGAGGGAAAAACAGGCGCTACACCTTGTCCAAGGATGACCTGCAGTCTAGCAGAGGGAAGGAGCACCTTACACTTTCTTTGATAGAGACGTATCTATACCTCACCACTCAGGAGGGAAGCTGAAGCTCACCCCCTCCCAAGACAACAACCCTATTGTTTTAGCATATTTCTTTAATCTTCCTAAATTTTCTTTATCCATTTTTCAATTTCCTGGTAGCTATTGGGGTGTCTATAGTAGAATTCCATAAGAGTAATATCACTCTTCCTGTTTTGAGTTCTACCCTTATAGGCCCATAAAATGGATGAACACTTCATTATCTCCCCTATGAATGCAGCTGTGATATTGTCCCTGATTAGTAGTGTAAACCAGCCCACCATTTCTTTCACCTCACTCTCTATCTTTTCCAAGACATTACAAGCCTGGGACATTAAGCACCCACTCCTGTCACTCTCTCAACCAACTCTATGTCATGGCCACAACATCATAGATCCAGGTACTGGTCCAAGCTGATCCAACTGCGATTACTCCTTCTGCACATCCCATTAATCGTCATCACAGTCAGTAAAGATATAGTGGGCTGAGGGGCCTATTCTAATGCTATACTGATATGTGATCTGCCCCACACTAACTGTACTGCAATTGTATACAGCGATTGAGAGCAGAAGCAGGGAAATAATACTCATCAGTTTTCAATACATTTTCAGCCCACTCTTCCAGAACTATAATTCAGATGGAACACTGGAGTACTAATATCTAGGATTACTGCAATCATTTTCCTGTCTTGGTCCCCATAGTTTATAAATGAGAAACAAAAATAAATTATGAAAAACATAGATTTTCAGAAACCATTTTCCTGAGGGTCAAAAGATCATGAATTCAGATGTTAAAATAAAAAAAAAAGAAACACATTATGAATCATTCAGCTCTGGCCAGTTTACCTTTTCATGCCCAAATGCAAAAGTGACAACTTTTTTAATTGGGGGATTTTCTGAGTCTTTAAACAAAATTTAATAAAACAACCAATTTATTTCTATTAAATGGTTTACGTGGGAAGAGATATGGCAATGATGGAGTACAAAAGGAGAGCTGATGCTGATGTGAAATACTAAGGCAATGATTCATTGAAGGAACTGAGTTTTGAATAAGATACTAAAGTCTTAGCCACTGTTTCAGATGAACATAAAGGGCAGTACTACAACACAGTGGCATGCAAAAGTTTGGGCACCCCGGTCAAAATTTCTGTTAATGTGACTAGCTAGGCGAGTAAAAGATGACCTGATTTCCAAAAGGCATAAAGTTAAAGATGACACATTTCTTTAATATTTTAAGCAAGAAAACTTCTTTATTTCCACCTTTTACAGTTTCAAAATAAGAAAAAAGGAAAAGGGCCCAAAGCAAAAGTTTGGGCACCCTGCATGGCAGTACTTAGTAACACCCCCTTTGGCAAGTATCACAGCTTGTAAATGCTTTTTGTAGCCAGCTAAGAGTCTTTCAATTCTTGTTTGGGGGATTTTCGCTCATTCTTCCTTGCAAAAAGCTTCTAGTTCTGTGAGATTCTTGGGCCGTCTTGCATGCACTACTCTTTTGAGGTCTATCCACAGATTCTCGATGATGTTTGGGTCAGGGGACTGTGAGGGCCATGGCAAAACCTTCAGCTTGCGCCTCTTGAGGTAGTCCATTGTGGATTTTGAGGTGTATTTAGGATCATTATCCTGTTGTAGAAGCCATCCTCTTTTCATCTTCAGCTTTGTTACAGACAGTGTGATGTTTGCTTCCAGTATTTGCTGGTATTTAATTGAATTCATTCTTCCCTCTATCAGTAAATGTTCCTCGTGCCACTGGCTTCAACACAAGCCCAAAGCATGAGCGAAAATCCCCTAAACAAGAATTGAAAGACTCTTAGCTGGCTACAAAAAGCATTTACAAGCTGTGATACTTGCCAAAGGGGTTGTTACTAAGTACTGACCATGCAGGGTGCCCAAACTTTTGCTTCGCGCCCTTTTCCTTTTTTTGTTGTTTTGAAACTGTGAAAGATGGAAAAAAAAGTTTTCTTGCTTAAGATATTAAAGAAATGTGTCATATTTAACTTTATGCCTTTTGGAAATCAGTTCATCTTTTACTCACAGTAACAGAAATTTTGACCGGGGTGCCCAAACTTTTGCATACCTCTGTACCCATAAATTTTTTGATCTCATGCTCTGGCTGATATTTGACGATTATACACCATCACTAAACCAGATTAATAGGGACAAAGATCCTTCATCAGAACGGAAGAGGTGATAGGAGAAACCCATTAAGCTGTGGTGGCGTTGAATCTGATGAAGTCAAAGTTGGGTGGCCATGGAGGTAAGGTGTTCTGGTCAGTGAGTGAATGGGAACAGTCAGACTATGAGAACACAGACAAACGAATGGACAGTTCATTCCTTGGATCTTGGCATTTCGCAGTATTCAATTGCAGACTTCTTCTTACACTCTAAGCACAAACAGTTCAAGAAGACAAATGTACATCTTTCCCCAAGTTGTTGATTTTGCAGCAATAGTCTATGTTATCTAGGTCTGCATCCCTGGGAGCAGACCAGTCAAATCATATTGCTGTCAATCAGCAGCACAGGGGGAATTGTGCATATTGGACCATCGTATCCCCTTCCAGACCTACTTGCCAATCACACACTTCATGAGGAGGTAGATAATTGTCTCATCTGTACCACAGCAGTCTCAATGAAAGGGGAAAAAAATTCCTGAATGCTATTCTGAGCTACTAATAGTTTCTCTCCTGTATTTCCGCAATCAATTCAAAGAATATGTGTGGATGAAAACACCAAGTGCAATACACCAAAGGGCTTTCATACACAGCTATTCAAACACTTAAAAAGATATAGTTTACGTGACACCACCTAGATCAGTAATATAAACAATTAGAAATTTACAGTTAAATGGCAAGGATTAACTTCAAAGCATTGGAAACATTGTAAGTAAAAAGATTTCATCACAAAATATAGATAAGCAGAATACATCTATATAAATAATTTTAAATGGGCCTTTCGCAAGTTAGCCACCGTTTAAGAATATAAACGTACAGTATACTTCTTAATGAGAAATAAGTGTTCAAGGTTTTAGTATGAGAATTTTTCAAGATAAAGAAGTGGAAGGTGTGGTAAACTGATAGGAAATCATAAGCTTGTAGACACGTGAATAAAAAGAGCTTCTAGGGTGTACAGAACTATGCTCCACAAGTTATTAAATAACATAAGATCAATCAGAGTTTACCTGCAGGCAAATTTTATCAAATCATTATTTTGAAACCATCAAAGACTTTATTGTGGCATAAACAAAAGAACATAATGCAAACAATTCACAACTTGCACACGGATGATTCTTTGTGATCAATCCTTTGCATTCATTTTGGAGCTTATGAAATTATTACAGCATTGAGTTCATTAATCTTTAATTAATTGAAAATATGCTGATTAATAGCCCAGATTATGCAGAGTGGTAATGTTGACTTGACACCATAGCAGCAGCATTAGGAGTCCTGCACTTCTGTACATGAACATAGAAATCCAAAAGTTGCTGCCAGCAATCCATTAACAGAAAGCTGCACCGTAATGCTAGAGTCCTCATGGAGACAAGAAAAAGAAAGCTAATTGCTATACACTTGTACGACAAATCGACCGAGATTTCTGAAGAGGCATGTGGACTAATCATCTGTTGCTTGTAATTGGATGTAAAAGCCCAATTTAGGAATTGAATCTTGTTAAACAATTGCAAACTTATCTATGGCCATCCTCCCAGTGCAAACTTGGTGAAGCCAATGGAGCCAGTGGAAGCCTTAGACATCAGAAGTGCCTTTAGGTCACCAGGCAGATCAAATAAAATTGCCAAGACCCATGCTGTCATATCCCCAGTCTTAGCCTGTACAGATAAGGTGTTTGAAAATATTTGAAAATAAAATTGTTTCAAAGATAAGTTAAAATTGTTAAATACTCAAAACATTTTAGAAAAGTCTTTAAAAAAAAACTTAAGTTATTATAAACGATCCAAGTTTTCCTAGATTTGGAACCAACGAAGAAAAAACTTGGGAAGATTTAAAAGAAACTCATAAAATTGCTAACCTATCAGAAAGTTTTTTTTAAAATTACAGTTCCAGCTGTAACCGCCATTGTTCCATCACTAACCATGAAATCTCCCTCAACACTTTGAGTACTACACAAGCTGAAATGAAGAGAGAAGGACTGTTACAATATCGGAGTTGACAACATATTTACTCAATGTGCATGTGCAGCCACTCTGTAGGATTAATCACACACAGTCACCTCACAATCCAGCAAGTTTGTTAAGTGTCTCTTTCTCATTTCTAAAATTAACTTTCAGAATCAGTTTTTTTAGGTCCTGATAAAAAAAAATGCCTTCTTCATCTGTCAATGTTTTTCTAATGATTTCAAATCTATGATACACGTGAGCAAAATTTAAGCTATTAACAAACAAAACAAAGCAAAGCCAAGATATTTTACATTTCTGTGTCCTTACAATGTAAAAAGAGATCATTCAGACCATCACGTCTACCAGCTCTCAAAACAATCCCATTTCGACACTTATTGCCCTGTAATGTATTCACTTTCATTTAAACCCTGGCTGATTATCTACCACCCACCAACAGTTAGGGCCATGTACAGTAGACAACAATCTGCACATATTTAGGATCTGTTGAGAGAAAAACTAAATTAACCTTTCAGGTCGATGATCTTTCATCAGTTTCCAGTATTTGTAGTTTGTTGCTTTTTCATAGGTTATATAAATGTTGCAAGTCAGGAAGCAATGAACGGAAGGCTGCATTTATCTAGCATTTTAAATGTTGAGGTTTGTCCCATGTGTAATTAATCAAGTACAGAACCACAAATTAGAACTACAAGCTCAAGATAGAAATACTTTGAAGTTGGCAGCCTTGAATTACCTCTACTGCTGGACATAGAAGATTGAGATACCATTATTTATTTCGAATTGTGAAGGTGCGGTACTGTAAGAGTTAAGGTGTTCATTCTTCTTCTGAGAGCACTGGATTCTTTCAGTGAGGGGACTTATTGCATTAACATATGATGGCAGGTTAACATATTTAGGTTTCCTCAAACTATTCATAAAATATACTATTTCCTTGCTCAATATTTAGTTGATCAAAGACATTATTAATCTTCAAAAAACTTTTAACTTAAATATTTTTCCTTCTGAATTATAGTCTGAAAACAGAAAGAGACAAAGTGTGAGTACCTGGAAAGAAAATAAAAAATAAGAGTGCCTAATATGTAACAATGAAAAAGCATCTATGCACTAAAAATGTTCCACTGAAATATTTCTGAACGCCATGATTATTTCTTTAAACTTTATTTTCTACTAGCCCTTAAGTGCACAATACAGTCCTCCAAAGGTAATTAAATATGCCAAATAGCTATTAATAGACTTATCCTGTGCTGTAATGTAGGGAGGTGATAAGTTACTGCTATTCTAAAAGCACACTCACAGCCCATGAATCGTATATTCAGTTTGAATTTATGCTGGCATTTGCCCTTGGATTATAAAGTCAAGAGTGAACGCATTCCTTATCCCTACTGGTCATTCTAGATTCCATTTATCAAAGTGCACAGCTCAACAGAGCAAGGAATCTGCAGGGTTTTGGGGGGGAAAAAACTTGTCTTTTCATCATGTTGCTCCAGATGTTTATCTGTGCATAGAAAGCAAAAGGACTTAGGAATGGAGAAAATGAAATCAATCCCATCTGGGATAGATGTATGGCTTAATGTACCCTACATTTTATGTCTGTTATTCTCAATCTTCATTAACAGATCAAACGGCACTCTTGTAGGAGTAAAAATGGCTCATTTACTCTCGCATCACAAAAAGGTTTGCATGCAGGCTTTGATTACCAACATCTAAGGTCCAACAGCACAACCAAAATTTCCCACATGTTGTGAAATACATCAGTCTAAGAATTCCTAATAAAAATAGGCAGCAAATATATATGTATGTATGCACATATACAAGAGTTATTGACGATTTTTTCAATATTTAAAAACAATTCCAAAAGTTGAGATATGATATGAAGCAGATGACAAATAAACCTAAAGCAAAAGGAGAAATCTATTTTGAGATAGGTAAAAGGGCATCAGATTTTAGTCAGCAAGTTGACACTTTAATATACAAGGACGTGGTAAGCATGACAGTTTGGCATGGAATGTGTCAGCATTATCTCCTCCACTTAGAGGTCCTAGTATCAGACCAGATGATGTTGTTGTGGACACAGAAAACAAAACTCACAAAAAGTAAGGAAAAATACAACTCTACCTATGCCTTTACAGGAGAATATATGCAGTATCTATGGTTTTTCATGCCCAGTCTCACTACTCTAATGTTCAAAGGGAAATTTGCAATATCAGCTGATATTGGATTTTTTAATTAAGAGAGTTGTTAAATGCAACAAATGCTAATGCTCTAGACGTTGATGTATCTGTGCAAACAGGAGTAAGAATGGTTGATTTGTTTGATGAAGGGGGTTCGAAAGCAGCAGTGGTGCATAGAATCTCAAAAGGAACTCATGGTAATTGTTTGTATAAATAAGATGATTTACAATGTGCATTTGTGACGCAGGTGAAGAAGGTGTTAGAAATGCTTGTCTTCATCGGCCAGGTCACTGAGTACAGGAGTTGGGATATCATTTCATAGCTGTACTGGATGATAGTAAGATAACTCTTGGAGTATAAGTGTGCAGTTTTGGTTGCCTAGGTATTGGAAAGGGCCATTAAACTGGAAGGATTCACAAGGATTTTTTTTTACCAGGACTGGAGGCTTTGAGTGATAAGTAGAGACTGGATAGGTCATAACACTTTTCCTTGGAGCATTGGAGCCTGAAATGCCTATTTTGCAAGATCATGAGGGGCATAGAAAAGATTAATGGTCATTCTTTTGCTGCAGGGTAAAGTGGATGTGAGGGGCAAGTTTTTCCACTCAGGTTTTCGGAATCAGCTGTCAGAGGAAGTGATAACCATGGGTACAATTACAATGTTTGAAGACATTTAGACAATTACATGGATAGGAAAAGTTTAGAGAGATATAAGCCAAAACACAAGATGAAATAATAAGGCTGATGGCATAGATTTTGGGATATATCCACTACCAGAATTTATTGGGCCTAATTTCAACTGGATACTGAGAATGAAAGATTACCCTTTTGCACATTACAAAGATAATTGGAGTCAGGCCAAACAGTATGGGGAAGAAATAATGGAAGTACATTTATATATATTGAAGTCCAATGGTAAGTTGGTGGTAAAACCAGTGCTATTTCAGTTGTCTAGCCACAGGCACAGGAACAGAACTGTTCAGAGATGCCCCAGAATACAGTAATGGTGGCTTCAGGACCTCTAAGAAGCAACTGTGTTCAGAATATTTCAACTGTGACAACAGGTTTCTGAATCTCCAACGATGTCGACAAAAAGTTGTGTATATCATGGTGATTTGCCTTTCTATGAGGAATATCTTATCAGCAGCCCGTGGGCCATTGTGTATAATAGTTTTCTGGTCTGCAAGCACAATAGGAAATACCACCTCTAAAATATTTGATGACTGGAGCAGCAAACATTTCACTATTTGTGTGGTTTCTGGGAAAGGAGCAGAGAAACAAAAATCACAGGCTCCATGTAAATTAAATTGAACACATGCAGCACTTTCATCTATGTGAATGGGCCAACAACATGGTTACTATATCATAGACTCATCTCTATGCTACCCCTTACTCCAAGTGTGAGTCCCTACTGAGACGTTGGGATTTGTCAATTTATGCAGCAGTCACTTAATTGTAATCCTCAAATGGTATGCAACAAATGAGAAGTTTATGGCATTCAAGGGGCAAAAACACAACCAAATGCCATTAAACACTAACATTGCACAATGTAGTGTGAAAATATGTTGCAGTCTCTCAGTCTTTCACTGTGCTGCAAACAAATTGTTTGTTGTGGGTCTGTCAGTACTGATCCTTTCCGACATGTGTAGAGTAGGGCAGCAGAGTGCCTCACAGTGCAGGGCCTGAGTTACCTACTGATCAAGAAGGCTGTCTCAGAGATATCCCCTGTGGGCAAAATGGAAAACCCCATAGCGCAAAAGGAGAGTGGTAACATTACAGCTGCTGGTAGCCTATTGCAGATGGCGGGTTGTCCCTTCATGGATCAGCTGGCACACTTGGTCGTAGTGGTAATCATCGCCACATATGAGGGCCTCACTGTATCATGCAATTTCTTCCCTTCTGAGCAGCTTTCTAAGCTCAGCATTTCAATTTAGCATTATATTAGAGAGGGCATGAGTTTATCAATATATGCCCACTCTCAATGAGATGAAATAGAAAAAGATTTGCTGTTAATATTTTAAATAATTAAATTTCATTAATTTTTGGTGTCCACAAGTAAATCTTCTTCAAGAAATGCTAATTCTAATGTAGTGAATACCTCATGAGTGTTGACACTAGTGCATGCATTAGAAAACTAATTTATCAATGTCATATTCATTTATCCATCTGCTATACTCATTTGAGACAAATGAATGCTCCTTTACTGTTAACGTAACTTGCTGTCTTTACAGAGGCTTGGACACCGGGTACTAGAGCCACACAGCATGGAAAGAACTGTCTTGCTGGAAGCAATTAAAACAGTACTGGAGACACGAGTCAGATAACTGATTAGACGTTATAGTGAATAGAGCAGCAGGCAGAATAGATGTTGCAGTTTTCCTGGGTAATGAGATTCCCAATGGTGCGAAGAACCAATAACTCTCAGTGCATCCAAATCACACTAAGGCTCCATAACAGAATTTAGAGATGCCAGGAACCGGAAGGGTTATCACTCCCATAACACATAATGCCTCCAGTCATAGCCAAGGATGATGATGGTCAATGTCTAATACCCAGGGAGATATATATTCACCAATGACACCACTGTTGTTAGCAGAGTCTCAGAAACAAACCAGATAGGCGGTGTCACAACAATCCTGCACACAATGTCAACACAACCAAGGAATTGATTATAGATCAGGAAGGGGAAGTCGGGAGAACACACCTCAATTCTCATTGAGGGGTTAGCTTTGGAAAGGGTGAGCAGTTTCAAGCTCCTGGGCATCAACAATTCAAAGGTTTTATCCTGGGTCCACCATATTGTTTTGATCATGACAAAAGCACTCCACAGGCTATACTTCATTAGGACTTTGAGAAGATTTGGTAAGTCACCAAAGATTCGAGCAAGTTTCTACAAATGAGCGATGTGGAGCATCCTGACCGGTTGCCTCACTGTTTGGTATGGAGGCCCCAATGCAGAGGGTCATCACAGGCACAAGCCTCTCCACCACGGAGGACAGCTTCAAAAGTTGGTGCCTCAAGTCTGTCATTAAGGACCCTCACTGTCTGGGATATGCCCTCTTCTCATTTACCATCAGGGAGGAGGTAGAGGAACCTGAAGATGCAAACTCAATGCTTTACGAACAGCTTCTTTCCATGTGCCAACTGATTTCTGAACAGACCGTGAACACCACCTTACCACCTTGCATTGTTTATCGATTTTTCATTGTAACTTACAATAATGTGTCATGCCTGAACTGTGCTGCTGCCACAGAACAACACATTTCAGGACTAATGTCAGTGACAATAAACCTGATTCTGATGATTGGCCTTACAGGGTTTTAATGAAAGGCCATTGACCGTAAACATTGACTTTATTTTCCCTCTGCTTCTTTAGCCAATGTCAAAATGATAATATTTCACTTCATGTGACAAGATGTCTGAAAAGGATTGCTATTCTTCAGAAAGTGATGCAGTCTATGTGTGTGCAGCTGCTGGTCCAGGGCAGTAGTCTCTTCTCCAATATGGTTGATAATTAGACCTTGCCTTGAATCTGACATAAGAAAATAATATCCTCCTGTGCCACACTGGGGCAGTGGGCAGCAATTTTATCATTTCTTTTAGCGTTTGTCTGTTTTACGAGGCCAAGTTGCTAGCTCAGTGCTCAACCCAGCAGGGATGGAACAGCGTGCAAGGAGCCGGCTGAAGTTGACTTATTATTGTCAACTTACTACCAGCTTCTTCTAGAAAAGAGAGGAAATTGAATGATACTGTATATCTGTGGGCTATGCCTACAAGACTGAATAGCTGACATTAAGGTGTGAGGCTTGAGGCCAAGTTTGTGATCTGACTAATGGGTGAAATTATCTGCAATTCATGATTCTAGCACAGTGCCATTCAATTTTCTCCCCTGACATTAATTGTAGAATAACAATTATGTCAAAAACAGATTACTGTATTTTGGGATTATAGCACTGACTTTGAAGTATGAGAACACAAGGACACCCAAACATTCTCAACAATGACCTTTTCCAAAATTTAGGAGTCTATATTAAAGTATACTGTGATGATCTGGAGGGTTCATCACCTGGTCAAACTGTCAGGCTGTTAAGCAACTCCTTGCCATTATGGGAATAGACAATGCACTCGTCCAGGTTGAAAAGGATGGAAACACAAGTTATTTCTTTAATATGCTCTATTATAAATGTACAGTCATGAAATGGAAATAAATATCTTCATGATCCACTGCTGCTTGAATTTAATTGTAGTTATTTACCCTTCCCTATTTTAATGTCCGATAAGATGGCAGCATGTGCAAATGCAGCGGCTTCTCAGGGGCCAATCAAAGGTACATTTTTCTTTGTAAAATTTGTTTTTTACAATCCAAAGACAACTCTGCTCCAAGAACATTGGGTACTGCAGGGCTGCTCCATCATGATTGTTTGCTTGCTATTTTGAACGTTTTGCATCTTGGCTCCAGCTACTGTATGTATGGTTTGAATGATAACTAAACGTGATTTGATTTGATGAGATTTCGATTTGATGTCACATTCTGCAGGATTTCAGGAAGAACCTAGAAATCTTGCCCTAGAATCTCTATAGCATGGAGAAATTAAACTAGAGAAGTTCGAGTGTCCTCCTTGAAGCAAAGAAGGTTAAGAGGAGATTTGATAGAGGTGTACAAGTGCATGAAAATTTTTGATAGAGTAATTAGAGAAATTGTTCTGTTAGCTTGTGGCTCAAGGACAAGGGCTAAAGACTTAAAGTGAACAGCAATTACCATGTAAGGGTGTAAAGAAAAAGAATATTTCGGGCAGATTTGGAACTTAACTAGTGATAAGAGAGGTGAAAACAAAGAATTTGCAGCTTGGTATTTAATGTAGAAGTATTTTAAGACTGTAGGAACATTGGACAGAATATGTTAGTATATAGACAGCTAGCATGGATTCAATGGACCGAATAGTCTCTTACTATGTGAATACAACTCTATGGTTTGATTAATTAGAGGGCATGGGTGCATACAGTACTTCTGGGCTCTCCATTGAATGTTACCATAGGATACAGTTCTGCTCTAACATGTGTTCATTCAGATCTAATGTCTTCAATCCAAGGAGGAGCTGAAGATACATGGCAAATTCTTTTGAGCACAATACCTCTCTCAAAACTGTTGCATCAACTCTTCATGTAGAAGATGTCTTCCATTATTTTGGCTCAGAATGGAGAGTATATTTGATTACGAATTGGCATGTGCATCAGAGTAAATGGTGATCAAGTGCACTCGAGTACTGCAAACAATAACATGTACCATCTGACAGTCTAATCAGCATAGCCCTGCAAAGGGAAAACCTCTTCAATATTATGTAGTTTTCTCTGTATTTGTTATGATGCTAACTAACCGCTATTCAAATAAAATACCTCTTTTTGACATTTTGTCCTTTCAAAAGCAGTTTGTTCTGACATCCAAAAAAAAACACTAGTATTTTTAAATGTCACTCAGTTCCTATTTGACCTACTTCCACTGGACAGTACTGAAAGCTCCTGATTTTGCAGATGCAAATTCGTGAAGAATTCCAAGAAAATCCATAATCAATGGGAATCCACTGGTTATCTCCAGTTCTGGAAGCATTTATTCATATTAATTTTTATGAAAATTTTATAAAGATAATCAGTCAGAATAAATGTAATATTTGTTTGTTTAACTAATCCATAAACCAAGTTTCTATGGTTTTAATGAAATGCCATGCAAATAAATGTGTGAATAATCTTGGTTGTCGGTTTAATTAGCTACAAATTTAAAAAATCAAGGAGGATAGGGACAGACCTTTCAGCCCACAAAGTCCTTGCCAACTATTAGACAACATAAACACTGATCTGTTTTATTCTTCCTGCGTTCACGAACCTTACCTACACGCTGGGGCAATTTACAGTGGGTACCTAACCACCTAGCAGCATGTCCTTGGATTGTGGAGGAAACAGGAGCAGCCAGAGGAAACCACGTGTTCACAGGAGTATTATGGGATCTCTGCACAGACAACCAAAGAGATCAGGATTGAACTCAGATTGCTGGAACTGTCGATTTTACTGTCTGCACTACCATGTTACTTGGATTGATTTCAAATTCCTTCTGAAGTGATGTGGATTTGTCACAGACATCCAATGTATAAACTTGGAATAAATGATCATGTCTCTTGTTTAACTAGGTAAGTTAGTTACCTCTGATTAATATACCCAAGTTCGTATTTGCTACCTAGGAAGACAAAGATTTTGCTCAGTGGGTGAATGTGAAAGGTACTCAGAAAAGTATCTGAGAAGCTCATTTCAGGGCATATAAATTACACCACCATCAGAATAGATAGAACAATTAGAAAAGCAGAAAAAACAACCAAATATAGATTACTTTGCTTTTCAAATTTGCGGGCATTGTACTGTTACTTTTATTGACAACTATCCCATTTCTGGAGAATGAAAACTCAGAATGTTGGTGTTTCTACAACCCAGCTAAGTACCTTCAAATATTGTTCAACATGAGGAAATATTGATTCAATAGTTGAGGAAGAACAGCATATGATAATCAAAGTAGGTTTCCTTTGGACGATCATAGAAACCACCGAAAGTTTTTACATGGAAGGTATCTCCACATCTCAATCCAAGAGCAATCCAGTTTACATAATTTCTCACTCTCGCCATTGATTCTATGTAGTCTTTCACCTTTTGGGTAATTATACAGCTCTCTTTTAAATATAGTGATTGAATCTCCCTCTAGTACGATCCCTGGAAATACATTCCAGTCCCTAAGCACTTGCTGAGTGAGAAGGACTCACCCTGTGTCATCTTTATTTCCATGATCTCTTATTCTTGACCTTACCTACAATGGATGCAGTTTCTTGGCTTTATGGTTTTAAGCATATACAAGAAATAGGAGACACTCAGTAATATCATGGCTGATGTCTTAATATAACCCCATATGCTGTGATTTCCTTAGTATCAATGTACAAACATTTGTACTTCTATCATCTCCCACGTTAATCTTTTCAGTTCAAATAACATCTCCAGTTCCTCGCTTCTGTCATCATTCCTATTTGCAACCTCTCCAAAGCCTTCACAGCTTCCCTCAGATGCCCAGAACTGGACTCAATACTTCAGTTATTATTAACCTTGTGTCTTGTAAAGTTTCATCATGATGTCCATGGTCATGCTCTGTGCCTCTTCTTAATAAAGCGCAGATCCCATGTGTTTTTTCAATCAATTGAGCAGATGTTCAGACCCATATGTAAAAGGTCAGTGGAGTGGATGCATATATCAGACATTCAGTAACAAATTGCTCATGACATTTTGACTATTAAAATTAATTTGGTGACCATTATTAGCAACTTGTGCCTGAGTTTTCAATGTGTGTGTTCTATCCATCAAATTCAGACCTACTGTAACCAGAGAAGCTCATATTTGCATCTGAGAATGGAATTTTTGTTATCTTATCTTTAAATTAGATTACAAGTTCCTTTTATAATGCTAAATTAAATGGATCTATTTTGTTTTTCATCTTCCAGGAATAAGTGATTCTAATGGAGACTAGGGAAACTGCAACAGTTTTACATACAGTATATAATCAATTAAAGGGAGAATAATAATTAAGCTGCATTGTAAAAAGTGACCAGATCATTAACATATCAAATTATAGAACCTGTAGCCACATTTTGGAATGTGATCTTCTAACTTTAACAAAACAAAGGAAAATTAATAATGACTGATACAGCAATCCATTTTGCTCAACACAAGCAGAAGTCTTAGACATAATGTGATAAAATTTCCATCCATAGCTATTTCAATAGTTCAATGGTTTCATTTAATATCAGAGAATGTATATAGTACACAACCTGAAAATTTTACTCTTCGCAGACATCCATGAAACAGAAGAAAACCCAGAAGAATGGGTCTCCAGTAGATAGTGAGATAAATACACCAAACTTCCTTCCTCCGATCTAGTTCATTTGTCGTGGATGCAATTGTCTGGAACAGTATTGACAATCGTGACCATTGAGTGATCTCTTTGCAGATCAATCCCTACCTTCTCACCAAGGATAACCTCCACTTTGTGTGGTATCACTAATCATGCTGAATGGGAGAGATTCAGAACAGATTCTGCTAGTTTAAAACTGGACATCGTTAATCAATTTTGAACCTTGAGCAGCAAGATACACATAAATTCCAGGCCACCTTATAGTCATAGTCATAGTCATACTTTATTGATCCCGGGGGAAATTGGATTTCGTTACAGTTGCACCATAAATAATAAATAGTAATAAAATGATAAATAGTTAAATAGTAATATGTAAATTATGCCAGGAAATAAGTCCAGGACCAGCCTATTGGCTCAGGGTGTCTGACCCTCCAAGGGAGGAGTTGTAAAGTTTGATGGCCACAGGCAGGAATGACTTCCTATGACGCTCCGTGTTGCATCTTGGTGGAATGAGTCTCTGGCTGAATCTACTCCTGTGCCCAACCAGTACATTATGTAGTTGATGGGAGACATTGTCCAAGATGGCATGCAACTTGGACAGCATCCTCTTTTCAGACACCACCGTCAGAGAGTCCAGTTCTTATCTTTTTGCCTGGCATATCCTTCATTTATCCAATGAAATGTTAGCCGAGTGAAGATCCAACATAACACTAAATACATGCACAAGGTAAACATTTTCATGCTTTGGACAAATTTAAATATTTATTCTAATTTTGGATCATATCAAATCTCTACAATCTAACTGTATTGGGATGACACAGTGTAATCAAGTGTGGTGTCAAGACTCTGGTAAAATGAATGCAATGGCAGAGAAGGGGAGAGGAGGAAAAGAGAAAAAAAATCAAACAATATAGCTGACGGGGGGGTTATCAATACTTATCAACTTAAGCAGCATGCAAAACGCTTAGTATCTTGCAGCAATGGATACTCGAAATTCTTTCTGGAACATCAAATACAAGTGCACATTCTTCACTTTCCTGGATGAGTGCAGGTTCCAACATCACCCACCTTTGATAATATACAGGTCAAAGTATCCTGTTTTATTGGCCGCCAGTCCACCACATAAGCTGTTGCATATTCCACGCATCTTCAATATGGACTACAGTTGCTGACTGAAGCTACTTTAACAGCATCCCCCAATCAGTGAGTCTCCAGCAAGGGGGAAAAATGAGGAAGATTTGCGGCAGCAGCACTGCCCACAGGTTCCCCTCCAAGTTACACACTACCCTGACTTGGAATGATATAGTGCTGATTTAAACCCAGTGGGACTCACTCCGCAACAGCATTGTGGGAACCCTTTTACCAGAATAACTGCAGAGCTTCAAGAAGTCAGCTCTCTCGCACCTTCTCAAAGGCAGTCAGGTACAAGCAATCAGTGCTGGCCTTGCCTATACTGCCCACACACCATGAATGAATAACAAATATTCAGTAGTGACAGGCTGTGGACAGATTATGCTCCAAGAACATCTTCATCCCTTGTCATGGGAGTTCCCAGCAAGACTGAAATGTTTGCAACTAAATTCAGGCAGAAATGTGGCAAGTTATGTTTATATAACAAGTGACAAGCATGTGCATATGAAAAAAAATCGAATCACCTCTTTTGAAATAAGGTATTAGTTTCATGGAATCCCCACCATGAATGTAGGAATTCACATAAATGAGGTGTTACAAAGGCAGAAGAGATGCTCTGTAGTGAATGGCTTACCTTATGTCCCCCTACAATCTCTCACCAGCTATAAAGCTGAAATGTGATGGGATCTTGTTCAGATGAGCACAGCTCCAAATCTCACTGCTCTCACCATCTGAAGCATTCATTTCTACCAGCACCCATCTAAATTCCCCTCAGACACACAATTTTCCTGACTGGAAAATACCTCACCATTCTCTAAATACATTCAGGTAAAATTCTGGAACTACCTCCTAACATCATCTTCAACACAGTGATTGTAGCCATTCAAGGACACTTTCATAATAACCTTTGTGAGGAAAATTTGGGATAAATATGAAAAATTGACCTTAATACATGATATGAATAATAGATAAAAATGAGATGTCACATGACAGCATGAAAAATTTGTAACTATTATAAAACAGACTTCATAGTTTCTCAGAAAACAATCAACATGTGCAAGTTTAGGTAGTAGACTGAAAGCAAGACTTTAAAGCCTGGTCTATCTGTCACAGCTTGAGAACTCCTAATAGTCAATGCCAGGAAAGAAACTTTTGCTTTCATTCAGGCTAAAGAAAATCACCTACTAAAATTTGCATTGTAAAGTTGAATGACAAGTGAAGTCAAACACAAAACCAGACTAGCATAGGTGCTTGGATAGAGTTCCAATGGTTGGTTCTGGCAGTGAACCCTATGATTACTATGTAATTACCAAACCACACAACAAGCGGTAGCTGCAAATACTTGGATGGTATTACTACCACACTGTTTAGTAATCACACTCTAATAACAAACTATGTGGTCAGAGTATGCTGCCACAGAACTGACTACAGCTACTGTATGGCTGAATGTCCCTAGGTATTACATTCAGTGTACAAGTTTGATAACTCTCCAAGTGGTAGCCACAATGCACCAGCCACAGTTATATTTGGTTTGAGTTAACTGTTTATCCTTGCCTGTGCAGTCTTTGTGATCACGAGGTCATAATCCATGGAATAAATGCTGTCAGTTAGATGTAATCATTCTCATTTTAATTACAAAGATATAAATGAATAGTGCATTTTCATAGGTGAGGAACATAATGAGTATTCCTCAAACTATACTAAAAACATAACACTGTTCAGTGGTGCAGGAATAAGTTTCTTTGTTAGACTAGCCTGCAATTAGTGACAGTAATTGGATGTGTAATTACAGAATATTAATGGCATACTTATTCAACCTATGTTCTTATGAAACCTATAACAACCTAGTGTGAAGCTGCCCTGTCCATCCAAATGTCGCAATATCTGTAATTTAAACTGATCAGTATGATAATAACTGACATCAATGGATGACTTTACTACATGAGCCCAGAGGCGAACTTATTTTAGAAGCTGTATTTAATTGATAATCAATGTTTAGATTTTTGAAAAATTAGTGGCTGTGCGGCATTAGTCTTTCAGCAGTCTGCATGCAGCTTTACTTTCAATTCTCATCATGAGCGGTGAGCACACATTATTGGTGCAGCCCGTAGAGTTAGGCCATGCAGGTGTGCCTAGTAACCAGAATAAGCAGGCAGTGATGTCAATTCTTGTGCAAGGCTGATTTCACCCTTGCCCTCTCAAAATTGCCCATGGTGATCCAGATACCACCCTGAGTAAACCTCACATGTAAAATCTTATCTGCCATTTAGCTGCAGGAAATATCCTCCCCTACTAAATGGGATCTAAACCAGTCTGCAAATCTTCAGAGACTGAGTAGCGGTCAGTTTGTTTGTGTAAAATTGGTTTGGAGATTTGGGAGAGGGCAAGATATCTGTGTGCTTAACGTTGTTGAAAAGGTTTCTTTCCTTTTAAACAAATGATGTTTTATGGTTTTTCCTCCATCAGATAGGTGATAAGTTTTAAGAACAGACATTTCAGAAGGCTATTTTTCAAAGTGGATCATACTTATGAATATAGCAAGTTTCAAAACTTGAAATTTTGATTGTTTCTCTCTCCACAGACAGTACCTGATCCATGGAACATTTCCAGCATTTCCTGTTCCTATTATAGATTTCCAACATTTTGTTTTGGTACCTGTGGTATTGTGAGTCTTGCTGTAGATTAAAGTAATAGACTCCTCCTAATTCTTTCCACGTCGAAGTTTCTCATCTCAATTCCTGCATTTCCAAGAGAACTATTTTCCAGAGTTGATCTACACTAATTCCTGACTTGCCAGGAACTAAACACATGAAGTACAAACTCACTACCACTAAAGGATCACAGACAGTTCAATTGTTCTTACAAATCAATTGCTCATTTATCTCCAATTTAATCACTTGGTTTTTTTTCTGCATTTTTATTTTCCATGAGGAGAAGGGACAAGGCTACATCTCCGTCATCACTTCAAAGGATACTCTTGCCTGCTTCAACGTTGCTTTGAATGTTACCTGTCACCAGTACGACATCTTTATCAATCAAAAGAGACATCATTCCCTCTACATTAGCTGTTTTGCAACCGTGGACACTGCATAATACAGATCTATGGCTAGCAACCTGGCAGCAGTGGAACACAAGACATTGGAACAGGATTCCAATATATCATACAGCCCCTCGAGCCCTCACTAACATTTAACAAAATCACAACTGCCCTGACCTTGATCTTAGCTCCACTTTAATGCCACGTCCCTATAACCTTCATCTCCTTTATAGTCCAAAAATCAGTCTCCCTTCAATAACATAGTTTCTTCAGCTCTCTGAAGTAGACTGTTCTGAAGATTCACAGCCTTGTGGGAATACAAAAATGAGTCCCAACTCATTTCTTCTGAGAAACTAATTTCTTCAGAAAAATAAGTTAGGAATCTTTCTTGGAGCCCATCCTCTTTTTTTGCCCTTACTGTCACCACACAGTCATGTTATGGGTTGCCAAGACTTCAGACCTTTGTTTTGATCATTTGCACGAGGCATTAATCTTGTATATATATCCTGCCAAAACATTTATGTGTGCAATCACATTTTTAGGCCTTGTGTAATGTTGACAATGTTCACATTTAATGCTCAATTATGGTTAGTGAAGTTGTAAGACTATTCAGACATGATGGTTCTATGCAACTTGTTGATGACTAGGATTTCACAGCTGTCAACCTTGGGCCATTCACCTGAAAGAAACTTGCCAGGTCTCTTAACGTATGGTGTCTCCTCTCACATCTGTACCCAGTTCCTGCAAATTGAATTGCCCCTGACCACTTGCTCTTGTGAAGCTTAAAACAGCATGATAATTTAGTGTCAGGGACTCGAGTTCAATTCCGATTTTGGGTGTTGTCAATGTGGAGCTTGAGTATTTATCCAGACATGAATGGTACAATCTGGTGGGAGTTTATGAGAATGTGGGGTAATTAAAAAATGGATTAATATAAGTGTAAATGTTTGGTGAAACAGGTCTGAAGTGTTTGTTTCCATGCTGTACCTCTAGCATTGTTTTATTTTATCATGTTTATATGCTTGATGGAAAGACTGCTGAGTGGTATTGAACAGGAAATTGCCCAAGCATTTAGCTAAGAGGATGCCATTTTCCAGAGATTGTCAGATGCTGCTACACTGTACGTATATTCACTGAAGCTTTCATGAATCTCTTTCCTCCTCGTCAGTGCAGCATGTAACATCAATTTTCAGCCGTTAACAAACTGCAATCAGCCAATTACCACTGTACCAGATTGAACACCACCTCCTGGTCTTACACAAGGTATAAAACAACAGATTAGGGATGTACAATATCCCATAACACAAGCCTGATGTACCACGAGAAGCAGAATATTTCTCCTCGAGTGCTTTTGGAAACTGAAATCCCTAACAGCATATAGTTTCTCTCCCATTGGCCAAGAGAAGGATTTTATGACCAACTAGAATTGCTCCTTTTTGCGCTGGGAGACCATCACTTTATTCAAGTAATGCATGACATTAGAATATTGGAACAATTACATGTCATGAAAGGAACTTAATGCCCACATAAAATGAATTGGCAGATCAAATATGTTACAGACCACAAACATTCATAAAACTGGAAACAGTGCTTTGCAGTAATTATCATTGGTTCTTTACTGCAGAAACAAATGGTAGAGCAGTTAGCGTGACTAACAATACAAAGCCATCTTTCAAACTTTCTCTTACAGATCAAGTCAGTTTCAAGAATCCACCTTACTATTATAAACCTTTACAAAATAGATATAATTATTTTTATAACAAAATTAATGTGTGAGTGCCCAAGTTGGTAATACTTTAAACAACAGGAATTCTGCAGATGCTGGAAATTCAAGTAACATACATCAAAGTTGCTGGTGAACGCAGCAGGCCAAGCAGCATCTATAGGAAGAGGCGCAGTCGACGTTTCAGGCCGAGACCCTTCAGTTAGACCTGACGAAGGGTCTCGGCCTGAAACGTCGACTGCGCCTCTTCCTATTGGTAATACTTTCATGTTTTTAATTCCATCCCCCTCTCTTCCCTTATCTCTATTTCACTCTGCTCCCTCCCCCAGCTGCCTATCACCTTTCTCATGTTTTCACCTCCTTCTACGACCCATTGTGTTTTCCCCTATTCCTTCTTCACCTTTCCTGCCTATCCCCTCCCTGCTTCCCCTCCCCCATCCCTTTATCTTTCCCCTTACTGGTTTTTCACCTGGAACCTACCAGCCTTCTCCTTCCCACCCTCCCCCCACCTTCTTTATAGGGCCTCTGCCCCTTCCCTCTCCAGTCCTGATGAAGGGTTCCGGCCCAAAACATTGACTGATCGTTTCCACGGACGCTGCCCGACCTGCTGAGTTCCTCCAGCGTGTTGTGAGTGTTGCTTTGACGCCAGCATCTGCAGATTATTTTGTGTTCATGGTTTTAAAGTTAGGTCATATATTTTAAATTCTGGTCTCTGGACTCCAGCATTCCAGCCTTCGGAATTGTGCGCTTCCTGTAGTGTTCAGTTTAACAGCATGTAGCATGCAATGCTTTCTATGGAACTAAAATTATTTCCCGCATGTGCAACATTATTCAGATGAAGATATTTTGACAACGGTTCAGGGTGTGCACTGACATTTGGGTCATCATACAGCAAGTTTCTAACACCTGTAATTTAAACTGATGGCTTCCCTGCTTTGTGAGCTGTGTCAGTGGATCTGGAACACAATGTCTAAGACTTTGCAGACTACAGCATGATTGATCAGTCTACACTGATCATTGCTTACACCATTATTTTCTGATCTTCATCCAACTTTTTTTGCTGTGGGATGTTTTAGCTCTTAGTATTTGGGAGCTAGCTCTAGAATTCTTGCTCTGTGGAATAGTCCTCTAGACTATTAGCAGAGAGCTCCATCTGCCACAGTTTTTAATATCCATTATTTCAGAAATTCTTCACTTTATATACTGCAAATATAGTTGTGTTGATGTTGAAGAAATATTAAAATATTTATTGGCTATAAATTGTCCCATGCACTGGCAGCATTTCAGGTACAATGCAACAATCAGAAGCCCCTGAATGGGACTGAGGAAGCAGGTGCCTCTCCACACGTGCTGCCACCACATTCATTCATTCATTTAGAGATACAGCACGGCCCAATGGGCTGCATTGCTCAGCAACCCACCTATTTAACCCCAGCTTAATCACAGAACAATTTACAATGACCACTAATAAATTCTCATCCTTGATTTCAAGTCTGTCGTCAGCTCACCCCTCACCACAGATGTATATTTCACAAGAACACAAGCATCAGGTGTAAGAGTAGCACCAAGTCTCTCAATCCTCCCCACCATTAAATATGATCAAAACTGATCTATACTGGCCTCAACTTCTCTTCTGTGCTTAATTCCTCAGAGCCATTAATTTCTTGAACTTTCACATATTCATCAATTGCCACTATAAGATGTATCTAATGATCTTGCTCCACCACCTCAGATAATTCCAGAGATTCGCTGCTATCAGAGAGGAGATATTCTTGCACAACTCTTTTTTAAATGGCTGGCTCCTTATTTTATAATTGAAAATGTTTTAAGCCCCCTGTCAATTCCCCTTAGGATGTCATAGGTTTGAATAAAGTCATTCTTTTAAACCCTAAAGAATACTGTTATGTTTTGTAACTCCAGAAGCTAATCAAAAGAAAAACACGGGAGTCAGGGATGGGTGTGTACTTAGTTTCTTCTTCAGTGAGATGCACATATATGACATGGTGGTGTAATGACGTATGCCATTCATGTACTTCCTACATATAACACAAAATGAATTCTGTAAATAAACAAAGAATGCTTAATCAAACAATATTTACAAGATTAATCAAATTTTACTAAAATATTAAATACACAACACTCCTCGCTGCTTAGCCATAAACTCCTACACAGTATGAATGCATCTCAACTGAAATATATAATGTATTGCTCTCTAGTCATATATATTATATCAGGTGTTCCCAGCCTGGGGCCCATGGACCCCTCGGTTAATGGTAAGGGTTGATGCATAAAATAGATTGTCAACCCCTGATTCCTATATATAGATATACACACAGAATACTATATAATACAACAACAATATAGACATCCACAGCATAAAAAATCTAAATTCTCCCATTCAGACCTAAAGATATAATCATTGTGGAGGATTTCTTCCTCTTGTGGGATAACATCCTTCCTGACAAGGCAGATTACTCTGCTTGTCAGGTGAGATTTGTGGCAGTGGAAACAATCTCACGCTCTGGGGTCTCCTCCATTGTGGTTGTAGGAGTTGACTCTGGGACTGCAGGAAGTGGTTCTGACAGCTCTGGACACCTTTATTCTCTGACAATTGACTCTGCTCTCCTCAACTGATCAATGTGCTGCCTTCAGATGCAATCTCCGCTGCGTGGGAGAGTGGTTGTTCTCTGTCCTTAATCTTCCTAACTACCCACTCTTGAACACCTCTGTAGTCCCTCACCAGGACTGCTTGTCCAGGAGACAAACTTCAACACTCCTTGTTTGAGGAGCTGCATTATGATATGCAAGGAGGAAATTGAACGGCTTCTGATTTAGTGTCACTGTAATGTGTTCTGCTGTCATTGCTCATCGTACATTCTATAGACTCTAGCCAAACCTTTTTGCTTTGTAGTTGGGTGATACGGTGCAGATGTACTGTATCTTACTCCATTCATCTTCAGGAATGACTGAACCTGTTCCTCAACAAACTGTGGTCCATTGTCACTGACTAAGCGTTCTGGAACACCAGTCCTTGGGAAAAGGCTTCTCAACACATCGACAGTGTGTGAGGCTGTTGGGAACACTTATGATCACTTGTAGCTGCATCCACTACTACCAAGAAATTTCTGGCCGTGAATGTCCAGGAAAGTCACATGAATCCTCAGCCAGGGCAATGCAGGCTATTCATGGGGAAGGAAAGGTGCTGCTCTTGGCATCCCTGGGATGTGCTAGCATTCTGAACAGTACATGGCAAGCTACTCGGTCTGCTGATCCATCCCTGGCCTCCAGACAAAGGAGAAGACGGCAGTGCACCTGCGTGTGCACAGCCCTCCAGTGGAAAATGATATCGTATCTGTTAAATAGGGGCTGTGGACAATTTTGATTTGATGGAGAATGGACATGAAAGCACACAAGAATATCTGGAGAAATTTCTGAAACGCCCGTCCGCTGCTGTCGTTACTGTGTGGTTGGGAATCTTTCAGAGGGTAGGCCTCAAAATCCCCAGCCTTGCCTGCTTTTGGCGACCGAGAAGGAGGTTGAATCGCTCGCACAGAGATGGCACTCAGTACTCGGTGTCGGAGAGCTGATCAGAGCTCGAAGTTTTCGGATGACTCAGAGTTGGATTGTGGTCGGCATGGCAGGGACAGTTTTTCTTCCTTCTCCCGTCTGCGTGAGATGTGGGACATTTGAGAAACTTTGAACTTTACTGTGCTCAGGGACTTCTTCATCAAGTTATGGTATTGTTGCACTGTTGTAACTATATGTTATAATTATGTGGTTTTGTCAGTTTTTTCAGTCTTGGTTTGTCCTGTGTTCTGTGATATCACACCGGAGGAAATAATGTGTCATTTCTTAATGCATGCATTACTAAATGGCAATAAAAGAGGACTACGTGTCTTCATAATCATCATCAAAAAAAGCTCTGAGCCAACACTTTCATTTTGACCATGTCTAGATGACCAGCATGTAGCTCTCAGCTTAGATGGTACAACAACTCTCAATCCCCACAAGAGGTAACTCCCATCAAGGGCGAGTTCATCCCAGTGCTGGTAAAAATGGGGGAAATGGAAATGCATGTTCGAGCCATTTAAGTTGCTATGTAGGACTAAGACATTGAGGGAGCTTTTCTGATTTCCCCTTGGATCATCTCTGCCATAATAGAGAGACAATTGATTTGCATTAGGAAGAATCTTATGTAAATATTTCAGGTATTTCCATTTCCAAAGGTAAACAGGACAATCCATCAACATTTCCTTGATTAGTTATCCTCTTAAATTTGATCTTGTAATTATGTCCTCCAAGAAACAGAGCCCATCTCTGCACTCGTGCTGCTGCTGTTAGTGGAACTCCTTTCCGTGTATTGAAATTGTCACTAGTGGTAGATGATCAGTAATGCGGGTAAACTCTCTCCCATACAGACATAGCTGAAACATTTTACACCCCAAACCAAACTCAAGACCTCTGTTAATCTGTGTGTAATTTTGATCTGTAGTGGTAAGTGAACATAATGCAAAAGCTATGGGTTGTTCACTTCCATCACTCATAACATGACATGACTGCATCTATACCGTAAGGTGAGGTGTCACGGGTAAGCTTCACTGGATGAGGTGAACGTAGTGGATGCATTAGATGTGTGAGTGTGTGTCTGAGATCTCCATTTCCTTTTCCTTTAGGAAAGCTACTCAGACTGCTTTGCCCATTGTCATTTCTTCCCGATCTGTAGTAATAAGTTCAAGAGATGGAGCACAGAGGCCAGGTTTGACAGGAACGTGATATAGTAATTGACAAATCCTAAAAAAACCCACAAACGTCACCCATCCTTTTGTCTTGGGACATCCATCACTGCTCAAATTTTCTCTGCACACTTGTGTAATTCTTGTGCATCAATGGTACAACCACAGTAAGTGATGCTTGGTTTAAACAATTCGCACTTGTTGCATTATGCTGTGAGCCCATAATCTTCTAATCTTTTTAACAAAGTCTTGAAATTTTGGAGATGATCCTTGTCATCCTTTCTGGTAGCAATAATGTCATTCAGGTAACATTGAGTGTCTGGGCACCGGGTCCATAATTTCTGCCACAGTGCAGGTGCAGAGGCTACTTCAAAAAAAGCATGTTATAGCGATGAAACCCTTTGTGAGTGTTTATGGTGAGAAACAATTTGGACTCTTCTTCCATTTCCATCTGTAGGTAGGCCTCAGCTAAGCCCACTTTGCTGAAGTGTTTTCTTCCAGAAAGGTTTGCAAAGATATCCCCTATCCTGGGCAGAGAATATTGATCTACTTTCAGTACTGAGTTGATGGTGACCTTAAAATCACCACAAATCCTGACAAACCTTGTCAACTGGAGCCAATTGTGTTGCCCATAAGTTCCATTCAACCTTGGAAATAATTTCTTCGGCCTCCATGTGATCTAGCTCACTGGCTATTTTATCACAATGATATAAGGAACCGGACAGGTTTTCTAAAACTTTGGGTGTGACATGCTTGAGTTCTCCATTGCCATCCTTGACCACTGCAGGGGCATCATCCAGTACCTTTCGTAATTCATTTTCTGTTGACTCTCTGGCAGGGGAAGTGGCATGCAAATTGTGCATATATCTCCAATCAAGTTGTAGTTGTCTCAGCCAATCATGGTCCTACAACGTTGGCACTTCTGGTTTTTCTTTACCACATACAAGCCCAATGTGGCTTGTTGGTTGTTGTATTTCACTGTTGTGACAGGAGTTATTTTTTCTCCAATATAAGTTTTTAGCTGGTATCTGTAGGCTTCAGTTCAGTACCTTTTGTGGAATGACTGAAATAGCTGAGCTAGTGTCCAATTCCATTTCAATTTATTTGCCGTTCACTTCTAGTGTAAGCCATATTGTTTGTCTCTTGCTAGTTTTCACATGGTGAGACTCAAGAGTATCCATTCCTGTGGTACTCTTATCATCATCAGATTTTTTCCATCAACACCATGCAGTTTATTGCTCTTTTTAAAACTGCAACTTGACTTTTTATCTTTTTCTCTTCCTTGTGCAGCTCATTTATTGTTGCCTGCTTAACATGCTCTTTGTACACGTCTTACTTTGTTGCATTTTCTGCAAGTTACACCTTTAAATCTGCATTGGTCTGGTATCTGCAAGCCCCTGTCACAATGGTAACACAATTTGTTCAGCCAGGCCAGTTTCTGTTTAGACATTGCAATTTTGTTGACACTCACCTTCATTCCTGACTGCTATTCAATTACGTCTCTGTCTGCTGTTTCTATTGATAGTACGACTTCAACTGCTCTTTTAAAGGTGAGTTGTACTTCAGTTTGGAGCCATTTATGAATGCTTTCTTGCAAGATTCCACAAACTAAACACTCTATCAGTGCATCATTAAACCTATCAGGTTGAATTGGTGATGATGAAGACCAATGCAGTGTTAGCATTCATTTTGAGAGGACGAGAATACAAGAGCAAGGGTGTAATGCTGAGGCTGTATAAGGCACTGGTGAGGCCTCACTTAGAGTAATGTGAGCAGTTTTGGACCCCTTATTTAAGAAAGGATGCGTTAACCTTAGAGAGGGTTCAGAGGAGCTTCACGAGAAAGATTCTGGGAATGAAAGCATTATCATATGAACAGAAACTGATGGCTCTGGGCCTGTACTCACTGGAACTTAGAAGAATAAGGGGATATAATTTTGAAACCTATCAAATGTTGAAAGGCCTAGATAGGGTGGATGAGAAGAGGATGTTTCCTTTGGTAGGAAGTTCAGGTCCAAAAGGAACAGCCCCAAAATAAAGATTGTCCATTTAGTGTGGGGATAAGGAGGAATCACTTTAGCCAGCGGGTGGTGAATCTGTAGAATTTTTTGCCATGGGCAACTATGGAGGCTGGGTCTTTGGCTGATTTAAGGTGGAGGTTGATCGCCTCTTGATTAGTCAGGGTGTGAAAGGTTATGGGGAGAAGGCAGGAGAATGGGTTAAGATGGAAATAGATCAGCTATGATGAAATGGTGGAGAACACATGTTAGACTGAATGGCCTAATTCTGCTCCTATGTCTTATGGCCACTGTTATTTTTGTAGCTCCAGAAGCTAATCGATAGAATTACACCGGAGCCCAGGAAAACATGTCCACTCTGTTTTACTCTGGTGAGATGCTCATGTATAACATGGTGGCATAATGACTTATGGCCATTCATGTACAAATGTTTGTACATCTTACATATAACCCATAGTAAATTATGTAACAAACAAAGAATGCTTGATCAAACAATATATGTACAATATTACTTAAATTTTATTGGAATATTAAAAACACTTCAAATACCAACCAAAACTCTCTTAATGGGACAACCTCCTTCAGCCAACCTTCTCCAAAATCTTTGAATTTAGTTGTACCATCACTGGCAGTCATGACAGCAACTGTTAAGGTCATTATTTATTAAATCCTAATCCTGTATCTTTTTTACCTTTAAATTTCTTTTTCCTCCCTTTAAGATTCACTTTTGTGCAGCTGACTGCACTATCCCATTCTTTTGTGGGATTGTGTTAATTTTTATTTGATAACACATTTATGGCACACCTTGGTAATTGTTTTAAAGACACTATTATAATTATAATGTGCTGGCATGTGGCCAAGTAGTTAAGACATTCATCTAGTGATTTGAAGGGCGCTATTTTGAGCCTTGGCTGAGGCAGCGTGTGTGTCCTTGAGCAAGACACTTAACCACACATTGCTCTGCGACGACACCGGTGCCAAGCTGTGTGGGTCCTAATGCCCTTCCCTTAGACAACATCAGTGGCGTGGAGAGGGGAGACTTGCAGCATGGGCAGCTGCCGGTCTTCCATACAACCTTGCCCAGGCCTGCACCCTGGACACCTTCCAAGGCGAAAATCCATGGTCTCATGAGACTAACGGATGCTTATATAATAATTATAATACTATTTGGTATCAAAAATAGGTAAAATGTGTGGATAAACAAAGACTAAGGATTTAATTAGTCTTTGAAAATGTGAATGAAACACATTCAAGAGGATAAGAAGCCTAACTTGTTCCTCTGAGTTTAATAAATTAAAAACCATAAAAATGCTGAACCACATTTAGTTTTCAGAAGTGTGGCCAAAGAACACATGAGCAAAGCAGCAATGATAAATACGTAAAAAGCTTTAATTAGACCCCAATATATGTAGTAATTTGCCAGGTCTGTTAGAGCGCCCATTACAAAAAGTCTATTTTAAATGTATACATGTTGTAAAGTTACGATCAATTTGGATAGGTTATATCAAAAGGTTTTGGTGTGGTAAATAATCTTTCACTTGCTAATTTCCTGGCGATGTATCTTGAACAGTTGGATGGATCAAAGAGTTCCCATTGTGTTTTGGAAAAATTGACCAATATACCCCATTGGTTTGTAAAAATTAACAACAGTACTTACCAATTGAGCACTAGTTACTCTAATTCCAGGAGTTATTTCTTGTCTATGAAGTACTGTGTAGCATTCTAAGGACATAACAAAATACAAACGTTTTCCTTATCAAGTCCAGCCATTCTCAGTTCAGAAACAAACTTTTCAATACAGCTGGTCAGTGTCAACAAGAGTGCACTACAAAAGCTCCTTTCACCATTTTCAATCTGTCCAATCAGAATTCGGCTTACTCTTTGGTGAGTCTGACATCCCATGAATGTTCTTTTTGTCATCTTATCTGAATTGGACCATTTTGTAAAACTCCAGAAATTAATTTTCTATACTATTAATCCATATTTAATTCCCTTCCCTCCTGCAATTTTGCCTACAATCCTGTATTTATTTTACAATCTAGCAAAAAAATTAATTTCTTGACAAACTAAAAATAGTGGAATACTCTCATTGGAAGATTGTTAGTACTGAAGACATGTTGTGTAATACATTCTATTTTAATACTCAGATACACAAATGTGATACATGGTCTTTCTCAAACACACTATGATAGAAAACAAACAGAGTTGCTTCACACATGTTTTGACATATAGTAAATTTGAGATCATCTGGGAGGAGTGGCCTAATGTATCTACAGGTGGTTTAAAAGTGCCTAAAAGTGTGTTGATTTAATTTTATATTGACATTCACTGTGCAGAGGAAGTCCCTGCATTTTGTGGATTGGTTGGAAAGTCTCCAAGAACTGGGACAGCTAATTGGCATCTCCTTTGAGGAAGAGAATCAATATGAGATAGGAAATGTAAGATTTGCTTGTCTCTATATCTTTTCCGTTCGCTTTTTGCTGCAAGCATCTAAGAACATTTTGGTTGTGTGAAAAAGGTAAGACTGTGAGGGATGAAACTGAAAATTAAAGTTTTGGCGTGGTATGAAACAGATCCAAACAGCGACAAGGTATAATACATCAACAGATAAAGCTGCATAAAATGCAAAAGCAAAATCTAAGTGTTGCAAATGATATTTTAGAAAAACCTACTCTTGTGAACAAGCAATTGCATACCTATAGCAGCTGGTGAATATCCATGCCAATAGGGGAAAACAAGGCCTTCCAAGGTCCTTTGCGCCACACATCCTCACAGACATCCTTTTACTTCACCTCACTCACTGCCAAAGGTTTCTTCTGAAAATAAGACTCCAATCTTTTTAAAGCTGCAATTTTTGAATAGATGTGTCTTCAGAAAGTTTGTTGGTTTAAAGATTTCTCGGGGTAATCATTATCATCAGTTGTTCGTATAACGTAGTAATTTTATTCTTCAGAAAAGGTTTTATTTTAATGGCCATTTAATTGAATTTGACATCTGGGTGTGGAAATTAACTACAAATGAAGAGAAAATTCCCACTGAGATTTTCATTACTTTTAGAGTCTAATGATTGTCACAGTATAACCCTGTGTTTCTAGTTTAATTTTACTTGTGCAAGCTGGCTGTATCTAATTCTAAAAATCAATAGCCTGCCGACTTCTGTGTAGAATTAGTACCAGCATCAATTACAAGTGCTTAGCATAGCCACAATTCATTTTGTTTGATCTATAGTTAGTCCTTCATCATTGAGAAAGTTCTTTACCTGATAGGCTCATTGGGTAATTATGCCAGCTGTGTGTGTGGAACAAGTTCATGCCTTGTTCCACACAGCATTTTTTCTAATCTTTGCAGGAGAACTTACAGAGGAATTTTGTACTATGGCAACTTAATCAAGCAGTAAACACCACAGAAGTTCACCTCACTTGTCTCAGTGCCAAGAAGGAATGTGACATTTGTCCTAATCCTTTTTGAAATTACCTAATAAGATTTTACCAGGACCTGAATCTGGTGCAGGCAAATGGTACCTCTCATGATAACCATTCATTTGGTTCCTAAACCACTGTTGCCCCATTTATGACTGTTAGGCTTATAAAACTATTAGCAATCTCAAATTCCAGGCAACAGCTCATTACAATCCCATCCAACCACACTCCCAAATCTTTGCATCCCAATCCCTTCCCCAGTTAACACCCTAACAACAATGTTATCCTCAGACCTCTCTAGGCCAAGTTCAGCAGCACAATCACCCTGCTCTTTGTAGTGAACTCTCCATCTTTTGTGCAGAATGTCTGCAAGATCTGACCTATTGCACCGCCTCATGAACAACAGAGGTTTGGAGTGATGGAATCTTCGGAAGACATTTGCAAGCCCAAAATGTATTTCTGGTTCTATTTCTATGCAATTATTTGGTTACTAATATTTCTATTAGTTGAACCTTTCTCAGTGCTAATCATCTGTTGTGTTTCCTCACATAATAAAACCAAAGTATTATTCTTTAGCTGTAAAATACTTAATTTATGTGATTGCGAAATACATGTTGTAAATCCAAGTTCTTTCTTTAAATGAAGGTTTAAACAGTATGCTTTCTTCTTGTGGAACCTTATGGCTTTGTTTTCTTGCAGTTAATGTCACTACGCTTGAATAGAAAGTGTGGTTGCAAAATCAGCCAGTATTCCCTCTCTGGATGACAGCTGATGAATACATATGTGAGAGTATTGGCCAAAGAAGCAAATGGATTTAGCTATTCATTGAGGAACAGCTTCCATCACTCACACATGGGAAATAGCTGCTATGACAGATACCAGTGGACAACTGATGACTATGGAGCCATATCACAGCAGGAGTTTGAGGCATCAAAAGAAAGGAAAAATGACTAAAAAGGCAAAGTAGCTTCACAACATGTTTATTTTGTGAAACATATGTCTTTTTGCTTTTGATTGCAAACTAGTCTTTACTCTTCCCAGTACAAATATCATGACTGCTGCATGACAGGAAGTGGAGTCAGGGCTGACTGGAGTGCCTAGATATGGTACACATCCACTGTGCACTTTCCAACAACAGAACTGAACCCTGTCATGGAGTAGTACTGTGGAAAGATTTGTAGCACTTAACAATATTTATGACTGCTTGAACTCTGAACCCCAAGGAGAACATGAGGAAGTGCTATGTTGCCTAATAGACATTTGAAAAGAGCAGCAAGAGGGGGAAAAACTGCTGCTGATGAATGCAGTTCAGAAACAGTGTCATGGAGGTTATGTCTGCCTTCAAAGCCTTTGCGGTTTGGTGTGCATGCTTTTCTTCATTTATCTTCCCAGTGTGCTAGGTGGGGAATAGATTTTAAGCAGTATTGGCATAGTCAGATATAAACAGGCCTGTGCAATGACAATCTCCTACTGCATGAGGTTACCTTTTACTGGAAACCCCTTGAAAGATATTAACCAGATGTGGAAGGGGGGACAAACACAAGACTGATGGGTCTTTCTCCAGCCACCGTTAAACTGAATGGTAACGCATCAGTGCCTTAAATTTTCACTACAATTTTCCTCGGCTAATCCTAAGTTTTCTATTTATAGATGTCATATAAATATGTGTCAGTTTAGTAAAAATAATACTTAAAACTTGCATTCTCTACTCCCTCTTCTTTTTTTATTATGCACAGTTCAGTAACCCTGCCCGGTGACATCTGTTACTTATTATGATACAGCAAGGACGGTAAAGTCAGGAGACATGGATTACAGGCGTGATGTGTGTGTCTGCCCGCCAGACTGTCAGACAAGCATTTTATTAATTATGTTGTTAGAAATATTTCTTTTAACGTGTTTGAGATTGCAGTGTGTTTTTTTTAAATTTTTGTCAAACATTGCAGTGACAATGAATGGTCTGTCTAGTATCAGGACAAAGTTGACAGAAATCCCAATCATTCTGACCACTTTCTTTATCGGTCTTTCTTTCTTCTGAGCTCGTCACGTGTAAACAGCCATTGTAGGCTACAGTTTTCTTTGACCTATCTTTTAATCTGCTTTGATGTAGGAAAGGATGGGTTGGTCTTTTGGAATTCTGTTAGAGCAGGTCGTAGAATAAACATGCAGGAAATAGATCCATGGCATAGCGTTCCAAGAATATAGCCATAATGATAGACTTAGAAAACCTTCATGACCTTTGTTATCCTATAACTTCAAATATTTGGGGCTAGCATTTGAACTCCTGAGATGAGGCATAAACTTTTAACTTGCTCTAACTTATCAGGTGCTTTCAGCACAATGCAATAACATATATTTTTAAAATAAATATTTAATCTACTTAGTCTGCGTGTGCATGGATCAGCTTACTGAAGGCATATTCATGCAAGTTATTCATGAATTACATCATCTATTTCTTACGTTTCTCTTTCAAAACTGGGTCCCAGTGTTGGCTTTCCTCATGTAGAAAATATAGAACGAAATGTAGTCAAGGGCTGGGTGTAGCAGATCATTTATAAACTGTTCATTTGCCTTCCTGTGTGAAAGTATTTACTCTGTTGCACTCCTGGCGATGACACACTAAACATACAATGTACTATATATAAAAAGACAGATGCCAGTGCTGCCAAAGCAGTCACATTTACTTTTCTAAGCTTCCTAAAGGTTAATGTTTAAGTCTTATAGTGAAAATCTGAGCTGAAAAATCCAGGCAGATACTTCAGGACAATAAAATTATGGAACTGGTATCTTAAGGATGAAATAAAGTCCCATCTCACACCTTAGTAGATGCAAGAAAAGAAATCCTTCCATGTTATTTTGAAGAAAAGCAAAGGTTTTCTCCTAGTAAGATGGACAGTATTTATCTGGTTATCAATTCCACTGAAACCAGAATATCTATTAATGCCTAAGTACATTTTCATTTTCTAATTGTCACCTTCAATAGTTACAGCTTCTTCTTAAACCTCTCACCTTCTCTGCAAATTTCACTGAAGGAGGTGGAATCAGCTGGAGATCTGGTCAGTCGGAATTATTCCACTTTCATGCATGAAGCAGACAAACTACCTACCAGGACTTAAATCTGGTGCCAATAAATTTACGAAGATAGAATGAATGATTGCAGTCAAGAAAGAAGCAAATTTACAAAAGCAATCTCTTCAAAGATTTGGAGATCTTCTGCTTGTATATGTCAGAATAATATACTTACCTTGCATCTGAGAAGGTCGTCCCAGTGCTCCAGTCAGGTGTACGGGAGATGGGCCAAGTCATTCAATTCAAATATAAACATCATGTGAGATTTGTTCAAATACATGCTTGATTTGACAGCTGCTTTGAATTTAATGGTTTTTAAAGTTTCCCTTGCTCTGGCGATTCCTTTTCAGGTATTTCTGAGTCTATATTGTTTCGTGTCTATCAGAATATTTTAGAGGGAGTCAGGCCAGATTGTTACCGTGCATGAGGAAAGTAAAAGCTAGAATGAAATTGCTTATGTTGTAGATCAGTACAAAGGTTGAGGATTACCTAGTTTTCCATCACTGTTGCGGCTATCTAAGCTCAATGACACTTGTTAAATTATACTTCATATTATTTCTGCTATCTTCTTGTTCCTTTATTTTTTAATAATTTTTTTTGGCAATCTAATCCTGCATCATAGCCCATAGTACTTTTACCTTGTCACCTTCAAAAGATAAGGCAGACCATGTGTATAAAGCAGTAAGTTGCATGAACAGATGGGAGGAAGTGGTGGTGGCATCTTTGACATGTTACAAATAAGCAGTCCATGTTGGGCAGGAAGACTTTTCCCAGGGCATGAACATGCTGCGAAATAAAATCTGAAAAAATTCTGAGGTAGAGTGAAGAAATACTGAAAGATGTAGATAATACTGTAAAGAATGTTGATTGGTTGCATTCAATGGCAAGTGTGAATTGAGTGCCAGTGAATTTAATTTCATTAAGTTGGTAGTATGATGTGACTTGCTTTCGTGACAATGCTTTTCCACAAATGCAGGTTTTTGGCCGACTAGGTAGATGCATAATTACCTGGCTCTGTGTATGAAAACTAAACATACTTCTCATCCAAGTCTGAATGAGGTAGCACAGCTAAACCACAGTGAGTTTGAAGTGAACCAGTTTGAGAATGACTTAGACTTGGGAATGCCTTTGGAGTTCACCTCTCTTTCACTCAGTTCATCTGTCAGTCTTGGGTTAGCAAGCTGATAGGGTCTCTAGGGTCAATTCTACAGCAGTTCTGCCTAAGTCTTGGCATCAGCAAGTAGAAATAAAATCTGTAAGAATGACTAATAACACAAACAAAGTGCATGAAGACAGAACAGATTCCCCGTGTGACCTGCTGAATCCAAAGGCAAGATAAAATAAATATTTTTGGACTCTGCTGTTTGGCTCCAACCAGTCAGTTTGGGACTCTGGCTACTTGTTGGATGGGATAGTCTGCTGGAAAGAAAAATGTGAGAGTTTGTTGATCAGGGACATGATTCACATGCAGAGTTTGGAAGTTTGGAGAGACTAGAGACACAGGAAGAGGGATTGTTGGAGACAATGCATTGCCTAAGAAACCTGGAAGAGTTGGAGATATATTGGGGGCAAAGATTTGAACTGTTACAGGCTTGGGGGTGCTTTTTGCTAACATCAGCTTTCTAACACAGAAGCTGACTCTTCCAGGGGTCAAAGAGTTGTTTTGAGGAAGTTAAAGTCCCAACTATTATTCAGCTTCTTGTCGTAAACAAGAACCAGGCTTCAATTCTCCATATAAATTGCAAGCAATAATCAATCTTAAATTAAGTGGCCAGCTTTGCAAACAAACAGCAGTGTCTATAGAGCTTAGGCTGCTGGCTCACAGCACAGGGCTGTTCAAGAGATGCCATGAAAGACAACGAGGTTATGTTAATTCAGCTTGCATCAAACCAGTCAACACTGGCAAAGTTGTTTATTTATTTCAAAAAAGCTTGCAGACCAGGTTGATACTATCACTTAGCACATTAAATAGCTGATCCATTAATAATTGGGAGATTTGTGTATTCAGAGAGTCAGCACACACAGCGTTGATTTTGGGTGTTTGGGATCTTGTCCCCAGAAGCTTTCAGATAAACTGTGTGAATTTCCCAGCAAGTTATCTGAAAAAAATATCGGATGTGTGTAAAGTCACCAAGGAGCAAAAAATAGTATAAATGTAAGAGCAGTCTAATTTGTTAGGAATGGTCAAGGGATAACAAGAAGAACGACAGAAAGACCAGGTGTCTAAAATCCATTTCTCTTCTTTTGATTTCTGCAAAAGACAACTCATTCAACTGCAACTTGTTGGTATGTATTTTTAGCTGATTGGAATTGTACATGTTTTAGGAATCCTTGTGTTTTAGAAATTGCTTGTAATTTGGAAATCTTTTATAAGATAGAAGTCCTCTGGGAGCTTTAAGTATGTTGTCTGGATTTAGATGTGTATCACTAAAAATAAATGAACTGTGTTTAAACTACTTTGTTAAATGGAGGTACCTCCTCCTTGGTAGGGAGGAAGAACCAAATACTGAGTGCTGGTATTTAAACTCACCATGGAGGTTAAACAAGTAAGTGATATAGCCTTTGAAGAGTAGGTGGCTACAATAAAACCTCCCTTTAGTGAAGGTAGCCATAGCTATCTATATTGGATAGGGCTTATTATCTTCGATTCAGTTAAGAATTTCATGGGCAGCAAATCCAATACCATCACAGGGGTCTGTAGCTTATGGAAGAGTGGGGGGTGCAAGCTGCTAAATACACGTCAGGATGCTGGGCATGAGTGGAGGTAGTCAGACATATTGAAGGACCTGGAGTCAAAATGGGGTCACACGAAAGAGAGATTGGGAGGCAAAGACGCATCCTGGATGGAGAATGTTCCGAGGAGAACTAGAAACTCCAAAATCAACACATAGAACTGGCAGTGTTAATGCAGAGGGAAAAGGCAGGAAAGACTAGATGGTGAAGTGAAATGTTGATGGGGAGGTTGAAGATCCAAAGGAGGCTGGGAGCAAGATTGGCAGAAAGGAGGTTTAAGAGGTCTTAGAGAAGACCGGACATCAGGAGAAAAAGAAGTGTTGGGCCAAGTGGAAAGCATAGCTATTAGCATTCAAGAAAATTGGATCTGCCTGGTAACAAAAAGACACCCACCTGGTATAGTCAATTGAGTGGTATCTTCTTCAGCTGCTGGGATTCCCAAGCTGTGAGACACCTGCCAGGTTCAGATGAAATATAGATCTGAATAAAGAGGTCTAATTTACTTCTGAAATGACTAACCCAGCACCTGGATGAGGCTGTCTGTCTGTCTTTTATCCCATCTTTGTCAAAAACAACTTTGAATCTCAGATTTGAGGTCTTACAGTAGCATCACTCTAAACAAACTCAGATGATATTAAAGAGTAATACTTTCTTCACAGTTGTAAAGTGATCAATCACTTTCAGAACAATGTACACACTCTGCAATTGTTGCTCTTGGATGCTTGAAGAAAATCAATTTGCAATGATGTTAATAAATACAATTAAGTGCATTTGCTCTGAACATAATTTTCTCCTATGAGACATGGAGCATAGGGAATTGATGCCTGGAAGTGTCCCTTCCACATTCAAAATAACATTGCTTTCCTTAAATACCATTCCCTCCTCCCGTTCAGTTCTTGTGATTCACACATTAAATGTTAGATAAGCAGTGTGTCTTAATTGGGTTTCCTAAATTAAATTAGTAATAATGACATAGATGTAATGATTTTAACATCTATGCTCATGATTTCAAACACAAAAGTTAACTCACCAGCTATCGAATTATCTTTACTTTGGATTGTCTTGCACCATTTTTGCAATGTTAGTGCTTCAGTCTTTGTTTCAAGAGAAGGCCAGCAGGACACCAAAGCATCCTGCTTGACTTATAGCTGGTGACCCTCCCATTCCAATTCTCAGGCAGAACTCCATTTAGGTGGAAAATGTTGCTGCCAGAAACAAGCCATAATAACTTGTTCAAATTGTGGTCAAATAAAATGGAGAATCCCACAATGCAATTTTTATCTCTAATCTCATTAGCATATTGAGCTTCCTAATCCATTAAAGACTATGGTCAGTGAACAAGTTGGAAGCTGTCCATTTCTAGTGCCATTTAAAAGTATTTTTACCTGCTCTAACATGCCAGAAAGTTGCTTGAGACATTTTACTCATATGATAGAATGTGTGTTTTTATTTCTTCAGATAATCTTAAAGTGCTTGTCAGAGTTGTACAGAAATTCAGAGCTCTTCAAAAGGATCCTTGAGGCAAATTCACTTTGATTAGAAGTGTAGGATTAGGATCATTAGCACGAGGCAGGATCAAACTGCCAGTAAATTATTAAGTTTCATCTTGCCGGGACTTCTACTTTCAACCAGGAGCACAGCTATATACCTGAAGTTCCCAGTGGAGGGCGTCAGGGAATTCTGATCATACTTGCCTGGGTTTTATGGGAAAATGTCATCAAAACTGTTGACATTTCCTTACATTACTGTCAGCAAAGTCGATGCATTTGTTAGCACACATGTACAAGCAAATACAGTGACTCAAAATTACCGTCTACTATTTCTTGTTGATTTTCAAATTACACTTCAATGATGGACTCCTTCTGGAAATCAGTGTGGAAATGGAAGGCTGACGGGATTTGCTACAATTTACACAAAAGCCACGCATAGGTTGAAACTGGAAAGGAACAGCGGCGAGGACCTGAGATCAAATATTGATTAGCTTAGATTTATTTTAAAATAACTAAGTAACTTAAATATTTTAATCACTTTTTACTTAAAGCATGTTTTGAAAAAGATGTTTTGGCCTGTGAAGAGTGTATGAGCTGATGATAAGAAATTCTGAGACAATGTTTTATTCACCAAAATAACAAAGTTTCTCAATTTTGCAGGGAAATGTCTTTATTTAACATTGAAAGAATATGGAAATCTTAATAAAAAAATTTTTCTCCTGTCTCCTTCTCTGTAAATTCAATTACATTCTAGGTGATCAAATACAGTTTCAGTATTTTCAATGTACATTATACGTGAATAAGTACAGAACAATTAAACTTATTTCTTCTTTCTGCTGTAGAACCAATCCAATTTGCATGTCATATACAATGAACATTGGTATCCTGCATGTCACTTCTTAGGACAAAACACCGACACAATGAACCTACTTTTATGGCAATTTTATAAAGGATTGCTCTTTTGATAAAAAAGCACCTCTGCGGACCAGGATTGTTGAGTGCTTCCTGTCAGTTCCTTGAGTACCACAAACATAGAGTGCTGGTTCAACTCTCCAACCCAGTTAGCACAAATACAGTTAGCCTCTCTCCCTGCAGCTACATTTGTCCCTGTGCCAAGCCAGGTTTCCGGGAATTGCCACAACTTTGATCTCTATCATTGGTGTGCAGTTGGGAAAGTGATGGTAAACAGGGATTCTGAATTTATCCAATTCATCCGTGCAAGTGCAGGAATTGTTAATTTAGTGGCACCTACACAGGGAACTGCTGACAATTCCCCCCACAATCTGTGCCAGTCCATCTTTTGCAGCAGCTAGTAGGTCAAATTTTCTTTCACCATTTTTGTGGAGTCTGCTTGTTCGGCTCTCCAATGATCCCATTATACCATGAAATGGTCTTTTCACCATCTGGCAATCATGGGCACAGAATGTACAGAAGACACCCCAGGGTCTGCTATAACTAAAACATGGTGACCTGTTGCAACATAGACATCTGCAAGAAGAAAGACCACCAGATCAAGGACATAAAGTAACAAAGAAACAAGCCAGCACACAGGCTGCAGTGCTGCTCACACATGCTATACCGATGTAAAGGAAATAAGATGAGGAGCTGGCCACATTCTGCTGAGCAATGCAGAGTGCACAGAAAGGATGTTGCCAAGACTTGAGGACTTGAGGGAAAGTTTGAATGGGTTACAACATTTTTTTAACTGAAGCATAGGAGAATGAGGAGTTATTTGATACAGGTATACAAAATTATGAGTTATAAATAGGGTAACTGCAAGCAGGCTTTTTCCTCTAGGATTGGACGAGACTAGAACTAGAAGTTATGGTTAGATGTGCTGTTGGAAGATCATCATCTAGGTGAAACATACGCCGAAGCTTGTCGGTCTTCCAGTAGGATGAATAAATGCTATTGCCTGGCACATTCCAGGCTGCAGGAGTGTACACTGCAATTTGCCTGCTGCCACTGAATACTGAGGAGCTGGGCCCATCTGCAACAGCCCCACAAACTCTGAAGAATGTATTGTTCAAAGAGACCGCAGGAATGGCATTGGCACTTTCCGCAATATGAACGTCACAATAAACATAAAGAAAGCAATGAACAAACATAGAACAAACAACGTACAACTACACAGCAGAGGGAAAAAAAGGATGCGTGTACCTAACTAATTAAACTATTTATTAACTGCCTAACTAAACGAATCCCTTCTGCCTACAAAATGTCCATGTTTCTCCATCCTCTGCACATTCATGTGCCTCTTAAACACATCTATTGCACTTTCCTCCATTAACAGTGCTGGCAGCATATTGCACGAACCCACCACACTATGTGAAAATACTTGCACTGCACACCTCCTTTGAACTTACCCCCTCTCAACTTAAACAAATGCCGTCTAGTATTGGACATATTGATCCTAGGAAAAAGATACCAACGGTCTACTCTATTTATGCCTCTCATAATCTTGTAAGCTTCTATCAGATATCTCCTCAGCCTCTGCTGCTGCAGAGCAACAACCCAGGTTTGTCCAGCCTCTCCTTAACAAATGCCCTCTAATGCAGGCAGTATCCTGCACCCTCTGCAAAGCCTCCACATACTTCCTTAAGTTTTTAATTAAAATTAAAATTAAATTAAATGCTTTTGGGGATAAGCCAATTTCTTACTCAGTGCAAGATGAACACCAAAATCTATTTTTGCAAGTATGGTCTCCTTGCATGTATATCTCCTAATTCAGTTTTCCATCACCCACTACTCGAAATCCATCTGGTACTAAATAAAAGTACAAGACACACACTACAGGTAGGTCCCAGCTGAATCCCCACCTCACGTTCATACCTAAAATTCTCTTGCTCCATCAAATACATGGAGTTCATGCATTTAAAAAATATATATTTCTCAACTGTTTGTCAATTAAATATATGTAAAAAAATCAAATGCTAGAAACTTGAAATAAAATAATATATGCTGGAAAGAGAAATCAGCATCCAAAAGAGAGAAATAGCTTATGATATCATATGGGGCTCTTCATTGAAAGGATTAGTCTTTCATAAATCTTGGCATTTGCTTTAACACACGGGAAAAGCACTAATATAAATACTCTAGGGTTAACATAACCCTTTAGCTGTGCTATCATCTTACGGACACGCTTGTATCTTCATTTTCATGTTGGCAATCACCGGTGTTTTTAAATCTCATTTTATATTCTGTTGCAGTCTCGCCTTACCTTTCCCTTGAAATCTGCTCTAATTATTATTTAATCAGTTTGGCTGCTGCCCACAAAGCATTAAATTCTGAGTTAACATTCCTTATAAATTGCATTTATTAATTCCTGGAAAGAGACATGTCTGTGGCCGCTTTGTATTTCCAACACATTATTGCAAACAACTGTGCAAATGATATTATCACTTTATACTTTAAATAAAGTTAATATAATTAATCCATCTCCAACCACATGTTCACAATAGGTGCTAAATATATTAAAACTGGACAACTGAACTCCATCAGATGGCACATACAGAATGCCAATAGCAGAATCCTTATGCAAAATCTCTTTAGTCATGCCAGCTGAACTTGATCTGCTTATGAATATCCTCATCAGCAATCATTGCTAAGGGTCACTTAATTAACTATATGCAAATTAAACTCTGTTGCTTTTGTTTAAAGTGCTATTAAGTTGCAGGTTTGTTTTATTCCTGAAAAAAAATAGCTTTACACTCCAAGGTTTAAAACATCAAAAGGAAATAATTTCATGGTTTAATCACTATCACAGTGATATCGGACTCAGTAAACAGATTGATTCAAAGTTGTCTGCACACTCACACTGCCTGGTCTGTGAGAGAGATTTACCTGCATTTTACCATGCATAAATAATTATATTTAGGAAGTCCTGATTTGATTACAATTTACACAGAGGAGCTTGAATACGTAGTCCCATGGGTTCAATGATTTATTTTAAACTTTCCAGCAGAGGGGTATTACTTTTGCTCAATATAAAATTATTATATATTTTTGCAAATGACAGAGTTTTACTCTTATAGCATTAAAACTAAAGGCTGAATATAAACATTTGAATCTCCATTTCAAATATTATTTTTACCACAAGGAGGTGCTATGGTTGCTGTGTGTAGTGAAACTGCAAACCCGATGGGCAGATTTTCACCTGTCCACCCACCAGAAAGCAGTGACAGGCCAGTTAAAGCCTCTCTGAGGTTTCCAGATGATGAACAGCAGACATTATGAAAGTGAGCAAGCAGCATAAAGCTGTTCTATGGTTTGCATCAGAGGCATTGGTTAAACGACCCACCCAGCCAACACACTTTTCATCCCTCTTCCCTTCGGGAGAAGGCTCAGAAGCTTGAAGATTCGTATGGCCAGATTTGGGAACAGCTTCTTTCCAACTGTGATAAGACTGCTGAACGGACCCTGACCCGGATCTGGGCCGTACCCTCCAAATATCCGGACGTGCCTTTTGGATTTTTTGCACTACCTTACTTTCCATTTTCTATTTTCTATTTATGATTTATAATTTAAATTCTTAGTAGTTACTATCAACTTGTACTCCAGGAAGCGCGAAGACCAGAATAAAATATCGCTGTGCTGTTTGTACGCTCTAGTATCAATTGTTTGGCGACAATAAAGTAAAGTAATACAAAGGAGGGGGCCAGGAAAAAAGCCACTCAGACCCATTGAGCCTGTACCACAATAACTGGTGTCTTTGCACAGTCCTTCAAATTTAACCCTTTTATTATTATTCAAGTGCTTTTTAGCTCCCTTACTCTACTTTCCAAACTTACTGTAACCCATTTTGATATTCATCAGAATATTCAGTAGATTTATGTGTCTCTTGTTTTTTTTCCCTCTATCGTCAGCTATACCTAATTTGGTGAGAAAATGTTATGAGGGAGATTTTGCAAGGAGTCAAAGGCAGAACACTATGGCTGGTAAAACAGTGTGAGGTAATTTAGAATTAGAACGCAAGTTATATTTGGAGATAAAAGTAGCTACTGCAAACAGGATTGACAACTTGTAGGGAGATAGGGGTCAGCAGCTGCAATCAAGGGTTAAAGCATGTAAGGTACAGCATAGGGAGCTCCTATTAGAATGACTGACCAAAATTTTATACCATATCTTTAGTAATTTCATGTAATATCACTTTCACAGTGTATATATTTCTTTAATTGTAGTGTGTGGTTAGGCTTTAATAAACTTTAAATGCATTCAGAGTTGTGTTGCTCTGTAAGCCTTATCTGATTTTCCCCATCTGGACAGGTTCAGGTCAAACACAGAAAAACATTAGCTGCAAAAGAAACTATGTACTAATGTTGTAGAAGAAATAGAATTTATAGAATGTGGATATCTGATTACCTGGAAAATGGGGTGCTTTTAATTGGATCAGGCTGATCTTTGAATGGACCAATTGCCCTCTTCCTTGAGGTTGTCGATTCACACAGACATAAAGTATTAAATTTAAGAACAGACCATTTAATCAAATAAACACTTCTCGGCTTCCAGCCGGGTAGAGGTGTCAATTATAACCAACGTTTTGATGTCAGACTCCCCCACCTGCACCAGGGATGGTTACCCAGTCATGTCTAGTCCAGTGGTATTTATACCCCCGTAGTCTGTCCCTTCTGATTGGTTAGTCCTCATCCAATCGGTATTCTGCTCTCCCACTTTGTTTATGATCGAATTCCAGTGCTTACTCCAAGGGAGACCTTCATCTTTGTTAAAATTCTGTATATCATTATGATTCTGTGGCTGTAAGTGGAGATTGTAGCTAGTTGGTAGAAAACTGCTTCTCACACAAGAAACCTGCATTTGCGAAATTAGATTGGAATAGAAGATGCTGAGGATGGACTGAACTCATTTTGTCAGTGAGCACATCTAATGTCTTGACTTCCTAAAAATAAACAAGTTTGAAATATCTCCTATAATTTATTTGAAGGTGATTGTTAAGGTCACTTGGGACTAGGTACAACCAAATAGACTACATATGGTGTACTCTCTACCTAGTCATACCAAAAATTGCAGTTAAACTTCGGACACAGTGGAAGAATCCATTTGCATATCTAAAGTGTGCAATATCAGTTTGAAGTTCATTGGCTCAGCCAGGTAATTAAAGGCAGCAATAAGTTGAAAGGTGGGAGCTTCTCTCACCCCTCCACCCCCACTGCCAAATCCTCCTGACAGAGTTAAAATCAATCTGATAATGTCCATCTGATCTCAGGGTAGAGACACCAGGATTATCATTTTAGCATTTATCACATTGCCATTTGTGACCCTGTTAAACAGTGCTGCTCCTATAAATAGATATATTCACCAAAAGGAGCTGAAATCATGTTAGCTTCCCCACCTTGATCGCAGAATGCATCTGTTGAATTAATTATGGCACAAAGTGCTATGAAGTACAGTAGTTCACAGCACAATAAATTTTAATAAGGATAATTGTGGCTTTGGACTTCAGACCCAATGATTTAGAGGAAAGCTGCTGAAGGTTGTAGGTAAATAGTCAATGAAGGTTCTATTGGCCTTCCTACTGATTTTTTAAAGTCATTGACTACAGTTGTCCTCATTAGACATGCCTCATTGAGGCTTCTCCTCTACTTCCCATGGGTCTAATAGGGAGAGGCCCTGTATTTTGTGATTTGGATTGCATTCAGTTATGCCTGCATTAAACCCCATACTGACATGCTAAGTACTAAAATTCCTTATCTTTTAATTCTGAGTAGCTGATGTAAATATTAAATATTCTTCAATTCTGTTAGCCAATATTGTTTGTAAAAATTAAGCCAGTAATCTGTCTGGTTGCCGGTGGAGTAACATTTAGCGATTCGAACATAGAATTTTCACTGGAGTTTTGTGGAATATTACTCCTTTCTCCATCTCCTTTCATCTGTTAAAATATACTGAACAACATTTAATATTACTTTTAATATAAAAAGGATGAAAAAATACAAAATAAAATGGAACTTTATGTATAGTTTTCCTTATATTGAATATCAAATATGAACCTTGTTATAATAAAAAGAGTTATTTGATCTGAGATACAAAAATATTTCAAATTTTTTTGGGGATGAAAGTCACTGCAACAAAGCTAAAAAGTATACTGTACAGCCTTCTGCTTTCTCTCTTATTGCTGCTGCAAACTCAGAAAGCCTGTTTGGATTTGTACTTTGTTTTCAGTATCTTGTTCTGTAGATTAGTATTCCATTTTTATACAGTGTAGTTTTGGAAAACAATCATTTGACTTGCATCACTAGAAACCAGTTTTCAAACCATGTTTAAAAAATATGAAAGCCAGTCAGAAACTACCACTAGTTGTTGATGTATCATATAATAGCTGTTGGTTTTTTATTAGGGTAAAAATGTGACAATTTTATAGCATTAATGTGAAGAGAATATTTAGTCTTTACAAAATAAAATGATTGTGCAAGCTAAGAAATCCATCATTGAAAATTGACTGTCCTTGAAAACTAGCTGACTGCTGTTCATCTATAGAAAAGACTTCAAACACTTTGGGAGGATTGTTGAATGACCAAGTTTAATTTGCAGTTCAAGAATCTAAATTTAAACATTTTAAATTAAAAATTAAATTAAAGGGCAAATATCAGGAAACAGGCTTTGTTAAAACATGCATTACAATTAGTTTAATCTATTTTCTCTCACATTGTTACATTTTATCAATCAGGAAACTCATTTGAATACATCGAGCCTTTATTAGTTATCAAAATTGATGCAGTTTTTATATATTTAATAGAATCAAAGACATAGTGCAAAAGAGGATCCCTAATCTGTCTGCATCTTTCAATCATGCTTAAGTCCCACAACCCAGCATTTTCTCTGTTAACCTGTGAATTTTTTGTGTTTAGGTGCTTTATAGAAATGGCTACCATCACCATTTGTTTAAGTTAATGGGATCAAACGATAAGAAGAGAAGAGAACACTGGAACAGGTTAACACACTCATACCAGATACAGTATTAGTTCCATTCAATCTAAACTTTCAACACCTCCCAAAATCATCAAAGTTTCCATTGCAATACTGATTTTTTTTCTCCTTTCCGAGGTGAAGAACCACCAGCCTATACGTAACACACACCAAATGTTGGAGGAACTCTGCACCCTCGTAGAGAGATCAGAAAAAAGAAAAGTGAGCAATTTCAAATTCCTACTTGTCAGTATCTCTGAGGAACTATCCTGGGCCCAAAATATCGATGCAGCTATAATGAAGACATGATGGTGGCTATATTTCATTAAGAGCTTGAAAAGATTTGATGTGTCACCAAAGACCTCACTAATTTTTACAGATCTACTGTGGTGAGCATTTTAACTGGCTGCATTACTGTCTGGTTTGGGGAGGGGGTGCCACTGCACAGGATCAAAGTAAGCTGCAGAGGCTTGCAAACGTAGTCAGCTCCATTTTGGGTACCAGCCTCTGTAGTATCCAGGAGATCTTCAAGGAGCGATGTCTCAAAAAGGCAGCATTCTTCATTAAGGACCCCCATCACCCAGGACATGCCTTGTTCTCGTTACTACTATCAGAAAGGAGGTACAGAAGCCTGAAGGCACACACTCAATGATTCAGGAACAGCTTCTTCCCCTCTGCCATCTAATTTCTGAATGGACGTTGAACCCATGAACGCCGCCTCACCACTTTCTTACTTTTTATTTTTGCACCACTTATTTAATTTAACTATTTTATATACACACTTACTGTAATTGTAATTCACTTTTTTCAATTATTATGTATTGCATTGTACTGCTGTGGCAAATACACCAAATTTCAGGATATATGCCACTGATATTAAACTGACTTTGATGGAAAAAATGAGCATCTGGCCAAATCCCTTCATTCAGACTGGAAAGGAAGAGGGATGAAGCCAGAATAGGTATATAAAGTGATAGGAAGGAGTACATGGTGATAGGTAAAGCCAGGTGGGTGGGGTAGGGGGCTGAATTAAAAAGCTGGGAGGTGATAGGAAAGGGTAAAGGGCTGGACCAAGAAGTAAATCAAGATTAAGAACCATTTAAGCAGGGTCAATCTCTCCCATTGGGAATAGGACTGGGGAGTTCTGTAAGTAATGTTTCTGAACCTGACGTTGTTGTACCAGCAAGCGTGCGGATAACAACGTTACTATTCATGCAAAGGCCATTCCTTCCTTACTGACATAAATCTGTGTCTAAGGATGCAATCTACAACCATCGCTGAACAGTCAATAAATAGAGCATACCATACTGAACATCCAAAAGTCTCTGGTGAATTATTGTTCTTGCTCCCTCACTACTGCAGTCTTTAGACATTTTGCTCTTCTGTGTTGCTCTACCTGCTCTGTTATTAGCCCTACACTTGTAATATCAATCTCTGTCTTAAATACACCCGATGACCTGGCCTCCACAGTTGCCTGTGGTAACAAATTCCACAGATCTACCACCTTCTGGCTAAAGAAATATCTCCTCATCTCTGTTCTAAATGGACATCCCTCTTTTCTGAGGCTCTGCTCTCTGGTCCTTGACTCAAACATGATCGGCAACATCCTCTCCATATCAACTCTATCTTGGCCTTTGAATATTTGGTAAGTTATTCAGTATATTTAAAGCAGAGGTTGACAGGTTCTTGATTAGTCAGGGTTACAGGTAGAAAGTAGGAGGATGGGGCTGACAGGGCTAGTAAATTAGACATTATGGAATGGCAAAGCAGACTCAATGGGCTGAGTAGCCTAATTTTACTCCTATGTCTTATAGCCTTCTGAACTGCAGTACCTCTACTTTCTTAGACATTTGTGAAGATTTGGCATGTTATCTAAAACCTTGACAAACTTCTATAGATGTACAATGCACTGACTGGTTGCAGCATGGCCTGGTATGGAGCACTATGTTCTTTAATTGAAAAGCCTACAAAAAGAAGTGAATACAGCCAAGTCCATCACATCTACAAGGAGTGCAGCCGTGGGTAAGCAGCATCTGTCATTAAGGACCCCCACTGCCTTCTCTCTGATGCCATCAGGAAGAAGGCAGGGGCATCAGGGCCCACACCACCAGCTTAAGACAAGTTATTACCCCTCAACTATCAGGCTCTTGAAGCAGAGGGGATAACTTCACTCAACTTCACTTGCTCCATCAGTTAAATGTCCCTACAACCTATGGGCTCACTTTCAAAGACTCTACAACTCATGTCCTTGAAATTTATTATTTTTTTTGTTTGTTTGTTTATTTTCTTTTTTATTTGCACAATTTGTTGTCCTTTGCAGATTGATTGTTTGTCCATCTTTGTTATATGCAGTTTTTCTATTGTGCTTCTTGACATTTACTGTGAATGCCTGCAAGAAAGTGAATCTCAAGGTAGTATATGAACCCCAGGGTCATACAAATATAGTGACATATCTGTACTTTGATAATAAATTAACTTTGAACTTTTTTGGACTTTGAGCACCCCAGCTTTACCACCCATCAAAACTGTCAGTGTTTCTCCGGACTTCTGAATGACTTTGAAACTTGGAAATTCTAGCCAACTGTTAAAAGTGAAATGAAAAATTGTGTTTTAAAACAACTAAAAATCATATAATAAAAGTCAATTAAGAACACTTATAATAATTAAAACCTATACTGTAAAAAAGCAAGTAGAATCATAGAAACATAGAAAACTTACAGCATAATACAGGCCCTTCAGCCCACAAAGCTGTGCCAAACATGTCCTTACCTTAAAAATTATGTAGGGTTACACATAGCCCTCTATTTTTCTGAGCTCCATGTACCTATCCAGGAGTCTCTTAAAAGACCCTACCATATCCGCCTCCACCACCATCGCCAGCAGCCCATTCCACTCACTCACTACTCTCTGCGTAAAAAACTTACCCCTGACATCTCCTCTGCACCTGCTTCCGAGCACCTTAAAACTGTGCCCTCTTGTGTTAGCCATTTCAACCCTGGGAAACAGCCTCTGACTATCCACACAATCAGTGCCTATCATCATCTTGTACATTTCTATCAGGTCACCTCTTATCCTTCGTCGCTCCAAGGAGAAAAGGCCGAGTAATCGGGATTTACAGTTTAGCTTATTCTCGCTTCTCTTCTTCATAGCCATAAACCTGCCACTGAGGTGAAGTGCTCAGACCTGGCAAGCTCCTGCTCCACTGTTGGACCGGTAGTGATCTCAGGAAGTAGAATCCCTTCAGTAAGTTTGCTTCCAGTAGGAGTCCAGAACTTCCCAGCACCTTTGAGGATGCAAAACTACTGGCACAACCACACACAATATGGCTATTAATAAATCCAGAAACTTCAGAGGGCATTGTTAGAGTTGCAATCTATATTTGAAAGGGTGAGGAACCTGCATTATTGTTTTAATGTGTTTTATTTTTCATTGTTTCAACTTTGTTTCCAATCATGCATGACATTACATTAATGTCATGTTTTACTGTTAATGGTAATTAGAGGTTGACCTGTGTATATGTCAGAATATGCAGTTGTACTATTTCTTTTAATGATGGTGTGATATTAGAATGACTGAGTTAATAGCAGTGTGGTATTGGAGGGACTGTGTTAATAATAGTGCAATGTAGAGTGACTGTGTTAATGGCAGTGTTATATTAGAGTGACTGTGTTAATGGCAGTACAAGGTCGGAAAATCTATGTTAACGATAATTGGTCTTATGGTTACTGTTACTGGAAGTGAGATGTCAAAATTTCATTGTTAATGGCTTTGTGATCTTATGAGACTATTATTTTGAAGTGACTACTAGTGATAGTGAAATCCTGAACTGACAACCTTAGTAGTGCAGAGATGTTGAAATGGTCATAATGGTTGTTATGTGACCTTGGAATGACTGGAACTGTATCATTGGGTACAAAATGTTGCTACAGTTGCTTTAACAATTAAACAATCTTAGAATCTAGATCCTTAATACAAAATACACTTATGTTCAAGTAACATATGCTTTATTAGACATGTTCAGAAATTATCCTGAGCAGATATGAATGTACATTTTTGTGTATTTGCCTGAGTTTCCATTGTTATTTAATGGATCAATTATGTTGCACAAATGCTTTTAATGTTCATACACAAATATTAGAATAGTGTAATTTTGAGGGTACAAACTATGATTGGAGTATTAAAATTTCAAAAGCATGCCCATTACTTAAATTGAAATGGATTTAACATGAAATCATCTAATTTGATAGTTACTGTAGTTCTAAATCATTGTTGCTGAAGTTTAATAGCAAACTTCATTATACACTTTCATGTATGGACAGACAATGGATTCTATCCACATTATCCCATTTTATTACATCAGTAAATAAAGCATATTTTTTTTAAATAGGCCCAGATATTAGTTGCTACATTTTTAAAACATCATTGATTTGTTCTCTTTACAGACTGAATACAAAGCAGCCAAGTAGACTGGACAAAATTTCCAGTTCTACATACAACCAAGCAAAACGTCCGTCAATGCTTTGCACAAGCAAATTGAAATCCCAACCTGGAAAGCTAGTCATCCATTTGCTTTTATGATTTTAGCAAATGCAAATTTACCAAAAGAATATCATGAAGGAAATTTAATAATCCAGGAAGTACTTGCATTGAACCTTGAAAATGAATAAATTATCTAAATATGGATTTCACACATCAACCAATAAAATTCAGTGGTCAAATAAGGTTTCAGAAAGTGATTATCTTGCTTTGTCAGACTATACTTTAAAGGCTCAACAATCATTCATGTGATAGCAGCTCATGGAAACTAATGGCATCTGGTTTGAGCACTGAAAGTATGGCATTCTTACCTCGGACCTGTTCTAATGCAGGCATGGAACTGCTAACTCAGAAGAAATTTCAGTGGAATCATTCAAATTCATTTTTTCTTTGTGGATCTCAAAAATAAAACCACAAAGCATTTTTGGTTTATTCACCTCATACACAAGACACACGACGGTCATTAGCACTATACGCTGTGGCAAGTATTAACCCTTATGGTCAAAGGTTTAAATTGGCCTCTCAGAAAACTGGAAGAACTTTCTTAATCAAAAAACTAAAATTACATTTCTAGCCTTACAATGAAGATAAAAGGTTACACATCCACACATTTCTTTGTATCAGCCTTTTCAACAGAATTGTTAATATTGTTTTGCATCTTATGATACTATTGTTTTTCTCACAGCTGTGCTTTATGGCAAATTCATTTAAAGTAACAACAAAATATTGATTCTAACATTGAAAGCTTGATGCTCAGTTGACAGTGTACTGATAAAATTACACTATGTTAATATTTGTGAATGTGTACTAAGTACAATTGCATGAGGTAGAGAATATAAGTAAAATGCATGAGAGAAAACTGTTTTATAAGTATGATATCTCTATTCATTAGAGAATGATGTTGGAGATTCTTGAAGCAGGCACGTATGAAGCAAGATGCTTAGTATCCTGAAGAACAGCATGATCATTATGATAATGAGGTTTGGTGTGATTTTTTTTTAAACAAGGCCATAACAAGATGAATAAATAAAGATGATGGCATGGGAGCAATTGGTGGGACTTCACTAAAATTAATTTCAATAGTAAGTGAATATTTATGTAGAACTATTCCTTGGGGATTTAAATGGAAGAGGCAAAGTCCAAGGTCAAAAAGATTTAACCTGGCATTTTCTTTCCATTTCTTAGACATGTTAGCTGAAATCCTACAGAATTACTTATTGGTAATTTGGACTTTGGATATGATTTCTAATATTCATCAATGCCCCACTGTGATATAACTTAGTTCAAGCTTTACAGAATAAAAGAACAATTGCAGAAGAGCTATTAATTAAACTGAAAGATGGAGGCCAGGCAAATGGATGACAACAGATTTCATAGAGCCAGCATCGGCCACAGTGCTGAAATGTTAGCTCTATTTCTCTTCTCTCAGATGTAGCTTCACTAGCTGACTATCTCCAGCACGTCATGTTTTTAATTTGGTCTTGTGAGAAAATGTGGGAAGAAGTGCTCCTTTGCCAGAACATTAGGTGAGAGATGTCCTAACAGGCAGTTCGGACAGATCACAGTGGGACTGCAAATCACATACTCTCTAGAGTCAATGAAATATTTCTACTTCTCTGAGTTTCACAAAGAAATGTCCAATGAAATATAGATTTAAAACACGCCATTGGTTAGGGTCTAGAGGGCTACCAAAGGAGAGCAGAAACTTCACCAACGACCAATTCAGCATGAGGATTATTTAATTGGAGGTAAGTAACAAATACCCCAAATGGGCAGGATCATACTGGACCCCGTTCATCTCTCATTAAATACCTGTGACTGCGCTGCCCTTTAATGGCTCCTAGTGTAAGAGAGGCGTTAGACAAGGGTGTGTTTTCTCCCCTGATTTATTTCATGCGTACAGTGAAACAATATTACAAAAAATAAGAGACATCTTGGGAATCAAAGTTGGCGGTGAAAACATCCATAATTTCAGATATGCAGATGACACTGTGTTAATTGCAAGTACGGAGGAAGAACTACAAAACTTAATTGATATAGTTGCTGAAGAAAGTGCAAAAATAGGTCTATCTATCAACTGCAAAAAGACAGAATGTATGGTGATATCCAAAAAGGAGAATCCTATCTGCAGGCTGAGAATAAATGGGGAAGACATAAAACAAGTACAGAACTTTTGCTACTTAGGAAGCTGGGTGACATCAGATGGCAGGTGCAACATGGACATCAAAAGAAGAATAGGGATGGGAAAAGACACCTTTACAAGAATGAAGAGTATACTGACTAATACTAAACTAGGCATGACAATCCGCCTCAGAGTACTGAAATGTTACGTTTATCCAGTTATGTTATATGGCTCAGAATGTTGGACAATATCTAGTAACATGAGGAAACAAATTGTAGCAGCAGAGATGTGGTTTTTGAGGAGGATGCAAAGAATATTATGGATGAAACAAATATCTGATGAGGATGTCATGAACAGAGCAAACACAAAAGAGAAATAATGTATGAGATCATGAAAAGGCAATGTAATTTCATTGGACATGTGATTAGGAAAGAGGAGTTAGAATGCACGGTAATTATGGGAAAGATCGAAGGGAAGAAAGCAAGAGGAAGACAAAGACAAATAATGATGGAGACAGCAGCCAGAGAACTGGAAATGAATACCAATGAATTGATCCACTTGACCCGAAACAGCAGTGTGTGGGCCATGGCAGTCAAAGCTCAAACTGGGCATGGCTCCTGATGATGATGATGAGTGCCCTGGCATTGACCAGTACACAACTAGCAGGATGTTCATCTTCTACCCACAGGCAGCCCTTATGGCCTTCTGACAGATTTTTAGTATAAGGGTCTACAAGTCTCCAATACTGAAACACCTGAAAAATATTTACATGACTTAAATAATTAAAAATTATAATAAAAGTATTAAATATTAAAACACAACCAATATACTGCATATAACTGGATTAACAAAATTAATATTCATTAAGATAAAGCCAGTAAACATACAAATTACCCTCATTTCACCTTTTAAAGAACAGGACTGCACTAGATACACCAGCTGTGACTGACGTAGAGCTGAGGGACTACATGTGATGTGAACTTAGCAAAGCATATTCTGGAACTGTTCCTGGATTTAGCTGGTGTCTGACCTGCAATGTTTGCTGTACTCCGGCACTGCATGGACAGCCCCAGAGGTCTGTGTCATGCTGATGCAGGCATTGCAGCAAACAGATGCTGCTTTATGAAACTATTGACTACATATCAGCCTGATCTGACCCACTCTCCTTTCCTCACAGACTGAGGCAAAATGACAGAACCCAAAAGTCTGATAGCCAGGCCGACACTTATGCAAACTGGTCAATCCTGACCCACTATAAAAGTGGGATACTTTCAACTTTGTCAGAAATGTAATGTATTCCAACTTCTATTCCTTTGTGAGGAATTTAATTTCTTTATAGAATGGAATTTATTAAAAAATATATTGAAACAGAATGTCTTAAAAATGTATAGTAGGTTCATCAGTGTCTGGAAGGAGAGAAGACGCTTTCTCTAAATTCAGTTTTGCACCTGTTTTATACAGTTAGGGTTATCTGTTGTTTTCCATTTTAATGCATTGTAAAGATTCCATTCATTACGTAAGTTTTATGCATTAAAATATGAATTAATTACGAAGATTTATGTACACATTGCTATGTAATTAAAATACTTTGCTTTCTGTAATTTGTTGCATTGACTTCTTATAATGCTTACTCATATTTCAAGATAACTTTAAAAAATTGACAGCATATCACATGACAGCACTTTATTGCTCTGTGAAATTTTTCACTCCCAGCGATAGGTTATAAGGGCTTGTATTCCAGACATTCTTTTGCAAATGATTGTGCCTCGTTAGACAATTAATTAAAACCACTAACGAGGATTTTTTTAAGTACTTGTAACACCCCCATGTACGGGAATGGCAAAAGTTACTGGTTGTAAATTTTTATGACCATTTCATAAGAACTGCATTAGTTTAAAGATTTATCTGAGGAAAGATGAATCTAATAAAAGCTGGTGCTGTGTAAAAAAAAGGTTTCATGGTGCAGACAGCTCTCACCTTTCATTTTCTGCATGTTTGGTTTTACAAGAACACCTCATTTTAATGACTAGAGCAAGTCAAAAAAAGAGAGTTTACTTAGAGCAATTCAAATAAAAAATTAATTTTCCATTGATCTTTTTACTGTTCTTGTTTCAACTATATTAAAGGCATATGCGGCTTGTAATATTGCCCCCAGTCTTGCCTACAGCAATTGAAAAAATCGGCTTGCTTCATTGTTCTTTCCCTGATAATATAGTGCCATTCTGAGTTTAAAAAAAAGATTAAGGGACTTCAAGTGGCGGCCTCTTCCTGATGTTGCTATCCAGAGAAGCACTTTACATGTACACATCACCCACCTGCTCAATAACCACAGTGAGAGGCCCAATACTCTTTCATGATTGGTTCACCTCAGTTTTAATTATCTACTTTGATAGGACTTTTTCCAGTTATTTCAATGCTTCTTTAAAACCTGAGTGGGGCAAGTCTCAGACACACATTACATTCTTCTTACATGCACCTTCATCCAATTCCTCATTTTAAAATGGAAACTTGACAGCAAGCAGACCAAGCTTGTCTTGTGTAATCCAAAATTAGACAAGATCATTTTTATTATATGACAGAATCTTTTTTTCTCTTTTCCACACGAATAAAGACTATAATATTTGATACAGCTGCGGCATTTATACCACAGGCAATATCTGACAAGACAGATACAGGTCCAATAACGCAGAGAAAATGATAGATAGATCTCATATAATAACTCATTATTAAAGGAAGAAGACATGGAATTAGACCTATATTTTTGATGCAGATGTGGTCCTGTGAAATCTTATTATTCTTGTTTTGTCTGTACATAAAGCATATCTAGCAAAACACTTACAGCAACTTGGAAGCCACTATAGAATGAAATAGAATGTGTTCACTACAGTGTCAGGCTTGCCAGTAGCTGTGTGGAGACTATCGCACTGACATTCAGCACTGCTGGGCCATCCAAGCTCCGTCTGGCAATTTCAATGACATCAGTTCATGTGTAGATGGATCCAACAGATCACAGCTGCATTGAAGAAGGAAACACAGAGACACATCTGCTTCTCTAAACGCATCAGCAAGTGCAAAAATAACAACAGTTCCATGTCACTGCTGACTTCCCTAGGGCTCTGAGGGTCATTGGCTGTGAAGTGTACAACTTTGTACACCTTCCCTGAATGATGCAGCTTATTACATTTAAACAGGGGTCATTCAATGAGGCATGCATGATCCGGTTAGTCTGTGATGCCAGAACCTCTTCATGTCAGCGGATAGCTGAATATTTCAGGACACATTCATACTGTTCCATTTTGTTCCCCCTGTTTCTAATTAAATTGAAGTTAAGTGGAGCCAAAGACTCAAATATAGGGTTGTGAGTAACAGTACTGGACTGAATTCATATCCTTATCATATGGGCAGATTACCCTACTAGGTGGTCTTTAGGAGGAATGAGAAGGAAATCTCACCCATTACTAGCAACACACAGTCTGCAGGAGGTACTCAGTAGGTTAAGCAGCGACTGTGGGAGGAAAGGGATTGTCGATGTTTCTGGTCAAAACCCTGTGACACCTGTCCATTAAGGTTTCAGTAGCAGAATATAAGCTGCTGTTGAGAGCTTCCAGTTGCATGCCATCTCAACTCCTCGTCCTATTCCAACACTGACTTGTCTGTCCTTGGCCTTTTCCAGTGTCACAGTGAGGCCAAACACAAACTACAAGGGCGATACTTCATATTCCACATATAGTACAACAGTATGAACATTGAATTATTCAATTCCTGATAATCCATACTCCCTCGGTTCTTTCCCATTCCTACTGATCCACCTAAGTTCTCTCTCTCTTTATTTACATTTTGCATTCCACTTTCTTCTGCCTAGATTTGATACCCTCCTTATCTGGTTCCATTTGTCCATCTCTCCTTTATCTGATTCCATATCACCCACTGGCCTCTGAGTCTACTTTCCCCTCTTCTTTCCCACTTGGTACAACATGCTTATCACCCCCACCCCCCTCCCACACACACACCCCTTTTCCCACCAATCAGCTACCAGACCTTCAGCTTGTCCCTCCTTCTGGCTTGCCCTCTCAGGTCTGATAAAGGGTTTCAACCCAAAGCTTTGCCCCCACAGATGCTGCTTGACTCACTGAGTTCCTGCAGTAGTTTCTATCTTTTTGCTCCAGATTCCAGCATCTGCAACCCATGTGCCTCCAGTTGGATGCCAGTCTTTTAAAAACTTATTATATCTTTCTGTTATGTTGAATACCCCACAGTATCATTTGGAAAGAGAAGAATACTGGGAGATGCTGTATGTCAACAATATCAAGAACTTACAAAATTACATTGAATCATCCCAATGAACTATGTACACAATAGCTTGAGAACTGTCCTCATGGAATCATCAAGCCATTAAACCTTCATCTGTCTAATAATCTCTCTGATCCCCTATCATCAGATAGGAGGTAATGTAGGATAGGTCAAGATCTGTTAAGATGGGAAACAGCTTCTTCCCCCAGGCTGAAAGACTACTGAACTTCCTGCCATGTATAAAGCAGCAGCAGCATTATACTCTTTACTTCTTAATTTGTGTTGTATACACACCTTCATTGTTTGCTAATTTATTTGTGATCATCTTACTTTATGTGTTATGTGTGAGTTGTATATATACTGTGTCATTCACCTTGGTCCAGAGGAACTCTGCTTCATTTGTTAGTAAACATGTGTATTGTTGAATGACATTAAACTGACCTTAAACTCGAGCCAGCTGAGCCCTGCAGACCATTAAGCACCCATTCACATTAACCAGTCCCAGATTCTACTCCTCACCTACCTGTCAGAGGACATCTACAGTGGTCATTTAAACTAACAACTCACGCACTGCTTCAGGTATATGAGAGGAAAGGCAGGTGGTGTCAGGGGGAACATGCAGAGAACACTCAGGTCAGCACTGGCAATGGAGCTGTCAGGCAGTAACTCCACAAACTGCATTGTTGTGCCATCCAGAAGACAGACAGACTTTTGCAATATGAAAGTGTTAGATGGCACAATCCACATTGATGCTTACTTTGTGAGCTGAGTGGTATTTGTGCCTTATCATTGTTGGAGGTGGAACACTGCCACTTAGTAGTTATTAATCCATCTGCTTTATTGTTTGCAAACACAGGAAATTCTGCAGATGCTGGAAATTCAAGCAACACACACAAAAAATGCTGGTGAACGCAGCAGGCCAAGCTGCATCTACAGGAAGAGGTACAGTCAACGTTTCTCGGCCCGAAACGTCGACTGTACCTCTTCCTATAGATGCTGCCTGGCCTGCTGTGTTCACCGGATTTTTTTGCTTTATTGTTTGAACTATTTTATCAGACAGAAATGAAAGCCTGGTGCTGTATAATGCTATTTTAGAATTTTCCAGTGTGATTTATATGAGGACAGTGTACTATGGGAGGTCCAGATGACTTTCTCACATGGCATCTATCTAAAATCTGTAGTTAACATATTGGCATTATTCTATAAAAGCTTTGAACTGCAAAGCAGGACACCTGTGTATGTTAACAGACAGCCGGCTAGAATTTTGCACCATGCCTGTACTAACTGATAGAGCTGTAGTCTTGCTTAGGCAGGCAGGTGACTGAAGTGAAAGAAATGAAACATTCCATAATCTCAGATTTACTGAAGAGATCCCACAGGTAAAGCAGGAGAGGGATCCAAATTCTCTACTGAAAAAAAAAGCACACAAAATGCCTGGCAGCAGATGGCATGTCAGATAAATTCCATCTGCAATGGATGACAGACTTCAGAGGGCCTGCAGAGGTTAGATATCCAACTGCTTCCGAAACAGGTAAGGCTCAGAATTCAACACATGCTCCAGGATCAACACTCTTCTTCAAGTGAGTCACATTCCAGCCATCATCAGACTTGGGATGCTGATTCTGTCATATCAGGGGAGATTGAGTAAGCTAGGTTTGTTCTCTAGAATTTAGGAGAATGCAAAATTATCTCATTGAAATATACAAAATACTTAGAGAGCATCTTAGAGTGGATAAAGGGAAGAGGTTTCGCTGATTAAGGAGCCAAGAATTATGAGTCACAGTAGCAAAATGAGGGGTAGCCCCATTTGGACTGAACACTGGAGAAACTTCACTCAAAGGTAGTGAATCCTGGGAATTTTCTAGCACTGAGCTACATGGGCTCAGTCATTGGCTACTTTCAGAGTGGAGATCAATAGATTTCTGAATAGTACTGGAATGAAGAGAAGTGGTGATGGTAGGAACATGGCGTGGAGATGTAAGGCCAGCTGACATTTTGTTGAACTGCAGACTAGGCGCAGGGGCACCTAGTTCTCATGATCTAATTGAAAGCATTCTTGGCATTCCAGCGTTCACTTTGTGTGGTAATTTTAGATCCTCTTTATGCATTTATCCACTCTGAACTATAAGCTATTATTTCCTTTCCCCACCTTCATTCACCTTTCCCCATTATACTTTTGTTATTTAATTTCTCTTGCCAACTCTCCACTTAATCTCAACCAGTAACCTTCTGATTGACAGTCAACACACTGAAATATTAACTCTAATTTTTTTACTGCACCGATACTCCCTGACCTGTCCATGTTAGCTGACCTTTTACCTTTCAACCCTGTTCCTGCCCTAGGTCCCGATCACCTTATTCCTGTAATAATAAGAATCTATTGTTCTCTGTCCTAATGGAACCAATGGCTGAGCCTCTGCAGCTCAGGCGTAGAAAATTGCAAAGAGCTGAATGAAGGAATTTCCAACATCTTCTTTTCTGAGGCTGTAGCAAACATGTGCAATCTCAGTGCATGTAATAAAAATGCTAGCTTGTACTTCAAACTGAAGCCCCTCCAAAGGACATGAAGGTAGACCACAGAAGAATCACATTTGAGATATAGCTTACTACTGGAGGGATTATCACAATGACACCTTAAATGCACTTCATAGACTGTGTAGTATCCAGCAGAAGCTAGCTTCTTATTCCTTTACTCACTCTGATCACGCAGCTTGCACATTGATTATTGATCATGATGATTCCAGCGAGGGAAACCTTTGACGGTTTGTGGCAACATGAAAGAATTTTGAGATTTTGGCTTCCTTTTCACCTTGTAAGGTGCAGAATACTTAACCAAGGGGCATGGTGTCATTCGATTCAATATTTTACTATGCAGTGAGAAAGAAAATCTGTGTGGAGAGACTCTTAGAGACAGTTCTCAACAATTACGAGGCAGGATGAAGGCTCTTGGCAGGACTGCAATCAGAAATACGGTGGAAGAATAATGGGCTGAAGGGCAAGATTTGTGACACCACTAGCAAGCTCACCAAACACTCAGATGAACAAGACCTACAAGTAGTTAGGCATTGTTGAAAGATTCACCTGCATATCTTCTGGCTGGTTGGCTCCACTTTATAGATCTGCTGCTGGGGCAATAGGGTCCAATTTTTTGGGAGATTAAAAATATGTTGAATTGTTTCTAAAATCAATAGACAAATTGGATGCCACAGTAGCATAGTGGTTAGCATGATATTATTACATTTCAGGGCTTCAGAGTTCAGAGTTCAATTCCAACGCTGTCCTGTAAGGAGTTTGCATGTTCTTCACTGTGATCACATGGGTTTCCTGCAGTTGCTCCAGTTTCTTCCCACAGTCCAAAAGCGTACCAGTTAGTATATTAATTGGTCATTGTAAATTGCTCTGTGATTAGGCTAGGGTTAAATAAGTTCATTGAACCAGAAAGGCACGTTCCACACTGTATCACTAAATAAACAAATATATAAAATCAATCTCTAAACATCGAATCAATATCTCTTTGACAGAGGCCTTGTACAGTGACTGAATCAGTGCTATAATTGTTCAGAAAGGAGGAAGTTTAACTTAATGGATGTTGCATTGCGCTGTTTCAATATTTCAGTCTCAAACTTCCTCTGCCATTGGGGTGATGAAGATAGGAGTTAAAACCAAAATCTTTTTCATTCACTTAGATAACATTGCCATAATGTACTTTATAAATACAATCCAGCTTCAATCCACAATAATATTGATGTGACCCATACATTAAACAATTCAGAATCAGAATCAGCTTTAATATCGCCACCATATGCCCTGCAATTCGTTAACTTTGTGACAGCAGTTCAGTACAATACATGATATATAGAAGAAAAACTGTGAATTACAGTAAGTATTTATGATAGAAAAAAACTGCATATTAAAAAAACTAGTATATTAACTAGTTAAAGTAAATAAGTGGTGCAAAAACAGAAATAAAAGAGTAGTGAGAAAGTGTTCATGGGTTCAATAACCATTCAGAAATCAAGTGGCAGAGGGGGAGAAGCTGTTCTGAATCATTGAATGTGTTCCTTCAGGCTTTGGTACCTCTTTCCTGGTGGTAACAATTGAGAAGAGGGCATGTCCTAGGTGGTGGCGGCTCTTAATGATGGACACCACCTTCTTGAGTCACCACTCCTTGAAGATATCTTGGATACTACAGGGGCTAGTACGCATCATGGAGGTGGCTAATCTTATAACTCTCTGCAGATTATTTCAATCCTGTTCAGTAGCCCCACCTCCCATACCAGACATTGATGCAGCCAGTCAGAATGCTCGCCAAGGTTCCTCTGTAGAAATTTTTGAGTGTTTTATGTGACATACCAAACCCCTTTAAATTCATAACAAAATATAGCCACTGTCTTGCCTTATTTATAGCTGCATCGATATGTTAGGACCAGGTTAGGTCCTCAGATATTAATACCCTGGAACTTGAAATCACTTACTCTCTTCACTTCTGATTGACAGCCTGGGCTCTTAATGGTCAAGCTAATTCTGTCCTGCCTTATTCTGATTGAAAAGTGGTTTGTGTCTTTGTTAGTTGCATCCAAAAAAACCAGAAACAAAGATTTAGTGATTCATTCCAGATCATTTCATTGAGCATTAAAGCCTTGAATTGCCTCAGCACTTGCCAATGCACAAGACTATTGTCCATGTTTGATTATCTTTCAAACGTTAGTGTTTAAAAGCAAATGGATGCAAAAAATGTAAGTACAGACCATAATACCAATGTACCTTAGTAAAGACATTCTTAGAACATTTGAATTTTCTATTTTACTGCTGTTGATGAAAACACGTTCCCTTACCCCTGAAGAAACTTAATGTTGTGTGAAAATAGTTCTCTCTTTTCCAATTAGCACCAAAGTGCACACCATATGGCTAGACATTTTTGGAAGCATTTGTGGTTACTATTTATCTATATTATGAATACAGCTGAAATTGAATGAAATTATACTCTTCACTATTACATCAGGAAAATTGCCACTAAATTAATTTGAAATGTGGTGGGAAGTGAAGATTCGGGTTTCCAAAATAGATTTGTAACTAGTTCTCAGTTTCAATAAGAGCTTGTTTGGCACTGTACCATATTGGAAATGCAAGTAAATGGTCAGAAGCATTTCAGAAGAGAAATGTTTGAGGGTTAGGCAGTAGTTCTTTATTAGTAGGATAATATGCCAAATTTGCCAACTGGAAGGATTGAATCAGAAGGGTCTTTCAGGTAGTTTACTTCACCATTTATGATTTTCAGCATTTAATAGGAAGAAATATAACGAACATTGTCAATGCTCTTGCTGGAGTCCCGCTTGTCTATGGCATCTAAACTACCATCACCCATGTCTGAGGATTCTGATGTAATGAAGCCATAAACAGCATGAGGAAGTGCCTTTCCTGAGACCAGATGATTAGCATTCCAGATCCGAGGATAAACTGTCTGCTAAGAAAGAGACAGCTATACTTATAACAAGCATATGGCATTGATAGAAGAGGTCAAAAGCATCCTGAGATTCTGCTACACCTTTGTTTATATACTGTAATGCATTGTTATTTCATTGCATGGCACGATGTATTGGCATAGGGAAAACTTTCCTTACTATCAAATCTTATATATGTGAAGGGCAATACAAAATTGTTCACAGGTGCTTTGAAACAAGCCTCCACTTGAGAAAAATAAACTGTTCTTTTTCAGTGCGTTTGAGGCATTTAAAAGAAATATTAAAGAAACTTTGAAGTTTGATGCAATAGCAGTCACAAAGGATGATATGGAAGTCAGTTGCAATATGGACTCAGCTGTGAGCAGGTGCTTACAGATGCTCATGAAGATTAGTGAAAGGAAAGCATGCTGTGATGAGGGCTTCCTACTGCCTAATGAGGACTCAAGAGATTCTCCAGATGCCGGAAATCTTGTGCAACATACACAAAGTGCTGAAGGAACTCAGCAAGTCAGACAGCATCTGTGGTGAGGAATAAACAGCTGATGTTTCGGGCTGAGGCCCTTCATCAGGGCTGGAAGGAAGGGGGCAGAAACCACAATAGGAAGGTAGGGGAAGCTGGCCCAGGGTAAGTGAAGCCAGGTCAGGGAGAACGTGGGTAAGTGGACGGATGAAGTAAGAAGCTGGAAGGGTATAAGTGGAAGAGGTAAAGGGCTAAAGAAGACAGAACCTTACAGGAGAGGACAGTGGACCACAGAAGGAGAAAGAGACCCAGACTGAAGTGATGGGCAGGGCAGGAGAAGAGAAGAGAAGGGATGAGAGGGTAATCAAAATGGGGTATATAAGATGAGAGGATGAGGGCGGAGAAATGACCAGATGCAAAGACAATAAGGACAGCATATTTCTGAGCAAGAGCAGATGTCATTTGTCTGATTACCAGCCGATGCTGAACATACAACTAGTTGCAAACAGAAAGTCACTATTACTAAAATGCTGTGGCTGCTGGAAAACTAAATTTTAAAACGCACACAAAGTTCAGTAATTATTCAGTAGTATCTGCGGAGACCAAAACAAATACTTAAAATTCAAGATTGTTTAATGTTATCTCCTGTACACAAATGGAATGGAAAAGAGAACAAAATAATTGTTACTCGGGATCGGATGCAGCACAAAAAAAACACAATAATAAAAAATGCAATACATATAAATACGTAAGATAGCTTACATACATAAATTAATTGTACTGTATGTCTGTGAAGTGACACTAGGCACGAAAGTGTTTTAGAGTCTGGTGGTCCTGATGTGGATGCTATGTAGTGCTCTCCCTAAACAGTCCATGAGAAGAAGGGGTAGGATCCTTCAAAATTCAATGTAAATTTACTACCAATGTACAGTATATAGGCGTCACCATATACCACACTAATGGTGAGACCTGACGCAGACAGGGAGACCGTTTCGCTGAGCACCTACACTCTGTCCACAAGAGAAAGCAGGATCTCCCAGTCCCATTAATTTCACGTCCCATTCCCATTCTGATATGTCAATCCATGGCCTCCTCTACTGTCAAGATGAAGCCACACTCAGGTTGGAGGAACGACACCTTATATTCCATCTGGGTAGCCTCCAACCTAATGGCATGAACATTGATTTCTCTAACTTCCATTAATGCCCCTCCTCCCCCTCGTACCCCATCCTTTCATTTATTTATTTGTTTGTTTGTTTGTTTATTTATTTATTATTTTTTCCTTTTTTTTCTCTCTCTCCCTTTTTTCTCTCTCTGTCCCTCTCACAATAACTCCTTTCCTGCTCTCCATCCTCTGGTGCTCCCCTCCCCCTTTATTTCTCTCCAGGCCTCCTGTCCCATGATCCTCTCCCTTATCCAACTCTGTATCCCTTTTGCCAATCAACTTTCCAGCTCTTGGCTCCATCCCTCCCCCTCCTGTCTTCTCCTATCATTTCGGATCTCCCCTCCCCCTCCCACTTTCAAATCTCTTACTACCTCTTCTCCCAGTTAGTCCTGACGAAGGGTCTCGGCCCGAAACATCGACTGTACTTCTTGCTATAGATGCTGCCTGGCCTCCTGCGTTCACCAGCATTTTATGTGTGTTACCACTCTGAGATTTGTTTTTCACGCAGGCATACCCAGTAAATCCAAGAACCGTAGTAAAATCAATGAAAGACCATACCAATATGCAAAAGATAACAAACTATGCAAATACAACAGAGAAAAAATAATAATAATAAATAAGCAATAAATATTGAGAACATGAGATGAAGAGCCCTTGAAAGAGAGTTCATAGGTTGTGGGAACAGCTCAGTGATGGGGAAATTAAGTCGAATGAAGTATCCTCACTGGTTCAAGGGGGGTAATAACTATTCCTGTACCTGGCAGTGTGAACACTGAAGCTCCTGTATCTTCTTCCTGATGGCAGCAGCGAGAAGAGAGCATGACCTTCCTTCATATGCGTCCTTTATGATGTTGCTGGCCTTTCTGTATGTATGTCCTTGATGGCGGGTACGCCTAGGTGCTAGTGATGTGTAGAGTTATCCTGTCTGCCACAGTGCAGATTCCATAACATGCAGTGATGCAGCGCATTAGGATGCTCTCTACCGTGCATCTGTAGGAAATGAGAATTAATGTGCATAGTCAGCCCTCTTCAATCTCCTCAGAGAGTAGAGGTGTTGAATGAACTTCCTTGATTGTATAAGATGTGTTCTAGAGACATAAGAGGTTGTGCGAGATGAGCACTCCACTGCTGTGCCATTGATACAAAGTCAGATGTGAGTGGTACAAGTTCTCCTGAAGTTTATAATCATCTCCTTTGTCTTACTGACATTGAGGAAGAGGTTATTAGATTATTAGATTATTAGATTATTAGATTATGAGGACACGTAGTCCTCTTTTATTGTAATTTGGTAATGCATGCATTAAGAAAAGATACAATATTTTTCCAGAATGATATCACAGAAACACATGACAAACCGACTTAAAAACTAACAAAAACCACATAATTATAACATATAGTTACAACAGTGCAAAGCAATACCGTAATTTGATAAGAACAGACCATGGCATGGTGAAAGTCTCAAAGTCTCTCGAAAGTCCCATCATCTCACGCAGACGGTGAACCTCCAGTGCCGCCAACTTGCTGATGCAGCATACTGGAAGCATCCGACCACAGTACGACTCCGATTCCGTCCGAAAACTCCGAGCCTCCGACCAGCTGTCCGACACCGAGCACCAAGCGCCATCTCTGCCAAGCACTTCGACCCCGGCCCCGGCAACAGGTAATAGGCAAAGCCGAGGATTTGGGGCCTTCCCCTCTGGAGATTCTCGATTGCACAGTAGCAGCGGCAGCGAAGCGGGCATTTCAGAAGTTACTCCAGATGTTCCTCCATTTTTCTCACGGCTGTCTCCATCAAATCCAGATTGTGCACGGCCCCCTAGTTAACAGATAAACGATGTCACTCAGAACGGCCACGCGCGCTGCGTTGCGCCGCCATCTTCTCCTCCCTGGGTTGTCCTGCACCAAGCCTTACACTCTTCCAGCTTCTCTCTGTCGGCTGTCTAATCGTTGTTGGCGACGAGCCCCGCCACATTGTGTCATCGGCGAAGTTGACAATGTGATTACTCTACTCAGGTTTTGGGATGTGCCGTCATGTGTGAGCAGAGTGCAGAAGAATGGATTCAGCACACAGCCCTGGCAGGCACCAGTGTTGGGGATGATGGGGAGGAAGGAGCAGTCGTGCTCCCTGACTATCTGAGGTCTGTTGGTTAGGAACTCCAACACTCAGTCACACTGTGGTGTATTTAGACCAAAGAGTAGGAGTTTTGTTCAGCAAGGTCTGTGGGACAATAGTCTTTGTCAGATCTCCTGATTTTATGACAAAGAATTCAGTGCTAGAAGCATGATCAGGGATCAAGAAAAGCACTGGGCATCTGAAAATTAGTCGTTTTTTAGCTGTGTTCCTCATTTGCAAAGTTGGCACAACAGAAACAAAATGGGCACCTCCGGTTGCTGGTGCTGCTTGATTTGTTCATTTGGCCTCAGGTAACCAAGTTACTGCCATCATGCACTTCACTCAGAGACTCAGTGACTCAGGGACTGTTGGGTCTTTTATCATGACCAACAGGTTCAATTGTCCAGAGAGAATATACTGTACTAAGACTAGTGAAATAGAAACACAAGTAAAACAGGATATTATTAAATGATTAGCAAGAATAGTATTACAGGATTGCCTAATTCAATGAACAACCTAGTTACTACACTCCAAATGTAAATCAAAATGAATTTACATTTAGGCATGAAGTACATAGTTAAGCATTATATTTTACATATTATAAAATATGCTAATTCAAATCAATATGCTAATGATAGAAGTATCAAACAACAATGTGTAATTATCAGTCTTCCAGAAAGCAGAACAACTATAGTATCACTTTCACATAATTGCGCCAATTCACTCCTCAGCTAATTGGTTCCCATTAACCAAACTATCTTTTGTTTCAGACACAAGTTGAATCTGCAGTTGTACTATTCAAAGACTGCACCACAAGCCTTAAAGTTGGGATAAATTGAATGAAGAACAGAATTGCTTAAGATAATATTTATATAATAATGTGTAAATATTATGGTACTAGACAAACATACCCTTGCCTACACAAAGTTTCATTTGGGAAAATCAAGATCCATTCAAATTTGAGGGACTTATATTCATTCTCTGTGTTCCCAAGGAACTTAACAACAAAACAAATTAACACAGTAGACCACAGGGGCTGTAGCAGCTAACAGAAGGAGATTTTGTTTTTAATTAAAGGCTAACTTAAACCACAACAAAACGTGTTATTGGTTATTTTTGACACTCAGCAATCACCATAAGTTCCATGGGAGGCAAACTACCTGAGTGACAACAATGAAATGTAAACATCATCAAATGCGTAGCCACTGCAAACTGCTAAATCAATGGTGCTGAGTGAAAGAGGGTTGGGAGCCTCGGATTCCTCTGCATGAACTACACCCATACCCTTGGCCAAAGAAACTCGCCAGCAACCCTACTTCCTCAGGAAGCTAAGGGAGTTTGGCATATCCCATTTGATCCTCACCAACTTTTACCAAGTTACATGAAAAAGTACTATATTTGGATCCATTACAGCTTTGTATGGCAACTGCTTTGCCCATGACCACGAGAAACTGCAGAGAGTTGTGGGCAAAGCTCAGCACGTCACGAAAACCAGCCTCCCCTCCATGGAGTCCGTCTACACTTCTTGTTGCTTTGGTAAAACAGCCAGCATTATCAAAGACCCCACCCACTCTGAACATTCTCTCTAGTTTCCCCCTCCCATCAAGTAGAAGATACAAAAGACTGAAAGCACGTGCCATCAGGCTGAAAGACAGCTTCGATCCCACTGTTATAAAATTATTGAACAGTATGATAAGAAGAACTTTTGACCTTACAACCCTCCTCATTGTGACCTTGCACCTTTTTGTTTCTCTGCACTGCGCTTTTTCTAGTAACTGTGACACTTTATTCCGCACTCTGTTGCTGTTTAACCTTATATTACCTCAATGAACTGTTGTAATAAATTTTCTGAAGGAATGATTTTTCCACTGGACCTTGTACATGTGACATTAATGAAACACTTTACCAATTGATGTGGCTCCTGGTGAGTTTGACTTTATCTGATTTGTCTGCACAAGCTGCTCACCTATCTCATGTAATCAGTTTTGGACGATTAACCCCAGCAGGAATGGTACTATATAGTTATAGAGAGTGAGGTTAATTGCAGGGGTTTGGGTGAACTGGATGCTGTTGATGGCTGTGGTAGGATTTGATAATAGTCACAATAGTGGACAGTAGCAATTGATCTTTGTTTTACAGTGACAGTCAGGAGTAGGGTGTGGCTATTCGAGCTAACACCAGTGAGGGTCACATGAAGCTATGGGTACAGGTGGTGAATGGTCATATGAGCAGCTGGCGCTGGTTATGCGACCACTGATGCCAGGCAGACAATTTCTGAAGAGTATTGATAATGGCTGGGGTTACCCGTCTTGTAAAAACAATGCCCAGAGGAAGACAATGGCAATCCACTCCCATAGAAAAATTTGGCAAGAATAGTCATGGTCATGGAAAGACCATGATTCCCCACGTCATACGACACAGCACATGATGAACGAATGAGGCCTCATTTTTCCAAAATGTCTTTGAATAGGTGCAATGTCTCTTATTAGGTACAGCTGCAGAGCAGCTTGTGACTGAACCCTTGAGCAGTTCCAACACATTCATTAAGCTCAATGCCATCCTGATTGTTTGGCACCTAAACAATCATGCTTTCCACTAATGGCCTACAGTAGTGATAGTATACTCCATCTACAAACTGCACCAAATTAAAGAAAGCAGCTCCCCATCACTACCCTTTTAAGAGCAATTCCTGATGGACAACAAATGCCAACCTTGCTGGTGATGCACAGATCATTAGAATCAGCAAATGTAAAATAAATGTCACTCATCCAGGTTCCTCTGACTGGGTCTCCCAAATCCAGAGCTTGCACCATGAGGAAGGGAAAGTTAACAGGAAAGTCAACTGGCACATGGGGATACCACTATCTGGAGGTTCCCATTCAAGTTGCACACCGTCCTGACTTAGATGTATCCCTGGTTCATTTACTATCACAAGATCCAAATCCTAATTGAAGTATTGGAATATTCTCAACAGATAAACTCACTACCTTAAAAACAGGCATAAATCATTGCCAATGGTACCCACATTGTCTGATTGAATAAAGCAAAAAAAGAAGAAAGATTCCAGCATCCTTGAAGTTCAGGACAGAACCCCACCAACCCAAAACCTTTGGTTTTGGATCCACAAAAAGGCTGAATGATGAGTAATTTTAACTTTAAAGCTTTTAAAGAATAGATTGGTTGTGTAAATTCAGACTTAAATTCTCTCCTGAAAAACAAGAAGCTTTTTGTGTACCACGTATTGCATGAATTGATATTCTACATTGCTGGTCCCTCCATGGAGCCTGGTAACTTCACCTTCTCCGTCTGTGGTTCCCCAGCATTAAGGGTCAGAAAGTTAACCACGTAAGGCAGCAGATGGGTAAGGGCTGACAGTGGTGAGGAGAGTTACTGGATTGATTTGACACTTTGAAGAAATATACTGATCCTGGGAAAACGAGAGGGAAGAGGAACAAGAGTGTTGATGCCTAAAATGAGGTCAATGGCAATGTGAATTTCATCATCAGTTGCAAATGGCTGCATGGAGAGATAATGTCAGAACTTTTGACATTGTGTGGAGACCTGTAGAACGTATAAATTACAATACTTGGGAAGGGTTGGAGCATTCTGCTGACTGCACTGGCCTTTTATCTTGATCAAAATATATGTGACTTTCATGGTGCATTTTCTGATCATTTATCCAAGATAATTTATGACATCAAGTCTATTGGCTACATGTGCTAGTCCCCAGATTAGTTACATCATGATGCCTTTAGATAATTGATGTGCATTAAATATCACAATATTTCAGATGCACAGGATCACTAAAAGTTAACATTATTACTTAGAATCAGAAAGTCTTTAAATTGAATCCAACAAACTCCACATATATGCATGAATGGTTTCTACTGTGATGAGCAAAATACAGACCCGAAAACACAATAACTGTATCATTCAAATCTAATTGAGTGTTGAACACTTCACACCCTCCAGATTTAAAAGATTTTCTTTCTATAAAATCCTACAACCTTTTAAAAAGTGTCAGTAAATCTAATTTTAAATCTTACTGCAGGTAATTCTCACAGTTCCCACTTGTAATTTGGAGAAATTCCAATTATCCATGTATGAAATTCATGAAATTTTGAGATTGCACTCAAATTCCCTCTTGTCTATGTACTCTGAAAATAATAAGGTGTTCACAGGTTCTATGGGAATGTACAAGTCCTGGAATTGTTCAGTTAAGTAGATTTCCATTTGGAATATTACAATATAACCCCTAATTCTTGTAATATTTTAACCACCTTCCAACTCACAGATAATCATTCCAAGCTTCATCCAAAAGTAGGACAATAAATGTTTAGTTGGTTAGTTGGTTTATTCAAAAAATAAAATGCAAAAAGCTGCTTTAAAGAATAAACACAGATGGTAATAGATATAGTGAACGGACACTACTGGCAAGTTAGTCAATAGTGTTTATATCAACATGTATGATATAAATTGGATCTTATAATTTTTCATTAGCTTAAAATTAAAGTGAATAAATGCCAGTGAGATGTAGCTGTTTAACCTGAAATGCAGATTGTACATTACATGAATTTTCAGCAATATCACCCGATACGCAACTAAAAATTCTACTTTTTATTGACCACTACTAAAAAATAGAGAAATATTTCAGGGTGTATTTCATATAATTGTTATTACCATGAATTTGATGTGTGTAAATTACATTTGGTAATATTATTCAATATTTGAACACAAATTATTACGTTTTCATATCTCTATATACTTTTCAAGAATCTCTTCAGTGCTTTTCTTGAGTGTGGGAAGAATTTTACTTTTAGAAGTTACTGAAAAAGCACAAAGCAAATTTTGCATTGCTGCACACCAATAGCAGTGCAGATGACAGCATTTGCCTCATATGGTTACATTAACCAAACTGCATTTCTGAAAGCCATAGAAGGTGAGGAGCCAGAAACTGAAGGGCAAGATCCCATCAAGGCACACAATAACAAAGCCTGCATGGATCACATTAGCTGGACATTTCGGGTATTTGACAAAATTTTATGAAGTGAGATGCTGCCATCAGGATTTGCTTTTCCAAGAACAACAAAGTCAAGAATTTCAGGAATGGTCCTTTCTGCCCCTTTTATCCATGCTGTTAAAAACTGCCTCCCTATTCTATTCTAATCTCATTTACCAGTACCTGGTCCTGTCTATATTTACTAATTCAATTGCTAACTGTAGTCAGTACAGATTGGCAATAATATCTCCATCACAGGCACTCGTAGATTTCCATTTGCTCTACGCACTTTATACCTATGATGATCTGGCTAAGTATAACTCCAATGCCATATTTAAGCCAAAACAAATGAGGTGATGAACTGGCATATAGGAGGGAGATCGAAAATCTGGTTGAATCATGCCACAACAACGACAACCTCTCACTCAACATCAGCAAAAGCAAAGAGCTGATTATTGTCTATAGGGGGAAAAAACTCAGATCCATGAACCAGTCCTCATCAGGGAATCGGAGGTAGATTCAGTATCTTCAGATTCTTTGGCGTTTTCATATCAGGGGATCTGTCCTGGGACGAGCATGTTATGTGCCTTCACAAAGGAGCCAAAACAGTGCTTCTGCTTTCTGAGAAGTTTGTGTAGATTCGACATGTCATATAAAAAATTGACAAACTTCTTTAAATGCACAGTGGAGAGCAGAGAGACCAGATGTATCAAGGCCTGCTTTGGAAACATCAAAGCTATGGAATGGAAAAGTCTACAAAATATGACAGATGCAGCCTAGTCCATCAACAGGCAAAGCCCTCTCCACCGCTGACATATTTACAAGGAACATTGCTGCAAGAAAGCAGTGTTTTCATCAAAGACCTAATCATCCTGACCATGTTCTCTTTTTGCTACTGCCATCAGGCAGGAGGCACAGGTTCGGGAATAGTTATCACTTTACAACCATCAGGGTCCTGAACCAGCATGGAAAACTTCACTCACTGCAACGACAAACTGACTCCACAACCTATGGACTCACTCTCAAGGACTCTACAACTCAGTATTATTTATTGACTTTTTAAAATTTTTATTTGCATTGTTTAATTTTGCACATTGTTTACTTCTCGTTTGTAGTTTTTCATAAATTCTATTGTATTTCTTTTTTGTAAACGGCTGCAAGAAAAAGATTCTCAAGGTGGTATATGGTGACATATACATACTTCGACAATAAATTAACTTTGAACATTGCACCAGACTTCTATACCTTGGCAATTAAAATGCTTATCCAGATACTTCTTAAGTATTGTGAGAACACCCACTTCCGATACCTCCTCAGGCAGTGCATCCCAAACTGAAACATCCTCAGGGTGAAAAAATTCTTTCTCATATCCTCACAAAACCTTTTGTTCCTCATCATATACCTACACTCCTGGTCATAGACACCTTGCCACTGGGGAAAGATTCTATTCGATCTATGCCTTCCATAATCTTGCACACTTCTATTATGTTTCCATTCAGCTTCCTCCTTGTCAAGGAAAATACCTCCAGCCTATCCCATCTCCCCAACAACATGCTAGTGCATCTTCTCTACACTCCTTCCAGTGCAATCTCATCCTTCCTACAGTGTGGTGACCAAAAGAAAACATGGCAACTATTGGAAATAGGGTTAAAAATTTCTTCCTGAGTGATAACCGCACTGAGATAAGATGGCTGTGGGTTCAAATCCCACTTCGGAGTCTTGAGGGCAAGCAAACCGGTTGATCGACAGTACCAGCGCAGCCCTGAGCGACATGCATTACTGGCATTGCTGCCCTTCATGTGAGGTGTAGAATTGAGGCCTTTTTTGTTCTCTCAGGTGTAGTAATTGCAATGAAAATCTGAGCCGTGATCCAAGCTGCAATGGCCAAGATTTATCCCTCCAGCAACATCCCTAAAATATATTATCACATTGTTGTTACTGGAAGTTTGCTATGTACAAATCAGCTGATTTGTATCCCTCTGTGACTGCATCAGGAAACACTTTGGGATATCCTGAGGTCATGAAAGGTGCTATATATATATTTTCCCCTTTCTTGTAATGGATTAAGAATGACTTCCTGAAATTACAGCTATATTTAAGAGGACTTCAGCATACACCACTTAGAGATAGGCTGGTGAAAATGGGAACGCATGTAAGAGTTGGAGGTAAGATCAGCAGCTAACCCATTTAAGGTAATAGCCCAATTAAATGGCATCCCTCAAATATCCCTGTTCATTTTCAGCATTGTGGTTGGTTTGAAAAGTTTCTTGTGTTGGTCAATGAGCAAGGTCATTTTAACATTGGATGAAATACAAGGAAAATGGTGGAAACAGGCACCATTTCTGAAATGATAAACATTTTATGTCTGAGAGCCTTCAGCACAACAGGGAAAGAGAAGAAACACATTAGTTTTCAGTGGGAATGTTGGCCTTCATTGCTAGAGGGATTGAACTTAAGAGAAGGGAGGTTATGCTGCAACTGGCTTATGCATCAAGGGGTGGAGTGAAGTGATGATGGTGCTAAACAGCGACTCCTTTGCTTGCATCTTTGGAAACAGCTCTATTTTCATCTTTAATATCTCTGTTTTTCCCTTTCAGGGTTCTTTTGAAGACCCTGACCTGGAGTTACACACTGACCATGGTTCTTTGTGGGAATGGGACCTGCTCTTGGGGTTCATATCTGGCCATTGTTCACCATGCCGTGGGCTTGGCCTAAGAGTTCAGCTCACCTTTGGAGGCCTAGACTCTCGTGGCTCTGGAGACAGGCAGATCGAAGGTCGGTGTCACGGCAGGAGATCCAGGTGATGTCAGGGGAGTCGGAGGATCTGCAGCTGTGTGCCCAGAGACCCGAGATCTTTGGGCACAGAGCTTGAAAAAAGTGATGTAACAGACTTTTTAACATCACAAACCAGTGAGTTGTTTGTTGTTTCTCCCCTCTCACTGTGAATTGGAGACACCTCCTTCTCCCTTATTAGGAACTGAGAGAACCTGTGGTATGTTGAATACCTGGTGAACAAGTAGTCCTTGGGGTAACTGCAAGTCTGTGTCTTTGCTACTGCCTTGCTCACACTTGTTTGCTCGGTGGCGGGTGCTGAAGCTTTTTTTTTGCCGGTGGGGGAAGAAGGGATTGTTGCTTGCTGTTGCTTACGTGCGGGAGGGAGGGGAGTTTGAGGTTTTAACATTTAACTGTCATTCACTCTTTGGGGCACTCTTCTGATTTTGTGGATGGTTGCGAAGAAAAAAATATTTCATGATGTATATTGTATGCATTTCTCTGACATTAAATGTCCCTTTGGTACCTTTGAACTGTACAGGGTACTGGTGGGCCACACCTGGAGTACTGCATGCAGCTTTGGTCTCTTTACTTGAAGAAGGATATACTGGCTTTGGAGGCCGTGCAGAGGAGGTTCACTATGTTGATTCCAGAGATGAGGGGGTTAGACTATGAGGGGAGATTGAGTCGCCTGGGACTGTACTCACTGGAATTCAGAAGAATGAGATGAGATCTTATGAAATTATGAAAGAGATAGATAAGATAGAGGCAGAAAAGTTGTTTCCACAGGTAGGTGAGATTAGAACTAGGGGATATAGTCTCAAGATTCAGGGGAGTAGATTTAGGACAGAGATGAAGAGGAACTGCTTTTCCAAGAGAATAACGAATCTGTAGAATTCTCTGCACAATGGAACAATGAGGGCTACCTCAGTAAATATATTTAAGACAAGGTTGGATATATTTTTGCATAGTAGGGGAATTAAGGGTTGTTGGAAAAAGGCAGGTAGATGGAGATGAATCCATGGCCAGATCAGCCATAATCTTACTGAATGGCAGAGCAGGCCTGACAGGTCAGATGGCCTACTCCTGCTCCTAATTCTTATGTTCTTATAGGAGAAATGGTGGGAAATAGAGGTTAGAACAAAGGAATATCTCTGATAAAGTGAAACCAAATGTTAAAAATGGCAGCTAGAATCAGTTGAATGACCCCACTAACAATTCCTTATCTTATGACAGTTTCCCAGGCAAACACAGGAACAACATCTGACCTTTCATCTCTGTCCTTCTCACCATCTTTCAGATGAAGCAACAATTCACTTATATTTCTATTTACTTCATTCAGTGTTCACAGCACTGTCTCCTATACATTGGAGAAACCAAATGCAGATTGGGTGATTGTTTTGTCAACAGTGTTCCCTCTTCATGCACAATTCCATGGCCATGCAGTAACTGAAATTCCCCCATTCACATAGCCTTTGGAATTTTCGCAGCTGGAATTACTTTTATATAATGCTAACGTAATTTTAAATTGGATGGCTGTCAAGACATTTTCCTGTTACTGCTTTAATGAGGAATTAAGAAGTTTTGATCTAATTGCAAAGAGTAAGTTAATGAATGTAACGACCCTATCAGCAACTACAGCCTGAAGATCTTGACCACTCCACAATATCAAGTAGCATTAACCGTACTTAATGATGTTTTAGAAAATCTGGCTTCTCTTTGTAAATTGAAGCATTGCAGTATGCAAAAGCAAATATTAACGAGTTTTGGTCATAGTACCTTGACGACGCCATTTATTGGAGTACCGAAGTGAAAGTTCTGCTTAAAGAGAGTTAAGAGAATGGCAAGCTTTTGACCCTGTTGCTATTGAAAATGCAACTAATTTTGAATTTGAAAAAAGAATGTACGACTGACAAATAAAGACTCCACTACTGTTCAAACTATGACGAAAGTGTTACCTCAAAATTATCACAGCAATACTATGATTTCAAATTTCTTGTTTATGAGAAAGTTAAGACTGGTTCAATTAAGACATTCTCTGATATGTTGAACGACATGCATAGAAATGAAGAATTTGAAGAGTTGATAATTCCAGTTGACATCGATGGAACACTTCAAGCTTTTAGTACTGACTGTGAATGTGGATTCAGGGTTATGAATTCAGTCAAATGTAAACCCAGAAACAGACTAGAAGTAGAACATTTGGATGATCTAATGAGGATTAAGACATACCTTTCATTTGAATGTGAAATTCATCTGAACAGTATTTATAGACAATGGATGGTCCTGAATAAGGGTTTCGGCCAGAAACATCAACTGTTTATTGCCATCCATAGATTCTGCCTGACCTGCTGAGCTCCTCTGGCACACTATGAGTATTTCTCTAGATTTTCAGCATCTGCTGTACCCCTTAGGTTTATAGACAATAGATTTGCAATAAAGACAATTGGGAAAAAGTTTACGAAATGTGAAAGGTTTTCTTTGCTATAATGTATTTCATTATGCCCTTCAATTAAAAATTAAAATCAAAAGTATGTGATCATTCATTTTTCATTCTAAATATTCACAATATGCATATTACCCAAATAAAGCATGTAAAACTTTCAAGCCATGTAAAATCAGAGCAATGGTTGGTCTGCACAACTATAAAAACTAAACTAGAGGGAATGATGTTGTTTATGAAGCACCTGTGACAATGAACTTTCATTTGCATGCCACTCTAATTCACCCCTCAATTCAAGATTGTTTAATGTTATTTCCAGTACACAAATGTAAATGAGTACAAAATAATTGTTATCATGGATCTGATGCAGCAAAGTTCCCGAGCTTATCTAAATAAACTTAACAAGCTTAAACCGGAAGCAACAGGAGAGCAAGTCACTCAAGAAAAACACAAGGAACTGTAAATGATTAACAACTCTCTTTAAATAGCAATTAATCAATTCAGGTACTCTTAAAATACTCTGCGCCTAATGCTCTCTGGCACCTTGTACAGACCTGAAGAGCTCATTACAGTCCCACCCCCACATCTGGTACCTGATGGTCCATGGAGACCTGAAAATTCAAGATCCAGGGATGATTTGGGAGACCTGGGGAACTCAAGAGGGACCTCAAGAGAGAATTGGGAACCTTGAGACGAGAAGAACATTGAGAAAACCTTAGAAACATTGGAAAAACCTTGGAAACCTTGAAGTCTTTGGAAACCTTAAAATCTTTGGAAGACCTGGAGGGCTGTTGGAGACCCTGAGAACATTGACGACCCTGAGAACTTTGATGACCCTGAGAACCTAGATGACCCTGAGATCCTTGACGACCGTGAGAACCTTGACAACCCTGAAAACCTTGATGAGCATGAGATCCTTGATGACCCTGAGAACCTAGACGACTGTGAGGACCTTGACAACCCTGAGAACCTTGACGAGCATAAGATCCTTGATGACCCTGAGAACCTAGACGACTGTGAGCACCTTGACAACCCTGAGATCCTAGATGACCCTGAGAACCTAGATAATCTTGAGGATCTTGAGAATCTTTATGACCCTGAGAACCTTGGATGCATAGAAACTACCTTCAGACCTGAAAACTTGAGTCCTTGAAAATATGAAACTTGAAACCTAGGGAAGGATCCTTGAAGGATCTTGCTCACGGTGTTTACTCTTCACTATTTTTCCAGAGGTAATAAACTCTCAGTTTTTTTTTAGATTATGAGGACATGCAGTCCTCTTTTATTGTCATTTAGTAATACATGTATTAAGAAATGATACAATATTCCTCCGGTGTGATATCACAGAAACAGAGGGCAGACCAAGACTGAAAAACTAACAAAAACCACATAACTATAACATATAGTTACAACAGTGCAACAATACCATAACTTGATGAAGAACAGGCCATGGCACAGTAAAAAAGTTCAAAGTCTCTCGAATGTCCCACATCTCACGCAGACGGGAGAAAGAAGAAAACTCTCCCTGCCATGCCCGACCATGGTCCGACTCTGAGTTGTCCGAAAACTTCGAGCTCTGATCAGCCCTCCGACACCGAGTACCGAGCACCATCTCTATCCGAACACTTCGACCTCAGCCTTGGTCGCCAGCAGCAGGCAAAGCTGGAGATTTTGGGGCCTTCCCTCCAGAAGATTCTCGATCTCGCAGTAACAGCGGCAGCGAACTGGCATTTCAGAAATTTCTCCAGATGTTCGTCTGTGCTTTCACGTCTGTCTCCATCAAATCAGAATTGTCCACGGCCCCTATTTAACAGACATGATATCATTTCACCGGAGAGCTGCTTACAGATTGAGACAGCATAGACAGGTTCTTCTTATCACTGAGGCAGCTGGCTCCCTGTAGATCCGTTTTATTTGTTACCTGGACATTAAATTTTTTACAGTCTGTATCATTTTTTCATCAAGAGGTTAAATATAAAGTAGCTTACTCTTGGTAGGGTTACTTTTCTTGTGTGTTCGCACACTCCAGCCAGGGATCAGTTTTTGGAGCAGGGCTCTTCAGGGTTGCAAACACAAATTACTGTTCCAGGTGATGCTTGTGTTCTGGAACATTTGCTACCATTAGCATCACTCATCAGAACAGACAGACAGAGATTATGTATTGTAAAAGGTTAATCCATCACACTGCAGTTGTTGGCATGTAAACTAATTTCAATTATTCCAGGTAATGCCCCTGCAAACATTGATTTGACTTTAACAAAACCATACCATTACTTTCAAGGAACAACATCAGTAAAGGGCCAGTTCTTCCAAATTTTACACTATTGGTCAGAAAGCTGATTTGTTGAATCAAGAAAACCTTATTGAAAACCTTGCTTGATGCGCTCAATTGTTATGCAGATTAGAGTCACAGGACCCCAAAGCTGGGAACCCGGGTACTTACAACTTGAAAAGCACCTAACAGAGGCTGGAGAAACTCAGAACATAGACCAGAGACACTCAAAACATAAACTTGAGAAACTCACAATGTGGACTGGAGAAGAGATGGCATTCTCTTGACCAAAGTTCAACCTCCACTGGCAGCGTCCTTCTCTCATGAGAGCTGGCAACATCAGAACCCAAAGGTGGTGGAATGACAGACTCCAATATAGAGATGATGACGAAAGTTTGCTCATAATAATTCCAAAAGAACATCTGTGGCTTGGCCGACTAACACCGCGAGAAGTAACATTCTCAAAGCTAGGATCCTGTGATTAGCACTAATCAGGCATCAACTTAAATAATGCAAGAAACATGAAATTCCTGAGTCTTTCAAAATAGACTTAACAAGCTTCAACAGAAAGCAGCAGGAGACCAAATTACAAAGTGCAAGTTGCTCAAGAAGACCTTAGGAACTCTAAATGATTAACATCTCTTATTAAACAACAATTAACCAAATCTGGTTTCCTAAAACCCTTGGTGCCCATTGCTCTCTGCTGCCATGCACAGATCCAAAGAGCTCTTTACATGTCCAGCTATTTCAATCCCTGAAATAATTTCTTTGCTGTGTGCACCTTGTTGGTGAATCTACAAGGTCGCCCTAAGTTTGTGAAGATGGCCATCTCCTTCCATCATTGCACTCTTTGCAGTGATAGTGCTGGGATAGGGTTAGGAGAGATACTTCAAGATACTTCCATTATCATTGGAAAAACAAAACCATTTTCTTTTCTTTTATGCTTTCCTGATTCTATCTGTAATGTCAAGCTCCGTCTATTCCCCAAAAGTATCTTCCTCATGAAGAACTTCACCTATATGTTTATGACCTATATATTAGCTTTGTATATTTTTATAGCACACATAAGCGAGGTTTGAAATGAATTATGCAAAATGAGGGCACAAATAAATATAACACAGCAAAGTATTATTGATGAAAGTGAAGAAGCTCTGTGTTGCTCTTTCCATTTCTGTTGTTGCAAATTCTTACCTGGATTTTTCCTTTCACAGTTTCTATAAAATATTTGCACTGCTTTCCCCTCATGACATTTTCTCTTCCTTTATTCTTTCATCGCTTTTCTTTAATTATTTTCTGTTTTGATTTTTTTTCTTTTGAAGTGGTGAGTTAAGTGCTAGCAGGGCCACAGGCAATAAAAATAATAAATCAGGATAAATGGATGTCAAGATATAACTCTCTTGGCTCTGTTCAAGGCAATATTCTTACTGTGTGCCACCAATGTATTTGCCTAATAATATCATTTATTATAAAATTAATGTACCAATGCCATGGATGTGACTGCATTTTGCTTTGTTTAGCATCTGTTTAAGACTGCAGTCCTCCAGAGTTTTTATTATAAAAGTACTGAAAAAGCAAAAAGCTGACCAGATTTGAATGCATTCTACTTATTTGTTGATAGACTTATTGTTTCTTATCTCTGATTTTAAAGCCAGCTGACCTAAGCACGTCTGTCAGCCTTTACCCAGTGACCCAGATGGAAAGCCAGGATTTGAAGTATAGATTGAAACTCCAGCCCTCCCTTCAGCCTGAAACTAGTCGAGGAGAGGGGGAAGGGGTAGGGAAGAATCAATGACTTAAGTGCTGCTCTAGGTCTGAAGCTGCCAATTGCATCTCGAAAGGTCTTGTTCTGTACAAAGCTCTGATGCTCAGTTCTGGTCACCTCACTACAGGAAGGATGTGGAAGCCATAGGAAGGGTGCAGAGGAGACCTACAAGGAAGTTGCCTGGATTGGGAAGCATGCCTTATGAAAACAGTTTGAGTGAACTTGATCTTTTCTCCTTGGAGCGACAGAGGATGAGAGGTGACCTGATAGAGGTGTATAAGATGATGAAAGGCATTGATCATGTGGATAGTCAGAGGCTTTTTCTCAGGGCTGAAATGGCTAACATGAGAGGACCCAGGTTTAAGGTGTTGGGGAGCAGGTACAGAGGAGATGTCAGGGTAAGTTTTTTACGCAAAGAATGGTGAGTGCGTGGAATGGGCTGCCGCCAACGGTGGTGGAGGCGGATACCATAGGGTCTTTTAAGAGACTTTTGGATAGGTACATGGAGCTTAGAAAAATAGAAGGCTATGGGTAAGCCTAATAATTTCTAAGGTAGGGACATGTTCGGCACAACTCTGTGGGCTGAAGAGCCTGTATTGTGCTGTAGGTTTTCTATGTTTCTATGTTTCTAAAGCTCGTTGATCATCCGAGAAATGACTTTTCATTGGATGTCATGTGTGGGAGCATGCTGCAACACAAAGTCTGTTCAAAAACATGTTCCCCAGTATATTTGTGTGTTGTACTGAAAGTCACCATCTTCATATTGTGAGGTATTACAAGATCGCACCATATCGTTTATTATGTTATGTTATTATGTTCATTAGTTAGATCTATGATGATACATCATTTTACAAAATAGTGTTTACTAAAAAAGCTAAAGAAAATGCCTGTGCCAAGATATCCGAATTTCTTTTACAAATAGTGATGATGCCCCTTTACTAGACCTGCGATCTGACAGTAATCTATCACAATTAAGGTTTTGATAACAACGTGTTAAAAGGTTGTAAATTGGTCTTCTATATTTAGCATGCAACCTCATATATAACTAGCATAAGCCATTGAAAAATTATACTTACAATGTCTTAAAAATTTGAGACCATCTGTCAAAAATATCAAAATACATCTTTATCGTATTCATGTTTTACCCATACAGAATAAATATGATAAATAGAGAGGGAAGATACATCGTACAATAGAAAACTAATTCAATACTCATTGGGAAGAAGATATGATTGAACAGCAGTACTATACTCACAGGGAAAATTATGGCCCTTTTTTGATTTTTAATTGAATCATTTCCAACACTATACCTTAATAAAATACATTATGCTCCCATAAGCACATCATTGCTTTATTGAAGACTGCTGGAAAATAATTATGGTTTCTAGAAAATAATTAGTTTGTCTATTGAGGCTAATTCAGTGGAGAATGTTAAATTATTCTGACCTGTATATTCATTACCAGTGTCAACATCGTTTGGAACGGAATTTATAATAGAATATCAAATGTAACAAAAACTGAGACTTCAAAGTCCACAAAGATCTTTAGATTGCTGGATTAAAGCTGGTCTTTGCTGTGTAGTACAGAGAGTTAGCACTGTTATTATGTCTGAGAATAATGAAACACTATTTGCTATTTTACACAGTGCATTGTGGGATTTTGCCTTCTCTTGACCAAAAGGTTAACCTCAGCAAAATCTGCCTTTCTTCTATCAATGATGACATCTTGACTTTGGGTTTTTGAACCATCCTGTTAGTGCGAAAAAAAACACAACTGACATGCTTTGCATACGAATATCTGAATATACTAATAAAGAGCATGGATAGGTCAATCAACCGCTTGGGTCTGTTCTCAAATAGTGGCAGAGTATATTTATTCATTTCTATGACTTAGCCTGCTTAGAGCTCTGCAGCTGTCTGGTGGAGTTAGCCTGTTCTTCCCGGTTTTCCCTGATGCTGTGGTTTCCTCCCAAATTCCAAAGATGTGTTAGTTGATCAATAAATTGACTCTGGTAGGTGAGTGAGGAAAGTTGATGGAAATGTGGGAAGAAGTGTGATTAATAAAGATTCAGGCAACATGGAAGCAACCCTTTGGCTCACTAAACACGTATTAAGCACTATATATATATGTACATTGATATCCTATTTTATTCTCCCCCCTAATTCCCTCAATTCCCCTCAGATTTACCATGTAAACAGACTCCATAAAATTTCCTATGATTAATTAACCCACCGACACACTCAATTCTGGGATGTGAGGTTGGTTGGCTAACGTAAACATTATTGTCAGATTTGAATAAATAGCCTGTAACTCTAATTCCGTTTCTCTTCCCACAGGTGCAGCTTGACCTGCTGAGTATTTCAGCATTTTATGTTTCCTTAGCAGGAAGGAAGTGCAGTCACACCTTTGGTTGGATGGGAAATCAGTGATGGCATGTAAGGGATACATAGGGACCAATCAATGCAGGCAGAAAACATGCATACAATGCCATAAATGTCCTCCCTGATACAAAGCAGTTTGAAGATGCCCCTGAGCCTGACCTGGGCCTTACCTCTTTCACAAGCCTATAAGATCTAGGCCTGCTTTAGATTCCCTCTCAGGTTTGTTGCAATTGTACCCAGAGAGAGACATTATGAGCTGTACCCAGGGTACCCACCCCTAAGAATCACCTGCAACAAATAAAATAGTTATTTACAAGCCTGTTTCATGAAATGAACAATTTAGTTATTAAAAATGAGCACCTTCTTTAAATTATTTTGAACTCTTTCCTAGGAATGCCAGGGAAATCTCAGTGTCTCTCAGGATTTCCATGTGGGCAAGCAGCTGCACAGTAGATGTTTTCCTTGTACAGAAAATGGTAGGGCCAGCTCTTTGCACTTTTGTTAGTGAATCTGCTTGCTGAACCAAGCTTCCATTTGTTTGAATAGGTGGAATAACTGCAAACAAATAAAGTTAAGTAAACCAAGTTACATTTTAAAATTAAATTCTCTTTGTGTTTTAAATGCATTGTATTTATTTTAGTCCTTTAAAACTTTTGTTCTTCTTTCTTTTTAAATCTTTTTATTGAGTAAGTATACAAAAAAGGTAAGCCATATAAACATTAATACAATGTTAAAGTATAATAAAATTCCAAAAGATAACAATACCAAAAAGAAAATACTACAAACAATGTAATTTAAGCATAAGAAACCAAGATAACATAATAGTATACTAGATTTTATATATATCAATGGAAAAAAAGAAAAAAAAAACCCCAAAAAAAAACCCACCGTGCAACTAACTAAAAGCAAAGCAAAGCAATGGGCTAACTTGAAACCAAACAGAGTTAAACTTAAAATCACGTCCTCAATCCCGACCTCCATTAAAACAGTGAAGAGAAAACAAGAAGGGTAAATATTACATTAAATGAAAATATCGAATAAAAGGTCCCCAAATCTGTTCAAATTTAAATGAAGAATCATAAAGGTTACTTCTAATTTTCTCCAGATTCAAACATAAAATCGTCTGAGAAAACCAAAAAAAGGTAGTTGGAGCATTAAGCTCTTTCCAATGTTGTAAAATACATCTTTTCGCCATTAAAGTAAGAAATGCAATCATTCTACGGGCTGAAGGGGAAAGATTACTAGAAATTTTAGGTAGTCCAAAGATAGCAGTAATAGGGTGAGGAGAGATATCTATATTTAATACCTTAGAAATAATATTGAAAATATCTCTCCAAAAAGTTTCCAAAGTAGGGCAAGACCAAAACATATGAGTTAAAGAGGCTATCTGCCCCGAACATCTATCACAGAAAGGATTAATATGCGAGTAAAAACGCGCTAACTTATCTTTGGACATATGTGCTCTATGAACCACTTTAAATTGAATTAGGGAATGTTTAGCACAAATAGAGGAAGTATTAACTAATTGTAAAATCTGCCCCCAATCATCTACAGAAATGGTAAGCCCCAATTCCTGTTCCCAATCTACCCTAATCTTATCAAATGGAGCTTTCCTAAGTTTCATAATAATATTATAAATCATAGCCGATGCACCTTTCTGACATGGATTAAGGTTAATTATCGAATCTAAAATATATATAGGAGGAAGCATTGGAAAGGAAGTAAGTATAGTACTTAGGAAATTTCTAACTTGTAAATATCTAAAAAAATGTATTCTTGATAAGTTATATTTGTTAGATAATTGTTCAAAAGACATAAGGGAACCATCTAAAAATAAATCCAAAAACCGTAAAATACCCTTAGTCTTCCAAGTTTGAAAAGCGCGATCCGTAAAAGAGGGAGGAAAAAATATGTTACCTAAAATAGGAATCGCTAACCCGAATTGATTAAGATCAAAAAATTTTCTGAATTGAAACCAAATGCGCAAAGCATATTTAACTATCGGGTTAGAGACCTGCTTAAGACGTTTCGAATCAAAAGGAAGAGAGGAACCTAAAATAGAACCAAGTGTATAACCCTGAACAGATTGTAATTCCAATGCTACCCATTTAGGAATAAATAGTATGTCCCGATCAAGTAACCAAAATTTCATATGTCGAATATTAATAGCCCAATAATAAAATCTAAAGTTAGGTAATGCTAAACCTCCATCTCTCTTAGCTTTCTGTAAATGTATTTTACCCAGTCTCGGATTCTTGTTCTGCCAAATAAATGAAGAAATTTTAGAGTCAACTTTATCAAAAAAAGATTTAGGAACGAAAATTGGTAATGCCTGAAACACATATAAAAATTTTGGCAAAAAAAACATCTTAACTGCATTAATACGACCAATCAAAGTTAAATATAAGGGAAACCATTTAGATGAAAGTTGAGTAATATGGTCTATTAATGGTAAAAAGTTAGTCTTAAATAAATCTTTATGTTTACAAGTAATTTTAATCCCAAGATATGAAAAGTAATTATTAATCAATTTAAATGGAAATTTATAATATAAGGGAAGATGTTTATTAATCGGAAAAAGTTCACTCTTACTAAGATTTAATTTATAACCTGAGAAAAGACCAAATTGTGCTAATAACTCTAAAACAGCAGGAATGGATCTCTCAGGATTAGAAATATATAAAAGTAAATCATCAGCATAGAGTGATAATTTATGGGACTTTAATCCCCGAGTTATCCCAGTAATATTTAAAGATTCTCGAATAGCAATTGCAAGAGGTTCTAATGCAATATCAAATAATAGGGGACTAAGAGGACAGCCTTGTCGAGTACCACGAAAGAGAGGAAAAAAAGGTGAGTTTAAGGAGTTAGTACGAACCGAGGCTACAGGGGAATAATATAACAGTTTAATCCAGGATATAAATTTCAAGCTAAAATTAAACATTTCAAGCACCTTAAATAAATAAGGCCATTCTACTCTATCAAAAGCTTTCTCGGCATCTAAAGAAATAACACACTCAGGAACATTTTGTGAGGGAGTATAAACGATATTTAACAATGTACGAATATTATAAAAAGAGTAACGACCTTTAATAAAACCCGTTTGGTCTTCCGAAATAATAGAAGGAAGTACTTTTTCTAGTCTATTTGCTAATAACTTAGAAAAAACTTTAGAATCAACATTTAATAAAGATATTGGTCTATAAGATGCACATTGAGCAGGGTCTTTATCCTTCTTTAGTATTAAAGAAATTGATGCTCTATTAAAAGATTCCGGAAGTTTACCAAGTTTCAAAGAAGCCTCAAAAACCTTATAGAGCCAAGGAATCAATAAAGAAGCAAAACATTTATAAAATTCAACGGTAAACCCATCAGGGCCAGGAGCTTTCCCCAGATTCATAGAAAAAATAACATTCTTAATCTCATCCATTGTAATGGAAGTATCTAATAAAGAAGACATATCCTGTGAAATCAGAGGGAAGTCTAACTTATCTAAAAAATCATTCATATATTTAGAATCTCGAGGAGACTCTGATTGGTATAAAGAAGAATAAAAATCACAAAAGGTTTGATTAATCCCCACATGATCCAATATCAATCGATCATTTTGGTTATAAATCTGATTGATTTGAGATTTAACATAATTAGATTTCAATTGATTAGCCAGCAGCTTGCCAATTTTATCACTGTGAACATAAAAATCACTTCTTGTTTTCTTTAATTGGTTTACAATCGAGGACGAGAGTAGTAAACTGTGTTCCATTTGAAGTTCAGTTCTTTGTTTGTATAGCTCCTCAGAAGGAGCCATAACATATTTCTTATCAATTTCTTTAATCTTGTCCACAATTACCATCTCCTCCTGCTTCTGTTTCTTCCTCAAAGCAACGGAATACGAAATAATCTGACCCCGAATATAGGCTTTAAAAGTGTCCCAAAGAGTGTTAACCGAAATATCTTCTGTATGGTTAATTGTAAAAAAAAGCTCAATCTGTTCATTCATAAAATTAACAAAGTCCGAGTCCTGAAGCAACAGCGAATTAAAACGCCATTGTCTATTGTTTGGTATATTGGCCATAATTTTAATAGAAAGCTTAAGTGGAGCATGATCCGAAATGGTTATAGAATCATAATCACATTTAATCACTGAAGAAATGAGACGAGAATCAATGAAAAAATAATCAATTCTTGAATAGGAATGATGAACATGTGAAAAGAAGGAAAAATCTTTTTCCTGAGGATGCAGAAAACGCCAAATGTCCGTCGACCCAGAATCAGAAAGGAAAAAATTAATCAAATTTGCAGATTTATTAGGTAAAGTCCGTAAAGGAGCCGAACGGTCCAAAGCTGGAGATAAACAGGTATTAAGATCTCCGCCCCAAATCAATGAAAACTCGTTCAAATTCGGAAACTGATCAAACAATGATTTATAAAATTCCGGACAATCCATATTAGGAGCATAAACATTAACCAAAACTACTTTTTTATTAAATAATAAACCACTAACCAATAAAAATCTACCATTCGGATCAGAGATAATATCCTGTTGTATAAAAGTAACTGAGGAGTCTATAAAGATAGAGACGCCTCGAATCTTAGCATTGGAGTTCGAATGAAATTGTTGTCCCTTCCAAAATTTGAAAAAACGTAGTCTGTCCCCCCTCCGTACATGGGTCTCTTGTAAAAATAAAATTTGTGCTTTAAGTCTCCGGAACACTTTAAAAACTTTTTTCCTTTTAATAGGATGATTAAGACCATTAGTATTCCAGGAGACAAAATTAATAATAGACTCCATAAATCCTAAAGTCAACCCATAACAAGGAGGATTGACAATAGGCGCGACCCACAGACCCGGAGAGGAAACAGAACATACAAAAGATACCGGGGAAAAGGACGTAACCAATACTTCAATAATGTATATAGCCCAAAGAGAAACAAACTAAAACGTGAAGCCCCTCCCACCGCCCCCCACCCCAGGACCCCAAGGCGAAATCTAAAGCAGACCCGCCAGAAAGAAGCAAGCGCTAAAACTACCCCCATGACTTCCGGTATACGCTCCCTAAAAAAAAGGTATAAATATGAAAAGGATCAGCTAATTGTAAAACAGTAAAAAATAAGTAAAAAAAAGTTAGCTCAATTAAAATACACACAGAACAGAACAAAAGCCGGAAAGTATATATTAAAAAAAACCACAATAAACCTCAAACTCATGAATAGACACAGCAACAAAAAAAATAGGATTATTAACATAAAATGATTATAAAAAGCAAAACAGAATAAAATTTAAAAAAAACTACAAAATTTAAGGCCGCACAGGAAATACGTAAGATGACAAAAGGGAAGTAACCACCCAGAATCCCCTGGGAAAAGAAAGAAATGACGCAGTTAAAAAGAAAGTTTAGCAGCCATATTAAGAAATCGAAAGTAAACTTTTCTGCCCAAATAGGGCACAGAAAAGTTAAAACCAACCAATTCACAGCCTCCGATCAACGGAGAAAATTAAAAAAAGGCAATTAAGATGTTGAAGATGAAAGTTGATCCAGATAACTCTGGGCATCCGATGGAGAATCAAAAAAACGAAGAGCTCCATCTAACATGCGAATCCTTAGACGTGCAGGGTACAGCAGCGCTGGTCTTAAATCCATCTTATAGAATTCCGACATCACGGATCTGTAACGGACCCGTTGGTCCCAGATTGGTTTACTGAAATCTTCCACGAATCGGAACTTAAGATCCGAAAAATCAATGAAACCTTTAGATCGAGCGAATCGAAACAGTCTCTCCTTATCTTGAAAGTAATGAAAACGTAAGATAACATGCCTAGGTCTATCTGACCTAGACGAGTATGATGGGATTCTGTGAACACGATCCAGTAGCGGTGGTTGGTCAGGAAATACAGTAGGGAATGCATCTTTTAAAAGTTGGGACCTTTAAAACTTTTGAACGGGCTTGAATGCCAGGCACATTCTCAGACGTTCTACACATTTATCAAGGCTCCACTAGTTGTTAAGGACTTATTCAGATTTCCTGGGACTGGTCTTGTTCTTGACCTGTCACATAATAGAGGACCCCACCAAGGATGATCAGGATGTTTCAATAAGGACATTGCCAATAGGAAATTCGACCATGACTCAAGAACATTGAACATGGACAGTGAATGCAGGCAGCTCACTGTGGTATGGAATGTGTGGGCAAAAATTTCAACATTAAGTGCTGTGTTGGAAATTGAACATCCTTGAAATATTCTTGAATCATTTAGTGCACCCCATGGTCATCTTTGTAATAATAAATTCGAAGAGCTCCTCATACCTGAATTACTATTTCCAGCATTTTCTGTTTTCACTTAAAGGGATTGTGACAGCCTGATTCCAATTCTTTTCGGCTCATAAGATACAAGTCAGTTGGTGTCATCAGAGTCAGATTTATTATCGGTGCCTATGACTTGAAATTTGTTGTTTTATGGGAGAAAACAGTGCAAAGACATAAAGATCTATAAGTTTTAAAAATCAAAGAGCAGTACGATCTGGCAAAGTTGTTTAAAGATGAAATACTAAGACTAGGTGAGGAAAGCCAAAGATAAGAAAAGTCACAATCATGTTACTTAGTCAAAAAAGGATTTGCTGAGTATCCTATTTACTTATGATTATGCCACTCAAGGCGGTAAGATAATTGGTCTGGTTATGCACAAGATACATTTGTCAGCTCCATGAAATAGGACACTTAATTTCATGCATGAAAAGGAAGAAAAAAACAGAGATCCAGGTGGGTCCTTCATTCCAAGCTTGACATATCATGATCAACGAGAAAACCAAGAATATTGTTGTTTCCCTACTTACAGTTTGAAGTGAATTGTCACTTCTGTTGCAGATTATATGCCTATTTCATACTATAAGCTGTGATATTAAATGACATTCCCTTCTGAATCTTTTGAAGTGACCTGCGATTCCTCAGGGAAAAGTGAGTACCTTATCCTTTGCTCTCTTAAATGCTGTTCGAGTTGAATTCTAGACGGAAGCACTTGAAGAAGGTTCTGCTGGAATGTCTTTTCATTTGTTCAGTTTAATTTGACTGGTGAATTGATTGATGTGTGAGTTCAGTCTCATCATTGCTGCTTCACTTACTCTTAATCTGTTGCTCATTTAGTTTCTTGGCTACACATCCTTTAGAATTGTTGTGTGTAGAGCACGTTTGCATGCAGTGAACTTCTGAACTTTTTATAAAGGTTCAGAATGCAGGCCTCAACACATCTGGTAGTGTACAAACTTTTGAAAGATGTGAAGAATACTTGGCACATTTTCACCTGAAAGTCTGAAAACTATGGCTAGTTGAACAAAATTGTACTTTAATGCTGCTTCAATGGTTCTAGTGGGTTGAAAATTGTTACTAGAAAAGGTCAGAAAATCTGCATATAAAATTGTGCATTAGATAGTGTACATTTGGGGCTTGCAGCCGCTTTCTTACAGGGCCCTGTGTTCTGGCTTACTTGCCTGTAGTTGAATAGGCACTAGACAACACAATCACTGCAGACGTTTGCTATTTTGAAGTTTTGAGGAAGTAGATTAAGAATAGAAGGTCAAGGAGTGAACATTGTTGAAGACCAAAGACATGGTTTTAAGTAAATAGTTGCCATTTTGAAGCATCAAGGAAGTAGATTAAGATTAGAGGGTCAAGGAGTGAACATTGGTAAAGACCAAAAACATGGTTTTAGGTGGGTAATAGGAATAGTAGGAAGGAATGTGGGAAAAGAGGGTAACAATCAGCAGCATTCTGGGGTGGGGGGCAGTACTGGAGACAGTTCAGCTATAGAAGCAATTGAAGAATATTCTGCAGGCAATTTAAGGGATTGGAGAATAAGAGGTGGGTCAAGCTGATGAACTGGGAGATTGAGGAAGTGATTAGAGAGGTCAGGGAATGGTTCAAAGTGGGCTTGATGATCAATGTGTTGGCAGATATGGTGGCTATGAGGGTGAAACAAACAATGAAAAGGTTAAAAAGGCATGCTGGGGCAAGGCAAATGGTACCACTTACCCAAATATGACCTTGCAATGCCATTCAGTTTAATTTACTCTGAAACAGGTATTAACACTTCAAGGATGACTGGCTTCAGTCACTGAGGCCACGCTATTCAGCAGCCTGACTTACACCTCAAAATTTGAACTGAATTGAATTGAATGGAATTGACTTTATTACTTACATCCTTCAAATACATGAGGAGTAAAAATCTTTACGTTTGGTTTCCATTCAAATATGCAATGTGCAATTATAGTAATTTATAATAAATATTATGTACAACAGAATAGTCAATATCACATAGAAATACAGTAGCATCAGCATGAGTTAAACAGTCTGATGGCCTGGTGGAAGAAGCTGTCCCGGAGCCTGTTCGTCCTGGCTTTTATGCTGCAGTACCGTTTCCTGGATGGTAGCAGTTGGAACAGTTTATGGTTGTGGTGACTCAGATCCCCAATGATCCTTTGGGCCCTTTCTACACACCTGCCTTTGTAAATGTCCTGAATAGTGGGAAGTTCACAACTACAGATGTGCTGGGCTGTCTTCACCACTTTCTGCAGAGTCCTGCAATTGACAGAAATACAATTTCCAGACCAGGCATTCATGCAACCAGTCAGGATGCTCTCAATCATGCCCTTATAGAAAGTTCTTAGAATTTGGGGGGCCATACTAAACTTATTCAACCATCTGAGGTGAAAGAGGTGCTGTGTACCTTTTTCACCACACAGCCGGGATGTTCAGACCATGTGAGATCCTCGTTGATGTTTATGCCGAGGAACATAAAGCTGTTCACCTTCTCAACCCCAGATCCATTGATGTCAATGGGGATAAGTCTGTCTCCATTCCTCCTATAGTCCACAACCAGCTCCTTTATTTTGTGACGTTGAGTGAGAGGCTGTTTTCTTGACACCACTGTGTCAGGGTGATGATTTCCTCTTTGTAGGCTGCCTCATTATTATTTGAGATTAGGCCAATCAGTGTAGTGCCGTCGGCAAATTTAATTAGCAGATTGGAGTTGTGGGTGGTGACACAGTCACGGGTATGCAAAGAGTAAAGGAGGGGCTTAGTACACAGCCCTGAGGGGCACCTGTGTTGAGGGACAAAGGAGCAGAAGTGAGGGAGCCCACTCTTACCACCTGCCGGGATAGGGTAACGGGATTTAACTAGGATATCAAAAAGACTAATACAGTTTGATTTCACTACTCATGCTTAGCCTCCCTCATTTACATGCATGTCCTTTATGCAGAGACCCCAGATCCAGCAATTCGCTTTCCTTGAACAAAGGGCCTGGCCACATTTGGTGATCACATCTTACAAAACTTTGAATCTACAATGTAAAAGGCATCTTACAATCTGCTGCTAAATACCCACCTTTGTGAAAAACTGTGAATTTCCCTGTTTATATTCTCAATTCTTTTACTTATTTATCTTGCCTGGTGTTCTTATAAATGAGCATGTTAGTAATTTGAAGGGGATCGGAAGGGATTCTAGGCTGTGTAAAGACTGGCCAGAATGGTAAACGTTAAATTAGGCTTTTTCTAATAAAATCATCAGTTCCTATTGGACCAAATAGAATTGTCTGCTTCAGTATTTCTGTGGTTTAGAATTTAATTGCTGCCCAAATTTCCAGCAACTGTTCAGCTTCTGCCTGAGTACGCACAAACCATTAGTTTAGCCTCCACGACTATTGCTACTCCCCTGACAATTCCAGACCTTTGGCTCAGGGTTCAACCCAAGCCAGTTACTGGCTCACCTTTTGTCAACAGAACTGCTGCTTGGCTCATCATTCACTGGCACTGCAACTTCCAGCCTAGGTCTCATTGTCAATCCTGGCACGGCTTCACTTTCCAGAGCTAGCTGTGGCATCTAGCCAGCATCTGTCACCATCCCAACACAATAATTCAGCTCTGGTTGCTAATTCTACTTGAAGCTCATTGCTCATGTCAGTACTCATTCCCAGTTTAGTCTTTTTAGCTTTGCAAATTTATTTTCTTGGAAAAAAGTCTCCACTCATTTCAGTGCCATTTTCCCTCATTTTTTTTTTCCACTGTGCACGCCTGCCCTTTCTCTGATTTTATCTCCAGAGAGATACACACCACTCTGATCTTATTCTGCTTCATCTACCATACTCAGGCCTTCTCTTCAACCACATCTTCCACAAGATCATTCTCTGCTTCTGATTAATTCCCTGCTGCTGAGAAAGGAGTGCAGCAAAATAGAAACCCGCGGACCAAAAATGACAGATAGAGAACGTGGTTACATATCTACTTAGATGGGGCAGACAGCCATTCTTAGGATGTGCCCAAAGCTGGTCTTGAACTTACAATGAATGACCCCATGCTTGGCCAAGGTTCTCTCTCTAAAACTGCTATATTCAGACTTGTTAAGACTTTCTAATACCTGGTTGGTGCTGAGGGACTGTGCAACTGAGGTTCTAACAGCTATCTTCAACATCTCTCTAGAACAGTCCACTGTTCCCATAGGCTTCAAGGCAGCCACCATCATCCCAGTGCTTAAGAGGGTTATAGTAACCCTGTCTTAATGACCACTGTCCTCAACAATAATGGAGTGCTTTGAATGGTTGGTTATGGATTGCATTAACTCCCCTATTCCTGCAACATTGGACTTTTTCCAGCTCAATTATCACTCAAATCGTTCCACTGATGATGCTATAGCCTTTGCCCTCCACTTGCTCATGTCCCACCTGAAAACTTACACCTCATAAGTCAGAATGCAGTTTATCAACTTCAGCTCAGCATTTAATATGATCATTCCTCAGAGTCTAGTAGATTAACTGTCCTTGTTGTGTCTCAATGCCTCTCTCTGTAACTGGATCTTGGACTCCTTGACAGGAAGACAAAGACGCAACATCTCTGGCTCCATCACACTGAGCACCGTCAACCATGGGGCTGAGTGCTCATCTCACTGCTGATCACTCTGCTGGCCCGTGACTATATCGTTAACCTCATTCAAACCAAGTCATCGGCTTCACTGGTGACACAACTGTGGTTTGCCTCATCAACAACGACGTCGAGATGGTGTACAGAGAGGAGCTAGAGCGGCTGGTTAAATGATGCCAGCACAACAACTTGAGTTTCAATGTCAAGAAGATGATTGTGGACTTTAGGAGTGTGCAGCCTGACCATTCCTCACTGCATGTACACGACTCCTCCATGGGGAGAGTTAGGAGCACCACGTTTCTATGAATGCACATTACGGATGATCTTGTCTGGTCCCCTAATACCACCCCTTTGGGCAAGAACGGACAGCAGTGTCTCTACTCCCTGAGGATATTGCAGTGAGCAAAGTTTTAAACCTTCACACCCTCCCACCCCTGTCCCTACTCTAAACAATTTTTACATTGAGAGTGTCCTGACCAGCTGCATTACTGTCTGATACAGGAATTGCAAGACATCTGACTGCAAGACCGTACAAAGGAATGTGGGGACTACTGAAAAGATCATTGGGGTCTCTCTTCCACTCATTCGAAATATTTACCAGGAGTACAGCATATGCAGGACCCTTGGCATTGTCAATGATCCCTCCCATCCACCCAACAATCTCCTTGACATCCTACCATCAGGCGGGAAATACCGCAGCATTAGGACAAGAATTGTTAGGATGGGGAAACAGCTTCTACTCCCCAGGCCATGAGACTACTGAATGACGAGGAAGTTGACTGGTGAAAAAGATACCGGGTTGGAGATGGGGTAATCTAATAGGAGAACACAGAAGGCCATGCAAGTAAGACTTTCTCTTCTTTGTGCCAATCAACCTGCCAGCACTTTACTTCATCCCTCCCCTGCCAGTTTCACCTATCGCCTTGTGTTTCTCTCTCCCTTCCCCTCACCATTTAAATCTACTCACCTTTTTTTTCTCTCCAGTCCTACTGAAGGGTCTCAGCCGGAAGGTATTTTTTTCCATAGATGCTGCCTGGTCTGCTGAGTTCCTCCAGCATTTTGTGTGTTTTGCTTGGATTTCCAGCCTCTGCAGAATTTCTCTTGTTTGGACATTGGTTTACCATAGGGATAAGAGTCTTGCCTCTCTTCAGTGCTGCTATATTACTGATTGTCTTCCTTCATTGTCACTTTCCACATGACGACATGCACTTCCCTCCGTAAATCTCTTTTCAGATGTATGTAAGATCTCAAATTCCTGCTTGTTTGCAGGTTTTTGATTTGTCGTCTCATTAACAGAGTTCTGAGACACAAAAAGGGAATTGTGCACCTTGTGCTCTCCTTCTTGTCCATAACATTAGTGGGCTTCTCAAAGGTTTGGATAAACCTTTCAGCTAACCCATTCATTGCTGGGTGGAGAGGAGCTGACTTAAAATGTCTGATGCCATTTTTCTCTATGGACTGTCAGAATTCTTCTGACTTATACTGTGGTCCGTTTTCACTTACAGCTTGTTTTGGTAAGCCATTTCTGATGAAGATAGTCCTCAGAGTGGAGACCATCTTTGCTGAGGTGGTTGCCTTAATTGGTATAACCTCCAGCTACTCCGAATGAGCATCCACAGTAATCAGAAACATGGAGTCCATGAATTGTCCAGCAACATCAATATGTACTCATTACCATGGTGAAGACGGCCTTTCCCATAGGTGAAACAGTGCCTCTGGGAGACTCATTTTGAATTTTGTAGATCCTGAACAGCTTTTCGCTAAGTCTTCTACCTGCTTATCTATTCCTGGCTCTGGGTGAGCCACTTCATCTTGACTATACCCAGATGTCCTTCATGCAGATTCTCTAACACTCTGGTATGCAGTTCAGAGGGAACCACAACACGAGATCCACACATCAGTGTTCTTTGACATACCGACAGTTGGTCTTGTCTCACTTAAGAACTCTCGAAACATAGGTTACCATGAGCTGGCCATCCTTGCATCGTGATCTCATAGACTTCTGACAATGTCAGGTCATACCTTGTTTCTCTTTGTATTTCAGAGTTTGTTACCAGCAACTGGTCCACCACGGCTGTGTGGAACATTTCTGCTGGGTCACAGTATGAAGACTTTCCTTCTTCAGTTGCCAGTAGTGGAAAACGTAACAAGCCATTAGCATTGCTGTGTTGTTTGGGACCCTAGTGTAAGAGTGGGCTCCTAGGAACAGTGCCCAACATTGTAACCAGGTGGCAATCATCACTGGAATTTCCTTCTTGGGATCGAAAATAGGCATGAGGGGCTGGTGATCTGTCACTAGCATAAACTTTTGACAATAGAGGTAGAGGTGAACTTCTTTATTTCCTATACTAGACTAAGGTACTCTCAGTCGATTTGTGCGTAGTTGCGTTCTGCACTTGTCAGTGATTTTGATGCAAATGTAATCAGACGTTCAGATCCATCTTTCATAGTCTGTGACAAGAAGGCTCTCATGCCATAAAGGGATGCACCAGTCTGATGGGCAGGGATGGGTCATAATGGGTGAGCAGTTCATCTGATGTTATTAGTCTCCTTGTTTCCTTCAATGCTTTTCCACATCTTTCTGACCATTCCCACTTTGCTCCTGTCTGCAACAGTGCATTCAATGGATTCGGCACTGTAGCAATGTTTGGGAGAAGCTGGTGGTAGTATTTTACAAGACGCAGGTATGACCTGAGTTGTGACACACTTTATGGTTCGGGTGCCTGTAGCACTGCTTCAATGTTCTCTTCTGACTAATGTAAGCCATGCTTGTCAATGACATGTCCACGATATGAGATTTCATTCTTGAAAATCTCACATTTCTCTCTCATTGCAAGCAGACCATACTCACTCAGCCTGGTAAGCACTTTGCCAAGGTTCTCAAGGTGCTCTTCATCATTCTGGCCAGTCATGCTGACGTCATCAAGGTAACATTATATTCCAGGGATATTTTGGAGTACTTGGTCCATTGCTCTTTGCCAAATTTCTGGAACTGATGTGATACCAGAGATGATTATACTTGAACAGTCCCTTGTGATTGTTCATTGTGAGAAACTTCCTCCTTGACTCCTCAATCTCCATTTGCAGATAAGCTTTTGAAACATCAGTCTTTGAAAACCTCTCCCTGCCTGCCAAAGATGCAAAAATGTCTTATATTCATGGCGGGGGATACCGCACAGTACAATTGATGCTCACTTTGAAATCCCCATGTATGCGAACAGCTCTGGCCTTCCCTTTCTTGGTCACTGGGAAATGAGCATAGCACAATCACTCCACTCAGCCTTGGAGAAATTTCCAGATGCCTTCAGGTTCTGAAGTTCAGCATCCACTTTAGGACGTAGTGCATAAGGCACTGGACATGCTTTATGAAAGCTTGGTGTTGCTGCTTCATTCAATTCTATTCTGGCCTTCATGCCTCTGAGTTTACCAAAACCCTTCTTAAACACCTTCCTATTAGCATTAAGCAGCTGTGACAGCCTCTAGTTAGTGCTACCATCTGGACCGCAGTTGCCTGTTGATGTCTCGCTGAGAGCTTTGATTGAGTACCAGTGTATTTGGATTTTTCTCAACCATTTACGTCCGAAAAGAGCAGGCCTTCCACTTTTTGATACATAAAGCTTTAACTGCTGTTTTTGGCCTCCATACAACACCTTCACTTTCGGTTTGCCTTTGGGGGACACTTTTTCGCTTGTGTAGGTCTTTAGTATCACTGAGGTCTTCTCTAATGGTATCTTAGAAAACACTCTGTTGTAGTCAGCCTCTGAAATTATAGGCAAAGCTAACCCTGTATTCAGCTCCAGTTTCAGTTTTACACCAAACACATCTATTGTGATCCATATGACTTTGTGATCTACTTCGGTAACACTATGCAGTTCTAAGAATGACAGCTCAGCTTTGTCACACCCTGTGTTGTCTGATTCCATTTCACCTTTGGTGACTTTACGCACTTGCTTAGTTTTATGTTTCAACTTTTTCATTCGGTGTGTTTTTTTTCTCTTTGGTTGTGCTTTTTGTCTGTCTTGCACACTCTCTCTATATGGCCCTGTCTGAGACAATTTCTGCAAACTTTTTCTTTGAACTAACAGTTATTTGTATCGTGGAAGTATTTGTAACATCGATAACGTTTTCAGCTTTTTGCACTATTCAGGGACATTTTGTGCATTTCACATTATAACCTTTTCTGTAGTTCTGCTGCAGTCTCTAACGATATTGCAACGGTCAATGCCTGTTCTAAGGTTAGGTCTCTTTCTGACAGTAGCCTCTTTTGTGCTTTGACTATGCAACCACATACAAGCCTGTCCCTGAATGCATCAGAAGGTCCATCCCTAAAGTTACAGTACTGGGGGAGGTTGCACAGTTCTGCAATGTATTCAGAAAGGCTTTTATCCTTTTGACTGGTTCCTTTTGCAAAAGCTAAATCTCTCAGCTATTACCGATGGCTTAGGGCTCAAGTGATTTTGTAAAATTGTAACAATTTTGTTGAATATCTTGCTTGCTCGCTTTTCAGGGGTACTAAGTTGCGTAAGAGACTGTACATTTTTGCACCCATTAAGCTAAGAAGTGTGGGGGCTTCTTTTTGCTAATCCACATCATTCGTCTTACAATATAGTTCCACCCTTTCAATATATGACTTCCAGCTTTCATTAGCACTATTAAATTTGTTATCTTTCCCAAATAAAGCGATCGCCACATTTTGCCGTGCACTATGCAGTTACGCACGCGTCCCTTTGTTAGCATCCATGGCCTACTCTGCACTGTTTAATTCTTTCCTCTTGCTGTTTCGTCCTGTAACTGTCGGTGAAGTTGGTGATATTCTCTGACATTCCAGTTTGTACTTGTTGCCAATTTGTAGTGGCTTTGCAACTACATATCAATTAAAATAAAAGCACGCAAGCAAGAAATTCCTTTAACTGGTATATTCACATTGTGCTGAGAGAGAGAGAGAGAGAGAGAGCGAGCGCAATGTGCATGCGTAGACAACAGTCCATATGTAGTGCTAAGGGGAGTCATTGCTCTAAAAGAAGTAGATCTATACGTTAAAGACTGAACCCTAGAGGGTGGCCTGTGATGGTGTCAGCAGAGGTGAGAAGGGTGGTCAATATTGCCTAAAACTCATCTCCACTGATAGCATTGAATGCATTCAACTTCCACCTTAGCACATTGAACTCCGCCTCTGAAATTCATTCCATTAAGGAAAAATGGATTTTTAAGGCAGAATACAAAAAGTTTATGTTATAGCATAACGTGTGTAACACTACTGCCTAGCAGTAGGCCCTTTGGTGATCAGGGTCGACCATGGATGTTGTGAGCCAGCTATCTATGCAAGCCAAGGTAGTACGATGTGGAGAACAAGCTGTTGCCCATGCAGCAAGCTCCCCCTCTATGCAACTGATGAACCCAGAGGAACGGCATAGACTGATACAATTTGGCACCAGTAGCATTGCAGGAATTGCTAGTCAACATTGAACTCAATGTAGGATGCCTTGGGTACTCTAGCTCTGGATTTTTCCCCAGAGTTTACTCCCAAAGACTTCCCCATGATTGAGTATAACTGCAAGGCAGCAGAGTTTTGAGATCAGAGTTTTTGCTTCTCCAGGATGAGCTGCCAACTACAGCTGACGAGCCCCATCTGCCCAGAGCAACTGGTTTTAAGGCACCAGTAACCCACCTTTGTCCCTTATGCTGACAGTAGAAATGGTTCCTCCGGCTTTAAAGATAAGCCACACATGAAGGCAAGGAGCTGGATGTGGTTGTCAAAGGCTATATGAGACGCATACCATTGGGAGTATTTAAGAGGTAGTGGGAACTTATTCCCACTACCTCCCCCCTTGCTATGACAACCTATAGGAACCTACTACTTCTAGTCTACCATGGATTAGAAACGTCAATCCTCCCATCATTCTCTGTTGCAATCATTCCAAATCTGGTATTGGATTCTGGAAGAGAAACACCATTCTCCCTTCATTTTGTACTATTGAGCAGATTGCCTGTTTTACCAGCTTAGGAGCAGACACCGGTTTCTCTGTTCAAAGAACTTTTTTATGTCTTAGCCTTTTTAGAGCACTGATGTCAATTCTATCCTTGAACAACTAATTTCAGTTTCTGATGCTCCAAGTTCACTAGGAGTTTATTCAAGTGGTTTTAATGCCTGCAAGCTGTTTCTGAGAATGTATGACCTTTGGGTTTTATATAATCCCTTACCTCCTCCAAGTGAAAATATTGCTTGCTATTTTATCACCTGGTGCTTCAATATTTTGCAGTTCAAGTATTTCTCCATCAAACTGTATTTGTCAGCAGTGTCTTTCCATTATCAAACTTCAGGTCAGCTTTGGACTCCCAATAGAGAAAGTATTCTCAGTGCAACAATGGTGCTCAGTGGTAATTGTTACATCCAAGGTTCAAACTTCCCTGTAAATCCCATTATTGCTCACTCCATCCATGCACCAAAGTGCCCTTGGTTAGTAAAGAATTACATTTTCACTGAAATTATCCCCACCTTTAGCCTTTTTATTGATGCACACTGATTTGAAATTATTATTTTTGTGCGTTATAATTTATCATATAGAAGGCTATATTTAGAAGGCTCATTGAGAAGGCTATTGAGTGTGCACTGGGTGTGGAAATGAATGGTAACTGTGGCTTAACCAGGTTTGGAACTGGTTTCCTTTCTCTTATTTTTAGATTGAAAGGTTCTAAATTTACCTCTTAAACACATCCATGGTAACATTACTAAAACAGGTTGTTTCTTTCTCCTGTTAGCTTCAATATATTGTTGGGAAATTTTCACCAACAAGTTTCACAAAAGAATGAAGAGTCATGAATCCCCATTTCCCCTTTGCCTCCCAGTCCCTGTCCCCTGTCTGTCACAACCTCAACCCCTCAGTTGCTGTCTCCCTCTCCCTGAAGGTAACATTGTGAAAAGGGCATGCTCTGGGTGTTGGAGGTCCTTAATAACGAACGCTGCCTTTCTGAGACACTGCTCCTTGAAGATGTCCTGGCTACTTGGGTAGGCGAGTACCCAAGATGGAGCTGATTAGATTTACAACCCTCTGTCTGCAGCTTCCTTCAGTCCTGTGTAATAGACCCCCCCCCCCCAATACCAGACAGTGATGCAGCCTGTCAGAATATTCTCCAGAGTACAGCTATAGAGGTTTTTGAATGTTATTGTTGGCATACCAAATCTCTTCAAGCTCCTAATGAAGTATAGTCACCTTTTTACCTTCTTTATAACTGCATCGATATGTTGGGACCAGGATAGTTCCTCAGATATCTTGATATTTAGGAACTTGAAACTGCTCACTCTCTCCACTTCTGATCCCTCTATGAGGATTGGTCTGTGTTACTTCATCTTACCCTTCCTGAAGTCCATAATCAGCTTTTTCGTCTTACTGATGTTGACTGCCATGTCGTTGCTGCTACACCACTCTATTGGTTGATATATCTTGCTCCTGTACATCCACTCATCTCCATCCGAGACTTCAGCAACAATGGTTGTATCATCAATAAATTTATAGATGGTATTTGAACTATGTCTAGCCACACAATCATGGGTATATACAGAGTAGAGCGGTGGGCCAAGCACACACCCTTGAGGTGCACCAGTATTGATTGTCAACGAGGAAGAGATATTATCACCAATCTGCACAGATCATGGTCTTCTGGTTAGGAAGTTGAGAATCCAATTGCAGAGGGAGGTACAGAGGCCCAGGTTCTGCAACTTCTCAATTAGGATTGTGGGAGTGGTGTTAAATGCTGAGCTATAGTCGATGAACAGCATCCTGACACAGGTGTTTCTGTTGTCCAGTTGGTCTAAAGCCATGTGGAGAGCCCTTGAGATTGCAATCTGCCACTGACCTATTGTGGCGATAGGCAAATTGCAATGGGTCCAGGTCATTGCTGAGGCAGGAGTTCAGTCCAGTGAGTGCTGCCGGGCGATAGTCATTAAGGCAGCCCACGTTATTCTTCTTGTGCACTGGTATAATTGTTGTCTTTTTGAAGCAAGTGGAAACTTCCACCGTAGCAGTGAGAGGTTGAAAATGTCTTTGAATACTTGCACCGGTTGGTTGGGGCAAGTTTTCAAAGCCTTGCCAGGTACTCCGTCAGGGCCTTCTGTGTTACGAGGATTCACCCTCTTTAAAGACATCCTAATATCGGCCTCTGAGACCAAGATCACAGGGTCATCAGGTGCAGCAGGGACTTCAAAGCTGTAGTTGTGTTCTCCCTTTCAAAGTGGGCATAGAAGGTATTGAGTTCATCTGGTAGTGAAGTATCACTGCCATTCATGGGTTTTGCTTTGTAGGAAGTAATGTCTTGCAATCCCCGCCAGAGTTGTCATGCATCTGATGCCGCCTCATTCGAAATTTTCTCTTCATCCTTGATATAGCCCTTTGCGTCATACTTGGTTTTCTGGTATAGGCCTGGATCGCCAGACTTGAATGCCACAGATCTAGCCTTCAGCAAATGACCTACCCCCTGGTTCATCCACAGCTTTTGGTTTGGGAATGTACAGTAAGTTTTTGTGGACACACACACATCCACACAGGTTTTAAAGAAGTCCGCAACAACTGCAGCATACCCATCCAGATTCGAAGATGGATCCCTAAATATGGTCCAGACCACTGATTCAAAGCAGTCCTGTAGGTGCTCCTGTGCTTCCCTTGTCCATACCTTCTTGGTCCTCAATACTGGTGCTGCAGTCTTCAGTCACTGCCTATACTCAAGGAGTAGAAGTACAGCCAAGTGATCAGAGTTCCCGAAGTGAGGGCGTGGAATAGCACGATAGACATTCTTGACAGTGGTGTAACAATAGTCCAGTGTGTTGTTTCCTCTGGTATTGCAAGTGATCTGTTAATGGTGATCGTTTAAATCCCCCAAAACAATGGTGAAGGGTGCGCTGTTTTGGTGCACGTTGATCCCACTGCCCAGATAATCTAAAGTGTGTTTGTCATTGGCCTGAGGTGGAATGTATACTGTTACCAAAATGACCACGGAAATCTCCCACAGTAGCTAAATGGATGAACACTTAATTGCAAGGTATTCATAGTCATAGTCATAGTCATAGTCATACTTTATTGATCCCGGGGGAAATTGGTTTTCGTTACAGTTGCACCATAAATAATAAATAGTAATAGAACCATAAATAGTTAAATAGTAATATGTAAATTATGCCAGTAAATTATGAAATGTCCAGGACCAGCCTATCGACTCAGGGTGCCTGACCCTCCAAGGGAGGAGTTGTAAAGTTTGATGGCCACAGGCAGGAATGACTTCCTATGACGCTCTGTGCTGCATCTCGGAGGAATGAGTCTCTGGCTGAATGTACTCCTGTGCCCACCCAGTACATTATGTAGTGGATGGGAGACATTGTCCAAGATGGCATGCAACTTAGACAGCATCCTCTTTTCAGACACCACCGTGACAGAGTCCAATTCCGTCCCCACAACATCACTGGCCTTACGAATGAGTTTGTTGATTCTGTTGGTGTCTGCTACCCTCAGTCTGCTGCCCCAGCACACAACAGCAAACATGATAGCACTGGCCACCACCGACTCGTAGAACATCCTCAGCATCGTCCGACAGATGTTAAAGGACCTCAGTCTCCTCAGGAAATAGAAACGGCTCTGACACTTCTTGTAGACAGCCTCAGTGTTCTTAGACCAGTCCAGTTCATTGTCAATTCGTATCCCCAGGTAATTGTAATCCTCCACCATGTCCACACTGACCCCTTGGATGGAAATAGGGCTCACCGGTACCTTAGCTCTCCTCAGGTCTACCACCAGCTCCTTAGTCTTTTTCACATTAAGCTGCAGATAATTCTGCTCACACCATGTGACAAAGTTTCCTGCCGTAGCCCTGTACTCAACCTCATCTCCTTTACTGATGCATCCAACTATGGCAGAGTCATCGAGAACTTCTGAAGGTGACAAGACTCTGTGCAGTAGTTGAAGTCCGAGGTGTAAATGGTGAAGAGAAAGGGAGAAAAGACAGTCCCCTGTGGAGCCCCAGTGCTGCTGATCACTCTGTCGGACACACACTGTTGCAAGCACACGTACTGTGGTCTGCCAGTCAGGTAATCAAGAATCCATGACACCAGGGGAGCATCCACCTGCATCGCTGTCAGCTTCTCCCCCAGCAGAGCAGGGCGGATGGTGTTGAATGCACTGGAGAAGTCAAAAAACATGACCCTCCCAGTGCTCGCTGGCTTGTCCAGGTGGGCAAGCTGGTGAGCAGAATTGGGACAGCACTGACATATTTGTGCACCAAGAGGAGTTGATCATGAGGCATACTCCTCCGCTTCTGCTTTTAAGAGACTCTATAGATCTATTCTGATGGTGTATAGTAAACCCGTCGATCTGAATCACTGCATCTGGTATGGAAGGGGTTAACTAGGAGTCTCATTCTCATTCTCTCTCTCTCTCTTTCACATTCTCTCTCTCACACATTTTCTCTCTCTCACTCTCTCTCCCTATCACTCCATCACACTCTCTCTCTATCACTCTATCACACTCTCTCTATCACTCTAACACACACACACTCTCTATTACACTCTCATACTCTTTCTCTCTCACACACACTCTCTCACATTCTCTCACAACCTCTCTCACATTCTCTCCCACTATCTTACACTCTCTGGATTGCTATCTTGCTCTCTTTCCTGTTTCACTTGTCACGTTTTAAAATAATATAAATGCCAAGTAGTTCTAAACACTAAAGCGTCCATTGGAATTTGCTTCAGATATTATACAATTTTTATTCATTGGCTAATTTTTCAATAAAACTATAACACACAGAAGTACACATGCATAGCTCTGACATAGAGTGCACACAAAATAACACCCATGGACATGCACAAATATAACATTTAAATAAATCAATTATCAAGAGTTAATCTTTAGATCTACGTGGTTCACAATTTATGATAAAATTATTGCATGCCTTTTGATCCATATTTAAAACTGTAAATGTTTCCTGTGGGATTCCTAGTGTTGGACCATCTGTATTTCTCTCATATATTTCCCTGTGATTCCAGGAGATGGAGCTTTTTAGGCCTTCATTCTGCATATTGTTTTCATCAAGCTATAGATTCTTCAGGGCCAATTTGGATAACACTGAGAAAAGTGGATTAGGATACAATGTGTGATTAACCCATGCACATATGATAGGTAAAGAGAACATGCTGTATCAAAATAATGTCGATGGCCAGCCTATTCGTACCTCACTATTTGTTGTTTAATCCAAACCACAAAACACAGTTTAGCTTGTAGTTGGTAGAAGCTCATCTATATTTCACCTATTATTGAAGGGAAGGTGCTTTGTAGCAGGACTGGCAGTTTAAGTCATTTCAGATTGTAAGAAGAAATGGGCAAGAGCAGACATATATGCTCGAAATCTTGCTGGGCAAGGAAAGGAATGAGGTTCTCCCCACACAAATTCCAGGCACACTTCTAAGTGGAACGGGCCAGTTAATGAGCTGATTATGAGCAATCATGCTCCAAGAATTTGGGCGGTGGTGAACATGAATGGTTAGGGAGGGAGGCAGAAGAAAGGAAATTGTAGTGTAGTTAGCCTGACTTTAGTGTTTGGGAAGATGTTGGAGTGCATTATTAAGGATGAAGTATCGAGGGTATTTGGAGGCATGAGAGCCCAATGTATTACAGAAAAGATTCCAGCATGGATAGAAGATTGACTGACTAGTAAGAGGCAAAGAGTGGGAATAAAGTGGGCCTTTTCTGTTTGGTTCCCTTTGACTGGTGTTTTTCTGCTGGGCTTGGGGCTGGGACAGTTTCTTTTCACTTTATGCTTCAGTGATTTGGATGATGGAATTGATAGCTTTTTGGAAAAGATTGCAGACGATATAAAGGCATTCCCCTGTTGAGGAAGCAGGGAGTCTGCCTAAGGACCTAGACAGATTGAGAGAATTGCAAAAGAAGCTGTAGATGGAATAGAGTGTAGGAAGTGATGGTCATGCACTTTGGTAGAAAGAATAAAGGCATAGACTATTTCAAAAACAGGGAGAAAATTCAAAAATCAGAGGTGCAAAGGGACTTGGGAGTCATTGTGCTGGATTTCCTAAAGGGTAACTTGCAGCTTGACCCAGTGATAAGGAAGGCAAATGCAAAGTTAGCATTCATTTTGAGATGAATAGAATATAGGAGCACGGATGTAATGCTGAGGCTTTATTAGGCATTGGTCAGACTGCACTTGGAGTATCATGAGCAGTTTGAGCCTCTTCTCTAAAAAAAATGTGTGGCATTGGAGAGGGTCCAGAGGAGGTTCACCACAGTGATTCCAGTAAGGAAAGAGTTAATGTATGAGGAGCATTTGATGTCTTTGGGCCTGTCCCCATTGGAGTTTAGAAGAATGGAAGGAGATCTCATTGAATCTTACTGAATATTGAAAGGCCTAGATTTGCTGGATGTAGAGAAAATATTTCTTATAGTTGGGGAGTCTAGCACCAGAGGGCACAGCCTCAGAATAGAAGGACATCCATTTAGAACAAAGATGAGAGGGAATTTATTTAACCAGCGGGTAGTGAATCTGTAGAATTTAATACCCCAGACAGCTGTGGAAATTAAGCGATTGCGAAAAAATAAAGTGAAAATTGATAGGTTCTTGATGTCAGGACATCAAAGGTTATGGGCAGAAGGCAGGAGAATGGGGTTGAGAGGGATAATAAATCAGCTGTGATGGAATGGTGGAACAGTCTTGATGGGCCAAATGGCCTACTTCTGCTCCTAAGTCTTATGGCCTTATGATAAAGAGAAATCTCTAACCTAACAACTGTTGCCAGCTGGGTCTGGGATTGATCAGTCAGCTGATCCTCCGAGCTCTCCATTCACCCTCACCACGTTTCCAAACTTCTCTCCCATTTTTTACATCAGCCACACTACAAAACATTCATGCTTGGCAGGAAGTCTGCCTGACACATTACAAGATCATCATTAATACTTTTGTATGACTCTTGCAGCAGGTAGCATAGAACTGGCACCAACAGTTGCACCAGAGAACAGTCAGGCTTGTAGGTGACAAGAAGAACTCATAATGAAATAGTAGCAGAAGCTCTCTGACCAGCGATGGAACAGAGACTGTTGAAGCTCATTATATTTTTCTCAGAACTCTCCTTCCCATCATTCGACATTTCCCTGCAATTTACAGCCTTATAACCCTTAATTAAACTCAAATCTTCATTCTTTTCCCTTCCAGTGTCTTAAGGAGAAATGGCTGAGCAGCACACGTGGAGTGAATAACCACCAGATAACTGCAAGCAAAACTGTAACCACCAGCTCAGATGCTGAGAATATAATTGTAGATTAGAGGCAATAGGTGCTGGATCCACTGTACGTGAAATGACACTGTAGTAGCTACAGGGGCCTCACCTGAGTTAATTGATGGAGCAGTCAACAGATGAAGGGTGAGGAACACAGAATATAGAAAATAGGACAGCACAAGATAAGCCCGTCGACTCATGATGTTGTGTAGTCCTCTCAAACTACTTCAATTTTCCTTTCATCCATGTAAGGAGGATATGCAATGAAAAACTTAGATTTCATTTGATTTTCAGCCTAAAAACATACAACATTTGTGAAGAGACATGAGATGGCACATATCCTGCTTCACAGATTTCAAACAATCATCTTTTCCATCTTCTGCCTTACTTTCTCTTGTACAAGTGTTTTCCTTCTGTAATTTCAGACAGTGATTCAAAACCAATAATAAAGAGCAGAAGAATTAAAGAAACAAGAGGATTCCTCCAAGTGTACTTGCTTCCCCATTCAACAAATCACATGTGAGATTGTTTTGGTCTCAGTATCACTCTGCTAACTTCTCCCCACACCATAAGATACCTTTAAAATCCAGTGTGAATCTTTGCCTTGAATACACTCAATAGCTCTACAGGTCTTTACAACAGAGATTTTCTAGTGAATCTTAAAAGGAAAATCCTTTGTTCTGAAATTATGTTCCCACCATCTAGATCCCTACCAGAGGAGATACACTCTGAACATCCACTCTGTTAGGTCACCTCTTATTCTTCTAAGTCCAAAAACAGGCTAAACATTTTTCTTTATAACTCACCTGCTTCATACCAAGATTCAACCCAGGGAATATTCTCAGCACTATTTCTAAATCACATACAACCTTCCTAAATTAGGGAGAGAAAACCCATTTAAAGGACTCCAGGAATGTTCTCAACAGCTCAAAGATTCCCTCCTTTAATACTACATGTTTTATCATTGCCTTATGTTTTGCCAGCCTCTCATTTAATCTCTTCTGTCCTCTGCCCTTTCATTGATCACTTTTATTCTGTCCTCTGCTCCTCCTCCTTTCTTTACATCTTAAATTCTCTTAATCTCTAACTTTTGATGAAATATCATTGACTGAAATGTGACTGACCTAAAACATTGACTTACATTCACAGTTAGTTCCTGATAAGTTTGTGGACAATACAAAGAGAGGGAGAACGGCAGATAATGCTGAGGAAGCAGTGTGTCTGCAGAAGGACACAGATAGCTTAGAAGAATGAGCAAAAGAAGTGGCAGGTGGAATATATTGTAGGGAAGTGTATGGCCATGCACTTCAGTAGAAGGAATAAAGGCACAGAGTATTTTCTAAACAGAAAGAAAATTCCCAAAGTAACCTTGCAAGTTGAGTTGGAGGTAAGGAAGTCAAATGCAAAGTTAGCATTCATTTCACGAAGACTGGAATATAAAATCAAGGCACTGGGCAGGCAAAACCTGAAATATACTGAGCAGTTTTGGGCCCCTTTTCTAAGAAAGGTTGGGCCGACATTGGAGAGCGTCCAGAGTATGTTCACAAGAATTATACCAGTAATTAAATGGTTAAAATATGATTAGTGTTTGATGGGTCTGGGCCTGAACTTGCTGGAGTTTAGAAGAATAAGTGGGGTCTCATTGAAGCTTATCAAATATTGAAAGGCTTAAATAGAGTGACTATGGAGAGGATGTTTCCTATAGTGGGGGGGGGGTAGGAACAGAGGGCACAGCTCAGAATCAAAGGACATTCCTCTGAACGAAGAATGAGGAGGATTTTCTTTAGCCAGAGGGTAATGAATCTGTGGAATTTCATTGCCGCAGATGGCTGCAAAGGCCACGCCTTTGGGTATATTTAAAACAGTGGTTGAAAGGTTCTTGATTAGCAAGGACATCGAAGATTATAGGGAGAAGGCAGGAGAATGGGGTTGAGAGGGATAATAAATCAGTCACGATAGAAGGGTGGAGCAAACATGATGGGCCGAATGGCCTAATTCTGCTCCATTGTCCTTTGGTTTTATGGTCTTATATGTTGAGTCCACCACCAGTGCCAAAGGCATTGGAATAGAGCTGCATGGGGGCATCAGGACAGACAAAGGCATCGGGAATACAGACACAAAGGGAATGCTGAAGGTTTTTTGCTATGGCTTTTAATATAAGCTTTCAGGCTTATATAGGCTTTTTGTAACTGAGTAAAACCCCTTGCAATTCCTTAGAGTCTGGTGCTTTCCATAGTTTCTTGAAAATTTGTGGCGGCAGTTTTTGTTCATAAGGACACAATCCTGAAATTCATGCTATTTTCTATTCTATTTAATTATAAAAGAAGAATAATAAAGAATTTAAAATAATCTAGATTACCAATAGCAGCTGGAACCTGTTCAGAGGAACAGCTTGCCCCTGCACAGAAACCCATGTAATGATGTCCAGATTGTGAGTGTTCTTTTGGTTCCACTGTACATATCTAGGGTCCTCTGTATAATACAATTCAAAATTACAGAAGGCTCATAACAAAAAGTGAGTACCTCATTCAACACTACTGGAGTACCTGATTTTCATTTAATTTTCCATATATTCTGAATTGCATATATGCTAAAATATCATGCTACACAATCCGGTTTCTAGACAGGTGCCTTTAATTCATATGGATTGAGGATCTATCCTGAGCCGAGCACACTGAGGCAATCATGAAGAAGGTATGTCAACGGCACTTCTTCATGAGGAGTCTAAGGAGACTTGGCATGTCACCAAAAGCTCTAGCAATCTCTACAAATGTACAGTGGAGAGCGTTCTGACCGATTGCATCACAGCCTAGTATGGAGCCTCCAATGCACAGGATTATAAGGGGGTTAGGTGCAGATGGTTGTAGGTGTAGCTATTTCCATAACAGGTACAGATCTCTATATCATCAAGGACTTCTTCAAGAGGCAGTACCTCAAGAAGCCAGCACTCATCATTAGGGACTCTCACCATCTAGGACATGCCCTCTTTTCATTACTACCATCAGGGAGGAGGGACAGGAGCCTGAAGACCCTCATTCAGTGTTTTGGAAATAGCTTTTTCCCCTCTGCCATCAGATTTCTGAGTGGTACATGAACCCATGAACACAACTTTATTATTCATCTTTTGCAGTATTTATTTATTTTTGTAACTTATAGTAACTTTTATATCTTGCACTATACTATGGCCACAGAACATACGTTTAGTGATAATAAACCTGATTCTGATTCCACCTGTCATGCTAGAGACTCAGAATGTGTTGAACACCTGGTGTCAGCTGCAACAATGAAGTCCAATTTGGGACCATTTCGTAAAATCAGCAATGCACATTGATTGCTATCACAGTATGCTTACTCTGTTGTATCTGGCATGCACAAGCACTTTGTGGACGCATATGTCAGCATCCTTTCTAGTGCTACAGACTTGTAGACCTGGTTCTTTCTGCTATATAATGTTGGGATGAGGGTGTTTGAGAGAATTAGTCACAGGATCAAAGGATTGCATATGGAGCTGGCATAGATTCGAGGGGTGAGTGACTTCTTTCTATGTCATAAGGAAATACGGTGTAACACAGTTTGGACAAGTCATCCGATAATTGCCGAACAATGGAAGCTACAGAGCCTGGTTTCATAACTCTTATCTTTACCATTCGGTACATTTAAGTTTATGATGCTAACCACTTCTCCCAACATGAAATATAAAGAATAACATATTAAAAATGAATTTAACAACATCTACTCCAGCAATGAAATGAGGTACAGAATTGGAAATCTATTTGAAGTGTATCCTACACAACAGTGGTCAACAGACAAATACGTGTTGAAAAATATTTTGCAGTAGATTACTTTTTTGTGTGTCCTTTGAACTGTATTGTGTACAGTGAATGGTTTTCTCTATTTCAAAGGATGAAGAAATAAATATCCATAAGGACAGGTGTATATATCTGCAAGCATAGAAATTTATCACCCACATAAACATGGGTCATAAAAGACCGAATAACAGCTCAGTAAACCTTGTTGGGCACTCACTTCTATCTTGACATTGGAAACTCTGTTATAGTGAAAGGGAAAACAATAAAGCAGAGGACACTAAAATGAAATAGTTATTACTGATACTTGATAGCCTAAAGCATAGACATGTGAATTTTAAAGATAGCAATATTTTTATCAGACTCCCTTCCTTGGATGAAGATGTAAAATTCTCCTCTTTAATTATCACCACACTTTGGTTACTAGAGGAGTAAGTGAAACCAATGGACTTAAGTGTGCTAAATGGTTCATGAAATTCGGCTCCGCCGTACCTGTTTGATGCCAGGCAGGCAATTCGGTGAGGTTTCATGTACTCAATTTACTTAGGCTATTTTGACTTTGGAAAGCACATTGGGAGATTAGAAATGATCCGGTCCAGATGAATTCAACCACATCCACTGTCAGGTGTGGTATAAAATAAGGTGCTGCTTCACTCTTCCACAACAGGCAAAAAACAAGTCCACCCCCAATTACTTCACACCTACAATAAACTTTCTCACACTGACTCTTCTCAGCAAAAAGCTTATGTAGAAGTTCTTACTTAAAGGTTACATGGCAATGAGAATTACAATTCATAAGCAAAGTGTTCCTAACACGAACAATGATATGGCATCAGTTAGACCAACTGCCGTAATAATAGAACTAAGGCTAGACAATATAGGTTTAAGATGAGATATGAGGGGTAGCTTTTTCACACAGTGACTAGTGGGTACATGGATGACGTAGGACAGCCGAGTAAAATTACAATGTTGAAAAGACATTAGGCATTAGAAAAGGAGAATTATGGGCCAAATGCTGGTAAATGGGACCAGCTCAGGTAGGTAAGTAACGTCATTGGCAAATTGGGCCAAAGGGTCAGCTACCGTGTTGTATAACTCTATAATTCCAACGTTGTTTTACCAATCAGTAAGACCATAACTGATCAGATTTTAACCCCAGCTCTACATTCCTATCAACACACATCAGAGTTGCTGGTGAACGCAGCAGGCCAGGCAGCATCTCTAGGAAGAGGCACAGTCGACGTTTCAGGCCGAGACCCTTCGCCAGGATGAAGGGTCCTGACGAAGGGTCTCGGCCTGAAACGTGGACTGTATCTCTTCCTAGAAATGCTGCCTGGCCTGCTGCGTTCACCAGCAACTCTGATGTGTGTTGCTTGAATTTCGAGCATCTGCAGAATTCCTGTTGTCTACATTCCTATTTCTATTTCTCCTTTTGCTCCCTATTAAGTATATTTTTATCTATCTCTATCTTCAATGGGTAGTCTGTTATTTTTAAACATTGATTCCCTAGTTCCACATTCTCTCACTTCTCCCATTTCTCCCATAGGAGAAAATATCATCTCTATATCCATGCTGCTATGACATCTCAGGATCTTAACTGCTTCACTAACGTTCCCTTTCAGTCTTAATTTTCAGCAGATACAAGTTTAGCCTCTTCAACCTTTCTTCATATGTCAATTCACCTATTCAAAATATTAGTTTAGTAAACCTCCTTGGAACTGTTTCTAACTCATCATAATCTTTCTTCAGTTGTGGAGACCAATACTTTATCCTGAATGGTCTCACCAAAACCGTAATTAAACAAAACACAACCTCTTTAGTTTTGTATTCAATTCCTCTCTGCAATAAACTGTAACAAGTTGCTAACTATTCTAATTACTTGCTGTAGCTGCAAATTGGTATTTTTCTATAGTTGTTTTGAAATTCAATAATCAAAAATTGAACTAAATGAGTGAAGTTGTCTCAGTCACTCACTTGCCTATCGTTTTCTACAATTCCATTTTACAGCTACTGAATTCTGAAGAGGCCGTCCTTGCCAAGGGTTTTAAAAGGCAGGACTGTATCACTCCAGTAAGTTGTGCTTGATCCATGCTTACATCTCTGGCACCATCCAACATTGTGATAACGCTGCATTATGTTATAATCTCCTCCTCAATCCATTCATACTCACAAATGCAACTTGGTACAGAAAATCTTCCTCTTTATAGAAAAGATCTTGCAAAAGAGATGTAGAGATACCAGACAAGAATTAAACAGTCCATAAAGGATTTGGAAACAGAATAGCATGAGAGAGAAGTCCTGTGATCAGGAGTTGGCTTCAAGTTTAATGAAAGTTGTGAATGACAGACACGGATCACTAAGGATAGACATGATAAGTAGAACAAAAATAGGTGGAATAGTGTGTTATAGAATGGTGTTAGAATTGGAGGACAGATTGCCAGACTGCTGTGTCATGTCTGCTTTTTAGTTTAGTATGCTTAGCATGGGAACAATCATCGGACTTGGCAGGGCAGGTGCCAGAACTTGTACTACTCATTCAGGGATTAGGGGAGGCTGTTTGTAGCACAATATAATTGAATCATGTCATCAAACATTGCATCATGATTATTTCCTCTGTACCCCACCTCTGAAGCTGGATTCTTGACTTCGTCATTGGAAGACCAGTCAGTGTGGAAGTACCATCTCCTCTTCGCTGACAATGAACACAGCCTCAGCTCAAGAATGCATGCTTAGTCTGCTGCTCTGCTCTCTTCGCACTCGTGACTGTGTGGCTAGGCACAGCTCATTTGCCAATGACACAATTGTTGTTGGCAGACCCCAGATGGTGATGTGGGTGAGTACAGAAGTGAGATTGATTGGCTTGTTAGGTGTTGTTGCAACAAAATCCAGGAAGGGGAAATCAGGAGAACACACTTCTCATCGAGCGGTTAGCAGTGGAAAATGTGAATAGCTTCAAGTTCCTGAGTCTCAACATCTCTGAAGACCTATCCTGGGTCCAACATACTGATGCAATTACAAAAAAGGCATGACCGTGTCTACATTTCATTAAGAGGTTGAGGAGATTTGATATGTCACCAAAGACACTAGCAAATTTCTACAGACGTACTGTGGAGAGTATTCTGACTAGTTGCATCATTGTTTGGTTTGGAGGTGCCACTGCATAGGATCAGAAAAAGCTGCAGAGGTTTGTAACCTCAGTCAGCTTGTTATCAGCACAACCCTCCCCACCATGGAGGACACCTTCAAAGGGCAATGCCTCAAAAAGATGACATCCGCCATCCATCATTAAGGACCCTCACCATCCAGAACATGCACTTTTCTTATTACTACCATCAGGAGGAAATATAGACACACACTCAACATCTTAGGAACATTTTCTTCCCCTCCACCGTCTGATTTCTGAATGGTCCATAAACTCATCAACACTGCCTCACTATTTTGCTCGGTTTTTGCACAATGGTTACTCTATAATTCTTATTGTAACTTATCATAATTTTCTTAAGTTTTGCAATGTACTGCTGCGACAAGATAACGAATTTCACAACATATGTCAGTGACAGTAAACCAGACACTGATTCTGATTCAACTGACAATGACTGCCTAATTACACATCACAATCCCAGTCAGCACTTTAAGGTTCCGATGAACTTAATCTGTACAATATCAAAAAGTGAAGCCAGATAAAATATAAAATATTGAAAATTGAGGTCGAAGCATTTTGATTAATAAGGGCATAAAGACAAATAGTGCAAAGTTATGTGAATGGAATTTGAAAGTCATGTATATGGCAATTATGAAACTGCATAACAGAACAGACTGAATCAACTATTTATTTTCCTGTTCCACAAACTAAAATATTTTATGTATATTAAAAAAAAACTAAGCAGTCTGGCATTGTTGTTTTTAATATGTCTTTTTGAGACAGTATAGTCAATAAAGGAATCATAACAATTGCAACTCCGAGCAGTTAAAAAGAGCCATCACATTATTCCCCAAAAGACTCACACTGTACTGTGAGCTATCACATCAATTCCTGTAATCTTATCAAGCACTGCAACTTGCCATTTCAGGAAAATACAGCTTTTCTAATCATCAAAGCCTTGCAAATTGTGAATTTACATTTAGGACATGTTCAGTGATGAAGGTGTGAACTGATTTCCTGAGAATGAAAGACATAGAGGATATTACGTTGATGAGGATCATAAGGCAATATTTATGGAAAGAAACGTGCATACATTGCATATATTCAAAACTTTTTAAGCACAGTTGATTTAACTGTGGCATTGCTTTGAACATTATAGACATAGAAAGCTAAGGTCATACAATTTACGAACAGCGTACTGCAATAGCCATGTTCATCCTCTTCATGGCAGTGGTTAAAATGAACATGGAGTTATTTGATTGAGTTTACATGATATCTTAATCTATGGAATGGCACATCAATACAATGCCTTGTGACAGCAACCCATACACACTTGGGAAGCACTGGACATCTGCCATTGCTACTCAATGATTTTCCTTTTCATTGACAGCTCATGGAGGACAATGTTTGCATTAGACAAAGCAGCAATTGGATAGAGCTGCACCTTCCGGCGTGGAGACCCCACTGCTGATCCAATAATATATATCCTTACTCACCAGTGAAAGGCATGTCAGAAGGTAATACCCCACCCCTCTCTCACTATTAGTTTGAGGAGCACCACCCAAGGGCAAGATGAGAAGCAAAGCATGGGTCACATCAGAATGCACTGTGAAAGAATTATCTGCTTTGAATTTCAATTGCTGTGGCATGGATAAAATTAGTGCTAGAAAACCAATAACACTGAAAGTACTATGTATTTTAATTGCTTTGGAAATCAAAACCATTTGGAAACTGCCTTTTATTGTTTCTGACCCCAGTTCCATCTTTGAATTTTCCCCTACGAATTCAGGCTTTGAGATCAAGCACGTTGCTTCCCGCATTAAAACCATACGACCATAAAACCTAGGAGTGGTTATTAGGACCTTTGGCCTAACGAGTCCGTTCTGCCATTCTATCATGGCAGATTTATTACCCCTTTCAACCCAATTCTCCTGCCTTTTCCCAGTAACCTTTGACCCCTGACTAATCAAGAATCTATTAACTTCCTCTTTATGTATACTCAATGACTTGGTCTCTGCAGCTGTCTGTGGGAAAGATTTCCATTGATTCCCTACCTTCTACCTAAAGAAATTCTTCTTCTCTGTTATAAATGGGCATCCATCTATTCTGAGGTTGTGCTCTGTGGTGCTGGACTCACCCACTACAGGAAACATACTCCACATAAACTCTATCTTCACTCGTTCGTTCTGTGTTGTGTCATATGATGTAAGCGGTCATGGTCTTTCCACAACCACGATTGTTCTTGGCAAATTTTTCTACAAAAGAGGTTTGCCATTGCCTTCTTCTGGACGGTGTCTTTACAAGATGGGTGATCCCAACAATTATCAATATTCTTCAGAGATTTTCTGCCTGATGTCAGTGGTCACATAACCAGGACTTGTGATATGCAACAGCTGCTCATAAGGCCATCTACCACCTGCTTCCATGGCTTCACATGACCCTGATCGGGGGGCTAAGCAGGTGCTACACCTTACCCAAGAGTGACCTGCAGGTTAGTGGAGGGGAAAAAGCACCTTACACTTCCTTTGTTCGAGAAGTATCTCTATCCTGCCACCCAGCATTCTATATAGGCCTTTCAATATTCAATAGGTTTCAATGATATCCCCCCTCATTCTTTTAAACACCAGTGAGAACAGGCCCAGATCATTAGACGTTCCTCATATATTAACCATTTTATTCCCGGAATCATTCTTATGAATTTCCTCTGGACCCTCTCGAATGCCACAATATTTCTTAGATAAGAAGCCCAAAACTACTCCAAGTGCAGTCTGATCAATCCCTTACAAAGCATCAACATTACATCCTTGCTCTTATATATTGTAGTCTTCCCAAAATGAATGCTAACATTGAATTTGCCTTACTTGCTACCAACTCAACCTGCAAGTTAAACTTTAGGGAATACTACACAAAGACGCCCAAGTCCCTTTGCTCCTCTGATTCTGAATTTTCTCCACATTTAGAAAATAGTATATGCCTTTATTCCTTCTACCAAAATGCATGACCATACGCTTCCCTACACTATATTATATCTGCCACTTCTTTGCTAATGCTCACAATCTGTTTAAGATTTTCTGTAGACGCCCTGTTTCCTCAACACTATCTGTCCCTTCATCTAAACTTGTATCATTCACAAATCTGGCCACAAGTCCATCAATTTGTCATTCAAATCAAATGAAAAGAAGTGGTCTCAACACTGACCCCTAGTAACCAGCAGCCAACCAGAAAAGGACAGCTTAATTCCAACTCTTTGCCTCCTGCCAGTCAGCCAATCTTTTGTCCATGCCAGTATCTTTCCTGCAATACCATTGGCTCTTACCTTCCTAACCAGCCTCATGTGAAGCATCTTGTCAAGCCCTTCTGAACATCCATTAACTCTCCTAAGTCCATGTTATTTGCTCAAAGAATTCCAACAAATTTGTCAGGCAAGATTTCCTCTTAAGGGAACTCCACTGAGTTTTTTGTTATCATAGGCCTTCAAGTACCCTGAAACCACATCGTTAATAATGGACTCCAACATCTTCAGAACCATTGAAGTCCAGCTAACTTGCTTCAGTCTCCCTCCCTTCTTAAAGAATGATGTGACTTTTGTAATTTTCCAGTCCTACGGAATCATTCCAGAATGATCATTACTAATACCCCCACGATCTCTTCAGCTACCTTACTCAGAATTGTGGCATGTAGACTTTCTGGTCCAGGTGATTTATCTACCTTCAGCCCTTTTAGTTTCTCAAGCACCTTCTCCTTAATAATAGCAACTACACGCACTTCTTCCCCCGACACTCTCAACTTTCTGGCATACTGCTAGTATCTTCCACAGTGAAGACTAACACAAAATACTTATTAAGTTTGTGAGCCATTTCTTTGTCCCCTATTACTACGTATCCTGGATCATTTTCCAGCAGTCCAATATCCACTCTGGCTTCTATTTTACTGTTTATACATCAGAAAAAGATTTTGCTATCCTCTTTTATGTAATTGGCTAGCTTACTTTCATATTTCATCTCTTCCCTTCGTATGACATTTTATCATTGCCTTCTGTTGGTTTTTAAAAGCTTCCCAATCCTCTAACTTCCCACCAATTTTTGCTCTCTTTTCCCTTTTATTCTGTTTTTGACTCTCTTTGTCAGCCATGGTTGCTTCCTCCTCCCTTTAAAATACTTCATCTTTGTGATGTATCTATCCTGTGCTTTCCAACTTGTCCCCAGAAACCCCAGCCATTGCTGTTCTGCTGTCATCAATGCCAATGTCCCCTTCCAATCAACTTTAGCCAGCTTTTCACTGATGCCTCTGTAATTCCATTTACTCTATTGTAATACGGATATCTCTGACTTTATCTTCTCTTCCTAAAAGTGCAAGATGAATTCTATAATATTATGATCACTGCTTCCTATGGGTTCCTTTTCCTCAAGCTTCCTAATCAAATCTGGTTCATTACATACCACCCAATCTAGAATTACCTTTTCGCCAGTGGGCTCCATCGCAAGCTGCTCTGAAAGTCATCTCGTGAGTGAGAGAATGAAAACATGACAAGCAGAAGAAATGCACTTGTGCCAAATTTCTTGTTATACTGGTTCCAACACTCCCCCTCCCACCACTCTCCCACATTGTTAGTGTGGCTAGTGCCTCTCTGTACAGTCTGATTGGTAATCATTTTTAGTATGTTCACACAAGTCCCAGAACTCTTGTGGAGTACACTGTCTGATTTTCTTATCATCACGTTCCATTGTAATGGCTCATAGAAAGCCTGTAGGCAGAATATTAAGCAAACTGAAGCAGCACACAAATGACTTGGAGGAAATGAATGTGTCAGGCAGCATCTGTGGAAGGAAATGGACAATCAACACATTGGGTTGAGAACCTTTATCAGGACTGCCTTATTAATTAAATATTAAGCAAGCTGAGTACCTACTGCTTTAATCTAACGCTGGACAATGTCATGTAGGTTACTGAATCAGGTAAGGCAATATGTGATTCATTATCAAAGGACTTAGAATTATAATAACAATGAAACAATTAATTCAAGCCTTCATAATAGCATGCTAGTAGAGTGCTGCACCAAACACATCAGTTCAGAGGGTTCTTTTTAATCTATTAAATCCCTCTGGATTAAAGACCACTCTAATCTTGTGGATCCTGACTCAGTGAGGCCAATGTGGGAACAGCAGGCATTTCCACGGGTAACGGCTGCCATGTGGGCAGCTAGCTAGTTGGTGAGGTGGTCTGCTCCTCCTACCAATGACACGTGGCTTCTGCAAATTCCTGAGACATGGCACTGAGATTCTTGATAACATTCTGAAAGCTCCTACTTCTTACCAAGTTGCCATAGGCCAGAGATTCCTAACAGTCAGTGAAGACGTTGCATTTCTTACAGAATTTGAGCGCATCACTGATTTATTTTATACTACCTCAATGATCTGTCTGGATAGCATTGAAATAAAAGCTTTGTACATGTGACAATATTAAATCTATTACCAATGACCAAATTTACTTTCCCATGCCAGAATTTGAAACAGATTATGTACTATGGAAGGCTGGTGTTGACTTACAAAGATATGGCTTATCAAACATAGCTTACGGGGTGTAGCTTGGACCTCAATACTGGGAATATTGGCATAAAAGAGGACACTGATGTTGGTTCACTTGCTCTTTCAGTGACATTGGAGGATTTTCAGTGCAGACATTAGTGCTGTTTTTCCAGTGCTATGCAATGCCTTCTGTGGGTCATTGAGGTCTCAGCAAACAGGAGTTAGGAATCTGTGCTGTGGGCATTGAACACAAAGATGAATTTTACAATTAATAGCCATCTTTGCTGAAAAGTTAATGAACTACAGGAAACGGTCCATGTCTTTCAGGTCTCACTGTGAATATTTTTTGTCGGGGTCCACTATGGTGCAGTGTAGGAAAACTGGTAGAGGGCGTCTGTCTTTCAATATTCAGTGAAAGCACTAACAATGTCTCGCAGCATGGGCTCAAATCAAATTTCAGCTTGACTATTGAGGTTTGGGTGCCCTTAGTTCCGGAGAATTGCCACCATAAGTTGAACAACTTCCCTTTAATACTATTCCCTCAGGAAGATGGTGAGGTGAGGTGCAATGAGGGGGCAAGAAAGATTGAGCTATGGGTTGAGCCGTTGAGGCTGAGCAACATGTCACGGTCATCACAGAGAAAGGCTCTGCGGCGGACCAATGGGGTAATATCCAGGCTTGAATGCCTTCAAAGAATAAACATTAGTGGAGTAAGAATCCAGGAGGGAGGGCACCAGTAGGGCCCCAAGTGTGTTTGCATGTGCAATCATATGTAAACAGCCAACACCTGCAGGAGTGCCGTCTAATGTATCAGCATTATTTCATGTGCCACAGAGGCTGATGTCCACTGGACCAAGATCTTGTTCTGTGAAGCCCATGTGCACAACAAGTATTCTACCTTAAAAGGAATTCATCACAGCTAGCTTCCCCTTCACAGTACAAAATTGGGGAGATGGAATAGCTGAATTTTCATTGATAACCCCAGCAGTGACAAAGCAATCACTGCTCTGTTATCATGGTTTTGACATGAGTAAAGAGATGGCAGGTGCTCCGGGTTCCCCCCACAGTCCAAGGGCATACCAGTTGGTAAGTGAATGGGTTGTTGTAAATTGCCCTGTGCCTAGGCTAGGGTTAAATTGGGGATTGCTGGGCAGGGCAGCTTGAAGGACAGGGAGGGCCTGTTCTGTATTGTATTTCTAAAAAACATACAATAAGTAAAAAAGGCAGTGTGCACTCCTTCTTCTCTCTGAGCAAACTTGAAGAGGAACGCCATATGCACAGTCTGAGCTTTGTCAAGAAGAATGAGATGAGTCCATAATGAGTCCAGAACAACAAACGGAAATGATGGTTGTAAAAGTCACCAAAGAGTAATGCCAATTAAGTCAAAGGTACTTTTTCAGCTGGTTTATTACACTAATGAAATATATTCATGTTTCTTCAAGGTGCAATTATGGGCATAAGTAACAATCCATTCACATGATAATGTAATCATAAACTTATTGTTTAGGTAATAAATAGTCTTAAGTAAGGTATGAACATGTTGAGATAGTCTGTAAGTTGCGTTCAGAAACATGAGTGCAGATTAGTTGTAGAATAGAAAGCTGAAAAACTAATAATTAAGGGCTTCCATATTAATCAAAAAGAAATGACTTGGTGTTTTGGAATTTTGCTTTGCAAAGTTTTTAATACAAATGATACAGTCTAGATGTGTACTTCAGTGTGGTGTTACATGCACACATAAAAGATCATGATGAGTTTATCCACTGTTAGTTTCCTTTATCTATGCTACTGACACTGTATCAGACCCTTTAACTAATAGCAAATAAATGTTGGTGCTGAGGATGAGTTCTGATGAAAGGTTGTCAACCTGAAATATTGACTCTTTTCCTTCAATGCTGCCTGACCTATTAGATACCCCCTGTAGTACTGATGTGACTCGGACACCACTGTAGATTGAACAACCACGTTTATTCATCAGACTTCCATTTTACTTCTCCACGTCCTGACGTCATACGCACTCTGACGCTACAAATACTCACACAATACATTACATTCTCCTTCTCAAGGTTTTTTTTTCTTTTTATGACACTGTGAATTACCAAAACAATGCCTCTAGGTATGCCCTTCTTACAGTGCAACAACTATGACATAAACTAAAAAAATCTTACCTTCTTGTACTGTATTCTGCATTGTATCTTACAATACTAACAGCAGTGTATTTTCTTTTACTAACATAGACTAATAAACCTTTTATTTCACACCTTGGAACTTATGACATGTGTGACTTTGCCTCAAACTGTATGTCTAGTCTCTGTATCTAGCTGGAAGTTTGACCTGTCTCCCAGACCGTGTGTGATACAACGGTGACTGTGCTTGACCTTCATCCGTGTCGGTCTCTCGAGTGGCCTCTGTGTTTTTGGGGTCTGCATCACTCTTGGTGTCGTCTGTTTCCATGTCTGTATATGTGGAAATGTCCTGTGCATCTGTACGTGGAAACTCCCTCTCGCCTGTCTTCAGCAAATGTTTCCTGTTCCTCCTGTAGACTCTTCCATCCGGCGTGCGAACTATGAAGGATCTCGGTTGCTGATGTCTGTTCACAACCACAGCTGGTTGCCAAGTGTCTCCTCTCTGTATTCTGACATTTTCACCTGTATGCAGATCTGGCAACTGTGTTGTATGTCTGTCATAGTAGCTCTTTTGCTTTATCTGCTTGTACCTTTGCTTGTCATGTACTTGAGCATTACCTTCAGGGGTCAGTAGAGTTGTGGACGACGTCCCATCAGCAGCTGCGCAGGAGAGAACCCCACACCCTCAATCGGTGTGTTGCGGTATTCAAGCAGAGCAATGTAAGGGTCATCGTTGCTGCTTTGTGCCTTCTTGAGCATGGTCTTGACAGTTTGTACAGTTCTCTCTGCTTGTCCATTAGACTGAGCGTGCCCTGGACTGGAAGTAACATGTTGAAATTCCCAGCTTTCTGAGAACCCTCTGAACTCACCACTGGCATATTGTGGACCATTGTCACTAACGACAATATCAGGAATCCCATGTCTTGCAAATGTCGACTTCATTGCAGTAATGACACCTTGACTGGACACGTCACTTAACTTGGTGATCTCCGGATATTTTGAATAGTAGTCCACACAAAGCAGATATTCTGCACCATTGTAGTGAAAGAGATCTGTGCCAATCTTCTCCCATGGTCTTCCTGGTAGTGGGTGGGGAAGCAGAGGCTGTCTTGGATTGCTGTTTTTGTTTTCATTGCAGACAGCACACTGAGACACAATGTCCTCTATCTGAGTCGACATGCCTGGCCAATAGAGAATGTCCCTTGCACTTTCTTTACATTTCACTATCCCCAGGTGTGACTCATGAATTCTGTTGAGCATTTCCTGTCTCATTTGGTTTGGTACGATGAGCTTTGCCGTTTTGAACATTAGTCCTGATGCATAGCTGATTTCCTCTTCAAATGTCCAGTATTTCTGCATTTCCTTTAGAACATCTTTTCTTTTTGTTGGCCATCCATTCATTGTAATGTCTCTTAGCATTTGCATCTCAGGATCATCTGCAGTCACTTTCCTGAACATGTTCAACTTCTCCTCAGAGATGGATAGCTGCGGTGTAACCCAGTAGACCTCCAGCTCTCTTCCTAGCAACTCTTTGAGGTAAGCACAGCTCAAAGCATCAGCGATGTACAGTTCTTTTCCTGGCTTATAGGTGACGGTGAGAGTGTACCTCTGTAGCCTGAGAAGCATCCTTTGCAGCCTTATAGGAGCTTGGTGGAGTGGCTTTTTGAAGATGCTCTCAAGTGGTTTGCAATCACTCTCAACCTGGATTTCTTTGCCATATACATATTGGTGGAACTTCTCACACCCATAAACTATGGCGAGTAATTCCTTCTTGATTTGAGCATATCGGCGTTGACAGTCCGTAAGTGCTCATGATCCATACGCCACAGGCCTCCCATCCTGCAGTATAACAGCTCCTATTCCCTCCGAACTGGCATCCACAGACATCGTCACTGGGGTATTGACATCATAGAACTTGAGTACTGGTGCATTGGTAACCAACTGCTTCAATGTGTCAAAACTTTTCTTTTGTTCATCTTCCCAATGCCAATCAGTGTTGCTCTCTAGTAGCTTTCGGAGTGGAGCGCTGACGTCTGATAAGTTGGGAATGAATTTGGCAAGATACTGTATCATGCCCACGAACCTCAATAGTTCTTGCTTGTCTTTGGGTAGTGGTAGCTGTACCACAGTTCTGACCTTTTCATTGTCTGGTTTTAGCCCATCAGCACTGAGTACATGACCTATGTATTTGATCTCTGTAGTTCTGATCTTACATTTACTTTTGTTCGGTTTTAGGTTGTACTCACGTGCTCTCTCCAGGAGCTTCCTCAGTCTCTGATCATGTTCCTCAATTGTGTCACCCCATATCAGCAAATCATCAATGACGTTGACCACCCCGTCCAGGTCTTCAATCATTTGTGCCACGGATCTCTGGAATACCTCTGATGCAGAAGAAATCCCAAAGGGTGGACGCAGGAAATGATATCTCCCTATGGGCGTGTTGAAAGTGCATAATTTGGAACTTCCTTCATCCAGCTTGATCTGCCAGAAACCCTGATTTGCGTCTAATACTGAAAAGTATTTTGCATTAGGCATGCGGGAGACAACCTCTTCAACCGTGAGCAGCGGATAGTGCTCTCTTTTGATGGGTTGGTTGAGATCTTGTGGATCCATGCAAATCCTCGTCTTTTTTTCTGTGACCACTGTCACCATACTATTCACCCAGTCGGTCGGTTCTATTTGTCTTGTTATGACTCCCATCTGTTCCATTCTGTGTAGCTCCTCCACTACTCGATCCCTGAGAGCTACTGGAATCTTTCTCGGGGCATGCACGACTGGTGCAATAGTTGGATCAATCTGGATATGGTGTTTCCCTGGTAAACATCCTAATCCAGGAAACAAGTCATCAAAGTCTTTGAGAATGTTATTTTCTTTTTCAACACCATAGATTCGCTTCACCAGGCCTAGCTTTGTGCATGTTGCTTTGCCCAGTATTGCTGGAACATGTTGCTGTACTTTTTCAAACTCCATCTTGTATTGTTGACCTTTGTACACACAGGTGAGTGCTTTTTTGTCCAGTGGCGCCGTCTTGTGGCAAAAATATGCAACAAGCTTGCAGGTGGATTTTCTCAGTCTTCCTCTGATGTCCAGTGAGTTGAATATTTCTGCTGACATTACATTGCACTTTGACCCAGTGTCAAGCTTAAATGTTATTTTTCTCCTGTTTATTATCAGATCTTGAGTCCAATCATCTTCATCCTCTGTCTCTGCATTGTCAATATTTTTGATGCATACCTCCTGTTCCACTTCAACTGTGCCAACGAATATGTCACTGTTGCCTTCACTCTGTTCCAAAGCATGCATTTTCCTTGCGTGCTCCTTCGATTTGCACATCTTTGCAAAGTGATTTCTTTTCTGGCATAACTTGCATGTCTGACCAAAGGTTGGACATTTTCTGTATCCATGTTTATAACCACATCTGTTGCAGTTAACTTCCTTTTGATCATCCTGTGGAGCTGGCTTTGTCCTACTCTTGTCAGTTTTCACAGTTTTTATTTTGTGCACTTCAATCTCTTCATTGAGCACTTTAACCTGACTTGACGTGATCTCGTTGGCACGGCAAACATCAGTCACCTTTTCTAACGTAAGATCCACCTCTCTCAATAGCCTGCCTCTCACTTGATCATCTTGTATGCCGCATACAATCCTGTCACGTATTAAAGAGTCACGCAGTTGTCCAAACTCACAGTCCTTTGCCTCGCTCTTCAAATCTGTTACATAGGCATCTATGGTCTCTATTGGTCCTTGAACCCTCGTGAAAAACCTGTGTCGGGTGTACGGTAGGTTTTTTCTCGGTTTGTAGTAATCTTGAAACTTTTTCTTCAACACTTCAATTTTATCTTGCTCATCATCTTGGAAGACAAACGTGTTGCAAACCTTTATTGCCTCTTCCCCCACCACATGCAGAAATGTATCACATTGCACTTTCTCCGTCTCTTCAGCTACACCGTTATCGGTGCAAAACTGCTCAAACTCCTGGATCCATATTTTCCAGTTCTCAGCAAGATTACCTTGTAGGCTGAAACTTGACGCTGGCTGTAACTGTGACATCTTTTACGTGACTTCTCTTCCTTTTCTTTCGCGATTTCTTCTGACACCATGTAATATTGATGTGACTCAGACACCGCTGTGGATTGAACAATCACGTTTATTCACCAGACTTCTATTTTACTTCTCCACATCCTGACGTATACACACTCTGACGCTATGAATACTCACACAATATATTACTCCCCCAACATTTTCAATGAACCTTTTCTGCTTTATATTCAGCCTAATAGAGGGCTGGTAGCACCACGATATACAGTATGTAGTCATTAGCAAAATAAATCCAATGGATGTCAAAAGAAAAATAGCAATTTGGTGAGGTTGTTCGTTGTCTGTGCTGGTATTACCATGGAATTAGCTAAAAGATAAAAGAATCAGGAATTTTAAGTATTTTTGTCAAGCATAAATTGAGTTTATGTAATCTTCAATTCTGGTTTAAAACCATGACAGTTATTTTGCCTTTCGTGCCCATTCACAGCTGTTTATGTGGTTCTTCAAATTAAGCTTTGTAGAGCTTAATTCCATTATGTTTTTCAATAAAACACATTTTCTTGAAGACTGGGTGCATTTGAGAGAAAAAAAAACAGTCAAATAGGATGTTTAAATATTAAAATACAACTGTGCCTTATAGTACCTCAAGACATCCCAAAACACTTCACAGATAATGGAGAACATTTGAAATATAGTCACATCATAATTTAGGAAATTCTATAACTGTTTTTAAAAAAAGTTTAATTCACAAAGTAGCTGATTATTATGGGCCAAATGCTTTAATAACATTTTAAGTCATCTTTGGTCAGCTAAAATCAGGTTACTCACAACTGAAAGGCTGGACACTCGTTATAAATATGTGAGGTTTTTCTGGTAAGCCAATTTACAACTCCATCAATAAAGCTGCACCATCACCACTTTGAAATGTGACACAGAATTTTTAAGGCAAGGAGTGAAATAAAAAGTTCTACCATACAGCCCTGCAGTGGTGCTTCACAGAACTTATATCTGTGAATTGGCAAATGAAGTAAGAGCCTGCTTTCAGAAAACCAGGTCAATTTCAAGCCTGATACATTTTCAGATTACCCATTACAATCAATACTATGTCCACCATTTTGTATTTTGTAATGGCTGTATTATAGTTCATTAAGTACTTTAAAACCGATCATTGTCATTTTTCAACTTTACTTAAGAAAACACCTGAAAAGCTGCTTAGACTGTGAATTAGTACTTCATTTGCAATGAGCAAGTTTCTTAAGATCTTGCAGTAAAAGCTCTGATAAGAGTCAATACATTCATTTTTTGAATGACATTCCAATTACATAATTTAACAGATAAGAAGAGTTGAATTACCTTGCATTAAACATTTGCTAAGATTTGACTATATGCTCCTAAGCAGATTAGATTTGTATGAGGCAGAAGTTTAAAGAACATTTTTACAAGTAACCCTCAATCTGGCTTTTTCACTGTTACCTTCTTTTGAGACAGTCATGGTTTTATTGTTTTTTGTATAATAGATCAATTAATTATTATATACTTACCTCACATTAAAGACCAGTTGAATACGGTTCAAAGTTATATTGATAAATGCAATGAGAAGAAAAGGTTAATTTATGATGATGATAAGGACGATAGTTTACATTTAATGAGTGACCTTAACAAGTTGTTCAGCGTTGAAGAGAATGTATGTGGCTTTAGTAAGATCTGTGTTGGACTATGGAAGTAGAGCATATGGATCAGCAGCTAGGTCTTACAAGGAAACTGGATGTGATTCAGGCTCAAGCTTTGAGAGTGTGCAGTGGGGCTTTTAAAACATTACCAGTATCAGCCTTACAGGTAGAAGTGGGAGTAATGCCTTTGGAACTAAGAAGGATGCAATTGATGGCAAACTACTGGGCTAATTTGCAGGGGCACAATGATTCTCACCCTGCAAAAGGAGTGTAGCAGGCGTGCTGGGAAAATGGGAGGTTTCAGAGGGATAACTTTAGTTGGGTAGCAAATGATATTGCTAAAGAATGTGGAGTGTTTGATCTAAGGATAAGTCCTTCAGTAGTTTATCCGGTTGTAGCTCCATGGAAGATTGTATGACCTGATATAGACTGGCATTTGTTAGAGATAAAATGGAAAGGAAAATATAAAACTGATTTGGTAAGTGCATTTAACTGTCAAGTGATGGAAAAGTATAGTGATTATACTCAGATTTATATGGATGGTGCTAAGGAACCTGAAACAGGAGTGACAGGATTTGGGGTGGCTATACCAGCAAAAGAAGTTGGAATCAGCAGAAGAACTTTTAATAAGTTAGGGGTGCATACAGTGGAGATGCTGGCAGTGTTGGTTGCATTGTGATGGGTGGAGAAAGCTAGACAAGTAGAAGTGTTGATATGCTCAGATTCATCCTCAGTGCTAGCAAGTTTAAGATCTTTTCACTCAAACAGTCGGCAAGATGTACTTTATGAAGTCCTTCAGTCAGTCACAAGAATTGCAAATCAGGGAGGTCAGGTAAAATTTCTATGGGTTCCAGCACGTGAAGGGGAATGAGAGGGTGGATGAGTTGGCAAAGAGGGCGTTAAAGAAAATACAGAAATGCACATTAGTATTAGTAAAGCAGAGGTTAAGTGTGTAATCTGGGGAAAAAATCAACCAAGTGTGGCAAGAAAGATGGGACACGCAGGGGAAAGGGAGGCATTTATATCAAATACAAAAGAGTGTTGCAGGTACTAGGGTAGGTAGTGGATACAGAAGAAAGGAAACTATGGGGACTAGTTAAGGCTGGGGCAATGTTCATTAAACAAAACATTGAAAATGATAGGGAAACACCAGACAGGAATGTGTGAGGAATGTCAGGAAGAGGAGTCAGTAGAACATGTAGTTCTGAGTTGCAGGAAGTATAGGATACAGAGAGAGATGATGAGAATTAATCTAAGGGAATTGGGGATGCAGGAATTCACATTAAAAGGGTTGCTGGGCATGGGTGAGAGAGCACAGGTCAGGGTATTTTTAGCTTTCTTAAGGGGTACAGGGGTTTCTTATAGGGTATGATGGATAAGCAGGAAAAGGGTACTAGGATGGCCAAAGATGGGAGGATAAAGTGTAGGCTAGGGTATGTGTGTGTGTGATATTGGGTGAAGGGATTTAGAATGTAAGTCTATTGCACACTCCGGAGTAGAAGGTGACGGTAATGCACCAGTAAACTGGGTGCCAACCACCGTAAAACAAGACAGAGAAGAAGCAGAAGAGTGACCTTAACCAAGTGCCATTACCCATTACATATCTTATTAAAAAATAATCAATTACTGAGTTGTATAAACTGTAACAAACTTCTCTTAAATAGTGACATAAAGCTAATTCTGTTTTCAACTGAACTTTATTAGTGCATGGAATCAAAATGAGATGGTGAAGCTCGTATTGAACTGATGAAACTTGATTGTTGGAGCCAGATTTTCATCAAAAGTTCCTCATAGTTTTTCCTATCACTTCTTAGCCATCCTGATCTTCAAAAAGCTGAATAAGAAATGATGCAAGTGTTTGCAAACCTTTAAGAGTTATATGAGCAAGAGAGGAAAATATTTTACAAAAGCATAAATAAGAGTTATCAAACTTCATTGAGTGAGATGGTGAATGAACTGTAATTATTCATATTTAATCTAGCCCCATGTTCTGTTATTGTTCCATTATTATTCATCCCTTAACAGAGATTGAAGTGATTTTCTTCATGCTGCCTTCATTATGCAACTCAGCTTGGGATATGTAAACAGAATTTTCACAAAACAAGCAATTTTCAATGCAATCTAGGAAGTATACCACCACTCTGAGTGAACTAGAGGTCTCATTTCACTCCCAGGGGTAGGGAGGAAAATTAGCAGTCCTAAATTTGACCAAGAATAAGATAACTAACAGAATGTTTATGTATGTTCAAGCAAGGACATTGATGAAAAAACAGAACTGGCCTCGGCCCTAAATATGATCTGCTGCTCTGCAGTTAACAAATGATCTAAACACTGTGTCTCCAAATCATTGCATCTGATAAAAGCACGAACATGAACAGAAGAGGTTTAGGAGGATACTACTTGGGTTAGAGGGCATGAGAAACTGGACAAAGTTGGGCTGTTTTCTCTGAAGCGGTGGAGGATAAAGGTTTCTAAAATTATGAGAGGCATTGGTAGCATAGACAGGCAGTATCTTTTTCTCTGGGTTGAAATATCAAATGTCAGAGGGCATGCATTTCAAGTTTAATTGTTGTTCAACCATATGAAACACAGAACCACTAAATATACACAGCACAAGGCACACATAATACATATAAGATAGCAGTATATACAGTCACCCAAAAATATATAGCCCACGAACCTGAGTCCTTGAATACTGCAGCAAACTGCAAGCACAAACCATCTTGTCTTCTGACAAGTGGACACTGGAAGGCAGCACCAAATCCAACATGTACACTGTGCCACGCCACCTCTGGCACCCCAGTGGAGCAGAGCAACTTAATATCTCTGTCCTGGGCAGCTGCAAGCAGGCGACACTGCGGCTTGAGGCCTGGTCCTCACTACGACTGAGGCCATGCAACTCCCCCACCGTTCACCAGTGAATCAGATGCAGCATTCTACCTTAATAATGTCCACAATGCCATCACAAGAAAAGTGACGAAGATGATCACTCACTGTTAGACTGCACATTTCCCTTGGGCACTCTCTCTGATGCTGCTCTGTCGCAGGCAGCAGCACGGTTTGCCCCAAGCCCAGCTCCTCAGTTTCTCCATCAATGAGCAATTCACTGATGGGATAGACCTGCAGTACTTTAAATTCTTAATGTCCAGCAGGGTCTTGTAATCATAAAAAATACATTAAAAAAAGACAATAGCACATTTGAAGCTGCTGCTTCTGAGTGTGCAACCACCTTACTAGAACAAAGGAGGGAGAGGGGGTCCAGGAGAAACCAGGAGATGAAAGGGGGTCATTTCAAAGGAGATGAGAGGAACAAGTTTTTTTTTTACACAGAGAGTGATGAGTACCTGGAATACACTCCCTGGAGTGGAGGTAGAGGTAGATATGCTAGAGACCTTTAAGAGACGTCTAGCTAAGCCCACATGATTCTGAGGAAAATGAAAGGATATGGACATTGTGTACCCAGTAGAGACTAGTTTAATTAGACATTTGATTACCAAATTAATTGGTTCAGCGCAACATTGTGGGCAGAAGGGCCTGTTCCTGTGCTATACTGTTCTACGTTTCTATGAATGTATTTAATAAAAAGCCAGTGATAAATTAGCTTTTATTTCATTACATCATCCTTAATTTTTAATTTTACCATATGCTAATATTATCATTATTAGAATGCAAAGCCATATCAGAATCAAAAACTAATTCTAAGTACCATTTGCAGAATGCTTATTTTGCAGGAGATCTCATTGCAGCATGCTTGTTACAGTCTTGCCTTCCATATTATTGCAGAAGACTATGGCACAGTAGGAGGCCATTTGACCCATTGTGTATGTGCCAGCTCTTTGAAAGAGCTGTTCAATTAGTTTCACTCCTGTTGTTTCACCATCACCAGATTGGCTTTTGTAAGAGAAAATAAGAGATCCATTTTAATTCTAGTTTCATACAAAATTCCACACATCATTTCAATACTAATTAAATATTAATTGTAAGCCAATAGACCATGAGCTCAAAAGTAATAAGAATTTTAGAGTAATTATTCCATGGGGATCAGCTGGAAATCTTCAAACATGAATTTGTCAGGATATGAGATGGTGGTGGGTATAAAGCTGGAATAGTATGAGATTACCTTTTCTCAGAGATCACATATTATTTGTCCATTTGAATTCACTGAAACCTGAACCAGAGAGTTACATAGTGGAGAAGGAGGCCATTTGAGCCAATATGCTAATGTCAGGTATTTTGTGGACAAATTCAAACTAACCCATATACTTTTTCCTTACCTACCATCTTATGATTTTTCTTTTTGCTTCAAGTGTTGATTGAATTCTGTTTTGAACATTGCTACTAAATCTTCCACCTCCCATTAGAGGAAAAACAGCTCCTCAAGATTTTTGGGTCCTTTTGTTAGTCAGCTTAATTCTGTGCTCTCTGGTTACTAACCACTTTGCCTGTGGAAGTACCTACACCCTCAAAGGTTTTTGTGATTTTAAACATCTCTCTAATAATGATGGAGACACACAAGACTGCAGATATTGGAATCTGGAGCAGCAATCAAAATGCCGGAGAAACTACAGATCAGGGAGCGTCGGTGGATTGAAATGAACAGTTAATGTGTTGGGTTGAGACTCTTCATTTTTACTGGCAAAGGATCCAGATGACAGGACTCAACCTGGAAAGCAACTGTTTATTTCCATCCACAGATGCTGTATGTCCCATTGAGTTTGTTTGTTGCTCCTGATCTGATTGTTGAAGTGACTCCAGTTTCTCCAGTCTATCTACAAAAGAGAAGGACCTCATCCTTACTATTCTATTCAATGCCATTTGTATCAACCCAAACACATGGTGGCCAAAACTAAACTCTATAATCGAGATGATGCTTAACCATGTTGTGGCTAAGATTGAGAATAACCCCCTTGCTAGCCTTATTAATGATAACCTTCCTCAACTAAAGCTAAATCACTTTGACACACAGTATAGTACGGTATTTGTTTGTACTTGATTATTTAAGCTTACAGTACAATTTTCCTTCAAATATGCAGCAAAGAAATAGCTAATCAACCTCTAACCATCCTTTTCTTTCAAACAATCAATGGGACTCTCCATTTCTTTCAGACGATTCTGCTTATCCAAGAGATACACTTCCAATACGCCTAAATGTAGCAAATTACCACTTTCTTCATATTATTCCATGTGATAGTGAGTTCCACATTCTCACCACCTCTTCAGTAAAGATGTTTCTACTAAATCTCTTGGAAACCTGGAATATGTATGGCCTTTTTTAAAATTATTTTTCCACAAATAAAAACATTTGGTGCTTGCCTACAGTTTCAGATCTTGCATAATCATTAAAGATTAATATTATTCCTCTGCCCCCAAGCTCCAGACTCTTTCAAAAGAAAAGCCACACAGCTGTTCTTATTTTCCTGACATAAAGGTCCCAGAGTTCTGATTTAAACCCTAATCTAAATTTATCCACTCTCTCCGATACACAAAGCAGGACATTTGCCCTAATATTTTTAGAAGTAATATTTGCCTGAGAGTACTAAAAGAGTAACATCATCTCTCACTAAGAATTGTCCAGTGGACAATATTTGAATGGAAATAATAGGCTAGTTTCTTTGAACACCCTCCCTACAAATTACCAATAATTTTTTTTCAAATTATTTCAAAGGTAGAAGATTCACAGCTTTTATTTTACAATGATGTTTCAATATCTATTTTAACTATAAGTATGTTACATTCTTCAAGTATTGGAATATTCTTTTCCTTAGGCTTTATCAGAAGTTTACCAACAAGTGCTAAGTGAAGTTAAAGATCTTGTGCTAAGTTATTACTTTGTGATAGATATAATAACTAAAAGAAAAGTTTTAAATACTAGATGTTGGATAGCATCAAATGGTCCCTCAGAATATGTTCTCTCACAATAAGGTAAGTTATAAGTTACATCATTTAAACCTGTGATCTTCTCAGGTCTGTTTTAAAGTATCCATAAGAGAAACATATTTGTCATGACATGACTGCTGAGTCAAATAAAACCTTCAAAATAATATGGCAGTTATCACAAAAATACATTATTTATCACTTAAGTCCATTGACAGCTATGTTCAAAGTGGAACCCTCCTGTGATATTGCAAGCCAAAAATTGTTCTCTTCTTAACAACAGTGTGTATCATTGGCAACTGTGGCTGAAACTGAAAAAAAATCAATAGTACTTCATGAGAGAGGTCCCAGTCTTCTGCTTTTATGAGGAATTTGTCAATGTGAATGGCCATTACGACACTTTAAAGGTGTGATGTGGAAGGTTTGAACAAGATGAGAGACTGGAATGAAAGGCAACCTGGTGAGACTATTTTAGTAAAAATACAATACTTTCATCAACTTGCAATTATTTCTATGGGCACCTGTCCAGTTGGATGATTATTCCTGCATGGCGGTCCACCATGTGATCTGATAGCTCAGGATGGCTGATCATTCTGTTGATTTCAGTGAATAAATGCTACCCAGTCAAGCTGCTGTTAAAGTGAAAAATAGGTGTCTGCTCCGTTCTTTAAAGCATCTTGGTATCAAAGCATGCAACAACGGGCAGTGGAAACACAACTTTGAAATGTGAATACTCTTAAATAAGATCATTTATAGGGAATAAGAAAACCAGTGAGTGGCATCTATCATGGAGATCTTATACTTAATATTTATACTTATACTTATATATCTATCCTGGTAGAAGCAAAATGTATGGAACAGGAAGAAATGAAAATCATTAGTAATCGATTGCTGTCCAAATGGAGAGATTGGCAGCTTCTTCATTTGTGGAACTAAACCAAGCAACTTCGCGATTAAAGATCTCTGTTCTCAAATCTCCCACCGTGGCTAAATAGTGGAAAGGGTTTCGTTACACAAAATAAGAGCAATATGGTTATCAATGGGACAAAACTTTCCCAAAGATGTGTTTGGCGACACATTTCTCATGCTTGCTTCCAACATGTAAAGTAAGTCTAGGTTGACTAAACCAACAATAAAATAATGAATCCAAAATTATAAGTTTCCTAATAAAGTGTGACATGGATTAAGAATTGGTTAATGGAAAGCAAAAGTAGAAATTTAGGAATGGGTAGCACGGTAGTGCCGCAGGTAGTGCTGTTGCTCTACTACTTCAGTGACCTTGATTCGATCCTGACCTTTGGTTCTGTCTGTGTGGAGCCTGAACTTTGTCAAGTTCTACAATCCTGACTTGCTGATGGGTGAATTGACACCTGCAAATCATCCATATTGTGAGTGCAAGATAGAAGAATCAAGGGGTGATTACAGGCATGTGTGGGAGAATTGGTTACAGGGAAAGAAGCAAAGGATGAGAGCTAATGGGATGGTTCTGGGAGTTGACCTAGACATGATAGACCAAATGACATTCACCTAATTTTTGATAAAACATGAAAATATGAAATTCTTGGATTAGCAGTCTATAACTAGAGTTGTACAGTAAACAGACCTAGTGATTTACTATCTAAAGGAATGCTTTGGCTAAGGAGATCAAACGTCAGATTTGCAAATATGCTGATCATACGGACTTAGTTAGGAAGGAGGATGTAAAGAGGCTTCGAGGGAAAAGAGAGTGGGTGATACTACAACAGTAAATTATAGAATCAATATCATCATATTAAATAGAAAATTAAAGCAAAGTTTATACAAAGAAGTGAAAAAAAGGAAGGATAATGAAAACAAAACTGGTGGCTGGTCAAATTGCAAGTATTTGAAGAAAATTGCTTTTATTTTTGTAATCTTAATAACAAAGTTACCCCAAACATTTACAATAATCATTGCAAACAGGAGTCTTGTATGTGATTATTATACCACAATTCAACCAGCCAGAAGAATCATCAGTGGGTTAAGAAAGGTCACCAAGTTATACCTATGATTCACTGAATGTTCTTGATAAGTATGTTAGCATCCTTAAGAAAATAGAGAGGAAAATACAATATTCAGTTGAAAATACAATAGAATATCAGGTATCAAGAAACAAGAAGGGAGGAAAGGGGCATGGCTTGTTCAGGTTTGCAGGCTCTTTTCCATTATTGTCCATCTATTCAGGAACAAGAAATCACCTTTCCAGCAGGAGTCAACACTCAACTAACAGCAGAACAGTATTAAAAGTCAGTTCTTAAAGTACACTACACCACTTCCTCTAAAATTATTGAAATCACACATTAACCCATGGTTTCCTGCGGTTACACAAGTTTTCATCCACATTTTGGGTTGTAGGTTAAGTGGTCACATGGGTGTAATTGGGCAGTGTAGGTTTGTTAGGCTGGGTGGGCCAATTACAGTGTTGTACCTTTAAATAAATAAATATTTATTACTTATATTATCAGCAAGTAACTCTGCACATTTATAATTAGACAATCAACTAATAATGATATTAACCATACACTAAATACACAGAGTTCTTAATTTTAGTTATCATTAATCATGAACTTCTCTCCACTTCTTGACTAAAAGCTCTAACCTATAAAAACACATATCCAGTTTCCATTCTAAGTATTGATAATTCCCATAATCATTAGTATCAGACAAATTAATTCAACGTTCCATACTACAGTTGTTACCTTAACTATTCTTAAACTAAATACATTGTACCTTATACATTCAACCTTATTTAACCTAATAACTTTTGATGTGTTTACAATGATGTATTGTTTTTGTAAGTTATTGAATACTATAAACACAATCATTTGCTATCTTGATTTTTGAACTTGGTTGTGAGAGTATTTCATAACAACCTCCATCAAAGGAGCAGAAATACCGTTTCAGTGATCTGATAGGCGGTTGCATTGCTTCTTGTAGTTCACCAAATTATATTCAGTGATCTGGTAGGCTGGTGCATTGCTTCTTCAAGTTCACCAAATTATATTCAGTGATCAGATAGGCTGTGCATTGCTTCTTGTAGTTCACCAAATTGTATGCACTTTGAACCAGAACAGAGGGCAGCTACTGACTCCAATTGCTTGCATATCAACTAATTTCCAGAAGGAACATGATTAGTATCCATGCTGCCAGGATCTTTTTGTGTTTTGTTATGGTTGTACCTCTCCAGTAAGTAATACATATTCACATAATATATAATACAGTATGTAAGTGTACATACTGCTGAGCTGGTTCTTATACAGTACGTACGTAATGCTCTGCCCTTGTGATACTTTTACTATGGTTCCAAGCTGTGTTGCTGACAGTTGGTTTCGGTAGCACCACTAAAGCTTAAGAATTTTTTTGGGGGGTGGGGTGGATGTCATTGCCTGGTATTTATGTAGAGAACATGATCTATTCTGCAGCATAACATCTCTTACGTCAAGAATGAATATAGTCACTAAAGGTGTATATATTTCTAAATAGCCCCCAAGAGCTTTCTGGCAGCAACCTAGGGGAGAACATCCCTCCCTCCCTCCCCTCCCTCCCCCACCTAGTGTAATTCTTAATTGACAAACCCATGGGTACTGGAACCTGAGAGGTAGGACCTACTCCTCTCACCTGCTCAGACTCCAGTAACTATGTCTGGGCCAATGCAGCAGTTATCTTACTGAAGGTATCAATAATTCATTCATTAGTCCTTTATGGAAAATGCACTTTCATTACTTCTTTGTTGAAAATGCACTTTTATCGTGGGTATCTCATTAACGTCTCTTAGAACTTAAGTAGTCTCTTTAAAATCATGCAGTGCATGTCTACTGAAATGCTGTCCCAATTCTTCTTTCCTGTATTATCTCCTGTTCATTTTTCTTTTTTGCTAATAGGTATACTCATATAGAACACCTTACCTACTCCTGAGAATTCAAAAATGCCTAAGTACTACAAATTCGAGTCAGAGATAAGTTGAAGGCTGTGATAGAAATGCAAAACATACACGTTCCACATCTTTATTCAAACTGAAGTAAGCATAACTCAGACCTTTGGGCAAACTTTAGGTTCAGAACTTAATTTTATCTGTTCTCAATTGATCCTGGCAATATGCCCCATGGATAGTGTACAGATATGGAAATGCAGTCACATAGTCTCCAAGTCATATTCTCCAATTCAGTGGATGGAAAGTCAATAGGTGAAATGGTCTTCCCTGACCTCACATTAAATGTGATGTGGAACTTCAGGGCCATTTTGCTAGAGTTGGTCTGCGGTAAGAAATCTTACGTTTTTGAAGAAGTTTAGTGCCACTTCCTGAATATACTTCAGTTCCCCAACTAATTTGGCTAGTAGTGTGCCTTGTAATTATTTATTAAAATGACCACTGGTGGTGTAAGCAATAGTCTGTTAAGTAATGCATTCCATTCCTTCTTGCCGCAGGATTTCGGGTTTACAATTTATTTGTTCAGTGATTATCTCAGGAATAATTTGAACACCTTTCTTCTTTACAGAGTCATTATTTGGCCTAATGACAATTTAAAATTTTATCAAGGAATACTTAAATTTCTTGTTAGATCAATGGCATAAGCTCATTTCTTCTGGCAGGAAGAGCTTAGCAGTCCACAAACAGAGAAGTTGTAATTTTCCCCTTATAAGTTTGACGTGATTCCTAACCTTAGCTGAGTGGCATCCCCTGTTCTGAATTCCCCTCAGTGAACACATATTTTATGACATGAAATTCTCGTCGTAGTGGGTGTAGTGCGTCTCATTCCTACCCTGTATCTTGGAATGGTGAGATTGTGAACCTGCTACCTTACAGTGCAATTGAAATGACCAGTGCAGATGTATTAAATGAGATGTTTAGCATAGAAATGGAGTTCTGAGAAATGAATGGTGACTTGATTATAACATAAGGGAGCCTGACAGATATTTATGTGGAGAAGATACTTCCACTTTGTGGGAGAATTGATGGACAGGAGTCACTGTTTGAGAAAGAATTGAGGCACGTTTTGGTTCTCACAATCTCACTTCCTTAACAGTAGATGGAAGCAGAGTCTTTGAGTATCTTAAGGCAATTAGATATATTCTTGCAAGTGGGTTAAAGGTCACCTAGAATATGCTGGAATGTGAAACAGAGATTAAAATCAGATCAACCAAAATCTTACTAAATGAATGATCAGGGTCAAGGGGACAAAGGGTCCAATCCTGGTCCAGTTTTTCATGTTCATTTAATAAGAAAGCTATACCAAAAGCAGAACACAGAGAAACCTGGAGGGAAGGTGGTATGGAAAATAATCATAATGGAAGCAGTAAATGCCTATTTCTGTCTATTCTGTCTACATTCGCTAAGTGTTTCTGTCTATTTATTGCAGGACAAGTTATGAGCTCTATATATAAGAGCCTATAACATGTCCTGCAATAAGTGGATTTTACTTATAAATATTATACCTCCATGACATTTTAATCATTTTCTTAAGAATAGCTTAGCATTTTAATATTCTAGACATGTAAAAGATTAAGAACTGAATTTCCAATTAGAAAATGCTGGAGTATCATTGGAGCTATCGTTCTCTTCTCCAGGAGTGCAGCAGAAACCCAGCTAAATGGAGTTTCCGTCTTACTTCCAGAGAAATGACACCAACAGAGATAAGGCAGCTCTGAGGGATTTCCCAACCATTGTATAAATCATTGTAACATCCTGTGTTGCAGAATTTTATTCCATTATCTTAAAATAATTTTAAAAAGAAGCCAATGTGCTGATCGGGCAGTGTCACTGATTTTTATGTCAAGCAGCAGGTTTGCACCGGAGAGCTCAAGTTTGGTTCAGCAATTGAGTTCAATTCAGACAAAGATAAAACCCCATTACACATAATGCCAGAAAGCATTAAGCCCACAGTAGATGACATATGACACCACTTTTCAGGTTAAGAAGAGACCAGGCAGCACATACATCCACTTTTGTACCATAATTTATGCTCACATTCATAACATTTTTATTCCATCCTGAATCTCACAATTAGTCATTTCTTCAAATGCTCATTTCTTATGAGTCTGTAATTCAAATGGATAATGCTTTCATTTCAGAATTTACCTTCCTCACTACTTGCTAAAGTTTCTCACCTCTGAATTTGTAGAGCCTTTGCTTCATATGATTTATCATTACAGAGGCCAATATTCAAGTGTGAACCATGGTATTACACTAACCATGGGCAGAGATCTTCACATTCAATCGATTTTTTATACTAACACCTACATATCACATCCACTTCAATGGTCATCAGAGTTGAACTTTAACTTCTTAACTGGATTGGGAACGCAGTTTTGGCCATAATCTTCAACACAATCATGAACATCTATGTAAAATCTCCTCTCAACTTCTTTTTCCTCTAAGGAGGCCAATCTCAGCTCCAGTCTAACCCTCTGGCCGAAATTCTTCATTACAGGAACCTTTCTAATAATTCCTTTATGAATTTCCTCTGGGACTTCAAATCATTTCCTTCAGCAAAGTGTCCATTGTTGTGTATTTAATATTTCCAAAATATTTGTGTAATATTATAAATATATTGTTTTCTTAAGCTTTCTTTGTCTAAATCATTCATCATGGTTATGTAACCAGGTGACCATTGAATGTTATCATTTATTGGTAAAAGTGCACTGATGTATTTATCCTAGTGATGCTGAAATAGCTGCCTGTGCTTTTAGGAGAAAAACAGTGATGTCATTATGTGCATGTGGAGTAGAAAATAAGAACTACAATGTTCTAGAAAGAACATCAAGAACTGGGAGCTGCTTTACCCCAGGCATACTAGTCATATGGTGAGGAAAGGTGAATAATATTTGATATTATCTGTGTAAATTCATTGATACTTGTTTGTAAACCCAGAATGTCAGTAATTTGACGTTTTATATGTGGATGCTTTTGATTTTCGTGAGTAAGGTATCGGCGCTGTATAGAGTGATCATGCGAATTCCTTATCGGCCTAGTAGGTTAATCTTTCTAGTAAATTAACTACAGGGCCATATCTTGGAAATGTTTTTGTACGTGTATATTTTTATCTGATTTTATTTTTCATGAGCGAATGTGAATGTAATGGAGTAATGTGAATGTGTTAATCTCTGTTCATTTAGTGTGAGTGAGGGGAAGTCGTTTCAGGGTCCAGCCTATATGTGTTTGGAAGTAAAGCACGTATGTGCTAAAGTGAGTATACATCTTATTCTTAATGTTGTATATAAGGTACAGGGTTGGTGAGATTCTAATGTTGTTTCTATTTTTTTTTAGAATTGTCACTACCGTATTGGCACTTGTATATTTTGTTTTATTTATTATCTTACTGCACACGTAACTATTGATACACAAGTGTATGGACCAAAATCAAGCTGAGATTGTAACAGCAGGAAGTGATTTTTTTTTTTAAACTCATTTTGTTGTTTTTATTTTGATATATCGTCTTTCTGCATTAAAACATCTAAAGGAGATAAAGGAATTAAAGACCTAAAAAAGTGTTTGTTGTATTGAGTGTGTATTTTTCTCAGGCTACAAAAGAACTACAAAAGGCTATGAAGAATGTGGATGGCATTTGTCGTTATGCCACCATGTCACACATGCATGCTTTACTTAAAGTAAAAACAAAACGAAGAAAGTACTTGAGTTATCCTGGCTCAATGTTTCCTTTCAATTAGTTTTTATGTTTTTGGGTAACAAAACATAACAGTGATGAGGAGAAAGTTTTAAACAAACCTGAGATGACTACCTACCTGATGAAGCACAGCAAAACAGTGAAGTTAAAAAAATAATTTCATGGGTTAATGAAAAGTGATTATTGGGTGATAATAATCATAAATGAAAATAAAAGCTGAATTGGCTGGCTACATTGGAAAGATAGAGGCATTTGATTACACAATGGATAATTGAATCATGTATACTGAACAAATTGGGCAGTATTTTGAAGCTAAAGAAATAGCCAAAGTGAAGCAAGTGCCAGTTTTGCAGAGTGCATTGGGTTTAAAGGCATACAGTTTTATTAGATGTTTGATTTCTCTAACCAAACCAGCTGAAATGAGATTTGCTGATATCTTGAATGTAATGCAGGAACATATAGAACCAAAACGATTGTTGAATGCAGAACATTTTAGATTGTCAGGGAAGGGAAGAGCTTAGATAGAACCCCTGTGGCCATCCCCCTCAGTAATCGTTATCTCATTTTGGATGCTGTTGAGGGGGGGGACAGAAGACGGACACGGCGATTGGATCTATGGCACTGAGCCTGGTTCTGTGGTGCAGAAGGGAGAGAAGAAGATGAGGAATACAGTAGTCATAGGGGATTCCATAGTGAGGGGAACAGACAGGATGTTTTGTCAGCCTGATAGAAATGCCCACATGGTGTGTTGCCTCCCAGGTGCCAGAGTACAGGATGACACGGGTGCAGAGTATTCTGAAGGGAGAGGGTGAACAGCTCAAAGTCTTGATACACATTGGTAGCAATGGTGGAAAAGGGAGGTGGTCCTAAAGAGAGAATTCAGGGAGTTGGGAATGAAGCAGGACCTCCAGGGTAGTAATTTCAGAATTGCTGCCAGTACCATGTACTAACAAGCTCAAGAATAGCATGATCAGGTATTTTGAAGTGTGGCTGAGAGACTGGTGTAGGGGGCAGGGCTTCGGGTTCCTGTATCATTGGGGCCTCTTCTGTACGACCTGTACAAAAAGGACAGGTTACACCTGAACCCAAAGGGGTCCAATATCCTAGCAGGCAGGATTGCTAGAGCTGTTAGGGAGGGTTTAAACTAATTTGGCAGGGAGATGGGAACCGGAGTGGTAGGGTTGAGGAAGGGAAAACAGAAATAAATAAAAGATAGCGTGCAACAGAGATGATAGGAAGGACAGGCAGGAGATGAGGCATAATCACAGCCAGTGGGATGATTTACAGCAGAAAGCAACAAATACTAGATTGAAAATGTTATAGTTAAATGCATGCAGCATAAGAAATAAAATGGACATTCTTGAAATTCAGCTGCAGATTGGCAAGTATGATGTTGTGGCCACCTCTGAAACTTGGCTAAAGGATGGCTGCTTTTGGGAGTTGAATATCCAAGGATATACGGTGTATCAGAAAGATAGGTTAGTAGGCAGAGGGGGTGGCGTGGCCCTGAGTATAAGTAATAATATTAAATCATTAGAAAGAGATGACATAGGATCAGAAGAATCTTTATGGGTTGAGTTAAGAAATGGCAAGGGTTAAAGGACCCTAATAGCAGTTGTATACAGGCCCCCAAAAGCAGTTGGGATGTGGACTACAAATTACGGCAGGAGATAGAAAAGGCGTGTCAGAAGGGCAATGCCAGGATAATCGTTTGGGATTTTAACATGGAAGTGGATTGGGAAAGCCAGGCCAGTACTGGACCTCAAGAGAGAGAATTTGTAGAATATCTAAAGGATGGCTTTTTAGAAGAGCTTGGTGTTGAGCCCACTAGGGGATCTGCTGTGCTGGATTGGGTGTTGTGCAATGATCCAGAGGTGATAAGAGAGCTTAACATTAAGGAACCTTTAGGAAACAGTGATCACAATATGACTGAGTTCACTTTGAAATCTGAGAAGGAGAAACTAAATTCCAATGTGTTGGTATTTCAGTGGAATAAAGGAAATTACGATGGCACGAGAGAGGAACTGGCCAAAGTTTATGGAAAGGGACACTAGCAGGAAGAACAGCAGAGCAGCAATGACTGGAGTTTCTGCAAAAATGAGGGAAATGCAAGACAGATATATTCCAAATAAGAAGAAATTTTGGAATGGAAAGATACTACCATGGCTAACAAGTGAAGTCAGAGCCAAAGTAAAAGCAAAAGAGCGGGCATACAAGGAAGCCAAAGCTAGTGAGAAGATAGAGGATTGGGAAGTATTTAAAATTTGCAGAAGGAAACTAGGAAGGTCATTAGGAAGGAAAAGATGAATTATGAAAGGAAGCTGGTGACTAATATCAAAGAAGATACTGAAAGCGTTTTTAAGTATATAAAGGATAAAAGAAAGTTGAGGGTAGATATAGGACCAATAGAAAATGACACTGGAGATATTGTAATGAGAGACACAGAGATGGCAGAGGAACTGAATGCGTATTTTGCCTCAGTTTTCACAGTGGAAGACATCTGCAGTATACCTGACATTCAAGAGTGTCAGGGAAGTGAAGTTTGTGCAGTGAAAATTACGACTAAGGTGGTGCTCAGGAAGTTTAATGGTCTGAGGGTAGGTAAATCTCCTGGACCTGATGGAATGCACCCTTGGGTTCTGAAGGAAATAGCTGGAGAGATTATGGAGGCATTAACAACGATCTTTCAAGAATCGATAGATCCTGGCATCGTACCGGATGACTGGAAAATTGCAAATGTTACTCCGCTATTTAAGGAGAGTGGGAGGCAGCAGAAAGGAAACTATAGACCAGTAGCCTGACATCCGTGGTTGGTAAGTTGTTGGAATCGATTCTCAGTGATGAGATTACAGAGTATCTGGAGTCACATGACAAGATAGGCCAAAGCCAGCGTGGTGTCCTGAAAGGAAAATCCTGCCTGGCTAACCTACTGCAATTTTTTGAGGAAATTACAAGCAGGGTAGACAAAGGAGATGCAGTAGATGTGGTGGTACTTGGATTTTCAGAAGGCCTTTGACAAAGTGCCGTACATGAGGCTGCTTAGCAAGATACGAGCCTATGGAATTACAGGGAAGTTACTAGCATGGGTGGAGCATTACTGATCATCAGAAAACAGAGAGTGGGAATAAAGGGATCCTATTCTGGCTAGCTGCCAGTTACCAGTGGAGTTCCACAGGGGTCAGTATTGGGACAGCTGCATTTTACAATGTATGTCAGTGATTTAGACTATGGGTTTAATGGTTTTGTGGCTAAATTTGCCAATGATACAAAGATAGGTGGAAGAGTGAAGTGTTGAGGAAACAGAGAGCCTGCAGAGAGACTTAGATAGTTTAGGGGAATGGGCAAAGACATGGCAAATTAAATACAGTGTTGGAAAATGTATGGTCATGCACCTTAGTGGAAGAAATAAATGGGCAGACTATTATTTAGGCGTGGAGAGAATTCAAAATGCAGAGATGCAAAGGGAGTTGGCAGTCCTTGTGCAGGATACCCTAAAGGTTAACCTCCAGGTTGAGTCAGTTGTGAAGAAGGCGAATGCAATGTTTGCATTCATTTCTAGAGGTATAGAATATAAGAGCAGGGATGTTGGGGCTCTGTAAGGCACACGTGAAACCACACTTGAAGTATTGTGTGCAGTCTTGGGCTGCTTATTTTAGAAAGGATATACTGACATTGGAGGAGATTCAGAGAAGATTCACGAGAATGATTCCAGGAATGAAAGGGTTACCATAGGAGAAACATTTGGGAGCCCATGGTCTGTATTCCCTGGAGCTCAGGAGAATGGCGGGGGGGTTTTCATAGAAACATTCTGAATGTTAAAAGGCCTGAACAGATTAGATATGGCAAAGTTATTTCCCATGGTAGGGGAGTCTAGGACAAGAGGGCATGACTTCGGGATCAAAGGACATCCATTTAGAACAGAGATGCGGAGAAATTACTTAAGTCAGAGGGTAGTAAACCTGTGGAATTTGTTGCCACGAGCAGCTGTGGAGGCCAAGTCATTGGGTGCACTTAAGGCAGAGACAGATAGGTTCTTGATTAGCCAGGGCATCAGAGGGTATGGGAAGAATTGGATCAGCCATGATTGAATGGCACAGCAGGCTCAATGGGCCGAATGGCCTACTTCTGTTTCCATAGCTTAAGGTCTTATGGTCTGGTCTTATTTCATAAGTGGAATCAAAAGGGAGTCCATTTCAGCGTACGTTGCTGAATTCAAAAAGTTGCCTGAACATTGTCAGGTCAGTGATGTTCTTCATGATGCTCTGAGAGATTGTTTAGTTTGTGCAATTTTACATGAAAGGATTCAAAAAACGGCTCCTAACTGAACTACAACTTACCTTTAAAAGAGCAGCTGAAATAACTGTATCAATGGAATCTGCAGACAAAGACACAATTGAGTTCCAGTCAGGAATGAAAGTGTGCATGAAGAAAATTGCAATGTTTAAACAGAAACCGGCTTGGCAGAACGAAGTGTGTTACCATTGTGGCAGGAGCTCACATACCCCAGACCAATTGCAGGTTTAAAGGTGAAACTTGCAGAAAATGTGAAAAAGTAGGACACACAAAAAGAATGTATTGACCACACAACAATAAATGGACTACACAGGGAAGAGAAACAGATTAAAAAGTCAAGCAGCAGTTTCAAAAATGTGAAAATTAACAATAGACAAGCAATATGGTTCACACCAGAAGTGAACAGTAAATTAATTAAAATGGAATTGGATACTGGCTCGGCTGTTTCAGTCATTTTACAAAATGAGTTTGAACAGCATTTCAATATTACAATATTGTTGCAATATTACAGATTGCCAGATCTGATGTTATGGCCATCACTCAATTGTGGCTGAAAGATGGTTATAGTCGGGAGCTGAATGTCAAATGTTACATATTGTATTGGAGGGATAGGAAGGTAGGCAGAGGGGGTGGCATGGCTCTGCTGGTAAAGAATGGCATCAGATCAGTAGAAGGATGATACACAGGATCGGAAGATGTTGAATCCCTGTAGGTCGAGTTAAGAAACTGCAAGAGTAAAAGGACTCTGATGGCAGTTATATAGAGGTCTCCCAACAGTGACTGGGAGGTGGACCACAGGTTACAACAGGAAATAGAAAAGACGAGTCAGAAGGGCAAAGTTATGGTAGTCATGGGAGATTTTAACATGCAGGTCAATTGGGAAAATTAGGTTGGTAATGGATCTCAAGAGAGTGAGTTTGTTGAATACCTACAAGGTGGCTTTTTAGAGCAGTTTGTCGTTGAGCCTACTAAGGGATCAACTATACTGGATTGGGTGTTACGTAATGAATCAGAGGCAATTAGGAAGCTTAAGGTAAAAGAACCCTTAAGAACCAGTGATCACATTATGATTGAGTTGAGCTTGAAATTTGATAGGGAGAAAGTAAAGTCTTTTTTCTAATTTTTAAATCTTTTTATTAATTATTACTGAAAATCAACAACAGAGAAAAATACATCAGAATAATCAAGACAACATATCCATATGTAGAATAAGAGTTAAACTATCAACCAAGCTGAACAGTATATCAATAATAATAAAAAAAACAAAATGTTAAAGCTTTTTTTTAAAAGTGTGATGTTGCAGCATTTCAGTGGAGTAAGGAAAATTACAGTGGTTTGAGAGAGGAGTTGGCTAAAGTAAATTGGCAGGGATGACAGCAGAGCAATGGCGTGCGTTTCTGGGAAAAACGAGGAATGTGCGGGACATGTGTTTTCCAAAAATGAAGAAATACTCAAATAGTAAAGTAGTACAAACATAGTTGACAAGGGAAGTCAAACCTATTGTAAAAGCAAAAGAAAGGTCCTAAAACAAAGCAAAACTTAGTGTGAAGATAAAGGATTGGGAAGTTTTTAAAAACCTACAGAAAGCAACTAAGAAGGGAAAAGATGAAATATGAAAGCAAGCTAGCAAATAGTATCAAAGTAGATAGTAAAAGTATTTTCAAGTATGTAAAAAATAAGAGAAATGAGAGTGGATATAGGACTGGTAGAAAATGAGGCAGGAGAAATAATAATGGGGAACAAGGAGATTGCTGATGAACTAAATGAGTATTTTGCATCAGTCTTCACTGTGGAAGACACTAGCAGTATGCCTGATGTTGTAGTGTGTGAAGGAAGAGAAGTGGGTGCAGCTACTGTTACAAGAGAGAAGATACTCAAAAAGCTGAAAGACCTATAGGTACATAAGTCACCCAGACCAGAGGAACTGCACCCTAGGGTTCTGAAAGAGGTAGGGTTAGAGATTGTGGCGGCATTAGAAATGATCTTTCAAAAATCATTGGACTTTGGCATAGTGCCAGAGGACTGGAGAATTGCAATAATTACTCTACTCTTTACGAAAGGAGGAAGGCAGCAGAAAGGAAATTATAGACCAGTTAGCTTGACCTCAGTGGTTGGGAAGATGTTAGGATCAATTGTTAAGGATGAGGTGATAGGGTGCTTGGTGACACAGAACAAGATAGTACAAAGTCAGCATGGTTTCCTTCAGGGAAAATCCTGCCTGATGAACCTGTTGGAATTCTTTGAGGAGATTACAAGTAGGATAGATAAAGGAGATGCAGTGGATGTCGTATATTTGGACTTTCAGAAGGCCTTTGACAAGGTGCCACACATGAGACTACTTATCAAGTTAAGAGCCCATAGTATTACTGGAAAGTTGCTAACATAGTTAGAGCATTGGCTGATTGGTAGGAGACAGCGAGTGGGAATAAAAGAATCCTTTTCTGGTTGGCTGCCAGTGACTAGTGGTGTTCCACAGGGGTCAGAGTTGGGACCACTTCTTTTTATGCTGTATATACATGATTTAGATCACGGAATAGATGGCTTTGTTGCCACATTTGCGGATGATACGAAGATTGGTGGAGGGGCAGGTAGTGTTGAGGAAATAGGTAGGATGCAGAAGAACTTAGACAGATTTGGAGAATAGGCAAGAAAGTGGCAAATGAAATACAATGTTGGAAAATGCATGGTCATACACTTTGGTAATAGAAATAAATATGCAGACTATTTTCTAAACATGGAGAAAATCCAGGAATCTGAGATGCAGAGAGACTTGGGAGTCCTTGCTCAGAACATCCTGAAGGTTAACTTGCAGGTTGAGTCAGTGATGAGGAAGGCAAATGCCATGTTAACCTTTATTTCAAGAGGTCTGGAATACAAGAACAAGGATGTGATGCTGAGGCTTTATAAGGCACTGGTGAGATCTCACCTTGAATACTGTGAACAGTTTTAGGCGCCTCATCTTAGAAAAGATGTGCTGGCATTGGGGAGGATGCAGAGGAGGTTCACAAGGATGATTCCAGGAATGGAAATATATGGAAATTCCAATATATTTACAATATATTGCCTTGTAGTTGAATTATCAAAAAGACTAACCTAGTAGGTGGATTAAGGAACTTCACAATCGCACTATTCCTGCATTGATCAGTTTTACTTGCGAAAATCTAAAGCATCCACCTGTAAAACATGTCAAGTTACTGATATTCTGGATTTACAAACAAGTATAAACAAATTTACATGGATATTATCAAATATTATTCACCTTTCCTCACCAAACCTGGGAAAAGCATTCGAACATTGTCCTTTCTAGAACATGATAACTCATCATTCTACTCCACCCATGCAAAATTATATCACTGTTTTCTCTTAAAGGCACAGGAAGCTATTTTAGCATTATCAAGGTGAATACATAAGTGCACTTCAATAATAAAAAGAGATTTAACAGTCACCTGGTTATAAGTATATAGAGAGAGTTTATAGCTAAGCAGGGTGGAGTGTTCTATATTTAATATTTCCATAATATTTGAAAAAATGTTCTAAATATATTGTTTCATTAAGCAGTCTTTGGTTAAAAAATTAATTATGATTATGAATGGCATACGACATTACATTGCCACATCAGACGTGCATGCCTCGCTTAAAGTAAAAATGAAACTAAGAACATACACAAGTTATCTGGGCTCTGTGTTTCCTTTCAATTCGTTTTTATGTTTTAGACTTACAAAATGATGGTTGCATCTTATTTATGTTTTAGACGGATTTGACCTAACCCCATTGGGTTTTTACCCAATGATATATTGGAAGCCAGCTTTACCAGTGCCTCAATGTGTAGTCAATATTTTAAGTAAAGATACAAACAGAATCGGTTTTAGCCCTCCTTCATTAAATGTAATTTGAATGGTAATTTCTTCCAGCACCCTACCTGCTGGCAAAATGTTATTTCAGTGCCTGAATAAAAATTACTTACACGTGTAGCTGACTTGAAGTGTTTCATGAAACAGATATACAGGGCATTGACTCTCGAATGAAACTTGAGTGATCAATAAGAGATATATCACTTGTTCCTTACTTGGCAATATACCCAAATTAGTATCCCTAACTGAACTAAAACACTGGCTGTGTCAAATACAGATTGAAGCTGAAATCATTCTCTAATGAGAAAGTCACTGTTTTATAAATAAGTGTATCTTCAAGAAGATTGGCTGAATGCACTTTTCACTCAAATGCAATTTTCCTCTGAGCAGGAATTTAATGAGCTGGATAAATGAAGATCATGACCTTTTCAAGAATATTGTTTAGAAAATAACGTAACAGCTCCCACTTTGTCAGCCTGAATATTACTAAGTTAGATGTTAATTGAAGAACTTCATTAAAGGCTAAAGGCTCTTTTCACTCTTAATTTAATGAAATTTGATTTCTTTCTGCCATTTTTAACTCCTTTGGACAACGTATCCCCTTCTCAATTGTGCTGGTGAATTCAGGTGGAGTGTATCCTCATGAATGCAAAGGATAACTGAGCAAGTTGAACAAAGAAAAATATCCTATATTTGGCTGATTAGCCAAAGATGCAGCAAAATATCAGGCAGCTTTATTAATCTCAAATCACCTTTTCACTTTATAACATCCCCTAGTAGTTTGGAGTTCTGGCAAGAATGGTCTACAGTAGTCATAAATTGTCAAAGACCCTCTGAAGGCATCAGTCAGAGAATGTATAAAGCATTGATTTTGAAGTCTGACCTATACAGCAGTATCAGGGACCTGTCTAAGTAAATAGAAGCTCATGGAAACTGACCTTGATCCAGTTTATAAAAGGAAAGTAAGGATAGGGGAAACAACAATTTTTTACTCTGTGAGTGGTAGTGTGAAGTGGAAGAAGAGGGAATGTTTCTCTGTTCCATAGTGTGGGATTAAGATAAATGTTATGGAAGTTTAACTGATTTTGGCATTTAGTTTAGGATTCCTATAAAAGCTTAGATGTTCCCAGTACTTGAACTTTATTTTAGTTATGTCAGTGGGGCTGACCCCAAACCACTTTAGGAAATAAGTTAGAAAAAGCTGCTTCAATTTTTTTCCATTGGTCTTTCAGAACTCTTGGCATTTCCCATCTTCCTAATTTATCAGTTTTATTAATCTTCTAAACCTGAGAGCTACTTTAATGCAAATTGCAAGGAAGCTGTTTTGCGGAGGAGAAAGTCAGATGGATGTATTGTAGTGAATGTGGAAAAGAGAAAATAGGTCAGAAATGAGAGAGAAGCTTTCGTTCTCACAATCTGTACAAGCTGCTTTTCACCATGTGGTTTGCACAATGCAGGAACTGCAGCTAAATCAAGCAGTTTTGTTCTTGCCATGTTCAATCAAATCAGTATCAAACTGAGGTCATTTAGATTACTCCAAATAAATTAAATCATTTCTAAACCAAAGGCTTTTTATTTACTAATACATTCATCTGCTAGACGATACTACTTAATATTTGAATTTTGCTTTCAATAATATTTAACACTTAAAACTCTGAAGATCTGAACTTTTACCCTTACCTTCACAACTGAAATTGGTGCACAAGTGTGCAGACAACAACTTGCATTTCCACCCTCTGTCTAAAAAGGGACAAAGCTCATATTGGGTAACAAATCCTTTGGCAGCACAGAAAATGGCTTAAACAATGAATCAGTTAGAATGCTCTCCATGGTACAGCTATAGAAATTCACAAATCTCTTTGGTGATATACCAATTCTCCTCAAACTCCACATGAAATGAGAATGTCATGATTGCTTCGTATTTGCATGAATATCTTGGGCTCAGAGCGGATCCTCAGAGATGTTGACACCCAGAAGCCTGAAACTGATTCCACTTTTGAGCCATCAATGAGTGTGTGTTCCCTCAACTACCACTTCCAGAAGTCCACAATCAATTCCTTAGTCTTAATGATGTGGTTAAGGATGACATGGATGAAGGGGGAAAGGTGGGGGTAAAGAAGACAAATTGAATGCTTGAGTACAAGAGTAAGGAAGGCATGTTGCAGCTTTAGTCCGGCTGCACTTGAAGTATTGTGTGCAGTTCTGGTCTCTCCATTGTGGATAGGATGTGGAGACTGTGAAAAGAGTGCCAAAGGGGTATAACTGGCGTAAGCTGTAGGGAAAGTTTGGACAAATTTTGTCTCCCTAGAGCATCTGAGATCAAGGAGAGACCAGATGGAGATTTTTCAAATTATGAGAAGCATAGATTGGGTAGATAATCAGAATCTTTCCCCAGGGTAGAAGTACTAGACACCACAGGACATGCTTTCAAGGTTATAAGGATGAAGTTAAAAGATGTTGGGTGGGAGGGGGGCATTTTATTTTTGGTTGATTTGAATGATTGGTATCTGGAAGTAGTGGAAGGGGGTCATTTGGTGGAATTTCAGAGACTTTTAGATAGACACAGGAATATAAAGGAAATGGAGGGCTATGGGCGATATGCAGGATACAATTCACATTTAGCATGAATTAGCATCAAGAATGTCACAACATCTTGGGTAAAATGGTCTGCCCAGTGTCTGCCTACCTGTAGGTACTTTGAACTTCAGAATTTAATAACATCATGAGGATTTGATTGTAGTGTCTGCAAACTGGGTATTCTCAACCTAAAAATAGTCAGTACTACCAATGCGGGCTTAAACCACTATAGTTCAATAGTCTTCCTGAGGCACTCTGCAACTGCTGGAGACCTGGCACTGTTTTTGACTTGGAGGTGTAGATACCCTCTCAGGATGCTTCCAGTGATTATGTGCTTTCATGCACTGACTCCAGACTGCAAAGCATCAGCTAGGAGCCTGCAGTTTTGGGGCACTAACAAACATAATGTCTGAGAGCCAGAGGCTGCAGGAGACACCCCAACATCCTGAGATTCACTGCCACCTGGACTATCATGACAGCAGGCAGACAGCAGCATACATCTCTGCAGCTTGTTCAGATTGTACGACCATCATCTTCTTCCCAATCCCTGCCAAGGGCATCAAATGGAACTTCGAGCAGAGCAGTCGGCCATCCACCTCTGAGAAAGCCTGCTGCTGATTCAGGACTAGCAGAGAGAAATACATCCTTCTCATCTGTCTCCTTGTAATACTGACTTCTCAGCTAACGTGATGCAGGATAGGAGCACTGGGGCCACAGCAGTCAGGAGTGGACTGGTTGGACATTGATAATGTAGAATACTGCAAGTCTGGTCCACTGGTTCATTGGCGCGACCGACAGCGCGGGATATCCATTGCCTCAGTTGTGGCCAGGACCAGGCGGAGGCCGCAGTATCACCTGTGCAGCTGCCCAGAGAAGGAGAGCTATTAAGGTAAGGGAGAGAGTAGGGCCTCTCTTGGGTCCCCCCTCCCGCACCTTGTCTTTCTTTCCGGACCTCCTGTCCCATGATCCTCTTGTATCCCCTTTGTCAATCACCTGTCCAGCTCTTGGCTCCATCCCTCCCCCTCCTGTCTTTTCCTATCATTTTGGATCTCCCCCTCCCCCTCCCACTTTCAAATCTCTTACTAACTCTTCCTTCAGTTAGTCCTGACGAAGGGTCTCGGCCTGAAACATCGACTGTACCTCTTCCTAGAGATGCTGCCTGGCCTGCTGCGTTCACCAGCAACTTTGATGTGTGTTGCTTGAATTTCCAGCATCTGCAGAATTCCTGTTTTTGCCTCTCTTGGGTATGCTGGATTGGGGACTACTCCTCCCACCTGTGCTGCCTTCCAGTGTTCATTTGGTGGTAGAACAAGATGGTTTGGGATAATCTACAGTTATGCCACTCAGGGACTTGGGCTATATTAATTTTTTCTTTATGACTGCGTGTTTTTTTCTCAAATTGTAATGATAGATGCTATTTGTGCTATGTGATATGTGCAGTGTGCTGTGCGCTATTGGTAATGCTTTAGGCACCTCGGCCCCAAAGGAATGATGTTTCATTTGGCTGTATTAAGTACGTATGTTTGAATGACAGTTGAGCTTGAACTCAAAAATAAAAGGATGCTTGTTTGTTCATGCACTGAAGCTTGACCGCAAATGTTATTTATATCTTATCACCAGGCACGCTTCATACAGTAGCTGCAAGAAGAATGGATTTAATCTGCACCTTGATGACAAAAATGGTTTTCTGTGTTGGTTTGGAATCTTTTTCCACAGGTGAGCTCATGCTAGAGGTTATGTTCCAGAACTGGCTGTCAGCACTGAACACATTCGCAAGTGCCAAGAATTTTCACTGAAGGCTGAAATCACCAATGACTATCATTTATCCTTGATGTACCATGATAAGAGTTGTCACAAAGCAGGAACTTTACACTCCATGAGTATTACCACAGGCTTGACTTGGTGTAGATCCCTTACGACATTTATACAGCAATGCTATCTGAATATGTACGCAGAGGTAATTCTGTGTAAAATATGTTTACGTTGGATTGGTTGTACTGTATGTAAGTAAAGGAGTTGGGAATTCGGGTGTTATAGTGTGCTATGTCCTAAAGGAAGTACTGATGTGTATATGCTGGGATGTGGATAGGCAATGCTGATGTGGATAGGCAATGCTGGGAAGTGTAAACCTTTTACTCTGCTTGGGGTTGACTTACCGATATGGTTAATGCATTGATTTAATGCCCTGTTGCTTTATGAAAGATTTGTTAATTAGAAGTGTTGAATGTAGATTAAGTTAAAGGCAACTTTACCATGAACGTTGTGCTAAAGTGCAATGAAATCATACCTGACAGATCCCAGACAAGTTTCACTTCATCCCTTGCCTGAGCTTATCTACCCCCAAACCCCCATCAGATCCAGCACTCTTTCCTCAGGAGAAGTGGATTGAGGTTGATTCCACCCCATGTATGGAGGCCAGCCTACAGCTCCTTGTAACATTCATCTGCAATGATTTTCATTTAATTAATGTGACAGTGTGGCATTCTTGCCTAAATTTATGGAATAATCATGGAGTGAGGGCAGGCATAGGAATGTTGAGTGATTAACTAAGTGAGGGACATGAACTGTGGAGGCCAAGGCATTGGGTAAATTTAAAGCGGAGGTTGATAAGATCTTGATTAATAAAGGCGTCAAAGATTATGGGGAGAAGACAGGAGAATGGGATTGAGAGGGATAGTACATCAGCCGCAATGGATTGGTGGAACAGACTCAAAGGGCTGCATAGCCTAATTCTTCTCCTATGTTTTATGATCTACTGCTAAGCCAGTTTAAATGAGTGACAGAAAAATGGCGGGCTACATAGGAGGGAAGGGTTAGATTGATCTTAGACCAGGTTAAAAGGCTAGCACAACATCATGGGCCAAGTGGCCTGTACTGTGCGTAATGTTCTATGCTTTATCTTCATTCTCTATTCATAGAAATATTATTGATTGAGGATGTGGATGATGATAATATTACGCCAGTGACCATGAAGGCAAAAAGTGGAACTGCTTTTGTTGAAGATATTCACCATATTGCACAAATTTTGTTGAGCTCTTGCAATATCTAGACACAAGAGATTCTGCAGGTATTGGAAATCCTGAGTAACACACAAAATGGTGGAGGAACTAAAGGGCCTCTGGCCAAAACATCAACTGTTTATCCCTCTCCATTGATGCTGCCTGACACCCTGAGTTCCTACGTCATTCTATGTGTGGTGTCGTGTCTGTGTCCATGGTGCCTCAGTCTGAGCTTCCATTCAATAGATTAGGAGCATCCATTAAGAGGGCTTTGCCCTCAGGCATTCTGGGAGTTTTTAGGGGTCCCCATCACTCTCGCTTCTTCCCAAGGCCATACCACCATTGACTTCGACTGGGTGAACCACACAGTCCCTCGTTTAAATTCGGTATCCAGCCCACTGCTGCCACTCACTTCCTCAAAAGCAGCTCGAAACACTGGGTGCACGGACAATGTCCCCAAAAAGCTCTCACCCACCTTCTTGCAGGCCCCCATGAGCGTCCTCACAAGAGGGGTGTTGGTCCCCACCAGAATTGAAACGCTGCCCGTTTCAACAGGGTCCAGACAAACTAGCACCACTGTATCAACAACCTCAGATGCTCCCACATCGGCCTCCGAGGACTCCAGCTTCACTGACAATTAACCATCATGTAGATAATCACCAGCACTGAGACCCCAAATCACCAGTGCATTGAATGGTGTCAGGGGTAAATGCTTCAGATACCGGTTGTAAAACGAACGGTACAGTAACGTGACCTGCGACCCGATGTCGAGTATGGCTTTAGTGTACATACCCTCTGTTCGTAGTAACACACTGGAGCATGGTCCCACTAAGCCTTCAGGAGTACGGTCTTTTGCTCTCGGTAGTTCCTTGGTACATTGCTGGGAACTTGTTCCCCAAGAGTTACCAGGCCATTCCCTCACTGAGTCTCCTCTAAGTTTTCCCAACGACTCTCTGTCATGGTCCGGTCCGTGAAGTCCGCATTCTGGTTCACGGTCCGGTCCGTGGACTCAGCACTCTGGGTCTTCCAGCTGTCCCTTGTTTGAGTTAATCATAGGCACCTGATTCCCATCTTTGGGCTTGCAATATAAGTAGCCTTGGGATTGCGTGTGGGCTGCTGGTTTGTCTTGTCAGTCCCCCTTGGAGCAACCTGCTGATGGAAGGCTAGTGACACCATTTGTGATCTCCAGGCCTGGTTGGAGGACCACTGCTTCATGGAGCCTTGTTGCCAATCGTTGGAGTGGTCTTTGCGGTATGGATTCGGCTGTTTCCCGTGCCAGCTGAGTGGCTGCCAGCCATTCCGAGCTAGGTAGGGATCCGGCTGTTTCTGTAGCCAGCTGAGGTTGCTGGCTGAACTGAGACTTGGAGCTACCCCGGAGCAGAGATGGAACTGTCTGTTCTTTGGTGTTTGTCTCTTCTTGTCTTCGCCTCTGTGGGGGAAGTCAGGCTGTTTTGCTGTTGCCCTACGGGTGGATCTGTCTGGTCTAGTCCTTTTCTCTCTTGGGTAAGTCTGGCTGTTCTGCCATTACCTGATGGAGAGATCTGTCCCACCTTGGTGTGGAGAGGAAGTTGAGTCCCAGGTTGTCTATGGATAAGTCCTGGCTCTATGTCTATGTTCTATCCTGTCTCATGTTAGTGTCGTGTTAAAGATGAGTCCCGGCTTGTCAAAGGATAAGTCCCGGCTTTGTGTTGATGTTTGGTTCCCAGTCTGTCTCCAAGCTCCAAGACCCCAAGCCTTGAGGATCCAGCAGCCGAGCTCCAAGACCCCCAGCCTCGAGGATCCTGCGGCCGAGCTCCAAGAACCCCAAGCCTCGAGGATCCCGCGGCCGAGCTCCAAGAACCCCAGCCTCGAGGATCCTGCGGCCGAGCTCCAAGACCCCAAGCCTCGAGGATCCTGCGGCCGAGCTCCAAGACCCCAAGCCTCGAGGATCCTGCGGCCGAGCTCCAAGACCCCAAGCCTCGAGGATCCTGCGGCCGAGCTCCAAGACCCCAAGCCTCGAGGATCCCGCAGCCGAGCTCCAAGAACCCCAGCCTCGAGGATCCCACAGCCGAGCTCCAAGACCCAAGACCCCAAGCCTCAAGGATCCCACAGCTGAGATCAAGACCCACGACCCCAGCCTGTCTCCAAGCTCAGGCCTCTAGACCCCAGCCACGTCCTGTCCTGTAGCCATATCATGTCCTTGCCTGGTTCCGGGGTCCGAGCCCAAGGCAAGACCCAGTCTCGGGCTCAGAGTCCAAGCCTTGTCTCCTAGTCCATGGTTCCTAGTCTTGGTCCCGCTTTCCCTAGCCCAAGTCTGCATTCTTGTCCCTGCTCCTTGCCTGAATCCTGTCATGTCCCTACTCTGGTCAAGTCCTGTTCCTTGTACTTCAGTGCCTGTGTCTTGCATTTGGGTCCATTCCCAGCACCCCATTGTGACACTCTCCCTGCTTAGATACCCGGGGGCTCACTCTCCGAGGGGCTTCCTGCCACTCACATTCCCGCCAGCAGTGTCCCTCTTCGCCGCAGTTACAGCACACGCTAACGGCCGCCCCTCTTATCGCAGAACCCCGGTCACCCGCAGCCCTCTGTGTAGTCCGTCCCCTTGGGGGAGCCGCTCTCTACCAGTCCTATCATACGGAGGGTCCACACATGCTGTTAACACCCGGGACATCTCAGTTCTCAGCTCTGTAACCATCTCCTTTACCATTTCCCAGGTTGGGCTGGCCCCTGTCACTTCACCACAAGGGGCTACTACTGAGGATTGTACCCTACTGACAGAGTCCTCTCACACCCCAATGCATTCTCCTCCTCCCGCACTTCTCTGATTAGCTGAACAAATGAGGGAGGGGAACGTGTTTTACGGGACTGTTGGAGACCCCAAGCAATCATGTCCTGGGGCTGGGCACGCTTGGTTATCTGGTCCATACTTAACTTATCCACCTCCCCCCCCAGCGCCGCAAACAATTTAGTTGCCTCTCTAGTCAAAGAAGGTATGCAGAATTCTTCTCCCCTTTCTCCTGACGCACACATTAATTACCGGCAATCCCACAGAGGCGCACCACTGCTCTACCCCAGCAGCATCCATACCAGCACAAATTTAAACAGGGCAATCACACAGCATCCAACGGAATCAATCCAGGAAGCAGCCCCCACAATTGTAACCCTCAGGCTCGCCCAGCTCGTGTTCGTCCAGGGGAAACAGCCTTTGGCCCCGCCAAACTGGGTAATCGCGTTTGTGTGAATGCTGTGTAATGTACCCCCAGTTACAAACCAACAATGCAAAATATCAGACAGTACACCATATGCAATTACATGACTGAACTTTATGAATCTTAATCTGAATATAGGGTTTGTAATGAAAAATAAAAAAAGGGCCCAATTCAAGTCAAATTTCACTTTGGAGCTCACTCAGTCGTCATTCTTCCACCATCGGTCTCCTCTGAGTGTCACTGACCTTCAAACCCTCAGATCCCAGTCCACTCCGTCCGGTGGTCTACCAGTACCCTCCACACGTGTCCTCCCTCTTCCTCTCTCCTCGACAAAAGAACGTAAAAACAACATCCTTCCAGGTACACAAGACAAAACAACGATCTCCAATTGGCTAACATGCATACTACAGTCCTGTTATCTCCAGCCATAACCCAAACATTGCTGCTACAAAGAAACCGTTACCTCAGCAGTGAATATTACAGAGAAGCCATTACCTTAGCCTTAGCAGGGAAACATTACAAAGAAGCCATTACGTTTATCATCTTACTGCATCTCATTCTAGTCTTCTTCCTTTGTCCCAGATGACCCACCTTCAGTTTGAAATCTAGAGGACATAGTGGATATAAATTACTCTGCTCAATTCCAAGCAAATTTTAAATCATGAAAGATCCCTTCAAATGGTTTCTTCCTGCTGTTCAGACTGTTTCCTGTGCGTGTCTCACTGCAGGAGGTAGAGGTACACAGCCCAGATTTACCCAGTCACAAGGATTGATGTCAGCACCTACTTCCAGCAATTGTGCATTGCAAATGTGGCAATTAGCAGCAGGTGTCTTAGTTTGGTAATTTGCAAATGAAATTGCCCACAAATGCAGACCTGCAGCAGCTAAAAAAAAGGCATGAAGTAATTCATGTTGTTTTAACTTACTCATTGCCCCACAAACTTCATTTAGCTTGTGCCATTATAGCACTACAGTGGCAGAAACAAGCCATTTGGCCCATCTAGTCCATGCCAAACTGTTATTCTGCCTAGTCCCATCGAAACAGACCTGGACCATAGACATCCATATCCCTCCCAACCATGTAGTGATCCAAATTTTTCTTAAATGTTGACATTGAACCCACATCCACTACTTCTGCTAGTGGCTTGTTCCACATTCTCACCATCCTCAGTGAAAAAGCTCCCCCCGCAGGTTCCCCGTAAATAATTCAGTTTTCACCCTTAACCTATGATCTCTAGTGCAATCTTTCCTTACCTCAGTGGATAAAGCCTGTTGTCATTTACCCCATCTATACATGTCATGATTTTGTATACCTTCATTGTAGAAACATTGTTTTGTCACTAGTTGCAAATGTTGCTAGTTTGACTTCGATAGCTTTTAATATCTTGGACAGTTTTTCTCCTGTATAAGCTTAGCCATAAAACCAAAATGTGCAGCCTCCCTGGAGAGTTTACTCAATCCCAGATTAAAAACACATTTATGTGTACTTATGTTCTCAGGATGTGGCCAATGCTGCAGGCTTAACCATTCAGCTCACCCTTCTTTCCTGTCGGGGCCCAGGGCACTGGCGAATGCTGGAGCCAGTGCTCCCTTGTTTGCAAAGGGAGTTTTGCTGTTGCTCAAAGGAGAACTACATCACAAATATAAATTACAAAGATTAAGTCAAATACCAGCACTCTCCGCAATGCCCTAAATCATGAGTCTGGCTTTGACTTCAGAGAATGCAAAAATATTGAGAAATATTGAGGAAAGAAATATTCTCAGAAACTATAACCAGCCCCTTATATTCCCAAAGGTAGAGAGGCACAGGTAGTTCAGCCTTCCTTACAGGGACAAAGGAGCAAGATAATCCAGTTCACAAGAAAAGGAGATTCATATCCAAAGACGTACTGGTTGGTGGGGTGGTAGGTTAATTGGATATTATAAATTGTCCTGTGATTAGATGGGTGGGTTGCTGGGCAGTGCAGATTGTTGGGCTGGGAGAACCTGATCGATCCACACTGTTCATCTAAATGAATAAAGTAAAATATAGCAAATTATTCCACCAGTAAACGAATACATACCTACCCCATCCTAAACCCACCTTTCACACCCAAATATATACCTGAATTGAGACTATATATGCAACACTGCATTCCCATTCACTAATTTGGGATAATTCATGGTCTAAGTAAACTTTAGTGTAACTTTTATGGGTTTAATATAGACTCCGAACATTAAATGCAATCTGCTGTGATACAGTGGCATCTATATACCTCAGTGCAACTGGAATTAAGGTTTACAACTTTGAACAAATTAAGCCATTGCATGTTGCATGTGCTCAATTCATCAGTGAATGGCTTATAATTAGGCTTAGCTTTCCCTTACACATAATAAATTGTCAGTGAAATAAAATTAATTTCTTGGCTGAAGAAATTGTATTTCAATTGCTTGATTCTTTATAGGTAAGCCATTTTTCTCCACTTTCAGACATACAGTATAAGAGGAAATATTTACATCAAGGACAAATGGATTGAGGACAGAGAGTCAAAGTTTTTGAGACTGCAGTCCTGTTTCACATGGGTCAATAGGAGGCAGAAACATTTGTAAGATTAAATCATTGTAAAAGTCAAGAATTTAATTATTGAATACCGTTAAATATTTATTGTTGCAAATAACATCCTCAGGTAACGTTATAGACCTTTTTGCAAAGTGATTGTGAAATTGTTTACTGGTTTCGTATTTCTTCGTATACACAGAATATTCCAGTTAACCACACGTACATTATATGTACCAGGACTAACAATTATGTGGATAGGCCATCTGATCTCAGTAGCCTTTCAAGTGGGTATGATCTAACTTCACCTGATAGTTCTCAGGGCTAAAAGAGGCCATGCGCTGCTTACGTGCATCATGATGGTAACCAAGAGTTCTCTTAACCTTCAAAAGATGGCCATCCACAAGATGAGGTTCAATAAGGAATGTGATAGATTCACTGAGGACTTGCACACAGTGGCACTTCAACATTGCACAAGATACTGTTCTGGGAAGCAGCACAAGGGGCTTGATTATTGGAGTATAGAGGATACCAGTTTCAATCTTCCTCAAGCCACACATCAGAAATGCAGCAGTGAAACTCTACAGGCATGACCTCAACACCCCGCGTAATGTCAAAGTAAGTAATCAGAATATCGAAATGTGTTTCAGCTGTCTCGATAGATCTGGGGGCGTGCTTCAGCATTCATTGTGGATCTCCTGAATGGTGGACAGCTTCATGCTGAGGTGCTGAAGGGAGTGTGAATGGAGCAGGAGGATGAAGGAACGTGTCCTTTATCTTTGGTGAAACCTGGAGGACAAAGAGAAAGCTGTCAAACCCAATCACTGGCAAAGCTGCTTGAATTGCTGTAATTCCACAAAGAGTCACCTCATTTGCTTCATACTGTATATGCTGAAAACATTATTATGATGCCTTTGTAAAGAGCTGGTTATTGCCTTTAGGAAGAGGAGCAGTGCACACCTCCTGTCTGCATCAACAATGCTGAGGTTACAAGAGTTGACAGCTTCAAATTCCTAGGAGTGAGCATCATCCATAGCCTGTCCTGAACCAACTAAGCAGACACCATGGCCAAAAAAGCTCACCAACACCTCTACATCTTCAAGAGGCTAAAGAAATTTGACATGTTCCTGTCAACTCTTACCAGTTTTTATTGATGCACCATAGAAAGCATCTTATCTGGGTCCTGACGAAGGGTCTCGGCCTGAAACGTCGACTGCGCCTCTTCCTATAGATGCTGCCTGGCCTGCTGCGTTCACCAGCAACTTTGATGTATGTTGCTTGAATTTCCAGCATCTGCAGAATTCCTGTTGTTTATCTGGGTGAATGACAGCTTAGTGTTACTGCTGCTCTGCCTGTGACAGCAAGACACTGCAGAGGATTGTGGACACAGCTCAGTACATCACAGAAGGCAGCCTCCTCTCCTCTCCATCTTCATTTCTCGATGCCTCAATAAAGCAGACAGTATAAACAAAGAGCCCACCCATCCCAGACATTCCCTCATCTCCCCTCTCCCATCAGGCCGCAGATACAAAAGCCTGAAAGCAGGTACCACCAGACTCAAGTACCGCTTTTAGTCCACTGTTATCAGACTCATGAACAGATCTCTTGTATGATTAGATGGGCTCTTGGCTTCACAATCTACCTCATTATGATCCTGCATTTTATCACTTACCTGAACTGCACTCTTTCAGTAGATTTTGCACTTTATTCTGCATTGTTATTGTTTTATCTTTTTCTAGCTCAAAGTACCATGTAATGATTTGATCTGTATAAACAGTATTGAAGACAAGTTTTTGGTATATCTTGGCACATATGACAATAATAAACCAATAACAATAATAATACCCTCAGTGATACACCATCTTTATTGTTTGAGAAGCTTCCCCAACCAACTCAGCCCCTCTCTGTGCCATGGAGGAAGGATCATAACCTTTGGCCTGTTCTAACAGAGGCTTAGCATTGGTGGTGAGGATTGGTAGTGAATGTGATCATGAAGTTGGAGGATCAGGCTCTAATGGGAAGCTTTGGTGTCTTATTGTAGGAATGTCATTTTTTGATGGCTACATGTTTATCCTAGGGTGGAAGTGACTTCTTATGGGTTATCAATGAGGCATAGAAAAATTGAAATTAGGCCCTGTAATGTGTGAGAGGCTTTAACTGTGATGCACTATTCTAATATCAAATCTCCTCATTTTGTATTTGTGACCAGCATATCTGCCTCATCCAATACTGCAGATGACTGAAAAAAAAAACAATATCTGGGAACTAAATTGAAGACTGAATTGTCAGTCAGTATTCTGGGGATCAATGCACCAGCATCTTCATCATGTTCCCTTTGAGCCAGGATTCAGCATATCCAGATCTGATCTGTTCTTGTAAGGGGGGCAATCTGGGTTCAACAGGTTTCCCTATTGGAAACAGAAGATTTAGTCAGCAGATTTGATTGATGCTACAACATGACTCTTGAGCATATTACATATGCTGAAAAAGCAGCAATATTTGGCCTTAGTCACCCAATAACCTATTCCTTGTTCTGCTGCTTGTGATTTTCTGGTGAAATCTAACCTTCCTCCTTTCATCCTTTCCCTAAAGCATGCATGCATACAGGAATGAAGAGCATCTATCCTTCTGAGAGAATGAACATGTTCCCATCGTGTTCACAGGAGTTCCCTCCACAGCTAGATTTTTTTTAAATTTCCCAGCTCCCTAGCTCCAGGTCTGAGTAGATTATTGATACAGATCAAACTACTGCAGAATCTTATGTAGAATTCTGCCTGCTTGGTATCAGGTCCAGTTTGTCTGAACTCACTTATGTTTATATTCTTGTCAGATGTGAGATATCATGTTCTTTGCTGAAATTAAAAACAGAAAATACTGGAGGTATCCAGTTGGTCAGATTGTATGCAGAGAGAGAAAATCAGAGTTAACATTTCAGGTCAATGACCACACATCAGAAGCTGGAAAAATTAGGAGACAGGCATGATTAAACCTGCGTAAAAGGAGAAGGGTGGAGAGAAGCTTAGGAACTAAGAAAAAAATAAACCCTATTGCAACTAGCTGCTGGAACCTCAAGATTCAGAATACAGAGCTGATGGAAAAATTAAATAAAAACAAAAGCTGGGAAACCCCAACCGGGCAAGCAGCATCGCTGGAAATATAAAAACTCAGAGAACACAGTTTCATCAGGACAGGATAGGAATTGAAAAGGAGATAAACTGCAGATGCTGGAAGCCTGAAACAAAAATGCTGGAAATTTTCCAAAGGCCAGGCTGGCCAAAATTTTCCTGGAATTGACGAGGGGTTCTTGACCTGAAATATTAGCTCTGTTTTTCCCTCGCTACAAATGCTATCAGAACTGCAGAGGATTTGCAGCAAATTCTGTGTTATTTCAGATTTACAGTTTTTATGTTTTAATTTTTGCCTTCTCGGGCTAGAGTGGATTGTGCCTTTTACTCTTTCCCATTTATAAACACAGAGCTAACCCATCTGGTCCTCCAATACACCCGACATACACTTGGGCCGGCTAGCAGAGAGACAAGAGGGAGTTTATGCAGGTAAAACAATACAAAGAGGTTGCCTTTGAATTCCATTTCTTATAAAGCTGTTCTCATTTTTAGCAGGCCTTTCATCCAGTCAATTACACAGCTGTTTGCAGTAAAGTAATAATTCCTAGTAAAGAACATAAGGAAATTTTTAAGCCATTAACTCATGCAGTCATTATACATGTCACCTTTACTATAAATCCTTGCTTGAGTCAACACCGGAACAAACAATTCTGTTTAGTGATACCATCTGATTTTCAATTCCATGTATCTTGAGCAACCAAACTTTTTGGTATGAAAACAGCTGAGTATTTTTCTTGTTTATCAAATAAACATATTACAATATTCTTAACAAGTTAAAATTATTAAAGAAGAGGAAAATACCTTGAGCTTGGAAAGAAAAGAACTTCCCAATAGCTACATCTGTACGAAGTCCTTTGACCATGCAAAGGAACTGGAGGTGCTACTCGATGACACATACAGTAAAATGACGAGGTGACAGATAGGAGCTACAGGGTGGTAGTCACCTATAAATTGCAGGAGGCATGTACCCGGATGACTGTCAGGCGAGAGAAAGGGAATTGGCAGCCAGAGCAGAGTACCCCCGTGGCCATTCCCCTCAATAATAAGGACACAACTTTGGAATCTGTTGTGGGGGAGTGGGGGGGGTCAATCTACCAGGGGGAAGCTACAGCCACTGGGTCTGGCACTGAGTCTGACTGTGGCTCAGGAGGGAAGGTGGGAGAGGAGGACTGCAGTACTGATAGGGGATTCCATTACTTGAGAAGGGAAGGTGGGAGAAGAAGATTCCATTACTTGAGAAGGGAAGGTTGGAGAGGAGGTCTGCAGTATTGATAGGGGATTCCATTTCTTGAGAAGCAGAAAGTAGGTTCTGTGGATGTGAAGATGGTATGTTGCCTCCAGGTGCCAGGGTCAGAGATGTCTTGGATCGGGGTCACAGAATTCTAAAGGGGGAGGGTGAACAGCTGGAAATTGTGGTACATATTGGTACCAACGACCATAAATAGGAAAACAGAGATCCTGAAGGGCAAATATAGTGAGATGGGCAGAAGGCTGAAAAGCAGGATCTCCAGGGCAACGATCTCTGGCTGGCAGCCTATGCTGCAAGCCAGTGAGGTTAAGAATAGATGATTTGGCAGATGAATCCATGCTGAAGAATTGGTGCGGGATGGGGGTGGGGGGCAGGGTTTCGGGTTTCTGGATCACTGGGATCTTTTCTGGGGAAGGTATGACCTGTACAAAAAGGACGGGTTACACCTGAAATTGAGGAGGACCGACATCCTTGCGGGCAGATTTGCTAGAGCTGTTGATGTGAGTTTAAACTAATTTGGCAAGTGGATGGAAGCAGGAGTGATAGGACTGAGGAGGGGCCATACATTGATGCAATGTGTAGTAAGACTGTGAGGAAGGATAGGCAGATAATACAGCAAAATTGTGGTCAGTGGGATGAGTTAAAGTGTAACAGGGGCAAAACCAAAAAGGCTGATGAATGCAGAACAGAAGACGTTATATCTGAATGCATGCAGTATACAGAATAAATTAGATGATCTTGTAGAGCATTTAGAGGTCAGCAGGTATGAAGTTGTGGACATCTGTGAGTCATGGCTCAAAGAAGCTACTAGTTAGGAGTTCGCCATGATGGATTGGTGGAGCAGACTCACTGGGCTGAATGGCCCAGTTCTGCTCCTACTTCTTACAGTCTTATGGTCTAATATCAACATTTTCAAGAATTACTCATCTCTAGCTCTGGTTATAAGCTCCAAATGATCTCATTCCTTCAAGAGCAGGTGATAAGCCTTTACACATTATAGTTCAAGAATCGATTGACTAAGTTATTACTTTTGGATTGATCTATCTGCATTGAGTATATTCCACTGTAATAATTCGAGATACTGTGTGGACAGGTGTTTGGTACCATTAAGCATGCATTGTCATACATTTCCTTTTAATGATGTTTTCTCCTAACTTGACATTAGGAAATACTCTTCTTCAGTATAAATGCTAGTAGGTTCAAGTAGCTTCCTAACTGCTAAGTATTTTCTGCTGAGATGAATGTGAAAAATAATAAGCACATCCAAGGAAGAGAACAGCAGCCTGTCCATTATTGATTGGCACAGCTTCAGTGAAGAATATACACAATGGAACAATAATACAGACTACAAGCAGCTTTCGAAAGCAATGGTAAAGAACATGCTGTATGATACTTAACCCTTAGGCAACAAGATTGAACAAGCCAGCCCTAAAGCCAGTTATAGTCTTTCACGGGATCTTAATTATTTTCAGGACATATGTATTGACTTTGAACATCAGTTATCTGAACATTGTTTGCCCGCCTATCTGATCACCTGCATACTCTAAGGTGCTTCTTTTCCTGGGACCCCTGAAATTTCAAGAGCAGTAAAGGTACACGCACAATGCATTACATAGCCATAGGGAAAACCTGGTGTGTGTTTTCCCAACTGGTCTTGACTATTCAAACAAATTGTCTATCTGAACACCCTCTGGTCCCAATTAGTTTGGATAATTGACGCTCTCTATTCTGTTGTTCCCTGGAAGAAAATTGTTACTTGCATCCTTTGCAGATAGTTTCTAAACCACAATGATTTCTGCACTTCATTTTAACAATAACAAAAAATAGGATGCAGTAGATGAGGTGAAGCAAATTATTGTTTATTATTACAACTTGTATGAATGAAATTAATATAGGCAGTCGTTATATGTAACATCAGCATTTCTTCTTTGAAAGAATATGTGATATTTTATTCAATTCATCCTTGAAGGAGCATCATTATGACACTTAAAACACAATATTTCTATGGCATTTCAACATGTAAAGTGGCATTAGGAAAAATCTGAAGTATGAAAGAAGCACATCTGTTGCAAAACTATGTAACAAACGACACCAAACACTGTGAGTTTTCAACAGCCATTTACCTGTATATTATACATACACAGCAATTTGCTTCACACTAAGTATAGTACAATCATATTCCGATTAATGCACACAATAAATATAGTCACTCATTTTTCATGGTCTATTATCCAAGCAACTGGACTCCAGACATTGGTCTTAGGGAGCTGCAAATGATCTTTACTTTCATTGGCTTAATAAAAACCCCAGGAGGGAATTTTTGAAAACGTAAGTTATTATGGTAGTTCTAGAAAGCTGTGCCTGTAAACGGAGGCCACTGTGTATTTGCTTGGTTGATCAATCAGATTCTTCTAGAGAAGCATTGGAGTTCCCAGCCCTTTTTCAGTGATTCTATTACTATGGTGATCTAAACACAAAGCAAGGAGAGGTATTTGTAAAATGTCTTGATGCTCAGGCTCCTGATGTTCGCTTTGGGAGGGAACAGTTAGAAATTAAAGAAAAACTCAGTGAAATAGTGTAAGGTATTTTCTGCACAATTATCTTTTCTATAAAATTTACTTTCTATAAAACCTCAAAAATTAGTAATCAACAAATTAAACAAAACAAGCAAGATAAAAATGTAATAAATTAAAACAATGGCTAAAAAATATATCCACTTTCCAAACTGAAGATGAACTGAAAAATCAGCAAGTAACTGTGCACCTCATACCTTAAAGTGTACTGCCTTTTGATATTGGCAAGCAAAATAGTGCATTAATAGAACATAATTTCGATCCTCAATCTTTTTGTCATATTGCAAGTCCCTAAGTGCACTTGTGATCTGGTTAAGTCCTCTATCAGATGTATATGCTTTCCCAGCTGGAAGATATGGTTTGGCATATAATTTCACAGGACTTCATGTGGGAGAACCATATCTCCTTCATTAACAAAAAGGCTCGGCAGAGGATGGACATCTTGCGGCAGATGGTAAAATGTCATCTTCCCCAGAGCATCCTGGTGCAATTCCACACTGCCATCATAGAGATCATCCTAACATCAGCCTTTACTATCTGGTTTTGTGTAACCACATCCTCTCACGATATATGAACACGAGTGAACTGCCAGGTCAGCAGAAAAGGTCATTGGCTGCAGTCTGCAATCACTACAGGACTTGTATGTGTCCAGGACAAGGAAGCATGCAAAAAGGATCATTGTGGACACTAACCCCACCCTCCTGGCCCCAGTAAACTGCCTTTTACAAAAGCTCCCTTCTGGAAAGTGCTATAGGGTAATTAAGTAAAAAGACACTATCTCAAGAGTTTCTTCCCCAGGCAGTTAAACTGATAAACAATTGTAGTTAGCACCTACCAACTCCCTCTATTACCTCAGCCGTTGCACTACCCTGTAAGATTCAGGATTCAAAATTGTTTAATGTTGTTTCCAGTACACAAGTGTGAAGAAGAACAAAATAGCTTTTACTCCAGATCCAATGCAGCACACACAAAAATACACAGTAAGGTGAAGAACACAATAATAAAAAAATATAAATACATACGATAGTTTATATGCAGAGATTGACTGTATGTCCATAAAATAAGGTTAGGCACAAGAGTATCGTTACATAGGTGACTGACAGGAAATTAGTGGTGGTGGAATGTGTGAAGGGTTGGGCTAGTGGGTGGAGGTGTTGATCAGCCTTACGGCTTGGGGAAAATAACTGTTTTTGAGTCTGGTGGTTCTGGTGTGGATGCTATGTAGCTTCTTAAGGGGAGTGGGATGAACAGTCCATGGGCAGGGTGGGTGGGACCCGTGATGATGTTACTGGGCCCTTTTTCAGCACTTTTCTGTATATACTGTATGTCCTTGATGGTGGGTAGGCCGATGCCAGTGATGCATTGGGCAATTATGACTACCCATTATGGAGCCTACCTGTCCAGCGCAGTATAGCTTCTGTATCAAGCAGTGATGCATCATGTTAGGATGCTCTCTACTGTGCATCTGTAGAATGAAGTGAGTATAGATGTGCATAGTCCAGCTCTCTTCAGCTTCCTCATAAATTAGAGGTGTTGTTGAGCTCTCTTGATTGTGTGGAAAAAAACCTTAAACCATTTTTTATACATAATACTGCTTACAATGTAAATATACATATGCTGGTATTTATGTATTTATGCATATTTTATTCTATAGCCATGCTTTAATCTCTCACTCTATTTTTATCAAATTCTTGTTCCTTATAATTATCGAATGTTTTTTTTCTGCAGGTCATGCCAACTCACCAGAGCAAATTCCTAACACATGTACAGTAAAGATATATGTCAAATAAGGTTGATCATTCATCCTTGATAATTACAAAAACATGTCATCTACCAGTTTTTTTTTAGTTCTACCAGATCCTCCACTCAAAGAATCTTTATGAAAGAAAGAACAGCCACAGAAAGAAAAGAATATGCACTTGGACTGAACTTGAATAATTCCTTCTGTTCCTTTTTATATAGATTGTACCAATTTCTAAGTGTAAGTTGTCTGGATTTGATGTGGCTTTTATTTAAAATGTTTTTCAAAACTTCACACAGTTATTACAGATGGATTTTTAGTATCCAGGGATGAGGCATTGTTTCGACAATATACATCGGGTCATAAAAAACTTCACAAAAATATAACCCTGGTTTAAATTTCTCATAGAGCACCAGCTTGCTAGAGAAAGAGTAACTTGTATTTAATATTGGGGCTGTAACAACAATTAGTAATTGTTGTTCCAGAGGTGGATGATGTGTTTTGTCTTTGATAGTCTTTAGCAGATGCTGTGGCAGTATTTATAAATGGTTTTTGCACTTTATATGGCATCATATTGGAGATACTTTCCACTTCAACTGGTGAAAGAATGGCATTTCAATTTGTTTAAGAAAGTCCTGTGCTAACGTCACTGGGATCATTCTCAAGTTTTGTAAATACTGCTCTAGAAGATCTTAATATCAAAATATTATCCTGCTGCTGTTCACACAATGGTAAGAAATTGTAAGTACTCCAAATGGTCAAAACTCCTTTATTGCTTTTGGCAGTTATTATATTCCTGAGAAATAGTCAGATTGTAAGCCTCTTTCTACATTAATGGTTTGCAATTGCATTATTTAAAGGAATTCAGATTTTCTGCTGCACATTTGCCTGGGATTTCTATCATGTCTGAACTTGCCCTATGGAAATTATTTTAATGGATGTCATTTTTGTGATACTTTCTCATCAGAAAGTAGATTGCTAAGCATTATAGGTAGCCAAGACAATGCTGGGCAGCACTGGTAGAATGCTCTCTGCTCTGCATTTATGAAATAAACTTACAGTATCTCCAATTTAAGTTGCAATGATCAACAGGAAGAAAATACTATCATGATGTGTCTCAAAATTCTTAGGTTCTCTGTTTTGATGAATATGAAATCTCTTAGAAACAAACTGTTACTGCATATAGTAGTCACAGACTGCTTGCCAATGCATTCACTTCTATTATCTGATTATGGTGCACAATTTTATCAATGTGTGATTGCGAGGTATCCACGGTACACACACAACTGCTTATCAGCCTTTCAATCCTAATTAAATGGAGCAAAGATTAAGTGCTGGAGAATAGCATTACATGTATTTTTTGTCATCAAGAAGTGTTATAATCAGCTGGTACAGAAGCAGTTTGATTAGAGCAGTCACATTAATGCGCTTCTCTCTGGAATGGTAGCCACAGTATGCCAAAGGGAGTCATTGGTTCTGTTTGCCTTTGTGCTGTTGCACAGGACCTGACTGCTTTACTCACATTTTTCTGACCTTTCATCATCTCAATTTATGTTCTTCATTTTTCGGTAATTATCTGATATCTTTTTTTAAGTAATGTTGCTGAATGTATGAACAAAATATCTCTTTAAACCTTTTCCTTTAGGACTGATTTTTCCTTGTTGGATTGTGATTCTACCCATTTGGATCCAGATAATGCAGGCAAACCGATGTCTGTATTCTCCATGGTTACAGATTTAACTATCAGTAGAAATAATCTTTCAGAATTAATCTACTCAAAACATTTCAAACTTATACCAAGCATTGGAATTTAAACCAACAAGTAAGCAGGAAAAAAATATCTCATGGTTGTTTATGTATGTAACACAGATGTTTTGTTTTGGTTGGTTTGATATATGACATATAAGAAACCTATTGTGTGTAAGACTCTAACTCAATCTGTTATGAAATTCCCATGAATAAGGGTTTCTGCCTGTCTGATATAGAGTATACACTCCCTGAAGGAATACATTTCACTTAAACAAATCCACAGACCTTTTTGCCCTGTGCGCAAGAGGGTATTCCTGTAGCCTGTGAAGTAAAACAATATAGCATTCAAGCATGAGCACTAATAAGCTCCCTGCCAGGACCATCCCATCCATTAGACATGCGTTTGCCTGCATTATCGGGATCCGAAAGGGTAGAATCGCAATCCAACAAGGAAAGGTCCAGCTTCCATTAAAGAGACAAGACTGTCAAAAACAGCATCTGCCTGGATCAGATTGTTACATTTGCAACAGAGCTTACTTTCTTCAAATTTCCCTGTAACATCATCTTGATATTGCTAACAATATCACCCACTGGGAAGAAAATTGTGGGCAATAGCCAGGAGATTATCATTTATCACCTACTTATTGTTTATTGCTGTTCTATCCCATGTCTTAAATATGGGAAGATTACAAAACACCCAATTAGCTTTTGGCAATAATGGAATGTTTGGCTATATAGTGGTCTTCTGGAGGTCTGAGGTATTGGGACAGGGTAACGTGAATAGAGAAAGATGTAGCAACACCTAATACACAGCATGTCATCAGCAGTTAATTGAAATTATTCTAACATGATTACAGGCCTGTTGATAAGTGTCTAAGCAGTTTTCTTGGTAGCTCACAATATTGTTTTCTACTTTATTTTTCTGATTCACAGATGTTTCCTTCTTAATCCTTCTCTTTTCTAAAATATAATAATTCATGCCTAAGTGCAGCTCCACACGACTTCAACAACTCATCTTTCATCCAGGTACTCTCTGCTACTTCAGCACAAATGATTTATCTCAGCACAAACCTGGTACCAAACCAGAAAGCTTGCCTTTGGTAGCTTTGGCCTGGTCATGGTGATCAGAATGCAACTCAATAATGGTGAAATCTTGGCAGTCCATCTGAAGTAAGAAAATGTCCAATTATACATGAAAATCCAAACACTGTTGTCAGTGACTCCCTGTGTGTTTGTCAGCGACTATAATCAGCAGAAGTCAGATAACGAACATGAAGTTTTGGTACTTATAAACCACTCTTAATGTCAAAATCTCTGAAAATGTTGTGCTATATTGCACAAGAAGCCAGAGTTTTGAATATAAGTTATGATTTAATTATTGATTATAAAATCTGAACCATAACTAGAACTAATTTTATGTGTGTGGATTGTTGATTTCTCAGATAATTAATTATAAATTCAATATGATTCTTAGAAATATCATATGCTTATAATTATTTTTATTAGAACAAAACATTTGCTTTTATGCTACATTAGTGCTGCCTTAATCTTCACTGCATGCTACCATCAGTAGTTTGGTAGGTAAGTTAGTTTATCATTATCACATGTACTGAGGGACAGAGAAAATCTTTGTTTTGCTTGGCATCCACACAGATTATTTCAATACATCAGTACATTGAGGTGGTAAAAGGTAAACCTATAACAGAATACAAAATAAAGAGTTGCAGTTACAAAGAAAGTGCAGTTCAGGTAAATAATAAGGAGCAAGACGATAACGAGGTAGATTATGAAGTCAAGAGATCATCTTATTGTACTAGAGAACTATTCAATAGTTTTATAACATTGGGGTAGAGGTTGTCCTGAGCCTAATGGTACATACTTTCAGGTGTTTGTATCTTTTGCTCGATGGCAAGGAGGAAAAAAGAGAATGATCAGGATGAGTGGGTGGGGATCATGTTGGCTGCTTTACTGAGGCAGTGAGAAGTGTAGACAGAGCCCATGGAGGGGAAGCTACTTTCCATGATGTGCTGAGCTACGTCCACGGCTCTCTGTAGTTTCTTGTGGTTTTGGCCAATGCAATTGCCATAACGGGCCATATTGCATTCAGATAGGATGCTTTCTATCGTGCTACTATTAAAATTGGTGAATATCAATGGGAACATGCTTCTGGGGAAGTAGAGGTGCTGGTGCACTTTCTTAGCCATCATATTTACATGGTTGTACTATGTACTACATAATACACATGAATTAAAATGTAGCTAAGTGTTGGTGCATGGCCAAGTGGTTAAAGCGTTCGTCTAGTGATTTGAAGGTTGTTAGTTTGAGCCTTGGCTGAGGCTCAAGGTGTTGTGTCCTTGAGCAAGGCACTTAACCACACATTGTTCTGCGACGACACCGGTGCCAAGCTGTATCGGTCCTAGTGCCCTCCCCTTGGACAACATCGGTGGCATGGAGAGGGGAGACTTGCAGCATGGGCAACTGCCGGTCTTCCATACAACCTTGCCCAGGCCTGTGCCCTGGAAACCTTCCAAGGCACAAATCCGTGGTCTCACGAGACTAACGGATGCCTATGTATATAAAATGTAGTTAACAATTATATCATTTCCTCCTGACTTGCTATTTGTGAGAATCCTTCAAAATGGATGGCTGCTCAACCTTTGATGACATCACTACTGCCAGACATATTTTATTTATTTTACAGGACATGAGCTTGAGTGGCAAGGGCAGCTTATAATGATTATTCCAATTACCACCGAGAACAGCAGAGTTCCTTCAGGTGAAGGTGAAGGTGTCTCCACTATTGCTGTGGATAGAGAGCTTCAGGATTAAGACTCAATGCTGATGAAAGAAGAGTGACAAATTTTCAGATCAGAGTGGTGTGCAGCTTGGAAGTGAACCTGCAGGTTGTGGTATCCCTACACACTTGCTGGCCTTGACTTTCTTAGTGACAGAGGTCACAGGTTTATGGACCTTGTTCAAACAGACTGCCAGAGATCTGTGAGAACTGATGTTTAACAGCAACTGATAATGAGATGTCACAAAGAATCTTGCGGAGAGCACTTCACCATTGACAGCAAAATCCTAGTCACATCGGTTCCATTCATATCTTATCCACCAAAAAGGTTTTATTTTACATTGCAGGTCATTTTGAAGATTGAAGCATAGAATCCCTTACAAATATAGCAGCTCCAAGTATTGTTACCTGCTGAAAATCTCTGCTGTCAGGAGTAGTAAAAGTATTATGCTTCATATCAACAAACTTCAATTTGTTTCAACATAGTTTGAATATCTGGCCTGTCGAGCCTGCTCCGCTATTCAATAAGATCATGGCTGATCTGGCCATGAGCCCATCTCCACCGACCTCTCTTTTCCCCATAACCCTTAATTCCCCTACTATGCAAAAATCTATCCAACCTTGTCTTAAATATATTTGCTGAGGTTGCCTCCATTGCTTCATTGGGCAGAGAATTCTTCAGATTCACCATTCTCTGGAAAAGCAGTTCCTCGTCATCTCTATCCCAGATCTATTCCCCAGAATCTTGAGGCTATGTCCCCTAGTTCTAGTCTCACCTACCAGTGGAAACAACTTGCCTGCCTCTATCTTATCTATCTCTTTCACAATTTTATATGTTTCTATAAGATGAAGTCACGATTTTTGTAAGTGTAAAAAACTTACCTCTGATATCCCCCCTATATTTTCTCCAGTCATCTTAGCATGCTCCCTCTTGACCTCACATCTACATTGCTATGACCTATCTATTGGCACTGCACTTTCTCTGTACTATAACACTTTATACACTTACAGCTACCACCATTCCGGTGCCCAAGAAACCAATGGTAGCTGACCTAAATAATTACTGCCCAGTGCCACTGACCATAATCATGAAGTGCTTTGAGGAGCTGGTTATAAAATCCCACCTTCCAGCTTCATTGGACCCTTTCCAGTTCACCTAAAGCTAAAACCAGTCCATTGATGCCATAGCCTCAGCTCTCCGCACTCTCCTGTCGCAGCTAGAAAATGATACCTCACACGCCAGGATGTTGTTCATCGACTTCAGCTCAGCGTTTAGCATGGTCATTCCTCAGAGGCTGGTGGGTAAACTGTTTTTATTGCGACTCAATACCCCTCTCTGTAACTGGATCTTGGACTTCTTGATGGAAGGACTGCAGTCAGTCCAAGTTGGCAGTGACATCTCAAACTCCATCATGCTGAGCACTGCTGTCTCCCAGGGCTGTGTGCTCAGTCCACTGCTGTTCACGCTGCTGACTCACAACTGTACTGCCAGATGGAGCTCAAACCACATCATCAAGTTTGCTGATGATACAACAGTGATTGTCCTCATCTACAACAATGATGAGTCAGTATACAGAGAGCTGGTAGAGAGGTTTGCCAAATGGTGTGAGAACATAGTCAAGACAAAGAGATGATTGTGGACTTTAGGAAGACGCAGGCCAACCACTCTGCATTACACATCAATGGCTCTGCCGTGGAGAGAGTGAAGAGCACAAAGTTCCTCGGTGTGCACATGATGTACAATCTAACTTGGTCCCACAATATTTCCTCACTAGTTAAGAAGGCACAATTTCTGAGGAGATTGAGGCATTTAAGGCTCCCTGCCTCATTCTAACCATTTCCTACAGGAGCACCTTCGAGAGTGTTCCATCTGGCTGCATCATTGTGCAGTATGGAAGCTGTAAGTCACGAGACTGCAATATTCTACAAAGTGTAGTAAAAACCACCAAGAATATCACTGGGGTCTCCCTTCTCTCTTCCCCTCTCCCCCCACCCTTCATTTGTGATTTTTACCGGGAGCATTGTATATGAAGGCCCGAAGCATTGTTGAGGATCCCTACCGCCCATGCAACAAGCTCTTCAGCCCACTGTCATCAGGAAAGAGGTACAAGAGCAACAGGACTAGAACTGCCAGCCTGGGTAACAGCTTCGTCCCCCAGGCTGTGACAGAAATGAATACCCTGCCACCACCGAGGTCTCATCACGAGAACAGCAAGTTGTTCACTGTTTACTGTTTCCTTGTGCTGCAGACTTCACCTGCATTTTCAGTTATATTTCACTAACTTACTTGTGGTGATATTTTATTTTACGTGCTGCATGTGATAAATGTATTGTGGGTGCACTGCAGTCCAGAGGAATTTCGTTTTGTTTGGTTGTATATGTGTACAGTCAGATTGCAATAAACTTGAACTTGACATCAGCTGACATACAGAAGACATGTACTTCAAAAGTAGCTGCAGCACAGGAAATCTGTTGCAGTATCATTCAACAATGACATCTGCCTAATAAAATAGAAAAATGTTTATCTATGTGCAGTATGGCGAAGAGGATAAATCTAACTGCACCTAATTACTATCCAAACAGAATACCTACATTCATCAGCAAAATAAGGTATTGTTTTCAATGTGATCACTTAGCTCCACAGCTCATTATACCTCAATATGGCCTTGGTCCAAATGACAAAGATCGGAATTCCAGAAGTTAGTGGGCTTGATTGACTGAGGGCCAATTCAAGGATTCCCCATAAAATTGAAATCAATTACAATTTGGAGGTAAAGTTTTGCACTCATACCTTGCATAATGGAAAATGTTGTGGTTGATTAAACTTTGGGATATTGGGCTGGGAGTTCGATCTGGCAATGCGTTAATTATTGATCATCTGCAGCTGCATCATCTAGCAGAATATCAGAAGCAGGATGCTTTGTTGATTTCTATGATTTTCCCTCCTACCCTCTCCCCTCCTACCCCTCCTCACAGTCCCCCACACTGCTCTCGTGACTATACCCCTCCCCCACACGAAACCACCACGGTGGGCTTTACGGCTGAACAGGTGAGAAGACAGCTGAAACGTCTCAACCCAAGCAAGGCTGCAGGACCGGATGGTGTCAGCATCAGGGTGCTCAAAGCCTGTGCCCCTCAGCTATGTGGAGTACTTCGCCAAGTATTCAACATGAGCCTGAGGCTCTGGAGGGTTCCTGTACTGTGGAAGACATAGAAACATAGAAACATAGAAAATAGGTGCAGGAGTAGGCCATTCGGCCCTTCGAGCCTGCACCGCCATTTATTATGATCATGGCTGATCATCCAACTCAGAACCCCGCCCCAGCCTTCCCTCCATACCCCCTGATCCCCGTAGCCACAAGGGCATATCTAACTCCCTCTTAAATATAGCTAATGAACTGGCCTCAACTGTTTCCTGTGGCAGATAATTCCACAGATTCACCACTCTCTGTGTGAAGAAGTTTTTCCTAATCTCGGTCCTAAAAGGCTTCCCCTTTATCCTCAAACTGTGACCCCTCGTTCTGGACTTCCCCAACATCGGGAACAATCTTCCTGCATCTAGCCTGTCCAATCCCTTTAGGATTTTATACGTTTCAATCAGATCCCCCCTCAATCTTCTAAATTCCAACGAGTACAAGCCCAGTTCATCCAGTCTTTCTTCATATGAAAGTCCTGCCATCCCAGGAATCAATCTGGTGAACCTTCTTTGTACTCCCTCTATGGCAAGGATGTCTTTCCTCAGATTAGGGGACCAAAACTGCACACAATACTCCAGGTGTGGTCTCACCAAGGCCTTGTACAACTGCAGTAGTACCTCCCTGCTCCTGTACTCGAATCCTCTCGCTATAAATGCCAGCATACCATTCGCCTTTTTCACCGCCTGCTGTACCTGCATGCCCACTTTCAATGACTGGTGTATAATGACACCCAGGTCTCGTTGCACCTCCCTTTTTCCTAATCGGCCACCATTCAGATAATAATCTGTTTTCCTATTTTTGCCACCAAAGTGGATAACTTCACATTTATCCACATTAAATTGCATCTGCCATGAATTTGCCCACTCACCCAACCTATCCAAGTCACTCTGCGTCCTCTTAGCATCCTCCTCACAGCTAACACAGCCACCCAGCTTCGTGTCATTCGCAAACTTGGAGATGCTGCATTTAATTCCCTCATCCAAGTCATTAATATATATTGTAAACAACTGGGGTCCCAGCACTGAGCCTTGCAGTACCCCACTGGTCACCGCCTGCCATTCTGAAAAGGTCCCGTTTATTCCCACTCTTTGCTTCCTGTCTGCTAACCAATTCTCTATCCACATCAATACCTTACCCCCAATACCATGTGCTTTAAGTTTGCACACTAATCTCCTGTGTGGGACCTTGTCAAAAGCCTTTTGAAAATCCAAATATACCACATCCACTGGTTCTCCCCTATCCACTCTACTAGTTACATCCTCAAAAAATTCTATGAGATTCGTCAGACATGATTTTCCTTTCACAAATCCATGCTGACTTTGTCCGATCATTTCACTGCTTTCCAAATGTGCTGTTATCACATCTTTGATAACTGACTCCAGCAGTTTCCCCACCACCGACGTTAGGCTAACCGGTCTATAATTCCCCGGTTTCCCTCTCCCTCCTTTTTTAAAAAGTGGGGTTACATTAGCCACCCTCCAATCCTCAGGAACTAGTCCAGAATCTAACGAGTTTTGAAAGATTATCACTAATGCATCCATTATTTCTTGGGCTACTTCCTTAAGCACTCTAGGATGCAGACCATCTGGCCCTGGGGATTTATCTGCCTTCAATCCCTTCAATTTACCTAACACCACTTCCCTACTAACATGTATTTCACTCAGTTCCTCCATCTCACTGGACCCTCTGTCCCCTACTATTTCTGGAAGATTATTTATGTCCTCCTTAGTGAAGACAGAACCAAAGTAATTATTCAATTGGTCTGCCATGTCCTTGCTCCCCATAATCAATTCATCTGTTTCTGTCTGTAGGGGACCTATTTGTCTTTACCAGTCTTTTCCTTTTTACACATCTATAAAAGCTTTTACAGTCCGTTTTTATGTTCCCTGCCAGTTTTCTCTCATAATCTCTTTTCCCCTTCCTAATTAAGCCCTTTGTCCTCCTCTGCTGAACTCTGAATTTCTCCCAGTCCTCAGGTGAGCCACTTTCTCTGGCTAATTTGTATGCTTCTTCTTTGGAATTGATACTATCCCTAATTTCTCTTGTCAGCCACGGGTGCACTACCTTCCTTGATTTATTCTTTTGCCAAACTGGGATGAACAATTGTTGTAGTTCATCCATGCAACCTTTAAATGCTTGCCATTGCATATCCACCGTCAATCCTTTAAGTGTCATTTGCCAGGCTATCTTAGCTAATTCACGTCTCATACCTTCAAAGTTACCCCTCTTTAAGTTCAGAACCTTTGTTTCTGAATTAACTATGTCACTCTCCATCTTAATAAAGAATTCCACCATATTATGGTCACTCTTACCCAAGGGGCCTCTCACGACAAGATTGCTAATTAACCCTTCCTCATTGCTCAAAACCCAGTCCAGAATAGCCTGCTCTCTCGTTGGTTCCTCGACATGTTGGTTCAAAAAACCATCCCACATACATTCTAAGAAATCCTCTTCCTCAGCACCTTTACCAATTTGGTTCACCCAATCTACATGTAGATTGAAGTCACCCATTATAACTGCCACCTCCGACCTCACTACTACTGTTAGGTGGCCTGTACACAACTCCCACCAGCGTCTTCTGCCCCTTAATGTTATGCAGCTCTACCCATATTGATTCCACATCTTCCCGGCTTATGTCCTTCCTTGTTCCTGTGCTGAAGACGCCGCGCCCCAGCGGCCTCAATGACTACAGACCGGTGGCATTGACCTCCCACATCATGAAGACCCTGGAGAGACTTGTTCTGGAGCTGCTCCGGCCTATGGTCAGGCCACACTTAGATCCCCTCCGGTTCACCTACCAGCCCCGACTAGGAGTTGAGGATGCCATCGTCTATCTGCTGAATCGTGTCTACGCCCACCTGGACAAGCCAGCGAGCACTGTGAGGGTCATGTTTTTTGACTTCTCCAGTGCGTTCAACACCATCTGCCCTGCTCTGCTGGGGGAGAAGCTGACAGCGATACAGGTGGATGCTTCCCGGGTATCATGGATTCTTGATTACCTGACTGGCAGACCACAGTACGTGTGCTTGCAACACTGTGTGTCCGACAGAGTGATCAGCAGCACTGGGGCTCCACAGGGGACTGTCTTGTCTCCCTTTCTCTTCACCATTTACACCTCGGACTTGAACTACTACACAGAGTCTTGTCATCTTCAGAAGTTTTCTGATGACTCTTCCATAGTTAGATGCATCAGCAAGGGAGATGAGGCTGAGTACAGGGCTACGGTAGGAAACTTTGTCACATGGTGTGAGCAGAATTATCTGCAGCTTAATGTGAAAAAGACTAAGGAGCTGGTGGTAGACCTGAGGAGAGCTAAGGTACCGGTGACCCCTGTTTCCATCCAGGGGGTCAGTGTGGACATGGTGGAGGATTACAAATACCTGGGGATACGAATTGACAATGAACTGGACTGTTCAAAGAACACTGAGGCTGTCTACAAGAAGGGTCAGAGACATCTCTACTTCCTGAGGAGACTGAGGTCCTTTAACATCTGCCGGACGGTGCTGAGGATGTTCTACGAGTCTATGGTGGCCAGTGCTATTATGTTTGCTGTTGTGTGCTGGGGCAGCAGGCTGAGGGTAGCAGACACCAACAGAATCAACAAACTCATTCGTAAGGCCAGTGATGTTGTGGGGATGGAACTGGACTCTCACGGTGGTGTCTGAAAAGAGGATGCTGTCCAAGTTGCATGCCATCTTGGTCAATGTCTCCCATCCACTACATAATATACTGGCTGGGCACAGGAGTACATTCAGCCAGAGACTCATTCCACCGAGATGCAACACTGAGTGTCATAGGAAGTCATTCCTGCCTGTGGCCATCAAACTTTACAACTCCTCTCTTGGAGGGTCAGACACCCTGAGCCGATAGGCTGGTCCTGGACTTATTTCATAAACACTGGCATAATTTACATATTACTATGTAACTACTTAATACTATTTTCTATTACTATTTATTATTTCTATGACTATTACTATTTACTAAGTAATATTACTATTACTATTTATTATTTATGGTGCAACTGTAACGAAAACCAATTTCCCCTGGGATCAATAAAGTATCACTATGACTATGACTATTTTCAGATCCATCACAACTGCAATGATAGGTAATGAGTATCAGTTGTGCCACACAAGAGTTAGTCAATGGTCATCTCCTTGAAGGGAGACCCAATCACCTCCCCATGCTCTTCATTAGCATCACATTCAACAAACCCTGTGCTACCAATAGCTGGCTGGCTCACATTTGACCGAAGTTGCTGTTCCTTTACTGCCAGTGGATCAAAATCCTGGAAATCACAACCCTTCATAGCTCTGGGAGTGCTTTCACCTGATGAGTGCAATGGTCCAAAAAGTCACCAAGGGCAAACAGAGATAAGAAATAACTTTATTAGCAAATGTATAAAGGATAAAGCCCAAGACCATATGGGATTTAATGTATCTTATTACAACTATATTAAAGATGCTGCAGCCATGTAAGTGTGCCCATGACATGATCTGTCACGCTGAAGACCAATGTGAGAATCCTTCCATTACTTCATATACTCCAGGAACTGAAAACAGATCAAACAACATACTCCCGGGATGATGTTTATATAATCATGCTTTTTAACTCGGCAGCAGTTTTATTAATAACAAGACGATCAGCAAAACACTTCAGAGAAATATTTCTTTTGAACTCAGAGAACATATTACTACTAAACTGTAATCTTGATCACAAATTGAACTCTACTGTGATAATGTTATATTACTTGAAAACTTTTTTTAAATGCCATGAACTTATATCATTTACAATAGAGATCAGACATAAATATTTCAATAGCTTTATTTCAAGAATATATTCGAGTTAAATGTAGCTTAACAACATCATTATTATTGAGGGATTTATAGCAAGGAATGGAGATTTTGCAGCATAAGGGATTTTAAAGTTTCAACAAAAGGTGTTTACTTATATTATTCTGTTTCTAAACAAATCTTGATAATCAACACAGACTCAGCAAATGGCGGGGAAAATATGTCATTGTGAATTCTAACTTCAGGCAAATTTTGTTTTTCATGCATAAAGCATATTACAGCTAAAATCCTTCTGAGGTTAGCAATGGCCATTACAGTGTTTTTCGATACTTAATAATAGATGTTTTAAAGTTTAAGTGCAGCCTAAGGCATTCTTGAGCATTTATTACAATTCGTTGGTTGCCCATCTTATGCAGAGAAGAATAACATTTACATACACCAGCCTATATTAATAACAGAAAGAAGGTTAAAAAAAAAGACTGTAAGAGCCGTCAGTCAGGAAGAATAACCGGTGCTAATAAAGCTGACTATATCCTTCTGAAATATCAAGTCGTCTGTTCCAATATTTTGTCTTTCCCCATGGGATCCACAATTCCAAATCTGATAACATTCTAGCAATGGCAGAGACGTGCTGCTTTGGTCTCCAGTTACACTCAGCTGAATCTTTTATTCATCTTTCAGCGAGTATCCCAAAACAGAAACATTACTACAAATTTCGATAACAATAATTTAGCTTCTACCTTTTCTTAAAAAAAGCTTAAAATTATCTCTCCCTTTCAAAGAAGAAAAATAAATGATCCAAACTCAATTACATGGTTAATTCTATCCTGTTGTCTTTCTACAAGTGCCTAGTAATTAGTTTCAGGTATGCACTGACTAGGCATCGCTACTGAAATGATCTGTACCACTAAAAAGGGTTAAAAGTCACCAAAACAATCAGTAGGCAATACTAAGTCTTTAACTGGCAATAAATAAAAATGTTCAAGAATAATTTAAAGAGACTGAGTACAATAACTAATCATTAAAATCAGACCTGTGCCTGCAGAATTATTTTAAGTGTGAGTTTACTAAGAGGCATATATTAAGCCTTTAAAGCAGAAGCTGAAAGTGAGGCTGACTATACATGTGGATGTTTCCTACATTCCTTCACTAATGCTTATGTGAATCAACCATGCCAAGCAACATGCAGATCAGTGGCTCTGTTTAAAAAAAGACAGTCTCATTACTCTTCCTTGACTCTGGCTATGCACACAATAAAATAAATCCTGGCTGACCTCTCTGAGGAACATCCTTATTGTTCATTGACGATGAAGTGACTGCAGCTGCCTGGTAACCGCAAACAGCTTCAGTAAACGCATGGATACAGACTAGAAAATGAACAGTGCACATTTTGAGATTAGGAGATTAGGTTATTCATCACTCGAGATGCTCCATGCTGTGCAGGCACTATCTGTGTGCAGCCAAATCAAAACATCTCTGGAAGGCATTTCATAATAATTGAATGCATCATAATTTCCCTATTAATACATATCTCATATTGGAGATTATGCATGAAATGTTCATATTATCTGTTACTTTTTGTTAACGTCTTGCTCCTCACAAGAAAATTGGAGAATGTGAATTCCCAGGCTGTGGTGAAAGGACACTTTACTGATAGCCAGGTTTTTTAGGAACCAGCAGAAATTAAACTTAATCGATCATTTGTAGCAGCAGTGGAATGTCTACAAGTGCACATCACTAAGAAAATGGTAATTTAAATGTACTGAGTAATTTTTTCAAAGGCCTTTTACTTAAGGCAAGACATTTGCTTTAGACACTTTATATTCAATGGGTTTCATCAGTTAGTCTCCACTGAATCTTTTAAATAGAGAAATTATTAATACAGTGTTTTAAAATTATAAGGTTTAGAATATTTTAAACCATGGTTTTCTTACTGTAAATTAACTGCATGTTAAATATTTTGAATTGAGTTCAATATGAAATGCAGGAATACAATTATCTATAGAGAAAACTTCCATTTTTCACTACCATCTCTCCACACTTGGCTTTCAGTGACATTTTACATCTTTTCTTTCACACCATTTTACTTCTGAATGCAATCTCCCTTTCTTAAAGCACAATTCTAAGGATACCAACAGTGCAATAAAGCCCTGAGAAAAATAATTCAGACAAAAAAAACGAACACCCTTATACAGTATATCTTTGAACACTTACTGAATGCTTAAGCCATTGCCCTGTTGTTAACAGATATTAAACACCTTCTAAATTTAATAAATCTGAACTGGAGCATCCAAGGTTCCTTTTTGCTTTATTCATTATTTTCTGTTGTTGGTGGTGAATATTTAAATATTTCACAAACACTTGCACATTCATCCATCTAGCTGGCTAGCAGAAGCAGTAGCTCAACCTACTGCTGACACACAAAATCCGTTATTACCATTAATGAAAAAGTTAATGGGCCATTTTCTTATATATCAATTTACATTTTACAATCTGAGTATTCAAATGATATACAAAAGTCTGAGATACTAATTTGTTTTATTCAGAGGGAAATCATTTTAATGTCTTTTTAGATGTCAAATATTGTGGATAACGATACATCTATGAAATGCAAATAGGATGGTACATCACTGGAGTGCTTTTCCATATATTGTGATCAACAGTCCTTGTATAAAAGGTCTGCAGTGAAGTGATATTCAATTTATCTCTGCAACAGAACAAAAGCCACTCTTTATACTCTGCAGTCATGAAGAAACAAATTGGTAAAAATAAGAATGACTATAAATTGATGCTGTTCAAAGGCGGTCAATGAACAAATTAGCAGGAACTTTTAGCTGACCATAATCATATTAATAATAATGGTAACCAGTACACAATTGCAATGGTCATAATCCTTCCGGATGCATTCAATCCAGTTCATATTCAATTAGAATCTCCCCCTTTTCTGACCTCTCTCACATTACTTAGTTGCAGAAGAAAGGACGGTCACTCTTCAGGGAGCTTTCTATAACATTTGGTGAAAGTTCAATAAAAGAACCCTTAGACCTCAGCAATTTTTCAAGGTAGCCAGGATCTCCTACCACATATTGTTGATGGGGAGATGGTCCCAGATCATTAAATAGAATACCAAGTGATATCCTTAGAAAGGATTTTGACTTTTGCTTAGTTTAAAAAGGAATCAGTTTGGTTTTCTAGCAATATTTTCTTGCTTTGCCATTTATGTTCTAGATTTGACTATTGTAATTCCAATGTTACATTGAATTAGAAAAGTTAGACAAACTACTGAATGTGGCTTAGATAAAATTTTCCAAGTAGTAACCTCTTGCTGAAATAACAGAGAGCAAAGAAACCTGTGTTTTATGTTGCTGTGGAATGTATTTAGTCAATAAATTACCATTTTCAATTGCTGCTTAATATTTACACCATTGTGATTTTTGAGAAAGTAAATCATAAACAAATATTATCTAGTCAAGTAAGTAATACATCCCACATCCCACTCACAAAGGTATCTACGGCAGCTCAGATTCTTACACATTTACAACCTCACTACATTTTCCATCAAGTGTCAGACATTGATGATTGGGAGGTTGGCCAAGCAGTAGCAGTTCAAACACTACAAGGTCCAGATAAGAAGAAGGGTGGTTTGTACAGGGCAAAAAATGGGAAAGAGAGGTGATAAACAAGGAAAAGGAGAGAGAGAGAAAGGGAGATTGAGAAAGAGGAGAGAGGAAGAGGGGAAATGAAAAGGGAGAGAGAAAGAAAGGGAAAAGGAGGGAGTGGGAGAAATTAATAGGCAAGAAAGAAAAGGGGAGAAAGTGAGAAGAGAACATGAGAGAGAAGTGGGGTATAATAATAAAGAGATAAATGGGGGTAGGGAGAGGGAAAATAAAAGAAAAAAGAGGAAGATAGATAAAAGGAAGAGTGAAGACAAGAGAAAAAGAGTGTGTGTCAAGAGAGAAATGAATAAGTGACAGTGGTGAAATAAAAGAGAGAGACAAATTCGGCAAGAAAAAAAGGAATCCAAATACAAACCAATATTACTATTCAAGGTTTACCTTTTAGCACGTTGAACTACTGGGAGTGTTTCTGAAAGCAATGTAAAAACAAAAAAATTAAGAACATTTATATCAGTCTTGGCCAATCTATGATCAAACATGGCCGACAACAACTCTTCCTTACCCCTCCAAAGAGCTCTCAGTATTCCACAGTTAATGAGATATGTTGCGTTATGTACGGTAGAACGTATGACTTCACAATCTCCAGCAATTGCAGAGACTGCTGACAAAGAGAAATAAAGGAATAATCATGGTGCATGGAGCCAATGTGGAGAGGTCAGAGGTCAGAGACACAGGATCTCATGGGGCTGGGAAATTATGTAGATAATTGGGATCAGAGGGCATTGCTAGTTGGAGAAGTGATGATTAGCACTAATAAGAAGTTAATGAAGGTATCTGCATGGCAGAAGATGGACACCTTGGCCCCCGTCCCCCCTGTCTACCAGAGGTCCAGTTAGTGGAGCCCTACAACCAGTGCTTGCCCTTGGAACGCCTGTCCATTTAAGACCAGCGTTAAGATCTATCACACATATCTGTATATGCTAGACAGATTTACACAAGAGATATCAAATGAAGTGATAGGTTTTATTTGAGCTAACCTGCATGCCCAGAATCCTCAGTGCATAGTGTGCCGTACATGCAGCAATGCCAGCAGCACTTGGTCTGTAATCTTCTGCGCTGTATAGAAATTGCCCCTCTCCCCAAGGCCAGGTAAGGGCTCTTTGATTTTTACTTGGACTGCTCTTGATTCGCGGAAAGGAAAGCGCTTCACAAATGTACGTAACTACATTCCGAGACCTCCATTTAAAGGTCTACAATTGCCGATGATGTTTCTAAATGTGCTCCTTATCATTAAACGTTCAAAACCAATTAAAAATACCACTCACATTCTTACTAATCTTTAATTTTACAATGTAAAAATTGGACTAAGCACCAGCTGCAGTGTGCCACTGCAGTGTGACATTCCCTCTCCCAAATGGTCTCATTACCAATCTCAAATCACCAATTCACGTGAAATTAGTCGTATTATAACTACATATTTGACAGAAGTGTGGCGCAAAGGAGCGTGAGGTATACTTTCCACTTTTGGAACTGTACTGGTCACCTAATTCAGGTGGACGCAGTGAAATTCAATACTATAAAATCCCTTGTGGTCCTTGCTACAATCAACTGCCTGTGAATTCGCAGTCAAGGTTAACAATCCTGTGCTTGGCTATTACACATTTTGATAATATTTTTATATTTAACACACACATACACATAAAATATATGCATATAAAAAGGCAGTGGGCACAATTTACATTACCATTGGACACTAATCTTCCCAATCTGTAATGGGCATTTTAAACATATTTCTTAAAGAGCAGCAGTAATTTAAATAACTGTTTCTTGTAAAAATTCACAGCTGCTTATAAATATTTTTGGATTTAACAAAATTCCCATATTTACAACATCAGGAAGAGCCTGATTTTCTTCTGTGGAAGACAAACATGAAGCTTATTTTAGCATTTACAGGACTTCAGTGTGACAGGAAAAAATTGTATAAGGGTGAACATGACAAGAGACAATTAAATACATGCATTTATTTCAGTTCAGAGAGTGCCTTGCCACTAATACTTGCTGCAAAGGCAAAACAGTTTAATTTCAACATAAATGTTGTGGTTATAATGATGACAAAGCTATCAGATTTGTCATCATTACGTGCTAAAACTGACAGCAACTTTGGGATTTCCACACATGCAGAGTTGTGCAGATCCTGAAGTTGCTGTCGGTGATTCAGCACTCCGTCACATATTGGGCTGTTTTGCATCCCTCTCCATTGTAATCAAGGGAAAGCAGTGAAGTGATGAAAAATTCAAGGAAGATTTCCTTCATTCAGTGTGTGAGATTTTAATGTCTCTATTAAGCTATAATGGCATATAAAACTTCTATTCTTCAGATCCTTAGTATTGTACCTGTACATTTTAATTCCCTCAAATAAATGCACCAAAATCTAATGGATTCTTATGATTCTTCAACCATATTACAGGTATAGTGATTTATGATTAAAAATGTTGAGGATATTTCGGCTTCCAATTTAATCATTGGTGTTTGTAGAGTACATAAGCTAAACCATGTGTGTTTCTTTTTTTCTGGTTTGCCTTTGGCAAATTGTTTCTCACCCAGCTTGATGATGCCACAATCACTGGGTGCCCGAGGTTTCTCTGACCTGATGCCTTTGGGTTAATCACCATTTCTTCTTTTCGCCCTATAAGATCCATACCATAAATAAATCAAACTATTCTTCTCAGCTACAGTAGCATAATTTGAAAGAAGGCATGCTAGAGAGTTCAGCAGTATTGGTCTACCACCAAACATACCTGGCGGTCCCTACAATAACTCAGCCCAGCTGGAACTGTGGATGTACTCTGCAGAATCCCCAGGATGCGTATGTAACTGTACCATTGTTCAAGGCCATTGGTAGAGGTGCTGCACTGCCATCTTCTGTTAGCCCATTGTGGTCTAAGAAGTTTTCTTTTACAGGACTATAATAGGAGAGAGAGAGCCAATCTTGGAGATCTGGCTTTAAGACACACTTTCCAACAAAGATTTTAGCAGAAGAAACTGACATACTACGTGTAATGTTTACCTGGCTGAACAGTGTGCACGGAAGTGTAAAGGACAGAAATGCAGTATGTTAGCTCAAAGACTGAATAGGTTCAACTCTATTTTCCCCTCCTGGGAATACAAGATGTAAATTCTGAGCTCACTATTGGCTTACATATATTCTATTTCATATTCAATTTGCTAGGTAAGTGTAGAGTTAATCTTTACATGTAATTTGAAAGGGTGCACACACATATTTCAAGTCTGCTGTCCACTATGTAGTTATGTTATGTTGTAGTGGTATAACGTGAGAGGGATATTTAGGATTCAAGTGCGCCAAGGCTCTCAATTGTTAAGTTTCAGCTATAAGCAGGTGCCCTGCTGTGGTAAGAATATGCATCAGAAGCAATACTAGAACTTTAAGGTTGTGTGACAGTGCTAAATGGGTTACAGTCTGACAGGCAATGTTTTCTAGCATGTAAATTTGTGCCATATACCTTCTGAAAGGTACTGTCGGGAAGTCTTTTTATAACAGTTGCAGCATCTACTGTTTATGTTTCTGGTTTGATAGGTAGTGCGCACCATGTTCCGCCTACGTATAACTTCCCATTAAGAATGCTTCTCTGCCATTTTCTAGAGAGAAGCAAACAGGCTGATCTCTTTACTCTCACCACCAATAGCACCAAGTGCACATTGGCATCCATCAAATAAGAGACTCAGAAATTGTCCCACTTCTCTATAGTCAGTAACTTAATGTCCTCATATTTGTTTTGACTGTCCCTGTCAGCAAATTTTGATGAGGAGTGTTTGCAAAGGCTGAAATTCCCTCATCCTCATTTGAACCAAATCATTACCAGACGGGACCATAATGAGATTCATTATTTAATATTTGAAAATCTTGCCCCACTGCAATCCTGCCTGTCCCACAGACACCATGAAATAAAATGTCTCATAGCACTCAACACTCAGCATGCACTTTAAGTTGGGCATTAACAGTGTTCGCTTAGTCAAATTATTCCATTTGTTTAATGAAACATTCTCTGATTACAACAAACACTGTTTTTATTATACCCAAATATTCTATTATATCATTATAATAGAATTATAATTGGATATATGTATTTTGTTATATCCAAATGTCTAGTAGGTGACAATGAAACAAAATGTCAAAGAAATATTGTTACAGATGAGGGAAATAGGTTCACCCCATCATTGCAAACCACCATACAATACCAATAATCTGCCCTTTGCCAAGCTCTTTAGTTAGATACAATGAACGGATGAGCATTGTTAAGTGAAATCAGATGTGGAGTTTGGAATTAAATCAAATTGCTCACATTCTTCTAAGCTTTTTTTCTCTAAGGCTACACCTGTATTCAAAGGATAGGATCAAATCTGGTTGGCAAATTCTAGCAGTTCCAAATGGAATCACACGCATTTAATTATTTAACCGCAATAACTCTTGGACATCAGCATGTGCTCTCTAATTTGGAAGCATTGAGTTTACCGAAGAAAGACAGTGATGGATTTGTGAGCTCTGCCATAGAACCTTGTTGAGATTCCTAGCATTTATACTGGTGAAATTGCCTTTCAGATCCTGCCACCAGCTCAGATCATGGTTAACGATAGTGCACAATAGGAAACCCTGCATATATCAATGGAATATTCTAGGCAGCGGTTAAAGAATTTGCAAAGGATTTTAAATCTCCAGGAAAGTCAGAGACATTTAAAGACTATTAAAGTTGCTCATATCAAAACAGGAAGTCTGTCAAAAAGTACAGCATAACTTCAGGGTCGATTTCAAGGCTGTCCTGATGGAACCCTCTTCTACCTCTTGGGTTATTTCACTCGAGTTCAGACCGTGAGCCAATGGGATTGCTTCTTCGTGTGTGAATCACATAGCATGGAGGTGGTGAGGCAAAGGGTGGTAGCTCCATGTAATAGGATCATGTAGCAGATGCAGTCTGAACACTTATGTTTTAACATTGGGAAAGGGATGACTATAAATCCTCTATTGATAGATATCAGCTGAAGAGTCATATTTCTAGATGTCTTGATTCTTATAAAACTCGAGAAATAGCTAATAAATAACATGGATTAATTTCAGCGTCTGTGAACGGTACCATCTTGTACATTAACAAACCCAACTATTTAAAGCGACCTGCTTATTTGTTTGAAGAAAATAAATGGACTCAACAGTGCATCTTTACATCTTTTATTGAATTCAATTATTTCAAAAGCAGCTCGGTAATATAACACCATTATAGGTGCAAAAATTCCCCTTCTAACAATCAATTCAATGTCACTCTAAGAGTTCAAAGTCATTAAAGGAGGTAGCATATTTTATGTGTGCCTCAATGTCACTCTTAGAGTGATATATAAAAAAAGAGTGACATGTAAAAATATGCTACCTCTTTTAATGTTGTTATATCTCTCAGAATGCAGCTGCACTGTGCCAAATATTTCATTTTAATCCGACCCAAGATATAAGAATACCTTCAGTGAAACCTCATTTGTAAGCCAACATGGTGGACTTAATGACTGGCAGCAAGGTTTCTTCAACAGATTTCATGGGGCATGATCCAAAGATAATAGGTTTTCAGCCCAATGACAATCCAATTACAATGCCAATCAAAGACAACTTTGCAGATTCTAATTATCAGATTTAGCTGTCAGTTCAAATACAAACATAACAGTTTCATTTAAATAAAAAGTTAATTTATAAAAAAAAGACTTCATCTGTGATTTATTAAGACTGAAGTAGCAGTCTAACATACTTCCTGCATAATGTAATATAATTGACGTAACATTTAGACAATCAAAAAGCCATGTTTCTAAAACATCTGTCATTCTGTCCTTTTGAAAGAAATTGTGTGAAATTCTGCAACAGAGCATAGATATTAATATTTGAATAGGCAGCAACATTTTAACCCTCCTATTTTTACAGAGGCATTTTCACACCTGTCCAAAATGATAGCATTAACAATTTTCTCCTTGATTAAGAGATCATATTAATCAAGACATATTCGATTGGTTTTGGAATTTATTCTGACATCCTATTATTACAAATGTGTAATATTCAGTATGTTATGTGCTTTTTAAATTTATTGACAGTTTATAGAGCACAGGGCGACATACTTTACATATTCTCATTTTCCAGTACTTATATATGCAGCTTGAAAGTGTAGAGCAGTCATTAACAAGAGAAAATATTATTCCTGCAATCATTTGTAATCGTGGTTATTAAACTTAAGATGTGTGTGGGGGTGGGGGCCAGGCTTGAAAGAGATCAGCCCAGTCAGTCCTGAGAAGAGGCTGACATCACCCTGAATCCCTGAGTAATTGTCTAGTTTTTGGTGCACAAAACTATTTACTTGTTACAAATTCCATTAGTTGCACAGCAACACACCAAAATGGTTCTCATGTGAAGACTATACACTCACACTACTTCGAGGTTCCAATTATTTACACATTTCATACACCACAACTGTTAGCATTTTGGTTCTATTGTAATTGCTATATCCATCTTTATTATACCTGACTATGCTGTTGCTCTTTATGATTATTAAGCATTGTGATTTCCACCACTTTCCTTCTTGACCTCCTCGAACACATTATCCTGTAGTAATCAAAGGCCATTTCTTTACCTTCTTGATCCCGGCACCTTAGCTCTTCCTGTTCTGCTTAGACTTCGTGGCCATAAAGTGCTCCTAAGCTGAGCTTCTTTTGACCTCAGTATCCACCTGGCTTGCAACTGCTCACATTCTGCATAAGAAAATAGTGTCAATGTCATTATAGTACCACACCAGCTATCCGATGAACCTGAGAGGAGAGTTTGAATATAGTGAAAATAAGAAAATTAATTTAGTTCAAAGTTCAAACTAAATTTATTATCAAAGTATATATATGTGATCATATACAACCCTGAGAAACATTTTTTAACAGGCGTACTCACTAACCACAGTAGAGTCAATGAAAGACCACAGCAACTTGGGTGTTCCAGCAGAGTGCATGAAAGAAACAGACTGTTCAAATACAAAAAGGAAGAAATTATCACAATAATTAAATGAGCGTCGAATATTGAAAACATGAGACCAAGTGTTCCTAAAAGTGAGTCCTTAAGTTGAGCGAACATTTCAATAATGGGGCAAATGAAGTTGAGTGAAGTTATTCCCTTTTGTTCAAGAACCTGATGGTTGAGGGATAATAACTGTTCCTGAACCCGCAGGTGTGAGTCCTGAGGCTTCTGTACCTTTTTTCTGATGGCAGCAGTGAGAAGAGATCATGGCTTTGTAGTGGAGGACCCTGATGATAGATGCTGCTTTCCTGAGACAGTGTTTGATGTAGAAGTGCTCTATTGTGGGGAAAGCTTTACCCATGATGGACTGGGCTGCATCCCCTACAATTTGCTGGATTTTGCAGTCAAGGACATTGATGTTTCCATATCAGGCCTTGTTGCAGCCAGTCAATATACTCTCTTCTACACATCTTCAGAAGTTTGTCAAAGTTTTAGAGGCCATGCTGAATCTTCTCAAACTCCTAAGGAAGTAGAGGCGCTGCTGTGCTTTCTTCATCATTGCACTTACATGCTGGGCCCAGGACAGGTCCTCCAAAATAAAAAGATCAAGGAATTTAAAGTTGCTGACCCTCTCTACCTCTGATCCTCTGACGAGGTCTTCTGGTTTCTCCCTCTTGAAGTCAATAATCAGTTCCTTGGTCTTGCTGACATTGGGTAAGAGGTTGTTTTTTCTGCCACCACACAGCCAGATTTTCAATCTTCCTCCTACATACTGATTCATCACCACCTTTGATTCAGCTGATGATAGTGGTGTCCTCAGCAAACTTAAACACGGCCTGTGTTTAGACAGACAGTCATGGGTCTAAAGCAAGTAGAGTAGGGGGCTAAGCATGCGGCCTTGTGGTGCATCTATGCTGATAGAGATTGTGGAAGAGATGTTGTTGCGAATCTGAACTCACTGGGACCTACAATTGAGGAAATTGAGGATCCAATTGCAGAAGGAGGTATTGAGGCCAAGGTCTTGAAGATTATTGATTAGTTTTGAGGGGATAATGGTATTGAATGATGTATGCATCTTTGCTGTCCAGATGTTCCAGGGTTGAGAGAAGAGCCAGTGAGATGGCATCTGCTGTGGACCTGTTGCTCCTTTAGGCAAGTTGGAGCAGTCCCTAGTCACTTCTGAGGCAAGTGTTAATATACTTCATCACACCCTCTCAAAACACTTGTTCACTGTGGTCGTAAGTGCTACTGGACGATAGGCACTGGTAGGCCACATTCCTCTTACACACTGGTCTAATTGAAGCCTGCTTGAAACAGGTAGGTACATCAGACTGAGTGAACGCTCCAGCCAGTTGATCTGCACAGGTCTTTAGCACCTGGCCAGATACCCCCATCTGGGACAAGTGCTTCTCACAGGTTCACCCTCCGGAAGGCTGCTTGCACGCCGCCCTCAGGGAGTAAAGTCACAGGATCATCGTGGGTTGTGGAAGTTCATGGTGGCTCCTCCATGTTTTGATGGTCAAAGTGAGCTGAAAAGGAATTGAGTTCATCTGGAAGCAAAGCCCTGTTGTCACCTATGTTGCTTGATTTAACTTTATAAGAGGTGATAGTATTCAAGCCCTGCCACAACTGTCAAGCATTCTTTGTTGATACGTTTAGTCCAGAATTGCCACTTCACCCATGAGATGGCCTTCTGGAGACCTTATCTCGTGTAACTTTCTTGATCACCAGTCTTGAATGCCACTGATCTAGCCCTCAGCAGACTATGGATCTCATGGTTCGTCCAGGGATTCTGGTTGGGGAAGACTCTGAATGATTTTGTGAGGACATTCCCATGGCTGCTCCTCTGCCTCCTGCGGCCACCTCTCTGTTGTCCTTATCTCTGGAGCTTTGCTCTTTAGCCCCTGCCTGTATGCAGGTTACAGAAGGAGAGCCAAGTGATCAGAATTCCTGAAATGTGATCTGGTTATGGAATAGTAGGCATTCCTTAACTTAGTGTTACAGTGGTGTAGTGTGTTGGGACCTCTGGTGCTACAGGTTATATGCCGATGGTAGTCGGGCAAAGTTTTCTTAAAGCAGGCTTGGCTGAAGTCCCTGAAATGCATCAGGATGAACTGTTTCTTGTTTGGAGTTTCAGTTTATTGACTAATTTAGTTTAGTCAATAAGCTGAAATAAAAACCTTAGCATTGTCAACAACAACCATGAAAGTCATAAAACCCCCCGAGTGGTTTACTAATATACTTTAGGGAGAGGGATCTGCCATAATTCACTTACTTATAACTCCAGGTCCATTGCAATGTGACAAGCACATTTCTGGCCTCTGAAATGCCTTGCAAGCTGTTCAGTTGTAGCAAATCTCTGCAATAGTAGTTCATGAGAATATAACTTTAGAGGTAACCCAACATTGCTCTGGACTCTGGATTTGGCCAAAACAAGGACAAACCCAACATAAACATCTCTAAAGTTGTGCTATCTAATACATATGGATGTACCAAAATTTGGAAGGGGTGATTCAAGGATACCGCTGACACTGGACCAGGTGGCTCTGAGAATTAGCTAACAGTTCCACGGTGAAGCACAGGCTTGTTTCAGTGCATGTGTCAGCACATTTGTGCTTCTAAGTACAGATGGCTGCCCTTTTTTTTGTTCCTGCTCCACTGCTGGACCTGGCAGCGTAACAGAAAGAGTTTTACAATGCGCTGAAAGGTCACATGAATACCAATGCAGCTCTGTTCATCTGAATAGTACTGCCAACCTTCACTTAAAAGAAAAGTTGCTTTTTTGAAGCTTAAATTGATATTTCAAGAGGATTAATTTATAAAAGCAAAGGTGTATTGCTGAAGCTTAATAAGGCATTGGTCAGTACATTTGGAGTGAGCAATTTGGGGCCCCTATCTAAGAGCGGACATGCTGGCACTGGAGAGGGTCCAGAGGAGGTTTACAAGAATGATTCTGGGAATGAAAGGTTTAATGTATGAGGAAGGTTTGATGACTCTGGGCCAATACTCGCTAGACTTCAGAGGAATGAAAGAGGATCTCATTGAAACCTAAAGAATATTGAAAGGCCTAGATAAAGTGAATGTGGAGAAGATGGTTCCAATAGTGGATGAGCCTAGGATCAGAATGCGCAGCCTCAAAGATGTCCCCTTCAAACAGAGATGAGTAGGAATTTCTTTAGCCAGATGGTGGTGAATCTATGGAATTTATTGCCAAATACAGCTTTTGAGGTTGTGTCATTGAGTATATTTAAAGCAGAGGTTAACAGGTTATTGATTTGATAGGGTGACATAGGTAACAGGGAGAAGGCAAAAGTATGGAGTTGAGAAGTATAATAAATAAGTCATGATCAAATGACAGAGCAAACTCAACGGGTTGAATGGCCTATGTTCTTATGTCTATGGTCTTATTGTCTAATATTATTAATTAACTTACTTAAGTTGAATGCAGTTTTAACTGAATTTATTAGCTTTCAATATTTATTCTTATTTTATTGGTATTTCTTCCAAATGCAACTTGGATTAACTGTACGGCCACAAGAGTTAAATGTGACATTAGGTATCCCATAAGAGGTGAAAGCAATCCAGCTCAGTCATACCTTTTGGTCATTGTCCTTCGTCACAATGTGTACAGCCGCAAAATGATTATACTACGGGACTAATAATCTGGAGACTTAAGCTAATGAACCAGAAATATGAGACAAATCCCACTACTGGGTCACTTAAAATCAGTCAATTTAAAAATCAGCAGAGGTAAAGATCTAGTGCTAATAATGGACACTATCATTTGGTTTACTGAGCTCCTTTGGGAAGGAAATCTACAGCCCTTATCCACTCTAGACCCACAACTATGTAACTGGCATTTATCAGCTCTCTGAAAGGCCTCGAATGCCCCTGAGATTAAAATATAAATATGGTCTGACAATAAATTTTGGTCTTACAAGAAATGCCCAAAGCCAGAATGAATTTAAAAGTAACATTTCTTGGGTAGGGCTTGGAGCATTGGCAAGCAGACAACCAGCAGGTGCAATTTAAACATTACTACTGGAAATCCTCAATCTATACTCATGTCCTAAAGAAATCCCATGACATCTGGTCAAACATGGAAAAGAAATGGGCTGATTACTACCCAGTGTCCATTCTCTATTACTGTATTATAAGTACCACATGTGGAACAGCACCCAAGTATTTGAATAGAAGGGGCACAGAAGGCAATTACAATCTCTAACACAAAATAATCTGCAGATGCTGTGATCAAAGCAACACTTTCAGTATGCTGGATGAACTCAGCAGGTCAGGCAGCAGCAGTCAGAAATGATGAGTCAACGTTTCGGGCTGGAACCCTTCGTCAGGACTGAAGAATGAAAGATGGGGAAGGATTTGAAGAATGCTTGTAGCTTCAGTTGAAAGACCAGTAATTTGAAAGACAAAGGAGTGGGGGAGGGGAAGCATTGACGTCATAGCCCTGAAAACAATGGGTGGTAGAAGAAGGAGGCGGAACCATGAGGGAGCTGGGGGAGGGGGGTAGAGTGAAATAGGAATAGAGGAAGGGAGGGGGAGGAAATTGCCAGAAGTTGGAGAATTCTATGTTCATACCAAGGGGTTGGAGACTACCTAGTCGGTATATGAGGTGTTGCTCCTCCAATCTGAATTTAGCCTCATCATGGCAGTAGAGGAGGCCATGTATGGACATATCTGACTGGGAATGGGAAGCAGAGTTGAAGCGGGAGATCCTGTCTGTTGTGGCGGACAGAGTGGAGGTGCTCGATGAAGCGGTCCCCCAATCTGCGTCGGGTTTCACCGATATAGAGGAGGCCGCACCGGGAGCACCGGATGCAATAGATGACCCCGACAGACTCACAAGTGAAGTGTTGCCTCGCCTGGAAGGACTGTTTGGGGCCCTGAATGGTTGCAAGAGACGAGGTGTAGAGACAGGTGTAGCACTTACGCTTACAGGGATAAGTGCCAGGTGGGAGATCAGTGGGGATAGACGTGTGGATAAGGGAGTTTCGGAGGGACCGATCCCTGCGGAAAGCGGAGAGGGGTGGAGAGAAAAAGATGTGCTTAGTGGTGGGGTCCTGTTGAAGGTGGCGGAAGTTGCAGAGGATAATGTACTGGATCCGGAGGCTGGTGGGGTGGTAGGTAAGGACAAGGGGAACTCTGTCCCTGTTGTGGTTGCAGGATGATGGGGTGAGGGCCGAAGTGAGGAAAATGGAGGAGATGCGGGTGAGGGCATCATTGATGACGGTAGAAGGGAAACCACCATCCTTAAAGAAAGAGGACATTTGAGATGTCCTGGAACGGAAAGCCTCATCCTCAAAGCAGATGTGGCGGAGACGAAGGAATGGGGAATAGGGAATGGCATTTTAGCATGTGGCGGTGTGGGAAGAGGTATAGTCGAGGTAGTTATGAGAGTCAGTGGGCTTGTAGAAGATGTCAGTGGACAAGCTTACCAGTGGACAATTGATGTAATTGACAAGCTCAGTGTGGGTGTATGAAGCAGCACCAATGCAGTCATCAATGTAGTGAAGAGTTGGGAAGCATTACCAGGGAAGGCTTGGAACATGGGCTGTTCTAAGTAACCAGCAAAAAGGCAAGTATAGCTGGGGACTATCCAGGTGCCCATGGCTACCCTCTGAGTTTGGCAAAAGTGGGAGGAGCTGAAGGACAAATTGTTGAGGGTGAGGACCACTTCCACCAGGCAGAGGAGGGTGGTGGTGGAGGGGAATTGGTTGGGTCTTCTATTGAAAAAGAGGTGGAGACTTTTAAGGTCTTCTTGATGGGGGATAGAAGCGTATATGGACTGGACATCTGTGGTGAATATGAGGCCAGGGCCATGGAATTTAAAGTTATTGAGGTGATCCAGAGCATGTGAAGTGTCTCGGATGTTGGCGGGAAGAAACTGAACCAAGAGTGACATAATGGAGTCAAGGTATATGCACATGACTTCAGTGGAACAGGAACAGGCAGAGACTATAGTGGACAGTCAGGTTTATGGATCTTGGGTAAGAGGTAGAAACGAGCAGTGCAGGGCAAGGGAACTATAAGCTTGACAGTGGATTGGAGTTCTCCAGAGTTGATGAGGTCGATGATACAGTCAGAAACAATTTTCTGATTGTCCAGAGTGGGATCCTTTTCAAGGGGTAAGTCAGAGGAGGTATCTGAGAATTTCGCTTGGCCTCAGCAAGATAGAAGTCAGTCCGCCACATTACAACAGCACCCACTTTGTCTGCAGGTTTGATGGTAAGTTTGGGATTTGTGGGAAGAGAATGGAAGTCAGTGCATTCACAGAGAATGAAGTTTGGGGGGTGCGGGGGAGAGCTGAAGTTGAGCAGAGCTGTTTGACGTCTCTCCTTGATGATTAGAGTTGCAAAGATCTAGAGCAGGCAGAGAACCAGAGCGGAGTGTCCAAGAAGAGAGGGAAGGTTGGAGACTGGTGAAAGTGTCATCAGTGCAAGGTGGGAAATTTTTGCCAAAGAAGTGGGTTAGGAGACAGAGACAATGGAAGAAAAGTTCAGTGTAATGTTGGGAATGGAACTCACTGAGGTGAAGGTGAAGGGAGACAAAGGTAAGTCCTTTGTGAGGACAGAACTTTCTGCCTCAGAGAAGAGAAGGCCAGAGGAAATGGTGAAGACAGAGCAGGGATTAGAGCTGGGTTCAAAGAAGGGAGCAGAGTTGATAGCATCAGAGAAGGAGGGAAGGGTTGGGGCATTCAGGGAAAGTAGGTTGGGAGGAAGATGGAGGCTCAGAGGAATCAAGGGGTAACAGGGGCCTGACAGACCCGGAGTTAGAGAGTTATGGTGGGGAAAAGTGAACCTGGCGACCCAGCGGCAGCGAGGAAGGTCTCGGCCTCGAGGTAGTGGCAGCTGAGGTCTGGCCTAGAGCCAAAACTAAGGGCCACCTAATTCATGGCCTGGTGGTGTTCAGGACCATCAGAACTGGGGTTAGACCTCATATTCTGTCTGGATAGCCTACAACCTGTTGCCATGAACATCGATTTCTCTAACTTCTGGTCATTTCTTCCCTCTCTCTTTTTCCATTCTTCATTCTGGTTACCTCTTCTCTTCTCCTCACTTGTTTCTCATCTCCCTCTGGTTCCCCTCCTCCTTCCCTTTCCTCCATGGTCCATGGTCTAATAAGATTACTTCTTCTGAAGTCCTTTGCCTTTTCTACCTATTGCCTCCCAGCTTCTTACTTCACTCCTCCATCCCCATTGATCTACCTTCCCCCTCACTTCGTCTCACCTATCGCCTGTCAGAATCAGAATCAGGTTTATTATCACTGGCATGTGACGTGAAATTTGTTAACTTAGCAGCAGCAGTTCAATGCAATACATAATCTAGCAGAGAAAAAACATAATAATAATAAATAAACAAGTAAATCAATTATGTATATTGAATAGATTTTAAAAATGAGCAAAAAAAGAAATACTGTATATTAAAAAAAAGTGAGGTAGTGTCCAAAGATTCAATGTCCATTTAGGAATCGTATGGCAGAGGGAAGAAGCTGTTCCTGAATCGCTGCGTGTGTGCCTTCAGGCTTCTGTATCTCCTACCTGATGGTAACAGTCAGAAAAGGACATGTCCTGGGTGCCTATTCTGGCTTCTGCTCCCTTCCCTTTTAAACCTGATGAAGGGTCTCAGCCTGAAATGTCAGCTGTTTATTTCTCTCCACAGATGCTGCCTGACTTGCTGAGTTCTTCCAGCAGTTTGTGGGTTTTGTTTTAGATTTCTAGCATCCACAGAATATTTCTGTTATAGAATATGTTTGTTACACAATATCGAAATTCCTGGGAGTTCACATTATGGATGACCTCATCTAGTCCCTTAATATCACCTCCCTGGACAAGAAGGCACAGCAGTGCCTCCACTTCCAAAGAAGATTGAGGCAAGCAAGGCTCCACCCACTCCCCCCCATCTTAACCGCGTTTTACAGGAGCACCATTGAGAACGTCCTAACAAGTTGCATCCCCACCTGGTATGAGACCGCTGAGCGTCGGACCAGAAGTCCCTACAAGGGACTGTGAGAACAACTGAGAGGATTATAGGTGTCTCCCTACCATCCATTGGGGACATTCGTCAGGACCACTGTGTATGCTGGGCCCTTATTGTTATTAAGGATCCCACCCATCCATCCAGCATCTTCTTTGACTTCCTACCATCAGGCAGGAGACTATGATACATACAAACAAGAACGGTCAGGATGAGGAACAGTTTCTTCCCTCAGGCCACGAGGCTTCTGAACTCCCGGCTGCATCATATTTGAAATGTCACTGGTTAATCTGTTCCGTACCTTACAATATTTAATATTAATGCACAATCAAAGTATTGAGTATAAGAGATGGAACGTTATGATGAGGTTGTATAAGGCATTGGTGAGGCCGAATCTGGAGTATTGTGTTCAGTTTTGGTCACCAAACTACAGGAAGGATATAAATAAGGTTGAAAGAGTGCAGAGAAGGTTTACAAGGATGTTGCCGGGACTTGAGAAACTGAGTTACAGAGAAAGGTTGAATAGGTTAGGACTTTATTCCCTGGAGCGTAGAAGAATGAAGGGAGATTTGATAGAGGTATATAAAATTATGATGGGTATAGATAGAATGAATGCAAGCAGGCTTTTTCCACTGATGCAAGGGGAGAAAAAAACCAGAGGACATGGGTTAAGGGTGAGGGGGGAAAAGTTTAAAGGGAACATTAGGGGGGGCTTCTTCACACAGAGAGTGGTGGGAGTATGGAATGAGCTGCCAGACAAAGTGGTAAATGTGGGTTCTTTTTTAACATTTAAGAATAAATTGGACAGATACATGGATGGGAGGTGTATGGAAGGATATGGTCCGTGTGCAGGTCAGTGGGACTAGGCAGAAAATGGTTCGGCACAGCCAAGAAGGGCCAAAAGGCCTGTTTCTGTGCTGTAGTTTCTATGGTTCTATGGTTTCTATAGTTTGTGTGATTCTATAGATTTTATCCTTACCTTCATAAGTTATGCTGTGTTATGTGTGTTATGTGTACCACTGTGCTTTACACCCTGATTCAGAGAGACATTGTCTCATTTCTATATACATTATATGGTTATATATGTTATATACATGTATCTAGTTAAATGACAATAAATTTAACTTGACAACTTGACTCGATTCTTGTGTCTATATTTTAATAATTGTGGCTGACAGTAACAGAACATAAGACATTCTACCTTCCAAGTAAAAAGAGAAAGAGAAAGTTTAGAGAAAGCTTCAAACTGTTATGGAGATTACATTGCTTTTTAAAAAGTACACCATACACATTCAGTGGCCACTTTATTAGGTACACCTGTTCGGCTGCTTGTTAATACAAATATCTAATTAGCCAATCATGTAACAGCAATTCAATGCATAAAAAACATGTACACTTGGTCAAGAAGTTCATTTATTTTTCACGCCAAATATCAGAATGTGGAAGAAATATGATTTAAGTGACTAGCAGTGGAATGATTGCTGGTGTCAGACAGGGTGGTTTGAGTATCTCAAAAAAAAGTTGATCTTCTGGGATTTTCACACACGACAATCTCCAGAGTTTACAAACAATGAAAAACACTACACATACAGTGAGTGGCAGTTCTGTAGGCAAGAACGCCTTATTAATGAGAGAGGTCAGAGGAGGATGGCCAGATTGGTTCAAACTAACAAGAAGGCGACAGTAATTCAAATAACCACACATTACAATAATTGTGTGCAGAAGAGTAGCTCTGGATATACAACACATTGAACCTTGAAGTGAATGGGCTACAGCAGCAAAAGGCCATGAACTTACACTCAGTGGCCACCTTATTAGATATAGGAGGTACCTTACACAGTGGCCAAGGAGTGTATAACCAAGTACCCACATTTAACAAACCAAGTAGGTGTTTGAGCTTTATCCAGACATTTTTTTTGTTTCAAGAATAAAAACAGAAAATTCCAGAAACAGTCAGCAGGTCAGACAGCATCTGTAGAAAGAGGAACAGAGATTCAGATCAGAAACCCTTATAGGAACCTTTATTAGATGTCATCATTATCATAAATTTTCAGGAAGCTGCGTGCACAGTTAAATTACATCACTCGATTATAATTTTAATGTGATTAATTGCAGTATGGAGGGCATTCTATCACTGCTGAAAACTCCAACTGGGAAGCCAGAGGGAATGCTAATTGGACAGAATTCTAGAATAATGGAACTTGCATTTTATTTTATAAGTTAAATGTAACTTGATAGAAAAAATACTCTTCTCCCTTCAGAGACCCTGAAAAGATTGCTCATTCTTTCTATTGCACAAGATTCAGGAAACTTGATTAGTAGAAATGGTCACTTCATTGGGATGGAATTAATTGATCACATCATTAATTTTACAACGAAGAGTAACTGACCAAGAGTCACAAAATAATGGTGGGCTCTGTCCGTTGCTATTGAGTAACACTGAAGGGCACTCGGGTAAGGCAAGGCACTAAATCAAAAACAATGTTTGGTCTATGATATCACATAATGTGTCTTGATTCTTGATCTGTTCACCTCTTTGTATAAAACCAATAAGATGGCAATTAAGAGATAGCGATTTAACCAGGCAGCAGATGGCTTACCTCAGCTTGGTTTAACCTTATCTATTGGATGTTACAGAATGACAGCATTTAGAGTTTATTATTTGAGAGAAGTAGATTTCTTTTTTAATCCCATCAGAAAAGAATTCAGAATAAGTCAACACTTTTGAGTTATTCACATCAAATAAGTCTAACAATGTAGACTGTGAATCTAAATGTTTCAGTTGTGACGATTCATAAAATGTCTGATTGACTATTATTACCTAAAAGTAGATTGAGTAATAGGTAAGTATTCACATTTTTTTATCAAGACACATATCAACAGATCATTAATATGCACAATTTTTTGTGAATATTAGACTATTTTTTCAGCTAATTTAGGAAATCATTAATGGTGCTCTATCACCCAGCTCCATCTAAAGCAAATTAGCATTACAATAGCTTTTGTCAACTCCATTCCATTGATAATAAAGAAATAGTAATTATAATTTTAGACAAAAGTTTCTGTTTTCTAGCAATAATTTCTAGGGATGCAATGGAACAATAGCAGTGAGAATTGGCCTAGAAAGTCACAGCACCAAATATGTCGTAGCAAAGCTTTACAATTCATTCTTCATTCTAGAATGATTACGTAGCAATTACAAAGATAAATATATTTCTATTTATATTGCTGATATTTATCACCTCATCCTTTAGGCAACTGAAGAAAAGAGCATTTGAAAATCAACACCTCTGCCCTGTTGTATGCATCTGAGGTTTGGAGGGACTACAGTAGGGCACCTCAAAGTACTGGAAAAGTACCACCAATGTTGCCTCTGCAATATCCTCCCAGTTCTCAAAAGGATAAGAGACATCTCCCTAACCAACATTCCAGTAATGAAGTCCCAACTATGGCCTGAATCCCGAATGCCAAAATCTGTTGTAGGAGATGATTACCAGATGGACAGAGGTTGTGCTCAACGTTTCCTTGAAGAAATGGGTAATTTCTACTGACTTCTTGGAATCAGGCCTATAATCACATAAAACAGAGAACAAATGTCCAGAAAGGTACTAAGAACCGCAAGGACACACATTGGGAGACCACAAAAGACCTGTGTCTGTGAAAGAAGGAGAAGACTACCTGCCTTACCACATTATTAGCCTCCTGTCCTGTCTATGGTGGTGTCTCTGGTTCCCACATTGGCCTTGTTAGGCACCCCTGAACCCACAAATCTGAAGTAGAAGCAAGTCTTTCATGATTCAGGGCTACTATCTAATAAAAGAAGATAAATAAAATTTTCAGGCAAGTTGTAAATAATGTATAAACTAAATAACCTAAAATACTTCTAATTGATATTAAAAATGATGGCAAAGAATCAAAGAGTTAATGTATGAACAGCATCTGATTGCTCTGGGCCTGTACTTGTTAGAGCTTAGAAGAACGAGGAGGGTAGATCTCATTGAAACCTATTGGATATGGAAAGGCCTAGATAGAGTGGATGTGGAGAGAATGTTTCCTATAGTGGGGGAGTCTAGGACCAGAGGGTGTAGCCTCAGAACACAAGGACATCCCTTTAGAACAGAGATGATGAGGAATTTCTTTAGCCAAAGGGTGATGAATAAATGTAATTCATTTCCACAGGTGGCTGTGGAGGCCAAGTCGTTGCATATACATAAAGCGGAGGTTAATATGTTCTCGATTATCAACCACAAGTCAAGGATGATTCCTAGAGCTGAAAGACGAAGAATATATGTCACCCAACAGTAAGTCTGAGCCAGGGGCTTTGGCCAAAGGCTTAGTTGCTCCTCAGCTCTGTTTGAAAATGGGTGGTTAGGGGAGTACAGATGGATGTTTGTACTGGGGTAAAGTACTTTGTGTTGGATGGATTGGATTTTATCTTTCATTTGGGCAAGGGGTGTAAGATGTATGGAAACCTGTGGCATGGAATAGGGTGGGATAATAAAGATCAGAGTCTGTTTCTTGGGTTGACATGGAGTGATTCATGGATCAAAGCCTGTGTCTTGTGTCAGGATGAGGTGAGTGAGAGGATCTGTGCCTTGAGTGAGATCAGATTGGAGTAGCTAAGGTATTGGATCCTGTGCTTTGGGTGAGGTAAGGCTGGAGTGGGATAAAGACTGGATCTTATGTCTTAGGTTGGGATCAGCTTGGAGAACCTGGAGCCAAAGAACAGTCAAGGACCATGTGAGTCTGGGGAAAGGAGAAGGAATACATCCTGAAGTCACGTTTGAGGATCAGGGTGGCAATGAATTTGGGTAGCAAGGTTAGAAAGCTTATAAATGAAGTCTCAACTAACATTGGCTGCCTGAGATGGTCTGACTGCTGAAGCACTATAATCTGGTGGTTAGGGGCAAGGAGGTATATTTTGTAAGATTGGAGAAGATGGTGGTGGAAGTAAATGACTATAGTTAAATCTGGGTTTTATCAGGCATGGTCCCAGCCATTGTGCTATTGGAAGGACCTGGTTATTCACAGTGTGCTGATGATGGTCACATTTTGCAAGGATTATCATGTTTCCTGTAAAAGGAACACATTTCTAAAGTGACATGAAACGATACAGAAATGACCACTGACTCGGTCTTTGCAGGAAACAAATGATGATTTTCAAGTGCATAATGCTGGAAACAGTGGTAGGAAATTGAATGGTTCACTGAGTTATTTAGAAGCATGTTGGTGTGATATTGCACAGCAGTCAATGATAGTTTATTACCA